>NW_026652290.1:22539130-23139130 GCF_009828535.3 Hylobates moloch
AAAAAAAAAAAAAAAAAAAAAAAAAAAAAAAAGCTAGCACAAATTGGAATGGTTTCCTAGAAAGACAGAGCATTTTTTGTCCTAGAGGTCACACCTGGATTTTGCATCTGTTAAAATTTTATCTGCATGATGCCCTCCAAGGTATTGTTAAATTCTGGAATTTGGACATTAAATCCATCCTCTGTACTCTGCATTTCCTTGTACAGTATCTTAAGGAGCATGAGGAAATCAAGATGTCCTTTACATATGCATGTTGAGATGTTGAACCTGAATGCTGCCATCTCTTTGATTCAGAATTAGATGCTAGCATGTTTGATGCTCGCGTTATCTCTGCTTGTCCAATCTAGATATTGATTCTTGTTTTCCTTATAACATTAGAAGGTTTTTGAAGTCACACTTCAACTACCAAGTACTGTAGCAGGGTACTGACATTTCGGTGCGTTTTGATTTGTGTCATGGTTGTAGGAGAATACAGGTACTGATCAATAGAAACATTTATTGACTTAAGAATATAAATAAGTCAGCAGCATGATTTTTATAGAGAGACTTGACTTACATATTGAAATTTGGGGTTTATAGAAAAATTAATTTATTGGCTGCTTATATGCTTTACAAGATAACTTACAATAGGTTTTCTTTAGTGTATATCTGATATAATGTCCTTATTTCAGAAATATATGTATTGCACAATGAAATTTACATTCCATCAATTTATTTTCCCTTTATGTGTAAAAATATTGAACAAAATTGAGTTCACTATTGGTCCTCTGTATGTAATTTTTCTCTTAAGCTTAGATCATCACTGTTTAACATTTCCTAATTTATGGTCTTCTCTTGCATTCAAGGCCAAAACAATAATCACCTTTTTATGGAATGTGGCTATTGCTACATTTAACAGGTCTTTACAAGGGTCTCATTTGTGAAGTATGCCATATTGCGGCTTCATAATCTTTCTGGCTACAACGTAAAATTACCCTACACCCTCTCCTCCCAACCCAGGAAAAGGCTACAGCCGAAATAATTAAAATCCATATGGTTAATGATCTGTGCCTTCTGCAAGGTGGCGCATTACTGTCTCTAACGATGTTTAATAGCTCATAACATTCAATACACTTAATCATTAGTTACTGACATTTCTAGTACTTTTGCATAGTGAACATATCTTGATAGGGCAAAAATTACATTGGAAAAGACTCAATTATCTACCTTGGGAAACAACACTGACCAAATGAGGACACACATTTGTCTTTGGAGCTGCTCTTGCCACTGAATTAGGGCTGTAACAGAGCCATGTGGCTATCGTGGGATTTTGTTAGGTGAGGAGAGTTTGATTTGCTGGTGTCACACTGGGCTTTGTTGGCCTCACAGCAACAATGGGACTGAGACCAGAGTCCCTGACTGGGATGTCAGGAGACAGGGATGCTGACCCCCACCAACCACCTGACCATGGCACTTGGGCTTCTGTGTCTTCATGTGTGAGATGAAAAAGAGGTGCTGAATGATGCCTGAGGAGGTTTCATCCGGATCTGAAATTCTCCAGTCTCAACATCACTTCAGAGACAGTGGCCCCATCACACTGCTGTCATTTTGCACCTAATTTATTGTTTTCTGAGAGTTTCTGGAAAAACCTAAAGAATAATAAAGACAACATGGAGCCCACTACCCTTGGTAGAATGACAAAGGGACATGCAGCCTTCTTATTTTATAATACTTATATAGTTTTGGTATAGCTTGCATGATAGGGTTTTTTTTTTTTTTTTTTTTTAGTAAGCAGATAAGGCTTTCTTCTGAATACTGCTTATTTCGGCCAAATATTATCTTGTTTTTTCATAACAGGACCTGAATAGTACCAAGCACTGCTGTATCTGCTTGGTGCTTAAAGTGTCCACAGGAGGTAGCTTATTTTAATGCAGATTCTGCTTGAGAAAAGACAGGACGTCAGCATCCCTGAGCCTTAGAGAAAAATTCTGATTGTTGATTGTTGACCTTTTCCCCAATCACAGATTTCAGTCATAGCCACCCTGGGGTGAAATGCATGTATAGCTCTCTCACATTCTTGATAGTTTCCAAAAAAGTGTTAAGACTTTTTCCTTCTTGCTAGCAAAGGCCTATGTGGGCAAAACAGAGGAGAAGCAAAGGAGTTGCTCCTTTCACTAGAACTTTCCTTTAGCAAATGTTTTGGTTTCCTTGCTGCTTCCTGAACTTACAAATCCAACTAAAAGTTCAAAAATGAAAAAGAAGAAAATATTTCAATTATTTTATTGTAGAGTGTCAAGCATCTGGGATTTCATTTGCCTTTTCTCCCTGCTTCAGTATCCATTCAATATGGTTCAAAATGTAAAGTGCCAGGCAGGCCTTCCTTTCCTCCTCTCGACAGCATTCCTTGAGGGCATATACCTTGTCAACCGATGTAAGGTATTATGATTAAAGAAATTAATCTGCTACAATTATGATTTCTACACTGATTAAGCTTACAGGTCAAGGAAGGAGGGAAAACTCAAATGCATACATGCACAGGCAGTCACAAATCATCCCTAACATGTGACAATAAGGAGTGGTGGGGCCTGGGAATAATTGGAGAAGTGTCTTTGTTTAGGTCCTAGTTCCTTCCCTTCCTCCCTCCTACCCTCCCTTCCTCCATCCTTCCCTCTCTCCCTTCCTTTCTTCCTTCATCCCTCCCTCGCTCTCTCTGTATCTCTCTCCCTCTGTTTCTCTCTCCCTCCCTTTCTCCTTCCCTCCCTTTCTCCTTCCTCCCTCCTTCCCTCTCTCCCTTCCTTTCTTCCTTCATCCCTCCCTCCCTCCCTCTGTTTCTCTTTCCCTCTGTTTCTCCCTCCCTCCCTTTCTCCTTCTCTCCCTCCCTCTCTCCCTCCCTCCCTTCCTTCCTTTCTTTCTCCCTTGCTTGCTTCCTTCTTTCCTATACTGTGTAAACTGAATAACATAATTTACTAGTCTTCAACTCCTAATGCAGGCACAGACAGACATATGTAAACAAATAATTTTCACACAGTAAACAGGATGTTAAAATAAAGATATTTCTAAAGCACTGGTTTTAAGAGGATAGACTGCAGAGCCAGACAGATTTTGAATGCCTACTTCACCACTCACCATCTGTTTGACCTTGGGCAAATAATCTTAATAATCTTTCTTTTCTGTGTTCAGTTTCCTCAGATAGAAAGGGTGACAATGAGAACACTTCCTTCATCAGATTCTCTTCAGCAGTAAAAGAGTTGATACAGGTTAAGCTCTTTGAACAGAACTTGGCACATTGTGAGCTCTTAAAAAGAGAGCTATTCTTATTATAGATGAAAGAGTTACATACTAAAATATTAAGTCCAGATGGATACAGCCTAATAAGATCCTAAAGTGGAAGGAATCTTGGACCACCCTGCTGCACCACCCCCTTGCTGCTGGAACCATCCCAGAAGAAGACATTCCTATGTTTGCAAATGTAGTTAGCGCAGAGGCCCTCAGCCACATTAATACCTACTTACCTCATCTTTTCAACACATTGTCCAACTCTGCATGATTCTTATCAAAGAACCACTCACTTATTTCTTCCAAGAAAAAGAGCCAAGAGGCATGATGTAATGCATCAAGATCTTCTGTGGTGACCTTGTAACTTCTGTGGTGTTGTCCACCTTGGCCATTCATTTAACATTTAAGTTTGTTTTGTCTCAAATGAAGATAAATATTTTCCCACCTTGCTTTGAAAATTAGCTGACCAGACCTGTAAGTGGTTTTCAAGTATTACATTGCCTTACAGACTCTACAAAATAATCAAAATGATAAAATGTTCTGAAGTTGGACATTGTTAACTGAATTACCATTTTAAGATTCTGTTATGTATTTTCCGTCACACAGTCTCTGTAAGTGTGTGAGCTCAATCGGGATGCACAGTTTGAGTTGCAGAACTGGCTAAGGCTTTGGGAACCTGTGGTCAGGTTCCCTCACTAATGTTGCTTTCCTCTCTAAAAACATGTTTTAGTTTCTGCATTGCTCTACAGGATCCGTTTTTCAGAATCCTTTAGGATCTGTACTTCACGGAAAATACATGTGAAAAAGCTTGTTAGGCAGGTGTCGGTAATTGTGAAAAGGGAACAAACTGGTTAAGAGGATTGGAAATTTTTGCCCTTTTTCTCATCTTTTCTTTTTTTCTTTTCTTTCTTTCTTTCTTTTTTTTTTTTTTTTTGAGACAGAGTCTCGCTCAGTCACCCAGGCTGGAGTGCAATGGTGTGATCTCTGCTCACTGCAACATATGCCTCCCAGACTCAAGCGATACTCCTGTCTCAGCCTCCTGAGTAGCTGGGATTACAGGTGCCCACCACCACAACTGGCTAATTTTTGCATTTTTAGTAGAGATGGGGTTTCACCGTGTTGGCCAGACTGGTGTCGAACTCGTGACCTCAAATGATCTGCCCACCTCAGCCTCTCAAAGTGCTGGGATTACAGGTGTGAGCCACAACACTCGGCCTTCTGTCATCTTTTCTAAGAATTCTGTAATACAGGGAGAAATATAAAAAACATGAACTATCAGTATATGTTGGATAATTTATGTAATTAGATAAAGGAGAATTATGCATTTAGACAAAAGATGATATGCAGTTGTAGCTATTACGTGTGAAAACTGCTGGTTAAAAATATAGGCATACAGAACTTTCTAGAAGATAGCTCATCAGATGTTGTCCTTGGTTATTAAGATGTGAATGCTCTTTTGGCTTCTTTTAATTGTATTTTTTTAAGTTCTCTTAAGGAGCACATATTTATTTTATAGCAAAAATGTTGACAATGTAAATTACCACGCAAGGTATAGGAAATACATTGAAATTCCTTTCCCTACATGGCTTTTCATGTCTTAATCTGCTCTTATTCTGGTTGTTTCATTACATTTGCTCTGTGGTTTGCCTTTTTCTTCATTTTCATTCTCACACTAGTTCCAGTTTTCATCGTTTGATTCCAGGGAGTAAGTCCAATGCTTGCCATTGCTGAAAGAGTGAAAAGAAAAGTTTTTTTGTTTGTTTTGTTTTGAGATGGAGCTTCCCTTTTTTAGACGGAGTCTCGCTCTGTCACCAGGCTGGAGTACAGTGGCATGATCTCGGCTCACTGCAACCTCTGCCTTCCGAGTTCAAGTGATTCTCCTGCCTCAGCCTCCCAAGTAGCTGGGACTACAGGTGCACACCACCACGCCTAGCTAATTTTTGTATTTTTAGTAGAGACAGGGTTTCACCATATTGGCCAGAATGGTCTCAATCTCTTGACCTTGTGATCCACCCGCCTCAGCCTCCCAAAGTGTTGGGATTACAGGCGTGAGCCACCGCGCCCAGCCGGAGTTTAACCCTCGTTGCCCAGGCTGAGTGCAATGGTGAAATCTCAGCTCACTGCAACCTCTGCTTCCTGGGTTCAAGCAATTCTCCGGCCTCAGCCTCCCTAGTTGCTGGGACTACAGGCACCTGCCACCACGCCTGGCTAATTTTTTGTATGTTTAGTAGAGACGCAGTTTCACCATGTTGGCCAGACTAGTCTCGAACTCCTGACCTCAAGTGATCCACCCACCTCGGCCTCCCAAAGTGCTGGGATTACAGGTGTGAGCCGCTGCACCTTGTTTTGTTTTTTTGAGACAGGTCTCACTCAGTCACGCAAGCTGGAGTGCAGTGGTGCAATGATAACTCACTGCAGCCTCAAACTCCTGGGCTTAAGCCATCCTCCTGCCTCAGCCTCTACAGTAGCAGGGACTACCCTGGCAATTTGATTTTTAAAATTTTTTTGTAGAGATAGGGTCTCACTATGTTGACCATGCTGGATAAAAAAGACAAGTTAAATCCTCTTCAGCCTCTAAGACCGTGAACGATTCTGAGGTTTTCATTTTATTCACCCAGCACTCTTTGAATCTTGCTTTTCACCACACATTTTTCCTTGCTTCTCACGGTTTTTCAGCAGTTCAGTTGTCAAGCATTTAGAGTGCTGACCTTACATGCAGGCCCCTCCTTCAAGGAATGAGCCACAGGATATTTGTACCGTTTTGGTTCATGATCTGATTCCTACCTGATTTTTTTAATCCTAAAGCTCTGCCTTCCACATGCCATACTTTTCTTTTTTCCTTTTATTATTTTTCTTTTTTTTTTTTTGAGACGGAGTTTCACTCTTGTTACCAGACTGGAGGGCAATGGCGTGATCTCGGCTCACCGCTACCTTCACCTCCTGGGTTCAAGTGATTCTCCTGCCTCAGCCTCCTGAGTAGCTGGGATTACAGGCATGCACCACCACGCCCGGCTAATTTTGTATTTTTAGAAGAGATGGGGTTTCTCCATGTTGGTCAGGCTGGTCTTGAACTCCTGACCTCAGATGATCCACCCGCCTTGGCCTTCCAAAGTGCTAGGATTACAGGTGTGAGCAACCGCACCCAGCCCATGCCATCCTTTTCTTGTGTTTATTATTACTGGCTTGCATCATTCCACATTTGAATTGATCTTACCTCAAGCTGATGCACAATTATGTATTTATCCCAGTGCCTTCAGGGTAGCCTAGGAACCAGAATAAGCACTGATTTAAAAGCCGAGCACCATTTTTTTTGTATCTATTCTATCTTCAAACAATAAGTACTTTTATTGAGCATATGTTGTCTTGCTTCTAAGGAAGAAACACAAGAAGTGAAACCAACCAAAATATACGCTTTTAAACCTGTAACCAGGAGTTCACCAAGTCTTCTTACTGCGTTTTGGATGCTCGAAGTGGTCGTGATAGTAGTGGTATTAATGAATAATGATCACCCTTTATGGGTCAGGCCCTATGTTGGGTGCTTTGAATGCATCATCTCTAATTTTAACTCTCATGGCAGTCTGTGAGGCAGCTATCATTATTTTCCCTGTCATTTTACAGTTGACTGGACTGAAATACAAAGGTTGAATAAGCACTAGCTCACATATTTGGTAATAGTCGGGGTGGAGTCGAGATCTGAACCCAGGTCAATGTGATTTTGTTTATCCTTTTTCATCCATGAGTTAATACATGTAAAGCTTTTAGAACAATACTTATATAATAAGCCTTTATATAGAAGCACTACATGCATGTTAAAATTGTTATTTTCCCTTGGTCCCTTATTTGGTAATGTTAAGTTTTCTTCTTTTCAGCAGGTTGTAGTGCCTTGAGGACATCAAAGGCTTTACCGCGGAAATGTTGCTCTGAGTTAGGTCTATAATCAAGTACATGAGATTGAACAAGAATGTATATAAAAGAAGCAGGCAGATCTCTTGTACCCTCTCATCACTGCTCCATTTCCCTCTTACACATGCATACTATTTCTTAGCGAAATATTTCAGTCTTATAGAAAAAACACTTTTCTCTACATTCCTGGGAAAGTAGCTAATTTTATCCTGATAAACTTGCTTATCAGTTTGCTTCAGTAATCTTAAAGCTGCAGGGACATAAGACATTAAAATTATAGCTGATTTGAGGTTGCCTTTCCTTTGGAATCCTTAACAATGTGAAATCATTTGTATCTGCTTAAAATGAGCTTTTAGTTTAATTTACATTGAATGCAATAATCTTCTATTTATCTTAGAATAATCTCAGAATTTAGTGTGAGTTTTCCATCCAGAAAGGTAGATGGCATTTTCTAACGTGGGTCTCTCTCTCTCTCTCTCTGTCTTTCTTTCTCTCTCTCTCTCTGTCTGTCTCTTCCCTGTCTCCCTCTCATGGACATCTGCTGAGCCACTCTTGGGGTGCCTGCCATGGGCCCCAGGTTGATTAGCTCCACCTAAGAGCTCTGCACTGACACGTGTCACCCATCGGCTTTGAAGCAGTATTGCTGACCAGATGGTTGGCATCTGCATGAAGTGCCAGTACACTTCTGCCAGATGCCCGACGGTGCCGCTAAGACAGATGGAAGGAGTCATTCTGGGCCCTCCAGAGCCCCTCGTTCTGGCAAGACCTGTCTTCAATGATGTTGGTTCATTCCGAATGTTCAATCTCAACTTGAAAATATATTGGATTAGGCATGGTTCTTCAAGTAATGCACAAGCTCCACCTGCAGGGAAGGGGTGTGTGACTGGCCTCTCCTCCTGGGGCTCTCTGTTCTGCCAGTAGCCCTACCTGAGTGACCTACTTTTAGCCATGCTAGGGCTCATACCGATTTAGCCTGCAGGAACTGGGATCAACCATGTAGCTACCTGGGTTCATGTGCAGAATAAATCTCCCTTTCCCTTGAATAAGTGGATTTATTTCAACAGTAGCTGACTTATCTGTTAATATCTTACACAAATTTGTCTAGCTGTACTTGTGGCATATTTACCAATAGTTTGCTGGATTTACCTTGGTGTATAACGTTCTTTCTACCTGCACTGTATAAAGTGGGGAAAAGGTGGCTTTCTTCCCCCCACCACACAGATATTTGCCAATGACTCTTTTTATTTGTGAGGAGGAGGGGCAAGAGGTGGAGATGTATGTAACCCTGTGGCAAGGGTGGGACACTTGGATTGAGCTCTAGGACCATACATCTTGAAAACTCATCATTGTGCCACTAGAGTAATGAATTTTTAAGTTTCTCCCATGCTGTTTTTATATATCAAGCTATTTGTGTGTGCCTAGGCAAAAAGGCTAAGCTGGTTAGCAATATAAAATGCTTATTGTAGATGGTAGCCTCTTTAAAAAATCCGACAGTGCAATATATTTCCTTACACGCCCACATTCCCAAGTATAAAAAGTATCACTGTGAGGGTTTAAATAACTACCACACTAGCTGAGAGAATTACTTTATACTCTGATCGTCCTATAAAACAGTAAGAGGTGTTTTTTATTTTTTCTTATGACTTAGGACTAATTACAGGATGCACAGACTTTCCATGCTATCATTGGCTTTATTTAAATGAGCTAGATTTTGCTTAGTAGGTGAGTAGTAATCATTACTACAAAAATTGAATAAATTGTTTGATCTTGAGTTAAAAAATCTGTCATATTAACTGTACTCTTCAAGTTTATTGAAGCTTTTATACCCCTGTGTACACTCTGCCATATGAAGCTCCATTTATGGTTTCTCACAGTTTTCACTCCCCAAAGTGGATATCCACCCACTGATTTGGTTATGAGTCTCAATCCTTGTTAATTATCTCTTTGTTTCCACTCCTGGGTCCCTCGGTGCAAATATATACCTGACTGTGGTATTGTGTCAGCCCTCATCGTCAGCTTGAACCTTTTGTCTGGTCTTCACATCTAATCAGCCCTTAGATCGGTTGGTTGTGTCACACAGATGCATTTTATACTCCCTTCCTGTCCCATCTCCTTGGTCCAGGCTCTCACCACTGCTCTCAGACTAAAACTGCATTTACCCTATTAACTGATTTCTCTGTCCTGGTCTTTTTCCCCTCCAGTTTATTTTATGTAATATGACTAAAATAATCTTCCAAAAATAAAAATCTATTATTGTAACTTCCCACCCTGCTGAGGGTACAATCCAAACCTCTTACATGGTGTTCTAGGCATTACTGCCTCTCTCCAGCCCCTTTCCTCGTGGGTTCTTCCAGAGAACTGCAGGTCTCTGTACTCAGCATGGGGCTCCAGGCTTCAGAGCCCACAGAGTGTTCATGCAGCCTGAGATCCCCTCCCCACCTTTGTTTTCCTGGTGAACACCTCTTTCTTTTTTGCATCCCATTAAAATGGGCAGCTTCCCCCCAGTCTCACAGTAAATGAGCAAATACCTCTCCCCTCTATGTTGCCTACATTGTTAATCTTGTCTCGTATGGCACTTAATTACTGTATTCTGATTATGTGTTGACATACCTGTTTACTCATGAGACTGTGAACTTCTTGTGCCTGGATGTTCTTAGTCAACTTTGTAATCACAGAGCCTAGTACAGAATCTGACACAAGTGTGTGTTTAGTAAACATTTGTTTAATTGGTTCAGTTCTCTTCTAAATGTTCTCTATATTGGCAAATTGGTTACTAAGAAGATTAGAAGATTGGATCTTGGGTGCCTCTATGATGTGTTCTTGTCTGATTAGGTCAATTAAGAGTACAGTGTTAATGAGGCCAAGGTCTTAACTTTCGATTATCTGTGGAACAATTAACTTTGTACCTTAACTGTCAGTAACTTCAGTGAGTTGCATGGTAAGTTGCCTGGTATCATTGGTTCCAAGGCAAATGCGGAGAGAGGATGATTAAGCTCAAGGCAAATCCATCTCAACTATTAGACAAATGGAATTAAATATATTCCTTATGGATGTGAAAAGCATGACTTCATACTTCAGTGTGAAATGAGCACCTTGTTTGGTCCACAGCACTTGTCCATATGCACTGATGTACTTGACTTAAAGGGCTCTTTGCTGCAATAGAGGTGGCAGAAATACCACCTGGTCATCAGAGTTTTGCAATAAAAACAGTAATGGTCCATTCACAGATCTTTAGGATGGCCAGCCTCTAAGCCTCTTGTCTACCCACCTGCCTCTCCGTGTCTGTCTTCCAGGTGAGACGATGCGGATCGCCTCCTCCGAGTTTGCTGATGACCCTTGCTCGTCGGTAAAGCGCGGCACCATGGTGCGGGCGGCAAGGGCTTTACTCTCCGCGGTGACACGCTTACTCATCTTGGCGGACATGGCAGATGTCATGAGACTTTTATCCCATCTGAAAATTGTACGTATGTAGAACTTATCAAAACTTTCTTTATGGGAGTGGCAATCTTGACCGTGTGTATTACGGCTCTGGCCTCTACTCTAGATGTTTCATTGCTCACCAGATCACTTCATTACCTATCCATGTGGTGCCCACCTCCAACTTTTTCTAATAATAAAATTATATTCAATAATATATTCAAAGAGTTTTGTAAGACTCACTTGAATTATTTTTTTCTAAAAACTGAGAGTTTAGATTTCTCCTTACTTCCTGGAGTGTGTAACAGCACATTCTTTTAGGCTACAGAGCCTGGGCAGGGTGGACCTGCCTTTGTTCTATCTCAAGATTCAGAGCAATCTTGGTCCATGCGATAGTTCAGGTTGGGGTCAGCTCTGCTGAGTAGCTGACCACCTGTGCCCACATTAGTGTGGATTACATGTTGAATATATTTTGCTATCTACTCTAGCCTTTGTAGATATATGGATTTTGAACCATATATTGGCAATAAAAAGGGGTCCCATCCACACTTCCCATGGCTAAAGTCAATCTTGTTTCACCAAGCCTGGCATCTAACTTACCTGGATTGGTTCTCTGGGTGGACACATACTTGTCCCACTAACCCATAGAACACCATTCTATGTGCCTTGCTTTTCATGGTTTCTTTTAATTCTTTTGTTTCCTAATAGAGGTGAAGCCCTGCTCTCATTACAGATAGTGATTAAGGCTACCTCCCCAGTCCTTGACTACCGGTCCTTTTTCTGTTTTTCTATTTGCTGGTTGGTATCTAGTTGCAACAAGGATGGTTCAACACTTTAACAAAGATGATGTAACTTGGCTGCTTGGGAATATGGCCTCTGCTTAGAGAATCCCTATTCCATACCCTCAGTGAAATATGATTCCTGAACAATTGGCACCAACTCTGGACTGACTGCAGGGTCCTTAGATGATGAGATGCAAACCACATTTTCCTTTTTGGAGAACAAACCAATTGCTCGCTTGGTTCCCCCGCTGTCCTGGGCATTCCTGGATTGTCATGTTTCCTATCAGCCAATCTTCCTGTCTTATTTTCTTTATCAGTGAAAGCAGGTTATGAGGAGGGACCAGGGGAGATAGGAAATGAATAACGAGAGCCTGCTCTCACCTCACCATTGAGCTCAGATTTGTTCACTAGGAGGAATCATCAAGAAATTACTTAAATCATAACTATTCTCTGTCAAAAACCTTGGGCAGGATCTTTTACCCAAGATGGCCCCAATAAAGTAGCCAAGATTTCCAAGTTATGTATAAATTCTGGAAAAATATGAAAGGCCTCAAATTCCAACACCTGCAGCCTGAGCTCTGCTGTCATAAACATAAAGGAAATATATCTCTTTATGGCTTCTATACAGGTCCCTGAGGAGCAAGGGACACCAAGAAACTGCTTGGAAGTTGTTTTTTTTTTCCTCCTTCTTAGGAATTTTTCAGGGAATGGGTTCTGAAAAGCCAGGAAAGGCTCTTGAAATTGGATGAGCTGAGCAATTTGAGGAGAGACTTTACCTATTTCAGGGGCTGTTGAAGGGCAGTACAGTACTATAATTAACCATTTAGCTGCTGGAGTCAGACTAACTGGGTTTAATCTTGGTTTGGTATCTACTTGCCATCTGTGTGGTAACCTACCAGATAAATCTCAGATATGTCATCTGTTAAAGTGGGGCTAATGGCAGTGGAGCCCTCAGGGTGGTGGGGAGGTTTGAATGGGGACGATTCCTATGAAGCACTTATCCCAGAGAATGGCACAAAGTGAGTGTCCTGTTATTGGCAGCTGAATAGGGAGTGTCAGCTCACTGGAACCACTTGTAGGCTGCCACACTGGCTGCCATTCCTCCAGTCTGTCTCTGTTATATCCATCTTTTCAGTTACACAAAACTTCCTTCTCAAGTATGTTGGAAGAAAGATTTTTGTTATCTTTCCCTTACAGCCTAATTAGTCTCCGAAGGCAATATTTTTAGATAAGTCTTTCCACAGAAGGACAATATTCCTTTACCCCAGTAAGGAAATAATACGACTGAACCTAACAAAATTAACCTTACATCTCATATGTCATTGTTTGCTGTGCTGTGGAAGGCCCTGTCAGCAACTGTCAGGGAGTGATGATGGGCTGAATATCCTTGCTGAACTGTCTACACTCCACACTCGAGAAGTGTGATAAATCCAGGGCGATCACGCCATGTGTGGTACCAGTTGCCTTCTGCAGTCCTGCCTCTCAGCCCTCCTGTTTTGACCAGTGCTGTTGGCTCATCAGATCACAGAAGCCTGCTGATGGGGAGTCAATTGCAATCTCTTCTCCACACAGCAGAGTAAGGGAAGTTTTTTTTTTTTAAACGATTTAGCACAAAATCATGGAAAGGTCAACCTGGCAATATTAAATAGTCCTGTCAGACTGTCAGTAGTAAAATTAAAAATGATTGTAGACTAAATAACACATTTGTTCTACTTAGAGTGCAGCGTCTGTAGCAAACAGCTGTGGTGGAATGTTGCTATCTTGTGGAGCAAGTGAGGAACTACAGTTTCTGGTGCCGTCTGGTGTTTTCTCTCATGAGCTATTGCCCCTACCCCCTAAAAAAAGACAATATGTCAATAATTCATTGCAAACGAACGTAGCACATAGTTCTACTCAGTAGTATATCAGTTCTTTTGCGCAGAAGCATATCTTCTCAGGACTGATAAAGTAACATACTGTCTACAAGCTTCTATTTATTTGTTTTTCTGTAACTCAGGATGAAGAATATGTCAAATAGCCTTACATGTTTTGATGAAGCAAGTTGGAAAATATTTACACCTTTCTCAAGGATTTTTTAAAATAAACAACGAGTTTCTTTACCACCTGGATGATAAAACATAGATGAGAAAGAAAAGAGTGACAGTTGCTTTCTAAGAAGAGTAAAGTAGTGACTCTGGTTTTCTAGTTGGATTCAGATTGAGTAATACCCTGTAGTGAGACTACAGCCTCCTGCTGTGTTAACTGCTACATATCTCTTTTACCTTTAAGTGTTACACATAGTATTCTACTTTTTATCTTTCAGGCCATATGTCAAAATCTTATTTGTGTTCTTTCCAGATGTTAATTTTTCTCATCTCTGAGTAACTCGGAGGAACAGGGAGAGAATTACCTTTTTTCGCAGCAACTTATATTCATGTTTTTTCGTCAGCAGTTCGCCAGGTTGATGAAGAATAGTCACTTGAGTAATCATGGGCAAATGTTGTTCAGCCTCTAAAAATGAGTAAAGGATTAGGAGCCCTGCTGAGGTCATGTGATTTGGCAGTGTGTAGGTCTTTGCATTTTGCTACTTGACAATTATGTTTAGGAACTTAAATTTATATGGCTACTGAGAAGTTCTTCTCAGATAACACATAGATATCTTAGTTGCTCAAGTTATGCTACTTGTTCTATCATGCAAGTATTTGTGGTACTTTAATATTGAGTTCTCTTTGAGTATATTATATTAAAGATTCACATGACTGCAAAAGGTTTTTGCTGCTGCTGTTATTTTAAATTCAGGAGGATAGTGATAGAACAGTGGGTGACTTAGAGTTCTAGTCCTCGCTTAGCACCCAAGTGAGAATTTAATGTTTCTGAGTAAAGCTAAAGTAATCATTTACATGTCAGACACCATTTAAAAATACTGAATTATAATCAATTTTATTGTTGAAGTTGCTGGCAAATGATTTCCTAGCCAGATACCTGGAATATCCTGCAATCAGTTCATATTGTCAGTGTGTTAAGTTGATATGTGGCATCCGGAATTTTAAAGGAATCCTGCATGTCAATCAGTGATCATGAAGAGGGACATTTATCTTCCTTAGGCTCTGAACTAATGTAATCAGATTATATTGTCAATTATTAGCATGAGCGATAGCATGACACATAAACTCATCTAGATGTGTATGTCAGAGAAGACAATCACCTTCTTTCTATCCTCAGGCTAGATCCTGGGATAATAATGTTCTCGATTACTTGATAATTTCTCTCTAGAAAATGGAATAGCAAGATACAAAATAGCAACCCTTAGTCAGCTTCTCCAGAAGTCAAGTTTCCTTAGTGGCTACCAAGGGCCAAATATAGTGCTGCTGTTCTAATGTGGGGATGGGGGTCATTGATGAGACATAATGATCTTGACATTAACTGTGACTTTGTGAGTTTAGCATCAAATAGCCTCATGCAGCCTCAGTAGTGTATTATTTCTCAAGTCTACTGTTTAGTCCTGAAGTTCTAATGTGGCTCTTGTGTTTGAATAACAACAGTCAATTGGTATTATAAAATAGCCTTGTCTCTCATTATAAAAGCAGAAAATATGACCCAGGTTTTTAGCATATCTTTTCTGTCATAGCTATCATGATATTAGTTTCATGCAGCTGCATTGTTCAAAATTTATTTATTCAGTTATACATGTAAGAACTACTTATTAGGTGCTGACCATATGCAAAACACTGTGCCAAGATGTATTACTTCAAGGGTGAATAAGAGTAGGCTTCTGCCTTCAAAACCTTACAGGCTACTGGGGAGACATTAGGACATTAGCATAGAGTGCAATGAATGTTAGGAAAGGGTGCATATTGCTGTAGTCTCACCCAGAAGGAAAATATAATTATGATGCTTTCTTTCATAAATAACAGAAAACCTAATTCTACCTAGTTTTTCAAAAAGGGAATATTTTAGCTCACCAAATTAAAAGTCCAGAGGCAATAGCTTCAAGCAAGACTTGCTCAAGGTGCAAAGGTGACAAAGACCAGGTTTTTCTTTCTTTCTCCTCCTCACTGAGGGCTCTGTTCTCTGAAGCCCCTTATAGGTGGCTTCATAGTCTCAAAGCAGTTGCCAACCGTTTTGAAGGTTGCATGATCCTAGACTAAAAATAGCACAAAAGAGGAAATTCTCTTTCCTGATAGCTCAAAAAAAATTTTTTTTCTACAATCTTATTAGGCACAATTGGCCTCTCAGTCATGTGCATATCTCTGAGTTAATTATTTAGATGGATAACAGAATATGCTAATTTCTCAGTTAACATGGTCAGGACTCCTGCTCTTTGCTCACCCCAAGCTGGAAATGGGATCAGTTCAACCATATTGTATTGCTGCACAATTTAGGATAATATGAGAAAGGATGATGTGGCTGGGAGAGGGAGGTCTCAAGATTGGGTCTCATTGAACTAAATGAGGTTTGCCTCTCCTCAAACCTGTCTCTGGGCCTTGATTCAATAAGTCAGAGTCTCAAGTCCAAGCTGGGGCTGAAAGTTGGGGATAAATGGAAAGAGTTGGCCCCATCAAAGAGTTGGGGGATGAATCATTCTGTCCAATGATGAGAACAGAACCACACAGTCATTTAAACAGGGAGCATTTAAATAATTCTTAACTCTAATAGCAGTTTGGAATAACAAGGGATTAGCTCATAAGAAATGGCGAGAACTCTAAGGAATATGGGAATGGCAGATATGAGGAGAAGCTGCTACCCCTGGAGCTGGCATAGGGCAGTCTAGGGAGGACCCCACCCTAGCAGGCCTGAGATCCAGATGTTGTTGGAGGGTGTGGCCTTGGGTCATTTGATGACAAAGGAGTCACTAAGGTGCCACACAATATAATGGAGCTTGCTAGAAATCTGCCCTTTGGATTGTATAAGAAAGCTGCTCATGGAAGCGTGTCTCACTGGAGACATTCTGCTACAGAATTGCCCAGCAGGGCATACTGAGGGGAAGCTGCTGGCCGCCTGGTGCTGGAGAAGCTTCCCCTGCTGCAGGAGTCTGTTGAAGGAGCACACCAGAACCAGGAACCAAACCCTTTCCTCTGGCAGCATCTAGGCAATACTCTCCACTGACAAAGCTTAATGTCAGGCCAACTGGGAAAGCAGTAATATTTCAGGGGTCCATCCATATTTTCACAGTGCGAGCAGAAAAGGTGATTTTGGAAATGATAGCCTATGCAGGAAAAGAGCATGTTACTGAAGGAAAATAGGGTTCTATTACCATAAGAAGGGAGATAATAGATTCAGGTCAGGCAACAGATTTCAACTACAAAGAGCTTTATGAACCAAGGAAAGAACAAAGGCATGAGATTAAGAGAGGAGTCTTGGAGTGTTTGAAACACCAGTGATTCTGTTGTTGGAGCATAGTGGGCAAGGTGGAGAGAGGCAATAACAAAGTTGAACAGAGAGATCCAGGTTATGGAGGGTCTTGGATAACATGATAGTTAGTTTGTACTCTATGTATAGATTATGGGGAGCCATTGAGTAGTACTAAGAATTGGATTCAGACTTGTGATTTAGAAAAATAATTTTGGTAGCAGCATAGAGAAGGAATTAGAAGGGGACACATAAAGAGACTGTTGAAATTATCTATGCCAATGAATGAATGAAAAGCTGGCTAAGGCAATGGCAGTGCGTATTGTGAAAAAGAGGCAGATTTTACAGATACTCAGGATGTAGAGACAGAATGAATAGAACTTGGAGACTAATCATATGGGGCAAACCTTTAGACACTCACTCTTTCTGAAAAATCAATGCAGCATAGCTCAGAAATTGAGTATGGGCTCTGGAGCAAACTACCTGGGCTCAAATCCAGGCTCCGACACTTACTTGCTGTGAGACTTCTGACAGGTTATACAACTCCTCTGCTCTGATTTCAGTCTCTATTGGATAAGCATATGGGAATAAGAAAAGTATCAAATTCAAAGAGCTGTTTTTTGGGACTAAATAAGATAGATGTAAGCCATTTAGAACACTGTCTTGTATATCATAAGAACTTGATGACACTGGTGTCATTTTTTTTTTTTGCACAAACTGAAAATAACTTTGGAAATATATAATAAACTAAATTGTTGTGCTTTGTATAACATGGCACTTTAAGCGTCAATGACACTAGCATGTAATCGTTGTTTACTTCTGATGAAATCATTTTTTTCTTCCCTTGTTGACAAGGAAAGACACAATTTAATCAAGAAGACCAACTTATCTTTATGGGGCAGAAATATAAAGTATGAAAATGCTGAGACACCAGTAGCCATACCAGAGTATCTGATTAAATAAGTACAATAGTTAGAAGGCGGGTCTTACATGCATTAATTCTTTCATGCATTTGGCCAACTCCTATTTCCAAGATAGATATTTTTAAATTCCACTGTAAAAGTAGACTCTAACAAGAGATTTACATATGATCCGTTAAATAGTTTTGTCAGCGTCACTTAAAATCCACTCAACTTAGGCATTCAATAGTAAAACCCTGTAATGGGGTCAGTCTGTCCCAACAGAAATGATAATCATAACAACAACGATTTCTAGTAATGGTGTGGCCAGCAATTTTCTACAGGGAACCAGAACACGCAGTGCAGGCGGGGATGTATCAAGACTCCTCAATTCCACACTATCCCATCCCCAGATGCCGACCTCATAGTAGATTCTGCATAAGTATTTAATGAATAAATGAATTATAGGACTGATTTATTTATTTATTTATTTATTTATTTATTTATTTATTTATTTTGAGATGGAGTCTTGCACTGTCGCCCAGGATGGAGTGCAGTGGCGCGATCTCAGCTCACTGCAAGCTCAGCCTCCCGAGTTCATGCCATTCTGGCGCCTCAGCCTCCTAAGTAGCTGGGACTACAGGCACCCACCACCACGCCTGGCTAATTTTTTGTATTTTTAGTAGAGATGGGGTTTCACCATGTTAGCCAGGATGGTCTCGATAGCCTGACCTCGTGATCTGCCTGCCTCGACCTCCCAAAGTGCTGGGATTACAGGCGTGAGCCACCACGCCCAGCCTGCTTTTTTATATTAAAGTAAATAAGTACAGTTTCAACCAGGAAAATTAGACACTGATTTAATGACTATCTCAAACAATATGACACAGTTCTAGACTAAATAATAGGAGTAGACAGGCTTGCTTTAGGAATGGTGGTACAGGCTATTTTGAACAGGCCTGTGAAAAGGCCAAGATTTTAAGAGTTGTAAGTGACAAGTTCTGAAAATAATTTCTTAACCCACTAAATTGGGAATAAATTTTAGTGTCTTCTCTAGAAGCGTCAGTCTTTTCAGCTTTATCTATGCACTGGTTATAAATATTAAGGACAAAAATACGTGGTTCAGCAAAGAGTTCTGGCTTTGGTGTTTATAAGCCCAGCCTGGTCAGTGGGAGAAGAGTGGCTGGCTGTAATGTCCAAGATCATGAGGGCATTTTTAATGGGAAAGGGTATGACAGCTGCCTCTGAGGGATCCCTTTATGTCAGCTCATTAGAAATCATTTCCCAATCCAGGACATAAGCATCTTCCAAACCTCCCCCTTATCAAAGGGCTCAGCTATTGACACCAGTGTCCTTCTTAGAGCCATCACTAGGCAGCCCACGGCCTGTATTCTGTCTGCAGCTTTCTTTCTAGTTCTGCCAGAGCCCCTGTCATCTGCAGACTTTCCAAGAGTAAGATAAAAACCTTTATCTTCAAAATTATTAAGGCCTTTTCCCCCATGCAGCAAGTTGGTGTCTCTATTTAATGAGCCCCTAATTCTTGCCATACATTTTGCTAAGCAAATGTATGATTTTGCTAATATGTATGATTTGATATTTTGTATTTCTTATTTCCTTTAATTCCCACAAAATCTGTGCATAGTGTGTAGACATTATTATCCTCATTTTATTAATGAAGATGTGAGGATTGGAGAGGTTAAGTAGCTTGCCCTGGATCACAGAGCTTGCCAATGACATCGTCGGGGTTCAAATCCAGACCAATCTGACCTCATAGCCCTTCTCACACAGTTGTACTTAACATTCTTCATGGTGGGGCCCAGACAGGTGTATGTTGGTTAAAGTGTCCCAGGCTCTTCTTCTGTATCTTCTGCTCTTTGTTCAACTGGAGTCCTGAACTCCTCTATGAACAGTAAATGTTTGACAGCAAGGTATTTGTTTGGCCCATAGGAGTCAATTTCCTTTCTCTAGCTGCCCAGAAAGAACAAAAGATCCTTGACTGTTCAAAATCTTTGACTGTTCAATAATAAAGACTTAATTTTTATATTAATTTTGAATTGCCAATAGTATCTGTTCACTAAACTTATTTTTTCTTCTTTTTCTATGTCCCTTCAATATTCTATCTATCTATCTGTCTATCTATCTATCTATCTATCTATCTATCTATCTATCTATCTATCATCTATCAATCATCTATCTAATCTATCTGTCTATCTATCCTATCCGTCCATCCATCCATCCATCCATCTCCATCTCTCATCTATCTACTAGCAGTGTGTGCCCAAAATCCAGACTTTGGTTCCATTTCCTTTATTTCTGTGGGACCTTGGACAGATTCTGCCCTGTGATTCATTATGAGAACTTTTAGACTTCTTAGATCCTTCTGGATTCAAACTCTGCATATAACTAAGTTTACACGGAAAGACCCCATTCTTGGTGTTTCTTTGGAAAAAAATATTTTACTGAATTAAAAGAACAAATTAAAACTGGCATCTAGATTCTTCAGAGAAAACCACTGGGAAAATAAGTTATGTGTAACACCGTAAAATAAATATTCCAAATTGGTCTGATGAACAGCCAATGAGAAGCCTGTTTTATATATATTAGAAAACAAATCTAGAATTTAGCTCCCTCTGAGATAATTATTTTGCTCTTCCCTGGAACCAGTTTTTATGTCCCAAGAAGAGATTTACATCTCAAATAAGCAGCAGGAACAAATTAGCTGCCAAGAACTGTCCTTTCAATGATGCTGTTGATAGCCAAGTTAAGATGATTATAAATCTATTAGAATGTACACCACCATTGATTTTGGTGTTTTAAAGATTTGAGATACGAGATTCTCTTTAAACTACAAAAATGTTTTAAAAGTGCCTTTCCGTACCATAAAATGTAATTTGACTTGTGTGCCTAAAAAACCTAACACATGACAGTTCCTTTTTCAACTGTACTTCCTTTTTCACATGAGCACTATTAGAGCCTAGATAGGAATTGGGAATGACTAACATTGAGGATTTACATCATCGTTTCATATTTTTATAATTAGGAAAAAAAAAGAAGATGCATGCTTTCCATAGAAGATGAGAATGGAAACTTAAATTTCCCAGTCCAGGACATAAACGTTATGTGGCATCTAGATTAACCTCCCCTCAACCCCTGCCACCAATATCATTCCAAATAACTTCCTTTGCTTGCTACTACTCTTTCCTTACTAAGATGAGTTAGCCTATTTGGTAAATTGAATGGTGTTACATATTTCTGGGACAAAAGGCTTGATGATATTCATTATTACTGGTTTAGATACATATTCTCTTCCTTTGCTCAGTGCACTTGATAAGGAAGTGAAATTAGCCACCTTTGTGATTGCGTCAAGCCTCAATTAAGTTCAGATCTGAGTTAATATAATCTATGGTTATTTTCAGCCATTGTAGTTGTCATTTGTGTTTCCGAATTGTCAAACAATGCACTGTCTATATAATGCCCTTTAATTTGCCCAAAATCACAAGAGCTGATCTGAATTCTGCCCAAGTATTTCTTGCATTTCTCATTACTCTTTCTTTCAAAGCTGCCTTCTCGCTCCATTCCTCTCTCAGGAAATGGAAGTAGTCAGGGGCCTCTGTCAGACTCCCTTCACGTTTAAGAGCAGTTGATTTTCCAAAAACATGTCTGTCTTGTGCTTTATTCACTCAGGACTGTGTTCTTGGCTATTTCCATTGATGAAATTATTTCTATAAAGACCCTACCTGACTGACAGCGGACTCCTTCACCACAATATCTTAATTTTAGTTTAATGGTGTCCACAGATGGTATAACTTAAAGGTTTACCAATTATGGAAATTTTCACACCATATTGAAGTTAAGATCATTGTGGAGGGGAGAATAATACTTCTCAAAACTTAAATTATCTATGAAGGAATTTTGATGAAATTCACAATTCAGGTGCAATGCTACTATGGAAAAGTTCACTGAGACAGTTTGCAGGGATTTGGAAGCATGGCACATTGGTGGGGCGGTGTGTTTGCCATCATCCTCTCCACCCCCATTCCACTCCAATTGATACCACTTTCAAATAGCAACAAAACTTCAAATTCACTTGCTTTCAAGGAATCAATATTTCCTCTTTCCATTGGATGGAGAGGTATAAACTCAGCTTAAAATTATAATCCCTTTAGTCCCAGTGCTAGAGATGTTGTCAACATTGGTTGCAGATTCATGCTGTCCTAAATTTTTAGCAGCTCAGGAATTTCTCCAGTCTTTTGTTTGTAAACCATTTTCTCTTCTGAAGGCTTCTAGAATTTTTTCTTAACTTCAGTATTTTTTCTCAAATATATTTTCCTTAGTGTTTCTACTTAAAGGTTGATATCTTTCCAAATCATACTTTAATAAAATATAATAAATACAGGATTTTATATGCACCAGGAGTTCAGCAATTGCTCTTTTATATACAAAATATTTTTAAGTCTTGAACAACTATTTAATCTGACTACACATGATTGTTAGAGGAACTCTTCTCCTATTTTTTCATTTACATGTTAACACATACTAGTGTTTTAGAGTTTTGGGGTGCAAATTCCATTTCTAATATGTTGAATAATATTTAAATACTATCCACTAATAAATATGTTGTTTTTCACCACTGCAGGTAGAAGAGGCCCTGGAAGCTGTCAAAAATGCTACAAATGAGCAAGACCTTGCAAACCGTTTTAAAGAGTTTGGAAAAGAGATGGTGAAACTTAACTATGTAGCAGCAAGAAGACAACAGGTGGGAAAGATTTTAGGAATGCTAGGGGAGAAAATGGGTGAGTTTATATAACCCTATAGCTTTGTAGGCCTGAACAATGGGTCAACCGCATCTGCTTGCTATCAAATGCCCTAAGAACCTGTGATGACAAAGATTGCTTCCTGCAGGGGCCAGTTGTGATGCCATGGTGGACTCCGGACCACTGTCTGGCCCCCACCTATAAGCAGGCCACAGATTACTTGCTTCACTGGTGGACCCACCCTGCTAGCCCTACCACACTCTTAATCTTCTATCCACTGCAGGAACACAGCTCTGATGTCAAATAAAAAATATTAAACTGTGGGGTAGTGCTGTGGTCAGTCTCTGGATGTCACCCTTTGCCCTCACTTTTTGTCTCCTAGTCTTGTGAACACCACCACACATATGCACTCCCAGGATATGTAGTATGTGGGGTGCAATTTTTCTGAAAGAGAAGAAGAAAACATGAACGAAATGAGAGGAAAGGCGGGAGTGGGGGAATGGAGAAAGAGAGAACAGGGGGAAAAGGGGAGGGGAGTGGGAAAGGGGAGGAAGGGAAAAAGGGGTGAGAAGAGTGCAGGTGAGCATGAGTCACTCTCATGATGCTGTGTGACCTGGGATCTCCTCAGCCTCAGTATTAGTTTGTTCTCATGCTGTTATAAAGAACTACCCTGAGACTGGGTAATTTATAAAGAAAGGAGATTTAATTGACTCACAGTTCCACGTGGCTGGGGAGGCCTCAGGAAACTTACAATCATGGTGGAAGGGGAAGTAGGCACCTTTTTCACAAGGTGGCAAGAGAGAGAATGAGCAAGAGCAGGGAAAACTGCCTTATAAAACCATCAGACCCTGTGGGAACTCACTCACTATCACGAGAACAGCATGGAGGAACCACCTCTATGATCCAATCACCTCCCTTCCTCAACACATGGGGATTATAGGTCCCTCCTTCCACATGTGGGGGTTACAATTCAAGATGAGATGTGGGTGGGGACACAGAGCCAAACCATGTCAGCCTCTTTTTTGTCTAGGGATTTCTCAGTTTCAGCTAGTTCTGTTTGCTCACTGGATACCTTTAGTATTGTGTTCCCATCGAGTGAGTTTTTATTCTTTCGCCATAGAAAAAATATTTCCAAATGTGGAAGGATCTCCTAAAATCCTTTCACCATCCTTTTGACTGCTTCCAGAATTTTTTAAAACATTTCGGGCCATTCGTAGTTTCTCTAATATGTCTCTGACCAACAGGAAAGTTCCACTCAACAAACATTTATTGAATGTTCATTCTGTACCAGGCTTAAGTGAGGCTGGGATTAGGAACTTAACCAAGAGTTGGTCCTCTGTGAGACAGGCACATAAATGTGATTTTAGTTTATGTGGTTATTTTTAAGTGTGTTTCTAATCAGCAAAATTCCTTGTTCAAAGGGAATCTTGTATGGTAGCCCAATGTGTAATATAAACAGGAGCAAAGTTACTCTGAATAGCGAGAGAGAGAGATAGAGAGCCCCAGGAGGCTACTGGTGCAGGCCCCAGAGTCTAGAAGCCTAGGAATCTGGTGTTCTGATGTCCAAGGGCAGGAGGAGAAGGGCATTCTGCTCTGGAAGGGAGAGAGAGAATGAATTCACCCTTCCTCCACCTTTTTGTTCTCTTTGCCTCCAGCCGACTGGATGGTACCCACCTACATTGAGGGTGAAGCTTCTCCACTTAATTCACTGGCTCACATGCCAGTCACCTCCTAAAACACTCTCACAGTGACACGTTCAAAATAATGCTTCATCAGCCTTCTAGACACCCCTCAATCCAGTCAAGTTGACACCTAAAATAACCAACAGAGATATGCTGATTTTGAGATATCCACATTTAAACATCAAATAGAAGAGAAGTGTTGCCTGGAGATGGAAACATGGGCCATCAGCATGTAGCTGACATTAAAAGCCATGAGAATATATATGATGTTCATATGAAAATACCTACATTATTTATTTTTACTTCATTAATACTTTGTTTTTAATTGATTGTTAGTTCAGACTCATTCAAGAAAATTTGAAAAACAGTAGAACAGAAAGAAAGGGGAAAAACACATAATACCCTACCACCCACAAAGAATATGGTGCTGATATTTTGGTATATTTTTTTTCAGATATTTATCTTCACATTTTAATGCATTTAAAATCATACTATGCATACAAATATGCGTATTGTGTTCTGCTTTTTAATTCATCTTATAAATATTCATGTTATTAATTTTTAGAAACTAATTTTAATTATCCCATACTCCAATATGAATGTTTCAGTAGTTTTTTTTCCACCAATCTTGGTAATTCAATATTTAGATTGTTTCCAGTTTTCTTCTTAGGATTAAAACATGTTTCTTCAAGTGTTTTATGGAGATATTTTCACAACCCGCATTTCTCACTTGTGTGTTTAGATCTATTTTATCATTTTATTTTTTTTTTTAGTATAGATACCCAGGAATGGAATTTCTGGACCAGATGTTCTGACATTAATAAAGGCTTTCATGATTGTTTGGGAGAAACCTACCTCTCGTGCCCAAATCATTGCCCAGTAGAGAATACATTCAAATATTTGTTACCTGTTTATCCATTTTCATCTCTGGGGCTCAAATTAGATAATCCCAATTTAGAAACTGTGTTACCTAGCATCCATCTTTTAATGCTTAAGCAAAGGGGGAAAAGATGGTTTAGTAAATTATTCATTATTTATTACCAATTTTCTTGACAATCTTAGATATCAAATATAATGTGTTTGTCTCAGAATTATTTTGACCAACAAAACAGAAGATGTAATTTCTTGTTACCAGGTCATTCATCTATCATATGCCAAATGAGCAAATTAGGAAGAGAAGCCCAGTGGTTCAGATACCCTTTACTGATGTTTTCCAGCTGGAAGAATATTCTCCCAGAGATACACAGCTGGCAATCTTGCATGGCTCTCAGAGAGCAACCCTGCTTTAACATTTCTGAAAATCATGTGAACATTTTCTTAACAACAGCCTTTAACGATGGAGATAAAGAGACTCCCTAGTGGTATTATTTTGTCATCCAAAACTAGGAAAACAAATCATCTTTGGCCTGTTATTTTCTGCTCTCTAAACTTAATGATGAGCTGCCATTAGAGGCTGTCAACAACAACAAAGAAGGAACCCTAGTCTGAAAATGATAATTAAGGGACACTGATGTGCTGAGCAAAAATCAGAAGTTTGGTTTCCCATTTGTAACAGTAATTGAATATGGAGGCAAGTAGGGCCTCAGAAAACTGACGTTTTCAGGTTTTCTGTCTGTTCATAACTAACTGTGTGGCCCATGCAATCAACTTACTTTCTTGGTGGCTTGGTTTTTATATTATTTCAGCAATATTTTATTGAATGCCTCTTATAGGCCAGCCACTTTGCTAATGACTAAAGAGCCGCTGAATAAGAAAACTAGGGCTCCCTGCTGTCATTAGAGGTACGTTATAGAAGAGAAATATACGCTCAAAAAATACAGTAAAGTAGGAAGTGTTAGTGATAGGAGAGGAATAGTGTCTTGTGGGAACAGATGAAAGGGGACACAGCTTAGAAAGTTGGGTGGAGGACGTGCCAAGTCAGTGGAGCCCTGTCAGGTGAAAGGGTAGGGCAGAGGAGGAAAGCTCAGGCATTGCACATAGAAGGGACAGTAGGCCAGGCGTGGTCGCTCATGGCTGTCATTCCAGCACTTTGGGAAGCAGAGGTGAGAGAATCCCTTGAGGCCAGGAGTTCAAGGCCCACCTGGGCAACATAGCCAGACCCCACTTCCACAGTTTTTTTTTTTTTTTTTTTTTTTTAACTAGCCTGGTGTGGAAGCATGTACCTGTAGTTCTAGCCACTTAAGAGGTTGAAGAGGGAGGATCACTTGGGCCCAGGAGATGGAGGCTGCAGTGAGCTTTGATAACACCACTGTACTCCAACCTAGGTCACTATAGAGACCTAGCTGTCTCTATAAAACAAACAAACAAACAAAAGAGTATATGCAAAGGCCTGGCAGCTAGAAAGAGCACAAGGGTTTCTGAAGTTCAGTGTGTTACTAAGAGTCTGTGACTCCAAGCTGTGTTGCAAATATTTCTATGCAAATTTCACATATGTGACAGCTTTCATGTGTTACGCACACAGGAGCTGAAGGATCCTCACTGTCGGGATGAGATGGCAGCTGCCCGAGGGGCTCTGAAGAAGAATGCCACAATGCTGTACACGGCCTCTCAAGCATTTCTCCGCCACCCAGATGTCGCCGCTACGAGAGCCAACCGAGATTATGTGTTCAAACAAGTCCAGGAGGCCATCGCCGGCATCTCCAATGCTGCTCAAGCTACCTCGCCCACTGACGAAGCCAAAGGCCACACGGGCATCGGCGAGCTGGCTGCGGCTCTTAATGAATTTGACGTAAGCATCCTGGTGAGGTACACAGAGGGGTGGGCACTGGTGCTGACAAAAAAAAAAATGTATTGGGGATGAAGGGCCACTACAATAATTTACATTGATTTTTCTCTTTTGGAGGTTTTAATAGTAAGATAAACTACCTAATGCATTTCTGTCATATATTGGCTAAGCCGTTATCACTTGTCTTCAAAGAAACAACTGTGACCGTGGTGGCTCACACCTCTAATCCCAGAACTTTGGGAGGCCGAGGTTGGTGGATCACCTGAGGTCATGAGTTCGAACATGGAGAAACCCCGTCTCTACTAAAAATATAAAAATTAGCCAGGCGTGGTGGCGCATGCCTGTAATCCCAGCTACTCGGGAGGCTGCGGCAGGAGAATCGCTTAAACTCAGGAGGCGGAGGTTGCGGTGAGCCGAGATTGTGTCATTGCACTCCAGCCTGGGCAACAACAGCGAAACTCCATCTCGGGGCAAAAAAAAAGAAACAACTGTATTTAAGAGTGCCCAATCCCTTCCAGGTAGATGAGATACCTCACAGGCTATTTTAGGGACAGTTCATAATTTGGCGATCATCTTTATTATTAAAGGGGCACCTGTTATGGGCAGCCTAGAAGTACGTTGCCTCTATGTTGTGCCTGCGTGAAAAGCTGCCATCAATTTCTTTGTTTTAAATCAGTGATAAAGTCCATTGCCCTATGATCCCACATAGGACCCTGGTCTTCATTAGAACAGCCCCTCTGGGGAGAGCCTGTGTTAGTTCTGTGAAAGTCCTACATTCTACACTGGCTGTTTCTGGAGGTGTGTCCTGGTGAGGGAAGAAGCAAGGAGGATTGTTCACTGTGCTGAGCCATATATGAAGCATCAGTGTGAGTGAGAAGGTTGCACACATGTCATCAGCACCCCAGGATAACAGCCCCCACTTCCCCCCGGGTCAGAGGACCTGTGAGAGGTTGGAATTTATTCATCTTATGATCAATGAAAGCCTACAAAGATTTATAAATAATTAGCATCTACTTTCCAGGGTTATATAATCCTGCAGGGAGATGAGGGAAGTAGAATGCACTAAACACCATTTAATTGATAAAACACAATGTTACAGGAATTCATAGAAGAAAAATAGGTTACTTAATGGTCATGAAGAAAGATGACGAGCTTGCTTTTGAATATGTTGATGTGAATTTTTGGCAAGAAATAACTAGTTAGTGGCTGGAAAAAAAGGTCCAGGAGCAAAGCAATGAGTGTTCAAGGCTTGGAGATGGATGATATAATTGAAGAATAATTTTAACAGTTCATATTCAAATAGCTCTTACCGTTTTCACAGTGGTCTCTCTTCTTACCCATATTTTTACAGTTAGTTATATGTATCTCACACCATATATTATTTACTAAGGTTTTTTGTGAGGATTAAATATGATAATATATTTAAAGCACTAGCTACAGAAATGAAGACTTAATAATAGGTAATTTTATTCACAAAATTGCAGCGAGCAACTGAAAATTCATAGAAAATAATGAGAGAGTTCAGAATAATGTTTACTTTGTATAACATAAATATACAAAAATCTCTAGATTTTCATCATGTAAAATAAAGTAGAATAATGAGGAAAGAGATATACTAGTCACAAAACAAATAATTTTAAAAAATTTTATTTTATTATTTCTTGTATCTGCTAGAAATAAGTCTAATATAGATGTGAAGGGCCTAAAAAGTCATATTATATTACTTTACTGAGGGACAAGTTTTACTCGTCAGTAAATGATATCATGATCTTGAGTAGGAGAACTATTCATCCTATCAATTTTCATAATGTTGAAGCAATCTCAATACAAATTCTAAGAGGATTCTTTTGGAACTTGACAGAGGAATGATAAAGGATTTTTTTTGTTTGTCTTTTTTTTATATTCTAGAATAAAGAATGAATGAACCCATATTTCAGGGAAAAGTAAATGAGCAGATCATACACACAGATATTAAAACATTATAATGCTACATTAATTTTAAAGGTGTGTATTGAAACACAAATGGACTCATCCATAAAACAATAAAAAATCATAAGCAATCTCAAATACAAAATTATTTTATAAATTGGTGTTTATTAAAATTAGTTAAGATTGGATTATTTAGTCAGATTTTGATACAATTACATTATTCTAGTTATAATTTATTTTATAATCAAAAATAAATAACAAAACCTAAGTGAGGAGCTGTTTTGTTTCACTCTTCATATTTAAGAGTGAAAATATGAAGCACAGGGAGAAGGCCTGTGAACAGTCCAGGACCTTTAGCTGCTGCCACCTTCTGTCCAAGAGTGTGACAACTCCTGCTTCCCCATGCTGCCTTTTATTTCCAGACCATTTTCATTAAAAGGACATTTTATCCCCAATTAATGTAACAACTGATGCATCACTGCAGCAGTGCAAAAGGCTTTCATTCATAAAAATCAAACTTGAGGTCATATGGGGAAAATCTATTAGCAAAGTATATCAACATGTTGAATGTTCAAGATTTTTTTTTTTTTTTTTTTCCTTAAGTGATATCTCCTCATGCTGGACAAATAAGGCTTTGGAAATGTAACACATGAATATAACCATCAAATGTGTTTTTTATAAAACACAATATATTTGAAACAGTTGGAAAATATTAAAATATAAAACATAATATGGTAAATAAGTCACTAACTATATTTTATTAACTTTAAACTTCTATATTAACTATATTACTTATAATATTAACTAAGTATATTATATATTAATGAAAAAATTATATTTTATATTAGCTAAGTATATTAATGAGGTAATATATTCTTATTAAATGTATACTGTTTCTCAAGCTAGGAGAATTACATGAAACGTTATCTAATGGTCAACATTTTACTTCTCAGAGGTCAACAAAAATCAAAATGTGGAGGCTGTCTGAATTGCCATTTTGAAACAATGATTGCATTTGATGTGGTTCCCTAACAATTGTCATTTAACAAATGCAATTTAATTTCAGCACTTTCTCAAAAGTAGTAATGCTAGTAAATTAGTATTGAATTTACAGACTATAATGTGATTCACCTGCTGTAGATTTTCCATCACTCCTGACGTCAGCAAACCTAGACAGTAGTTAATGATAATTTGAAATTTTCTCATTAAAATAATATACCATTTCTCTTTATGTTGTGACTAAATTATAAATTTATGTTCCATAGCTGTAGGATGAATACTGTTTTTTTTTTTAATTTCTCAGGCATGCTATTTTGAAATTGATTTTGAATTCATGGACATCTGTCATGAGTCCTAAATGCTATTCTCAGATATTAAACAAATTGATATTTCATTGGGTGAAAAACTCACTCAAACTTCCTGTGGTTTACTTTTCTGGCAAAATCTCTTACTGATACTTGGTAAAATACCTTTCTCATATAATGAAAATTTAAATACGTTTAACGTCTTTGAAATGCTGAAGTAAAAGGAACCATAAACATGCAAAATATATTTTCATAGACAGCATAGCTAGTATGCCCTAACATTTATTTTTTAAAAATTTTACTTTAAGTTCCAGGATACATGTGCAGAATGTGCAGGTTTATTATCTAGGTTTACGTGTGCCATGGTGATTAGCTGCACCTATTGACCCATCCACTAAGTTCCCTCCCCTCGCCCCTACCCCGCAACAGGCCCTGGTGTGTGTTGTTCCCCTCCCTGTGTCCATGTGCTCTCATTGTTCAGTTCCCACTTAGGAATGAGAACATGTGGCGTTTGATTTTCTGTTCCTGTGTTAGTTTGCTGAGGATGATGGCTTCCAGCTTCATCCACGTCCCTGCGAAGGACATGATATCATTCCTTTTTATGGCTGCATAGTATTCCATGGTGTATATGTGACACATTTTCTTTATCCAGTCTATCATTGGTGGGCATTTGGGTTGGTTCCATAACTTTGCCATTGTAAATAGTGCTGGGGTAAACATACATGTGGATGTGGCTTTATAGTAGAAAGATTTATATTCCTTTGGGTATATACCCAATAATGGGATTGCTGGGTCAAATGGTATTTCTGGTTCTAGATCTGTAAGGAATTGCCATACTGTCTTCCACAATGGTTGAACTAATTTACATTCCCACCAACAATGTAAAAGCATTCCTGTTTCTCCACAGCCTTGCTAGCACCGATTGCATCTATAGCATCTATCTATTCTTGACTTTTTAATAATTGGCATTCTGACTGGCCTGAGATGGTATCTCATTGTGGTTTTGATTTGCATTTCTCTAATGATCAGTGATGTTGAGCTTTTTTTCATGTTTCTGGGCCATGTAAACATCTTCTTTTGAGAAATGTCTGTTCATATCCTTTGCCCACGTTTGGGTGGGGTTGTTTGTTTTTGTAAATTTCAGTTCCTTGTAAATTCTGAATATTAGACTTTTGTCAGATGAGTCGATTGCAAAAATTTTCTCCCATTCTGTAGGTTGCCTGTTCACTCTGATGATTCTTTTGCTGTGCAGAAGCTCTTTAGTTTAATTAGATACCATTTGTCAATTTTGGCTTTTGTTGCAATTGCTTTTAGTGTTTTCATCATGAAGTCTTTGCCCATGCCTATTTCCCGAATGATATTGCCTAGGTTTTCTTGTAGGGTTTTTATGGTTTTGGGTTTTACATTTAAGTCTTGAATGCATCTTGAGTTAGTTTTTGCATAAGGTGTAAGGAAGGGGTCCAGTTTTAGTTTTCTGCATATGACTAGCCAGTTTTCCCAGCACCGTTTATTGAATAGGAGATTATTTCCCCATTGCTTGTTTTTGTCAGGTTTGTCAAAGATCAGATGGTTGTAGATGTGTGGTGTTATTTCTGAGGTCTCTGTTCTGTTCCATTGGTCTATCTGCCTGTTTTGGGACCAGTACCATGCTGTTTTAGTTACTGTAGCCTTGTAATATAGTTTGAAGTCAGGTAGCATGATGCCTCCAGCTTTGTTCTTTTTGCTTAGGATTGTCTTGGCTATATGGGGTCTTCTTTAATTCCATATGAAATTTAAAGTAGTTTTTTTTCTAATTCTGTGAAGAATGTCAATGGTAGTTTGATGGAAGTAGCATTTAATCTATAAATTACTTTGGGCAGTATGGCCATTTTCACAATATTAATTCTTCCTATCCATGAGGATGGAATGTTTTTCCATTTTTTTGTGTCCTCTCTTAATTCCTTGAGCAGTGGTTTGTAGTTCTCCTTGAAGAGGTCCTTCACATCCTTGTTAGCTGTATTTCTAGGTATTTTATTATCTTTGTAGCTATTGTGAATGGGAGTTCATTCATGATTTGGCTCTCTGCTTGTCTGTTATCGATGTAAAGGAATGCTTGTGATTTTTGCACATTGATTTTGTATCCTGAGACTTTGCCGAAGTTGCTTATCAGTTTAGGGAGTTTCTGGGCAGACATGACAGGGTTTTCTTAATATACAATCAGGTCATCTGCAAACAGAGAAAATTTGACTTCCTATCTTCCTATTTGAATACCTTTTATTTCTTTATATTATCTGATTGCCCTGTCCAGAATTTCTAATAATATATTGAATAGGAGTGGTGAGAGAGGGCATCTTTGTCTTGTATTGGTTTCCAAAGGGAATGCTTCTAGCTTTTGCCCATTCAATATTATATTGGTTGTAGGTTTGTCATGAATAGCTCTTGTTATTTTGGGGTATATTCCATCAATACTTAGTTTATTGAGAGTTTTTAATGTGAAGGGATGTTGAATTTTATCAAAGGCCTTTGCTGCATCTATTGAGATAATCATGTGGTTTTGTCTTTTGTTCTGTTTATGTGATGGATTACGTTTATTGATTTGCCTGTGTTGAACCAGCTTTGCATCCCAGGGGTGAACCTGACTTGATCATGGAGGGTAAGTTTTTTATGTGCTGCTGGATTCGGTTGGCCAGTATTTGATTGAGGATTTTCACTTTGATGTTCCTCCTGGATATTGGCATGAAGTTTTCTTTTTTTATTGTGTCTCTTCCCAGTTTCAGTATCAGGATGATGCTGGCTCCATAAAATGAGTTAGGGAGGAATCCTTCCTTTTCAATTGTTTGGAATAGTTACAGAAGGCATGGTACCATCTTCTCTTTGTACCTCTGGTAGAATTCAGCTGTGAATCCATCTGGTCCTGGGCTTTTTTTGGTTGGTAGGCTATTAATTACTGCCTCAAATTCAGAACTTGTTATTGGTTTATTCTGTAACTTTACTTCTTCCTGGTTTAGTCTTGGGAGACTGTATGTGTCCAGGAATTTATCCATTTCTTCTAGATTTTCTAGTTGATTTGCATAGAGGTGTTTATAGTATTTTCTGATGGTAGTTTGTATTTCTGTGGGGTCAATGGTGATATCACCTTTATAATTTTTTATTGTGTCTATTTGATTCTTCTCTCTTTTCTTCTTTATTAGTCTAGCTAGTGGTTTATCTATTTTGTTATTTTTTTCAAAAAATTAGGTCCTGGATTCATTGATTTTTTTGGAGGGTTTTTTGTGTCTCTGTCTCCTTCAGTTCTGCTCTGATCTTAGTTAATTTTTGTATTCCGCTAGCTATTGGATTAGTTTGCTCTTACCTCTCTAGCTCTTTTAATTGTGATGTTAGTGTGTCGACTTGAGATCTTTCTAGCTTTCTGATGTGGGCATTTAGTGCTATAAATTTCCTCTTAACACTGCTTTAGCTGTGTCCCAGAGATTCTGGTACATTGTCTCTGCTCTTTGGTTTCAAAGAACATCTTGATCTCTGCCTTAATTTCATTATTTGCCCAGGAGTCCTTCAGGAGTAGGTCATTCATTTCCATATACTTGCGTGGTTTTGAGTGAGTTTCTTAATCCCAAGTTCTAATTTGATTGCACTATGGTCTGAGAGACTGTTACGATTTCAGTTCTTTTGCATTTGCCAAGGAGTGTTTTACTTCCAGTTATGTGGTCAATTTTATAATAAGTGCCATGTCGCACTGAGAAGAATGTATATTCTGTTCATTTGGGGTACAGAGTTCTGTAGATGTCTATTAGGTACACTTGATCCAGAGCTGAGTTCAGTCCTGAATATCTTTGTTAATTTTGTGTCTTGTTGATCTGTCTAATATTAACAGTGGGGTGTTAAAGTCTCTCACTATTATTGTGTGTAGAGACCTATTAGTCTCTTTGTAGGTCTCTAAGAACTTGTTTTATGAATCTCGGTGCTCTTGTATTGGGTGCATATATATTTAGAATAGTTAGCTTTTCTTATTGAATTGTACCCTTTACCATTATGTAATGCCCTTGTCTTTTTTTATCTTTGTAGGTTTAAAGTCTGTTTTGTCAAAGACTAGGTTTGCAACTCCTGCTTTTTTTGCTTTCCATTTGCTTGGTAAATTTTCCACCATTCCTTTATTTTGAGTCTATGTGTGTCTTTGCATGTGAGATGGGTCTCCTGAATACAGCACACTGATGGGTCCTGACTCTTCATTCAATTTGCCAGTCTGTGTCTTTTAATTGGGCCATTTAGCCCATTTAAATTTAAAGTTAGTATTGTTATGTGTGAATTTGATCCTGTCATCATGATGCTATTTGGTTCTTTTGCACACTAGATGATACAGTTTCTTCATAGAGTCATTGGCCTTTATATTTTGGTGTGTTTTTGCAGTGGCTGGTACTGGGTTTCCTTTCCATACAGGAGCTTTTGCAAGGCAGGCCTGGTGGTAACAAAATCTCTCAGCATTTGCTTGTCTGTAAAGGATTTTATTTCTCCTTCGCTTATGAAGCTTAGTTTGGCTGGATATGAAATTCTGGGTTGAAAATTTTTTTCTTTAAGAATGTTAAATATTGGACCCCAGGCTCTTCTGGCTTGTAGAGTTTCTGCTGAGGAGTCTGCTGTTAATCTGATAGACTTCCCTTTGTAGGTGACCTGGCCTTTCTCTCTGGCTGGCCTTAACATTTTTTCCTTCATTTTGACCTTGGAGAATCCGATGATTATGTATCTTGGCGTTGATCTTCTCATGGAGTATCTTAGTGGTGTTTTCTATATTTCCTGAATTTGCATGTTGGCTTGTCTTGGTAGGTTGGGGAAGTTCTCCTGGATAATATCCTGAAGTGTGTTTTCTAGCTTGTTTCCATTCTCCCTGTATCCTTCAGGTACTCTAATTAATTGTAGGTTCCATCTTTTTATGAAGTCCCATATTTCTTGGAGGCTTTGTTCATTCCTTTTTTCCCTAGTCTTGTCTGCATGCAAGACTAGAGAAAAAAGACTACTTTATTTGAGCAAGGCAGTCTTCAAACTCTGATATCCTTTCTTCCACTTGGTTGATTCAGCTATTAATATTTATGTATGCTTCATGAAGTTCTTGTGCTGTGTTTTTCAGCTCCAGCAGGTCATTTATGTTCCTCTCTAAACTGGTTATTCTAGTTAGCAGCTCCTCTAACCTTTTATTAAGGCTCTTAGCTTCTTTGCCTTGGGTTAGAACATGCTCCTTTAGCTCGGCGTAGTTTTTTATTACCCATCTTCTGAAGCCTACTTCTGTCAATTCATCCATCTCATCATCCGTCCAGTTCTGCACCCTTGCTGTAGAGGCATTGTCATTATTTGGAGGAGAAAAGGCACTCTGACCTTTTGGGTTTTCAGCATTTTTTCAATGATTCTTTCTCATCTTCATGAGTTTGTCTAGTTTTGATCTTTGAGGCTGCTGACCCTTGGATGAGGTTTTTATGGGGCCTTTTTTTGTTGTTGTTGATGCTGTTGTTGTTGCTTTCTGTTTGTTTGTTTGTTTGTTTTCCAATGGCCAGTTCCCTCTTCTGTAGGGCTGCTGTGGTTTACTGGGGGTTCACTTCAGGCCCTATTCATCTGGTTTGCTCCCATGCCTGGAGATGTCACTCAAGGAGACTGGAGAACAGCAAAGATGGGTGCCTGCTCCTTCTTCTGGGATCTCTGACCCCAAGGGGCACCAATCTGATGCCAGTAGGATTGCTCCTATATAGGATGTCTGACAACCCCTATTGGAGGGTCTCACCCAGTGGCACAGAGAACAGGACTCATTTAACGAATCACTTTGACTGTCCCTTGGTGGAGGGAGTGTGTTTTGCTAGGAGAAACCCACTTGTCTGGGCTGCCCAGATTCCTCAAAACTACCTGGAAGAAAGGCTGAGTCTGCTGGTCCACAGAGACTGTGGCCACCCCTCCCACTATGGGCTCAGGCCCAGAGAGATCCATTTTCTGTCCCTGAGTCTCTGGCTGGAGTTATTAGAGTTGCTGTGGGGAAGCCCCACCCAATGAGGATGGATGGGTCAGGTTCAGGCCTGAAGAGGCACTCTGGCAGCAGTCTGCCACAGCTGGTGTGGTGGGCTATGGGGGACAAGTCTTGGGACCAAGCTGTCCAGCCTCCCTGGCTCCAGCAGGGGAAAAGCATGGCCTGGAGCTATAGAAATGGATGTCACCCTTACCCTACCCAGGAAGCTTAGTGTGTTAGGCAGTTGTGCCTCCCAGGGCTGGCTGCTGCCCCTCCGCCAAGGAGCATAAATGGCTTAGACAGCAGGCAGCCACAGCTGTGGTGCTGGTCACTACTCCCCCTGGGAGCTTGGCAGGCTTAAGCAGGTTCTAGCTGAGAGGCTGCTGAGAATGTGAGTAGCTCTGGGGTTGGGATGCTAGGTGCCCATAGCATGGGTTTGCAAGTGGGGTCTTCCGATCCGTGGGTTGCCCATTTCCATGAAAAAGGCAGTTTTCCCGCCTGTGTTGCATGCTCATTCACTGCCTTCCTTGGCTGGGGGGTGGGGGCTCCCATGCCCCGTGTAGCTCTGAGGTGGGCCGCACCACCCTGCTCTTCCTCTCCGTGGATCACGCCAGCCACCTAGTCAGTTCTGATGAGAGAACCTGATACTTTGGTTGCGGTGAAGGATTCATACGCTTATTAGGTTTCTTTTCAGTGGGAGCCTCCAATCGCCTCTATTTCTAGTTGGCCATTTTGGTCCCGCCCTCCCAAAATTGAATTTGAAACACACTTCATATTAATAGTCACGAATGTGTCAAACCCAGTTTTATGGGAGGCTGGATGCAGAAGTGTCTTAACATTTTATAGTTGATGAGAACAAGATAAAAATTGTATTTTCACATTTATTTGTCTAAAATTACAGGATTGATTTCTATCTGAGTAGTTATAATTGTGGCTAAATGCTTGGTGACCTATTTTCTGGCATCTACATGAATAGTTGATGTAGTGATTTATGAAGCAAAAGAATGAGGAAAAAGGCAGTATTTTAACAACTTGCAACTGTCAAGAGAGTTTCCAATGATACAATAGTAAAAAGTAAAATAATTGATAATCAATGGAAAACTCAGCCTCTGTTTAAATGTGGCAGCTTAAGATGGTCAATTTTAATCTAGTAAAACTATCTATGAAGGAATATTCAAAAGATTTAAGAAAAATGCAGTGACTGCTCAGAAGTAAAACATAATGTCAATTTTGACTGCCGGAAAATAAACTTTCAATAGTGGGAGAGAGGAATGTTAAAAGCAATTCCTACAGAATTTTCTTTATTTTATTAAAGAAAAGAGAGTATACCATATCTTGTTTTTGGAATCTTCTTTTGTAGATGAAGATAGTTGCAAAAAATTTAAACTGACACTGTTCATGAAGCTGCCTTCCAGTATCTTTGAGATACTTCAACATCTCAAAGACGTTAAACTATTTAAATTGTCATTACATTAGAAAGGTATTACATGAAGTATCAGTAATAAATTTTGCCAGAAAATAAGCCACAGGAAGTTTGAGTAAGTTTTTCACCAAATAAAATATCACGTTGTTTATTATCTGAGAATAACATTTAGTACTCAGGACAGATGTATATTACAAGCTATTGCTGTAACAAATTAAAATTGACACCATTTGCAAAGGTATATTATAATCTTTAGCTATTTACCTTTTAAAAACGTTGTTCTTTTAAGTCAGACAGTACACATTATCTTGACTTCTTTTAACATTTAGCTTTCTATTTGTGATTTGCTTTCTTTCTCCCAACTTGCCCTGGGAATTTGCTTGACTAGTAATTCTCTTGTTCTTGCTCATTCAGTTTCTCCTCCACTTGTTCCATCTCCTCAACCTACAGAAAAATGTACTCCCATTCTAACAACCTAAAAAGAAAATAAAGCCCTGGGCTACTAAAATTACCATATCCCCATATTTTCGCTGTCTTTTCTTTTCCTGACAACCCACAAGCCTCTATGCTAACCTCGGTTCCTCCCTGCTCCTCAAGCACTTTACCTGAGTGTCTCCAGAGACTGTCACTCACTCATAAAATTGATAGGCTTTTATTTTCTACTTTTCGAATACTTCAGCTTTGGAAGGGAGCACATCATTATACTGACCATATCTCCTCTTTCTTTCTATTACCACTAATATCTCTTGTAAGATTTAAATATCTGCACTTGAGGAATAAGACAATCTATTCTCAATGACATTAAGCTGAAATGTTACCCTGATATAGCAACTCTACATAAGTTCCCCTTCCTATTTTTACCTAATTTTCCCTACCTGCCTTTCCCTTCTTACATTTTCTTCCCTTTTTCATCTTCTCTTTAAATATGCTTTTTTTTTTTTTCTGTTTTTGGTCAAATTGTAATTCTCTTTCTGATCTGGTATTCAGTGGATGGAAATATTGGAATGTTAACATGAGCAATGATGCGACATCTGCATCTCAGACTGGTGCACGGAAAAATAATCCCTGGCCGACAAGAATTGTATGTAGGCTAACTGTGAGGATGAGATAATTGTCTATTGGGGGAGCACGGGTCATGCTTCTGTGGTCACTGCCCAAAGCTTATCACAATTGTAGGCTTCTCTGGGTGCACATAGATATTCAAGGAGCTCCAGGCCAAAGAATGAAGTTCAGCGGTAGTAGTTCACATGGCAGCAGTCATTTCACAGCAGGTTCCCCGCCCATTTAAGGGACATTAAAAGGTTGCAGGACCCTTGAGGGGATTCACAACCCAAGATTAGTATTTGGAGATCCAGGGTTGGAGTGCATTTTCCTTGGAGAACGAAATGCTGTATAGGTAAGTCAGAGGCCCAAATATAGGACCTAGGAGATCTACACTGAAGGCTTCCGAATAAGTGAGGATTTTTCTGTTGTGCCTCCATTTCAAGTGCCACTTTTATGTTTTTTGAGTATTGTGATAATTAATTCTTATTGTTCCTAGAATCAGATAGATACTGCTGTGAAAGCTCTGGTCCCTTAAGGGGCCATGAACCAGAGTTCTGACTGGCTCATGGATTCTTAATATGCTTTACTGACTTATGATTTCTTCAACATCAGGGAAGGATAAGTGTCTCCTGGAAAAATAAAATTTTCACTAAGCATCTTGTTCTGCCCCTTCTCAATTCTAATATTTCCTTTTGCTGTGGCAACCAATATACTTATTTATCAGGGAAACTTACCCCAGGCCTTATCTACTTTGATATTTTATGAAGTCATTTGACTACAGACATCTAGCAACCCTCCATGTTAGGCTATGAAGATTGTAAGTTTCCTATATCTTACATTACATTAGAATGAAGGTGAAGAGTTGAGACGACAGGGCCGTTCTATTAATACTCCGTAATAATTATCTCTGCTATGTGTCTATGAAGTGATTCCCACTGAATGGCCAATAGAAGCAACCAAGAACACTGGAAAGAGTCCAGGGCTTGGATTCAGGTATCTGGCTACTATTCCAAGCTCTACAAATAACTAAGTATTTGTAAGCATGGGCCACTAAGCCCATCTCTAGGCCTTGGATTTTATATCTCTTAGGATAGGGTTTAGCCACCAGATAGCTAAGGTCATTCATTCAAAGTGTATATGTGCCAGATGAGATAGAACAATAAGGGAGCATCATAAGTAAAAGGAGAAAATACTTAGTAAACAGCTATAGTTGCTGCAATGCATAAATGCTGCTGCATACGCTTACATATATAATATCCACTTAACCTATTATGTGTGCATAAGGGGGTGGAATTGGGAAAGATGAAATCGTGGAATAATTCTTGGAAGAGGAGGTAAATGAGCCGCATCTAAAGGCTAAGTAAGAATTAACATGATGAAGTGTGAATGAGTATTTCTCAGGCAGAAAGAACATCATTGCATGCAGTTGTACGGTGGGTGAAGCCTGCATAAAGTGCTCATTTCTGGGGTACAGAGGATGGGGAAAAGTCCGTCTACGTGGGCAAACAGGAGACCAATCCTGAAGAGCTATTCAGCCTTGCAAGTGTCTGGGCTTCATGCTGAAGGCATTAGGAAGTTGCTGGTGATCTAAAGAAGGAAATGGCGGTTGGGCGCGGTGGCTCACGCCTGTAATCCCAGCACTTTGGGAGGCCGAGGCGGGAGGATCATGAGGTCAGGAGATCAAGACCATCCTGGCTAACACGGTGAAAACCCGTCTCTACTAAAAATACAAAAAATTAGCCGGGCGTGGTGGTGGGCGCCTGTAGTCCCAGCTACTCATGAGGCTAAGGCAGGAGAATGGCGTAAACCCGGGAGGCGGAACTTGCAGTGAGCTGAGATCACGCCACTGCACTCCAGCCTGGGCGAGAGAGCAAGACTCCATCTAAAAAAAACAAACAAAAAAAAAAAAAAAAAGAAGAAGGAAATGGAATGGTCAGACTTGTGGGAGTTTTTGTTGTTGTTGTTGTTGTTTTGTTTGTTTTTGTTTTTGAGACGGGATCTCCCTCTGTCACCCAGGCTGGAGTACAGTGGCATGATCTCAACTCACTGCAACCTCTGCCTCAAGTAATCTTCCCACCTTAGCCTCCCAAGCAGCTAGGACCACAGGCACACCACCACACCCAGCAAATTTTGGTATTTTTAGTAGACACATGGTTTCGCCATGTTGTCCTGGCTGGTCTTGAACTCCTGAACTCAAGTGATCTGCCCAGCTCAGCCTCCCGAAATGCTGGGATTACAGACGTGAGCCACAGCGCCTGGCCCAGACTTGTGTTTTTGAAGATCCCTGTGGCTGCAGGGGGCAGAAGGAGTTTGAAGAAGTAAAGCTGCAGGGTAGGCAGACAGATAAGCGTGAGAAATTAGGAATGTCTGCAGTATTTAAATAGAGTAGAATTAGGAAGAAGTGGATGAATCTGAACCATATTGAGGAAGTAGAGTCAACAGGTCATGAGAATTGTACTTTTTATTTCCATATATTGAAAATGTGTTTTGTATTGTAATGTAAGCTTTAGCTAATTAAAAACCAAACATTTTCTAAGTCTAATTATGAAATCTTGAGAAATTTCAGTCATTTGTTGGAAATTTTGATTTTTTTACATAATATAACTTTCTTGCATTGATTTTTTTGGCTCTTAGTTCACTTCCGCTCCCATCAGTCTGTTAAATCCCTAGTCATTTATGCAGATATTATATATTTTGCATATTCTTAAACAAAATTCTACAAAGTCTAGGATTTTTCTAACTTAGGTTAATCTGTTTGTGCTTAATTGGGCTCCTACTATGTGCTTAGCATGCTCTTTTTACTTCTTAAAAAAGAAAAAAATACTTTTTGATACTTTTTTGAAAAGTGGAGACAAACTTTTCCATCTTTAGGGCATAGTATCAGTAACTGATGCTTAGTGGGAACCAGAAATCCTCACCTGTTCACCATCTCTTCTCCCAGTGGAGTACCTTCCAAATTTATTTCTTCTTTTTCACTGGCAAATTAAACTCATCAAAACTGCCTTTTCAATTCTTTCTAACTAGAAACAAGCAGCAGTGTTCCAGCATTCTTTATCATACACTGACATCTGGTGGCCAAACAGAGCATTTAAGAAACACTCCAGTGGGTTCTTATATCCCTGTAAACATACTACAATTTATATATGTACTATGGGCTCGTCGTCCTTCAAAAAGTGTTTAATCTACCTATGGCAACCTTCTGAACACTAATGTTACGCAACGCAAGTCCAGTTAATTCTTAAAACCATCCCTACCTCTGGGATGGTGATAAAGATGGATGCAATACACGTGAGCTTATGGGAAGAGGAGTGCAAGGTAGGGTGATAAGTCGAGGCTGGTTCTGCTGGGTGCTTGGGGACCAGGTTAGGCATCATCGTAGACAACATAGTCTTCGCTGCTTCCTGAGCTATACCGCTTCACTTTCCAGGATTCATCTTTTCTGCCCAGAAATCTCTTTCTGGGTTATTGACACCTCTCATATAGGTTATCGATACCTCTGATATTGCTTCTAAACAGCTTTTCTTTTCTAAGGTTTTATAAATCTAGGAGTATTTTCTGATAGAATCATTTGCCTTTCAATTTTTTTACAATTGCTTTAGGAAATATTCCAAAACAATTTACTTTTCTCTTGTGCATTTCAATCAGTAAAGATCTCTAAAAATTGCTTAGCAAATAAAAGAATGAAATTTGAAGTACTTTTTTATAATTGCAATTTATATCTTGGTTTTTTGGCCCCCCATCAGGTTTAATCAAAATTATTATATTTCCAATCTTGGGTTATTTCATGAGGCAGGGAAAAATGTAAGAATTTGTTTTCTTCCTAGTGTGACTAATTTTTGCTTTTGAGAATATTGACAGATTCTTCAGGTCTGATTTCACCTTTATTTCAAATTAGTACCAAATATAATAATGAATACTGATGTAATTGATTATGATACTCAAAATTATCTAACATATGATGGCAAGTATACTTTTGATTGTCACTTATCTATTAGTTATACTTTTTCAAATTTGGGACCCAAATAAGTCCATTTATCTAGTGAACTCTTTACTAGAGAAACATGTAGTTTATTTAAAATATTTGATTCTTTAATCTTTAAATACATTTAATACTTTAGTCTTTCTGTGTGATTTCTTACGTTAGTACTGCTAATCTTCACTTCGTCCTCCAGGATTATGACTTCTCGTGTGCTTCCTATGTTATAGTGCTGTGAATGTGATAGGGAGTTACTTAAATGTTCTAAGATTTAGTTTGATTCAGTGGTAAAGTAAACTACACACACACACACACACACAGACACGTGCAACAACTGCCCCTGCCTCTGAAGCATCCATTTGGATTTTTCAACTGTACTCCTCAACGTATTTCCTGAGCTTCTTTTCCAGCAGAATATTATGGAAACTTCACTATAACCTATTGAGTCCCATTCTTTGTTTCCTCAAATGTTCTCTGATACTGTCTTTTTTTCTGATTGTGTAAATTCATTGAGCTAAGGCTGTAGAAAAACAATTACTCATATGCACGTATGATTAGCAGGTACCCAACATAACTGAGAACATAAATAGTCAGTTGTGGATTGACCTGGTTACATTGGCCATGCTAAACAATGATGGGATAGCATCGCATAGGGCAGAGAACAAGCTTGTGTTTGAATCTTACCAAATAACTTCCCTCTTTGCCTCTGTTTCTTCATCTATAAAATGAGGTAATAATGCTGACTCCAAGATGGTGGTAGTTTTGCCGAATGAATATTTATGTGTGTCTAATCTATAGTAGGCACTCATAAATACTAGTCTTCTTCTTCTCCTACCCCTCTTAATAGTCCTGTTGGCCGGACATCTTTCATCCAGATTCAGCTGTGAAGCTATTTCCTAGAAAAACCCTGGGAAAAAGCTCCTGATTGAAATGTTGTTATGCCACTGGACAGTAGCTATTGATATTATAATGTCATTTGCTCTCCTTTGGCTATAACCAAACCCTAATGCATAGCAGACTCCAAAGAAGGTCTGGCCAAAGCATAAAGCAATCTTGAGAGGCTGGCAATTCTAGGAGAAATTCCAAGCAGATTAAATTACCTCTTGGTGCAAGAGTGATTCTTAATGTGAGACCTAACAAGTCCAGTGTGAATACTAAGAATGTAAGTTTCTCCATTGTGTCTATTTGGGAATTCTTATTGCCTAATCAGCTTCTGATGCTGTGAATGCCATTTTTTGTTTCACATTAAATATGAGATTTCTTCTGCTTTGTTGGTCTCTGAAGATTGCTCAGCAAGCACCTGGAAGATAGAGGAGCGAATGGCAGAAAGCGGGTAGGGACCAAGGAAGAAAAGATGACGTAGACCGTGGTCCCTGATGAATCCAGAAACCACAGCCTGAAGCAGTTTATCATATTTTAAACGTGTTCTGTCCAAAGATGCTGCCAAATAATCATGCAATCTATGAATGTGCATGCTATGGAAATGCAGTTTGAAGACAGGTCCTGTCTCCTTCCCAACAAGATTGTCTCTTCCCCAAGTGTCCTCTGAAGGAGTTTGAAACTGACACTACTTGTTTTCCAGGTTAGTACTTTCCTCAGTTTAGCAGATCCTATGAAAGGACCAGGAAAATATTATTTCTCCATCCATCCATTTGGAAATCTCTTGCTGTTATCATCTACAACCTTAATCATGCTTCTTAAACTTTTTTGGGACACTGAGGTCTACACTGGTGATTGTCTGGATATTATTTTCTTTTCCTTTCTTCTCTTAGTTTTGGCATCTGTTTAAAAAGTTTTAAGATAATCTTTCACACGTACAGTATATAAAATATGTTGTCTTAGTTTATTTGGGCTTCTGTAACAAAATACCTTAGACTGAGTAATTTATAAACAATGGTATTTATTGCTTATGGTTTTGGAGGCTAGGGAGTTCAGGATAGGTGTTGACGGACTCAGTTTCTTGTGAGGGCTCACTCTCTGCTTCAAAGATGCTGCCTTCTTACTGTATCATCACATGGTGGAAGGGGCAGGGAGCCCCCTCAAGCCTCTTTTATAAGGGTACTAATCCCATTGAAAAGGGTGGATCCCTCCAGATATAGTCACGCCACAAAGCCCACACCTCATAATACTATCACTTTGGGTATTAAATTCCAACATATGAATTTTGAGGGCACACAGACATTCAGACCATAGGATTTTTGGACATTTTTCTATATCAAAATAAAAAGCATAGATCTTTACATTTTACAGCTTCATTTCTTCTTCATTTCTGCCCATACATATTACTTTAGGGCCCAAATGAATTTATAGTTGGGAGGTTTTAACCACAGGGTTTCCTAAGATATTTTCTGGGCCTACCAAAACTTACCAGATTTGCATGGAAATTAAGAATCGTGTTTTATTTTAAAACAAGTACATGGCTAATCTTCTCAGGTGATGTACTTGAGAACTGAATCACTGTGTAGAATTTTTGAACTAATTAACTTGAATATATATTTCAAAGATTTTAAGATCTTACATTTTAACAACACAATCTTGTGTTTGGCACAAGTACTTAAGATAAAAAACATCACTGACCAAATATAAGTTTTCCATAGAACATTTTTCTTTTACAAAGATCTGTCACAGATTTGAAGAAAGATGACATTTGTAGAGATCTGATGGAGTGGTAGATCTCTTAGGGAGGAGAAGATAACACGGTTGTCTGTCACCAATCCCCAGAGTGTGGCAGCCCTTTGGCCAGTGGATGCATGCTATTTTTATTTTCAGATTCTCTCAAGTCTACATGTCAGAATCACTTTCAAAACCTGGATCAGCAAAATAAACTTAAAATGACATAGGCAAAGGCACACTTAATAATATTACAACACCTAAGAAATTACTTTTCCTGAAGTAAATAGGAAGAAACAAATTTATACTGAAAATACAAAACAACCTGAAAATATGTATAAATGTCAGAATGCTTATGATTTTTCTTTGAGTTGTGGTGACCATGAATATTTTTTTCCTATTTTTTCCTATTTTTATTATTTTCCAAACTTTTTTCATGAATATTCTTTAATAAAAAATATACATGGTATTTGGGAAAAATTTACAGATATGTTGCAAATATTAAAGTAGTATAAGGAACACTGGTATGTCCTTTATTAACTATTGTTAATATTTTATCATATTGGCTTGTCATTTGTATACATGTTTGCTCTTCTCCCATACACACACTCCTTAACTATTTTTAAGTAGATAAAATCAACTTTATTTTACATTTTTACATCCATACATATACATACAGAAACTTCAGAGAATATTTCTTTGATTCTGTTAAGATTTATGGATTTATAGAAGAGTTGCACCAGAGCTCCTGTAAGCTTGCTAGTTTCGCCTAGTTTAAATAATTATTAATTTAATGGAAGGCTATGTATAACAAAACCTTTCCAAATATTGACTTTAGACAGTCATGGCCACGAAACATTGTGTCCCTGCAAATAATCACTAGCCAAAGTTACACTAATTCATGCACGCCTATTCTCAATACCTGTATTAAAAAAACCCCCACAAAATAGAGTTAAATTTGTTCCTGGTGGATTATGAAATAATACTGAAAACTTTCTTTTCCGTATTTGATGAACCTTTATTTAAGAAACATTATTTAAAATATAATGGAATGTGATTTCCAATTAGGTCAGTGTAAACAATAAAACATATGACATTTTAAAGATAGGGCACTTGTATTTTATCCCCAGTAGGGGAAAAAAAAGAGAAAGAGACAGGCAAAGAGACAGACAGAGATCTGCATAATCCATTCATTTCTGAAGATAACTAGCTACTATGATGCTGCATTTCTTTTCTCATAGGCCCATAAAACTTCAAAATTGAGAAAGATATTTGAGGCCATCCAGTATCACTTTCATAATATTAAGTTGCCACCACAGCATCCGTAACATCTGGACTTTTGCCTTTGCAGGACATTATTGAGAGGAAATATTGGGGTGGAGGCAGATGACTTGTTCTAATTGTTAAAAGCTCTAATTGTTAAAAATAAAGAGTTTCTTCTTACACTGACATTTTCAAAGTAAATTACCAAAGCACTATACCTGTCCCCGATTGTTAGACTTTACCACATTATTATTATGGTCACAGACATGTCTTATTTCCATGATGTGGCTGAGAAATCCTTGATGAGAAAATCTCATAGCAATCTCTCCCCAGATCACTTTTCACATGTGATAGGTAGTAAAAAAATATTTGAGAATAGTTGATTGTGTCAGACTGTCGTGTCTCATCATGAAAAAAAGCCTGTTAAGTGATTTCTTTTCCACCGTTTTGTCCTCCTTCAGCCCATTTTCTCACATGGCCACTAAAGTTAACTTTCTAAAAATCGTAGGCTTCCATGCCGCTCTTCTCTTCTGCTTACACAAGAACCTCTTTCCAGAAGTCCCACTCACAACTACAAGTAGGTTGACTTATTTTTTTGTGGGACTGGGAAGAGGAGGAGGCTGCTGGTTCTTGTGAGGTTTTCAAGTGGAACTGCCTTGGTTACCTCTTTGGTTAAAAGTTAAAGATATTAAGTTTCAATATTTGTTACTTTAACAAAATGTATTCTGTACATTGAGTTAATATTGACCAACTCTTTAATTTGGGCTCCCCAATTTTGGAAATTTACAATCCAACCTAAATTAATATATGGTGGCCAATTGCCACACCCTTGAAAAAGTAAATGATGGGTTTATTGTTAGAGAATAATATGCTAGGAAATAAGGTATAAATCATATGTATCAGTATTTGACCCAAAAGCTTCCAACAAACTGATTCTCAAATCAGTGTGAGTAACTTTGATTTTCCATTACTTTTACTAATGTCAACAATCCTAACCCTGCAGTTTGTTCTTTAGAGATATTTTAAGTCAATTATGCTATTTATATATGTTTTTACATTTATAATTATACAAATAATAGTTTTTTAGACTAACTTTATCTGAGAATAACTAAACTTTCTCCTGAGCTCCAGACATCTTTTTAGCTGTGTATGTAACATCTGAATTTGAATAATTTTCAAGTATCTGAAAAATTCTCTAACTAAATTGAGCATTTTTATTCTGTCAAGCTTAGGCTTTCTTCTTCTTCTTCTTGTTCTTCTTGTTCTTCTTGTTCTTCTTCTTCTTCTTCTTCTTCTTCTTTTTCTTCTTCTTCTTCTTCTTCTTCTTCTTCTTCTTCTTCTTCTTCTTCTTCTCCTTCTCCTTCTCCTTCTCCTTCTCCTTCTCCTTCTCCTTCTTCTTCTTCTTCTTCTTCTTCTTCTTCTTCTTCTTCTTCTCCTTCTTCTTCTTCTTCCTTTCTTTTTTAAGCTAAAGGAACTACATTTGGTAATATAGCCATTGAATCCAGGAAACTGAGAATCCTGCCCACTTCTCTCTCCAGTTAACCTTGATATGCTATCAGTTCCCTTTAGAACTCTTGATTTGTTTCTCCCATCTTCATGGCCCATATTTTTTGCCTGGATCATTGCAGTAACTTCCTAACTGGTTGCCCTGCCCGCCGCCCCACCAACTCCTTCCCTCTGTATTCCATCATCTTGGTAAGCCTAGCCTTTCTAAAATGCTAGTCACATATTATTTGCTAGTAAAACTCTGTCTTCAGGATAAACTTTAAAGCTCTTAGCACAGTACCAAATCGTTTCCGTAGGTCCCTGCATACATCTCCCATTGCACATTCTCCTTTTCCACACATTGTATTCCACGTTCTGCCATAATGAATTGTTTATCATTTTCAGGTACATAGTCACTGTTTAATCCATGTGTTGGCTCTCATGGGAGTTCCTCTGTCTGTTCCCTCCTTCCCTTCTTTTCTGAATAATAAATTTATATTCAGCCTTCCAGATCTAGCTTATTTTTTGAAACCTTTCGTAACTACCCCAATTTCTATGCCACTGTTCCTTCTATGCTACCATTGTACTTTATGCATATTGTTAAGAATATTGTTCTGTTTTTTGTTTCTGTCTCTCCAAATGTAAGCACCAAATAGAGATCATGTATTGTTCACACTTTCACATGCACTTTTAACACATAGACATAAAAGAAATGTTGGTTGAATGGCTGCTTAAATGAATATATTAACTGTTTGATCTTAGTAGCTATCTAGTTTATCCATCCTAACTTCTCAGTTTTCTGGAATGTTGGTATATGCCATACCAATCACAATAGATAGCCCATGGCTACATGATTATGCTATTATGTTCCAGTGGGCATCCATCATCTTCTTGAGTTAACTCTCTTAGGGCTTCTCTTTTCCAGTGTTACACAGAAAATCTATTATATGTAATTTAAGTGATTGTTAACAGATGTGCATCACAATTCAGAGTTCAAAAGAGAACATGACATTCTCATTAAGCAAAAAGCATATTTTCAGGCCATGCAATGTTTCTTGAAAAGCAATTAACATATCACACATTATTCCTGTGAGACAAAAACTGTTTCTTTCCCATCTTAATTTGCCTGCTTAAAAATAGACAGAAGAAGATAGATGAGTTTATGCTCAAGGTGTATGCATTTCCCTTGCGGCCCGTGAACACATTTCCTTTTCATATTTGCAGAATATTGGTACAATTATTCTTTCATCACACATGAAATTTGAGTGTATAACCAGTTTGTGGTTATCACCTACTAATTTATTAGGTTGATAACAGCAATTAAGCCACAATTGCTTCTGAGAAATATAAATTGACTTTCCATTTTAAATGGATAATTTAACATCTCAAACCACCGACATAGAGTATAACTAATTTCTGGGATAAGAAGTTTGTTTCTCCTAGTATTAAACTTAAAAAAATTCAACCATTGATCATCCAGTTACTAATTATTTAATTGTGGGATTATGTGGTTTATGAAATTTCTTAATTTTTTTTGTTTTTGGTTTTTTTTTTGGCTGCATGCCTTTTGACTATTTATGGGTATCATAAGGGAGAAGATTTTGGGCAGAAGTGTAACATATCAGTAGTAGGCCTATGGTTTATCCACCGACTTAAAAATGTAAAAATTATTATTAGCTTTATAAGCTTGAGACCATATAAAAATGGGCAGCAGACCTAATTTGGTCCACAGACCATTGTTTGCTGACCGTGGTTTAATCAAATCTTCAGAGGAGACTCTCAGAACTTACCAACCACAGGAGGTGGCTGCCTCAGCTGGTCTCCTATCCATTGAAAGTAGAATTAGGATGAGCGTGGTGGTTCATGCCCATAATCCCAGCACTTTGGGCGGCTGAGGGAGGTGGATCGCCTAAGCCTGGGAGGTCCAGACCAGCTTGGGCAACATGGCAAAATGCTGTGTCTACAAAAACTACAAAAATTAGCCAGGTGTGGTGCCATTTGCCTGTAGTCCCAGCTGTTCGGGAGGCTGAAGTAGGAGGATCACTTGAGCCTGGGAGGCATAAATTGCAATGAGCCAAAATCGTGCCACTGTACTCCAGCCTAAGCAACAGAGTGTGAGACCCTGTGTCAAAAAAAAAAAAAAAAAAAGGTAGAACTAACGTTTGTCATATGATAATAGGTTACACATCCCCATTCCAATAATTCTGAATCTCAAGTGCACTGGACCACATCAATTACTACTGTAGACCTAAATGTACATATCTAACTAAAAGGCCACCCGCATATATTCATCTGCAAATATTAGGTTCACTGTGGTGACCTATTTTGCTACAGAAGCCTTTTGGTAAAAGTTGGGAAAAGGATATTCTTGTTTTAGGAATCCTTACTCCACTAATCAGGAAATGTTTACCAAATACTTATGTATGAAACATTCAGCTGGGTGTAGAAGATACTGACATGTAAGGAAAGCGTCCTAACTGGTGATCTGTCTCTCACACACACACGTGTGTGCACACAGGCGCACTGCTACCAGTGCATGATAATATCAGATAAGAGCTAAAAGGGAAATTTGAATACTTAATAATGGGAATTAAAGAGGAGAGTTTTGTACACAAGAGAGCTGAAAATCGTGTTTTCAGAGAAGGATCCACATACGCTGCCAAGAAGCATCAGAGAGGAAGGGGCTGAAACAGTCAGCAGAGAAGAATGAATAACACAGTTACACATGAAGCATACTGGGGTGGGGCAATGCAGAGACCACTTTGGCAGGAGCCAGGGGTTCGTGAGGACAGATGAAGTTTGAGGGGCAGAGACTTGTGGCAGATTGCTGAGAATCTTGAAGGCCAGGCATCTTAGTCATGAACTGAGTAGAGGAGAGATTATATTTTTTTTATGCAATGCTTGCTGAAAATGACATCTCAATTCAAGGGCTGGATGAAAATGCAACTCATTGCTTTATTCCCTTATGAATTTTGATATAACTCACAAAATTAATATAATAGAAATGAAATTGGAGAATTACTAGGTAAGAGTCCAGCATCTGAAACTTGTCGGGCCCTAGATAATAACCTATTACAGGCCATGGGGAGCCGTTGAAGGTTTGGGGCCAGTGGGGTAGTGTGGTTAAGCAGGATTTTAAGACTAGGCTGTTAGGAAAATACGCTTTACCAAGAAAAAAAAAAAGATAAATTTAAAGTCTCGATGAAGGAAATGGGAGATGATCATGACTTGAATAAGGGGGGAATATGGACTGACCATGGAAATATAAAGTATTACATTAAAAATAGTTACTTGAAATGATTTGATGTTTAATATCTATAACTTACTACATTTCATATATTGTTCAAATCTCTTTACTTATATTATTTAACTTTCTCAACAACACTGTTGTATAGGTACTGCTAAGATTCATTCCTGTTTTTCAAATGAGGAAGCTGAGACACTTTTAGCATTTAAGCAACCTACTCAGCTAGAAAGAATTACGACTAGAAGGAATTGGAGCCAGGTTTCTAATCCAAGCCATCTATCTTAGTCCATTTGTGCTTCTAAAACCAAATACCCAAGAATGGGTAATTTACAAAGAGCAAAATTTTGTTCCCTCACAGTTATAGCACTGGGAAATCTAAGATCAAAGTGCCAGCATGTTTGGTTGTCTGGTGAGGGTTGTTCCCTGCTTCCAAGATGGTGCCCTTCCCCTATGGAGGGGAAGAATGCTGGATCCTGGTATGGCAGAAGGCAGAAGGGCAAGCTAGCCAAATGCTCTGTGAAACCTCTTTTATAAGTGCCTTAATCCAGTTCAAAAGGGAGGAGCCTCATGTCCCAATCACCTATTAAAGGTCCCACCTCTTAATATTATCACCTTGGCAACACCTGAATTTTGGAGGTGACACATGTAAACCATATCACCGTCCAACTCTTAACCCCTGTAACATTTTATACCTTGGTCTTAGATTATATATATATGGTTTCTTTTCTTTTTTTTTTTTTTGAGATGGAGTCTCACTTTGTCACCCAGGCTGGTGTGCAGTGGTGTGATCTCAGCTCATTGCAACCTCTGCCTCCCGGGTTCAAGTGATTCTCCTGCCTCAGCCTCCCAAGTAGCTGGGATTATAGGCACCTGCCACCACACCCAGCTAAGTTTTTTTTTATTTTTAGTAGAGACGGGGTTTCACCATATTGAACAGGCTGATCTCGAACTCCTGACCTTGTGATCCACCCGCCTCGGACTCCCAAAGTGCTGGGATTACAGACATGAGCCACTGCACCCGGCCGGTCTTAGATGATATTGATGCTTGATCTTTCAACATAGGTTCCCAAGAGAACACGGCTACAAGTGCATGGGCCTTGGAGTCAGAAAGACTTCTCAAGTCTTCCACTGTGTGGCCTTCATCAAGTCACCTAACCTGACTGAGGAACGGTTCTTGCATTTAGAAAGTGAAGATTTCTCATTAATTCTAATTTCTCTTTAGGAGAATGAAGGGAGATTATGGATTCTTGTTTCTCTTCTACTTCCGTTTTTCCTCCTTAGAAGCGAGAGTGTTAGATTTTGGAGGAAAATAAGAAGTACTTTCTCATACATCTGATATTTGAGGTGAGGGCAGAACCCCCCAAGAGATCATGTCCAGTGTACAGCTGTAGTAAGGGCCAGCTTCTTAGAGGGTTGGGATTGGACATGGTACTTAGGTTCTCTTTCACAAGCAGGTGATAGTAGAGAGTAGTTGAGCCCTCTAAGAAGGAGTTGTTGAGAGAACTGAGAACAGGGAGCAGGGCCTTGAGATATACCAACTTACTGAGGCAGATCCAGGAAGAAGAACTGGGCAAGTGAAGGGAAGGAGGAGTACGAATAGAACCACAGTAAAGCAGGGTTTTGTAAAGCATAGGGGAGGCTTAACTTAGTCAGTGGGTGGTAAATTGTGTTCAGAACACACAAAGCTCAAAGAGGACGAATACTGAATAAAAACGATGGTCAAGAATGTAGAGAGTTCCAGGAGAACAGAGATAACGTGACTATTTTTTTCAGAAAAAGAGTAAAATCCGTTTTCTTTGTTAAGCCCTCTAAAAATTTGATTTGATTAAGTGCATTTTGGATACTCACTTTCTAATCAATTCATAATGTAAAGCTAAGGATTATTATCTTTGCCCTGCTTTATGTACTTAATTGTAAACTAGTATCCTTGTCAGAGCTAGAGAATGTGCTCCTGAAATGTCATAGCAACTCAGCAACACACAGAGATGATGGGATTAGGGAAAATGAAGTTGGCATCCACTAGATTTCACAATCCAGTAGGAACAGCCCAGAGCTGAACCTCCTCGCCCGGTTTATTCATTTGCTTTGGTAAATCTCTTTGTCTTTCTAAATATAAGCTTCTTCCCCAAAATGAAACTAATATGAGCTTAGGTAATTTCTCTTAAAAAACACATTAAATATCTAGGGATAGAAAGTGCTGTTTAATTATTAAGTCATTATCTCTGTCATTTATTTCCAATTAAGCTGAACTGTTTAATTACAAATAACATCTTAAGTAGATAAATGGCATAATTAGTTTATTTTTAACTATATGCCTGCGAAGAAAGAGTAAGTTATTTATAAAATACTTTGCAATTTAAAAATGAAGGCAAATCTAAAATGGTGGTTAGAATTTTTCTGCAGCTGAATAAAAAATACATGATTAAAACTCAAGGTCCTTAGTATCTTTCATTCCTAGTGCTATCCCAATTACAAGAGAAACTTTTCATGTAAAGATAGAAAGATTCACCCTGGGAGAGCCTGGCACAGAATGAAAAAGATGAAAATGTATCTGTATTAATTATTGATACACTACAGGGAGAGTGTTTAAAACCAAACAAATAACATTCTTTTGATTTAGACACCTTGGTTAATTTATTTAAATGGTCTTGATTTATGCTTTTATCTCAGAGTCCAGTCTTTAAAATAAGTATTTAAAGCATTCAGAGCCAGAATTATGATCATGCCTCATTGTCAATAGGTGTCTTTCATTCTCAATTTTCAGTGCTGTAAAATTCCAATTTTATTCCTCTGTTTATAGGCATTTTAATGGGAAACTGGGAGAGGCTGCCTCGGGGGTTACTAGTCAAGTATTTTAAGCTGGATAGCAAACTTTTTTCTTTGTTTTGAGAAGAGTTCCATAGTGAAGAGTTAATCAGTAGGTATTGCTGGACTTGTTTATGTTGTTTTGTTTTGTTTGGGATTGTATCAGTGTAGCAAAATAACATAATGAATAAAATAAAATGCCTTAATAAATTTTGATCCCACTAAAGCTTTCTGTGACCTAGACACTCGGTAATGGGTCAACACAGCATGAAGTCCTAAGCTAAACCAAAGCTCACATTTCTATAGTCGTGCTCAGTCACTGTCATATTTCACCTGGCCCGTGGCATCGGTACCTCCGACTACATGGCTTTGCCCCCTCTTCATTATGTGGAAAGAAACAGAATCTTGAATTTAATGCTTGGGAGAAAGAAGGAAGGAAGCTCTGTGGTATCCGTGAAATATAAAACTTACCCAGTTATACACCAAGACAAGGCAAACCACAAAATTTAAATATTAAAAGGTAAATAGAAGAGCCAATAATAATTCATAATACATTTAAAAATAACTAAAAGAGTATAATGGGAATGTTTGTAACACAGAGAAATGATAAATGCTTGAGGTGATGGACACCTCATTTACCCTGATGTGATTATTACACATTGTATGCCTGTCTCAAAATATCCCATGTACCCCATAAATAGATACACGTACTATGTAGCCTTAACGACTAAAAATTTAAAAATATAAATTTTTTAAAGGGTAAGTAGAATGGGGATGATGATAAAGTTACCAAAGACAGAAAGTGAAGACATGGGTACATTGTAGCACATTGCTGGGAAAGGCTCAGAATAATTAATGGAGAAATATACCTACATTTAAACATGCATTGTCATTAAGGTTTTCTGGTTTTCATTGCTTTAATTGCCCCATATCAGAAGGACATATTCCTTTGAAAGAATGAGTTTGACTAATGTTAAGTTTCTCTTTCAGTTTTTTTTTTTTTTTTAAGATTTAAAAGACAAAAGTGAATGACTGTATAGAGGCATGTTGACATTTATTCCTTCTTCTGCTTGCTTGATTCAAAATAGTCATGCTGGACAGCAGGTGGTTAAGTGCCTGGTGTTTATGAGGGAGAACAGCAATTTACTATTTTCCTTACTTGCTGCCTTGAACTATGAAGGTAGTAAAAATCCAGGACACATTTATCTTACAGAATTGTCACAATCAACAAAGAAAATCACAGAATCACAAGACTTTCTCATACCACTAGCATTTGCATTTTCCATGCTGATTAGCTTAGATTTTGGAAAAAAAGTTATGAAATCAGCCACACTTTATATTATCAAATTGCTTTCTTTGTTGTCTTTCTTGGCATTTTGAAAATTCTGTGTACATTTCAGATGACTAAGTAGTTCTCTTAAAGGTTTAACCAATGTTGAAAGCCAGAAAGTGTAAAGATGAATAAGATTTTCTTCCTACTCTTTAACAAGCTGTTTCTTGGCTAGTAAAGACCATTGTCAGCTGTGCACTAAAAGTCTTTGAAACATAATCTGTGGGTAAAACCATTGAATTAGTGTTCTATGTGTGCTAGAGCCTTCCTACTGACTTAACTGTAATTAAAAACATTACTTTATGCTTCAGGTCTTATCAGGTATGCCCATCTTTCTCAATTACAGCTGAGTACAATTAGATACAAACTCAGCTTTAAGACGGTTAACTCCTAGCCAAAGAAAGACTGAGCAATATTTGTATTTACCTTCTTGGTAGAAGAAATGTATTGTAATACCTACTGACCAGTTTGAAACAGAGGTGAGGATTAAAATTAGGAGAAAGTAGTATTTTCGAGGTTTTATTCCTGGTGGTTATTTGCTGTTTTTATCCCATCTTGAAGTATGAAAGAATAATATGCTACTGCGACTTCAGTTTTTGAAATGGGGAAATGGCTATTGCATTGATTCCCTCATGATGATTAGCATCGTGCATGCAGAAAGGATACATGAGGTAAACAATTAGTGCAGTGGCTAAGAGCATAGATGCCACAGCTAGAGGGCACGCATCCCAGTTCCAGCCCTGCTCTTTGCCCTGAGGTCATGCCTGCACAATAATTCATCTCTCTGAACACATTTCATGCTACATCTACTTGACATCTAGGTGTGTTTTTTTTCACTTTGCATTTCTTGTTATTGGATATTAGGTCTTCCTACTGGGTATTCCTTGTTTATATGAAGGCGATAGATTTTGCATATTAATACAGGTGCCCATACCACTACCCAATGTTCATATACTTATCATCAACCTTCTACCAGACTTCACCATTTAAAGGGCTCATAAGAACTTCACCTGCTCTTCATCTGTTATCTTTCACAGTTGTTCAAGGGTCAGCAAATGTTTTCTTCCTCTTCTTTTTTTTTTTTTTTTTTTTTGAGATGGAGTCTGGCTCTGTCGCCCAGGCTGGAGTGCAGTGGTGCGAGCTCAGCTCACTGCAACTTCTGCCTCCCAGGTTCAAGCAATTCTCCTGCCTCAACCTCCCAAGTTGTTGGGATTACAGGCGTGTGCCACCATGCCCGGCTAATTTTTGTATTTTTAGTAGAGGTGGGGTTTCACCATATTGGCCAGGCTGGTCTCACACTCCTGACCTCGTGATCTGCCTGCCTCAGCCTCCCAAAGTGCTGGGATTACAGGCATGAGCCACCGCGCCCGGTCAGCAAATGTTTTCTTGAAGGGCCAAGAGTAACTATTCCAAGCTTTGTGTGCCATACAGTTTCTGTCCTAACCATTCCCCTCTACCATTGCAGTGTAAAAATAGTCATAGACAGTATGTAAATTAATGAGCCTGACTGTGTTCTAATAAAACTTTATTTGCAAAGTAGGAGGTTGACTCCTAGGATGTAGTTTGCTGATACCTGCATTATTGGTGTTGTTAGTGTTAGAAGTCTAGGTTTTATCTTTGTCTCCTTCTCCCTCATTCTCATAGCCTATATATCTTCAAATCCTGCCAGATTGACATTCTACATTTTTCTTAAATTCATTACCTTCTCTTTATCCATATAGACACAATCCTGATTTGTAGTTTCCTCACCTCTCTTTTGGGCTCTGAAGGCTTGATGCTCTCCTGCCTTCTACTTGCAGTCCTGCCAAAGCTAACTGCCTTAGCTGCAATAAGAAACTGTCTAAACCCAAACAGGATTATGTCACTCCTTTGCTTTAAGACCTCTGATGACTCATCATTGCCTAAAGGGGTGTTCTCAAATTGAAAACTTTGTAACATGGCAGAGAAGTCGCTTCAGAACCTGGTTCTTTCTCTCTCTCCAACTGCATCTCCCATTCCTATTTATGTCCATTCAGGCCCTTAAGGAAGCAAGGTAGATGGGATTCTGTGTATAAGGAGGAATTGCCTGTGAAGGATAAAATAGGAGTGACTGGGCTTTTGTGGAGCTTTTAGACTGCTATGGGGTCAAACACCTCTGAAACGAGAGCAGGAAAGAAAGTGGATTGAGTAGGAAGAGGCTCAGCACTGTACCCAGCAAGTCCCAGTCAGGCCAGTGGGGAGCCCAGATCAGGAGCTGAAGTTGGTCGTTGGAGGAGTCCCTGTTGGGCAGGAGCATGCACCTGTGCTCAGTGACTGACTGGCACTGCCTGGGGTCAAATGCAGCCTACACATGAGACTGCAGTAGAACTACAGGTGCAGCAGATGGAGATGGTCAGTTAACTATGCCCCCCAGCAGTTTAACTCAGAGAGTGGCTTGGGGCCCCTCTATGGCACCATACATGTGACCAGCTTCAGTCGATCTCTTGTAATATTTTTCATATACTATGCCATCTCTCACCTCCTAGTCCATCTGCATTGCCCATTCCTGCTCCTAACTTTGCTTGGCCAATTGCTTTTCATCCTTTAAGTCTCAGCTGAGGGATGACCTCTTCTGGAAGTATGTTTTCACTTCCTACGTCTCAATTGTGCAATTTGCCATCATTCAGTCATTCCATAACATCATCAGCCATTTCCCCAATTACAATTGGTTGTACATGTTTTTTTTTGATTAGAGAGTCAACCTCTTGAAGAAAGGATTATTTAGTATGTGCTCTTAGACTCTACAGTAACTGGCACTCATTTGTTGAATGAATGATGATACTCTCAGTTATCTGTTGGGAGGGTTAGGTGACTCAGATAGCATAAAAAGGACAGCATGACAGATAATACTTAAGTATTACATTTAATTTAAAAGAGTTATATTTTTGTTTTAAAATAATATACTTTATAATTATAATTATGACATATTAGACGCATTTCACCTAAACGTGGACAATCTTATACAGTTGAAGGAACACTGGGCTTGAAATCAAAAGACCTGTGCTGAAATCCTGGTGACCTCATTTGTGAGCTGAATGACCATGGGACAACATCTCTGGCATCATTTCCCTATTCAATAAGATGGGGAGATAGGGATCTCAAAGACACTGCATTTGGAACCCATCAAACCATTTATAATACATCCAACTACTTGTTTTGATAGAGGTCTCTCTGTTTCCTCCCCTTGTGTCAGAGCTTGCATCAAGCTAGCTCAGTGTCTCATTATATACTGAAATTTTAGATCACATAGCTTTTTGTAGAGACAATGAATGATAAGAGCAATTTAAAAATAGTGCTCTTCTAACAATTGTATGTGTGGTGAGTGCTGGTAAATGTATTCTGGGAAGTAGTTTCGAACTACATAGTCTGCTAAATTATTTTAGGTTAAAATTTTTATAGAGCGCCACATGAGAGCAAATGGGAGATCAATTATGTGAGACTAGAGAGACTGTTATAGCACTGACTTGATGGCAGAATAGGGTTCTAGTCTTGTTGGCTTGGGGGTGAATTATTGTGGCTGTGATCTTTATGTCCATGCATTCCAATTGCCACTCCATAAACTGTAAGAATGAAAACAGTAATTTTTTAAAGTAGAGATGTTAATAAAAATAAGCAAAACTCATAAAGCACAAAATAGTATGCAAATCAAATAAGCAAAATGAAAATAGATGTGATAAACATAGATTAACTTAAAACATAAGAAAAAGATAAAATAAGAAATGCAGGCCCTCTATCTGTAAATAAACTAAAATGACAATGTAAGTCGGAACTAAAAGATCAAAAAGATAAAATGACTAAATGAGCTTTAAGAATGCCAACAGGAGATGGAGATATTTACAATGTAAAATAATGAACTAAAATAAGTCTGTAAAGTTGTAAACAGCATAAGAGCCTGTCACAGAAGGATACTTTTGCTGTGAAGGGAGAGACAGGAAGGCTGCTCCTTGTCGTTTCACTCTTTGGTGTTGGTGTGCTGCCCTCTTAAAGGATTCTTCTGTGACCAGGGAGGGGAATCTGGCTCCTGGATGTTGTTGATGATGATGATGGTGATGATGGTGGTGGCGGTGATTTGGTGCCCCTTCCTGCTAGCAGAGTGCAGCTACTCAGAGAGGTGAGGACAGGCAGAGCTGCTGCGGAGAACTGAGGCCTGTTAGAGCTCTGTGTTCATGGCTGTTTTCTGATCTGAATGTCCCCGAAGTGTGTTAGGATAGATGGCTTACCTGGGTGTTTCTTATTTTTTTAATTACTTTCAAATTATGTAATGGCAAATACTCCTCCTTCTTTTCACTTTTTCCTTCTCTGTGTATTTCTTGCTCAGGATTCATTTCCAGGGGTTGGTTTTTTATTTGTAGGAACTATAGATACAGCCTTTTCCTCTAGCTCTTGAGCCTCTGGCTTCATTTCTGGTTTTTTCCTTATTTTCTCGCTTGTTGCAGCCTGTTGGAAACCTGGCCAATTCTCTAAAAACAGACAGAGACAGACACATACAAATACATACACACAAATAAGCCACAGCCCCTTCCATACATGTGCCCGTGTGCACATACACACACATACACATACACGTATTCACTCCACCCATGCATACAAACTGTACCCACCCATTCATAGATTCATAGACACACACACAAATAGCACATATCTTGCCCCATACACACATGCACACACAGCTCCACATACACACAACCAGTGCCCATCCCATCCGGGATATACACACACACACACACACAGACACACACACACATGCAATCAGTACCTCTTCCCATGCACATGTGCATGCAAACACTCACACAGGCCCACATGCACTGGTCTTTTTTCTTCGTGCCTTTTCTCTCCTGAGCGGCTTCTCCCTGCTGCTTTTCACATCCATCATTGCAATGCTCCCCATCTGTACTGCAGATACAGATCTGAATATTGTAAAATTATTGTTTCTTTTCCAGGGAGATTTTTAAAAAAGCTTTTCCACTGTGATCTATAAATAATGAATAATTCCATTAGAAATGTGATGGATGGTGTAACTTTTATGCAGAGTTTGTCAAGCTCAATGTTTCAGGCTTTTACTTTCACAACAGCCCCAGGCCATGGCAGGTAGGAAACTCAATTGGCTGACACTCCAGAGTCTCCCTTGCCACATTTCCCAGTGTGTTTCTTGGGTTCTCATAGATAATTCATGCATTTTAAAAGCAGCACTTTCCATGCTCAAATAGATTCGGGAAATGCTACAGTGAACTGACTCCTTTAATGCAGAGCTCCCCAAAGCATTTCATATGATAACTTGCTGTAGGTCATGAGGTATTTCCAAAACATATTTGGCCAGGGAACCTTATTTTTTCATCAAAACATTGTATCTCTAAGCTCAGTGTTCTATGTAAAATAATTTAGGAAATAGTATTCTAATGACACTAGTACATTCTCTCTACTGCAGAGAAACTTTTACAATTGTCCTTACTGAAGAGTTCACATTTACCTCCCTATATTTCCATCACATTTGCATTTCTTGATGTGTTTAGTCCTAAAGTACAATAAATACCTATTCTAAAGCCAGTATATGATTCTGAAGAGTCTCCTGAAATCTTAAAGCAGAACATATATTTTCATTATGTTTTATGTTAATATGGTTTTCTATAAAATAGGTCTTTGAAAATCAGTAATCTTTATAAGTAAGATAGTCTAATTCTATTTTGACCAGGTATTTCTTCAATTAGAATATTATTTCTTAATGTATATTATATGGATTAGATATATGCACACACACACACACATACATATATACATATGTTCATCATAAATGCATCAACAGAAAGGCAGTAGAAAGCAAGAGAGAGTATGTGAGAGAAAAAGAGAGGGTTCCAATGGATGCCCCTGGAAAGAGACATTGCAGACACAGCACTAGTACATATAGCAGGAATATCTGTGCTCCCCTCTCAGCTTTCCTATGGGACTTTCACCTGTAATAATGAACCCTATAGGGCCACCCACTGTATTGCAGCCTCCACATGATTTTTTGACACTGAACAGCTGTGCCTAAAACCAAGGCACAAAGGACAAAACCCAAATAGCACATTTTGGGTAAAGTAAACATCCGTTTTTCATCCCTTTTCTAAGATACAAGAGAGTACAAATGTAAGAATGGTCATCTTACCAAAGCTGGCACAGAATAGCTGTCTTATTTGCAAGATTTCATGCACTGCTTTCTAAATTGAAAAGGGGCTTTGACCAATTAGTGATTTTCTAAAAAATCCAAGATTCCAGTGGACTTCAGACATGGTCTGTGTTTGGTCTATACCTGTTCCTTTCTAAGTCCCAACCTGCCTACACTCATTCCTTAAGATTTCAACATTCTTGTGCCCAAAGGTTCTATCTCTCTGCTCTAGAGATTTGCATTTTAGCAGGAATCAGAGAATTGGAGCCCAGATATTCTGCGCACAACATGAACAAATACCCTAGGATGCTTTGGAGGGTTACAACAAACTTTCCCAGAGCACACAGCTGGACTTCACTTTGTAATAACTTAAGCAGTTATTGTGTATACTACATCAGAATAAAAAGTTCATAAAAGCATCTTTTATCTCCCTTTCTTTTTAGCATTAAGTACAGTAGTAGGCATATAGTAGGTCTTCAGCAGGTGCAGATTAGCAATAGAATAACTACCTATTCTCATTTATGTTTCGTATTGTATTTGTAAATATGGTAAATTGTTCTTTTCTAACAACTCTTTAAATTTGGTGAATATATAAGGAATAATGAACATCAAAAGAAACAGTAACAGAGTGGCAGTTGCACCATAGTATTCTACAGTTGGAAGACCATTTAACCCCATCATTGCCACTCTGGTTCTTGGACCTCTGAGAGTGCATCCCCAATGAAGCACACCATTCCCTGCAGCAGGTCATTCTACTTTGATTATCATTGCTGGAATGAACTTCTTTTCCTCAGGCAGAAAAGGCTCCCCAAAGGAAACCAGCCTTTGTTCAGTGTCACCTTTGCTTCTAGATTTCACACAGTTAATGATCACATACCATCACGCTCTACCCTCCTCATTTGCTGGGAGTTTTCCAAGTTCTGTTTCTATCTTTCTGACCACCCTTTCTGTCTTCCTTTTTGATTCTGGTCCTTCTGTATAGGGGTCTTCTCTGGCCTGCTCTTCTGGCTCTATTCACTTTACTAGCATGTAATTCACTAGTTTGTGTCCAAATACCCCTGACATTTGCTAGATCCCTATAAAGACTGTTATAGCTCCTGAATTTTGGATGCATGTTTCCATCTACCTCTGGGCATCTCTGCCCACATGTTTCCAGGCTCCTTAAACTTGGCTGGGGAAATGCTAAGCTCATGTTCTATGTGACGCCTTCCTTTTAGGAAATATCACTATTTTCCTCTTATATAGTCTCCTTCCAAACATGTAAATACCTTTATAAGGATACTGTCAGTTATTTGTGACAAGTCTCATACACACATTAAGAATCCTTTTCTAGAACACTAGCACAAATTAACCCGTACTGAATATGCCTGTTGGGTGTTATGTGCCCAAGTTTCCAAAGGCATCCTGCTATGGGAATATCTGCTTCTCATGAGGAGGATTAACGTGTACACAAGTCACAGCTGATGCATAATTAAGATGTTGATTATTTATCATGTTTTAGCTCTAAAATCTTTATATAATTCCCCGAAGCATTACACTGAAATGTTCTTTCCTTAAAGGCTACGTATTTTAAAAATGCCAAAAAAGTGTCCTAATCTTATTCGAAAGCTCTTCCGTTGAGATAGCCTTTGCCAAGAACATATTCTTCAAACAAGATGTGCTCTTTTAGCTGAAGATTACATTTAGGACAAAATATCGAGAAAAAGTTAATACTTTGTCAAGGCAACTTTAGAATTTGAGTAACCAGTTTCTCCTCCTTGGGGACTCTTGTTCTTGCCTCAGATATTTCTGATTTCAAAACAGGGTGCCAAGGCAGATCTCTCTTCTCTGCTGATTTTTTGTGTGTGTGTGTGTGTGATACTTTCAGAATAAGATTATCCTGGACCCCATGACGTTCAGCGAGGCCAGGTTCCGGCCGTCCCTGGAGGAGAGGCTGGAGAGCATCATCAGCGGCGCAGCGCTGATGGCCGACTCCTCCTGCACGCGAGACGACCGGCGCGAGAGGATCGTGGCGGAGTGCAACGCCGTGCGGCAGGCGCTCCAGGACCTGCTCAGCGAGTACATGAATAATGTAAGTCTTGGGCTCTCCATTCTCATGTCTTGGTGGATTCTGTTCTGCAATCGTGTTACTCTTTTGGAAGCATAGATAGCAGGAAAAGAGAACAGACCAGGTGTTCACCAAAGAGAGTCAGGTGAAACCAAAGAACTGCTTTGGGAGAGCGCGTGTCATGTTGTTTCAGAATCCATTTGTTTGTTTGTTTGTTTGTTTGTTTTAATATGGAACAGATGGATGGAGAATAAGCTCCTTCACTTTTTACTTGGCTGATTTCTTCTTGGTCATTTTAGTGGCTGCATTTTGAAGTAGGTAAGATTTCAATTGGTAAAGGTAGATGATTGATGGAAACAGCTGAGGATGTACTAAGTCCTCTGTTACAAAGAGCACTTTTAAACCTAAGGATAGCTGTAGATGCGAATCTTCACCCCTAAGAGGCATTAATAAATCTACTAGGTTTAAAAAATATGTGGATAGGGTTGTTTAAGGAAAAGTTCTAATTGTAGTAAAATTTGGAGGTGTTTTATTGATTCATAGTCAGGAATTGCTTATAAGAGTGAGTCTCTAAGTTTTCAAATAGGTATGTATGAGTGGTATCTAATTGTATTTTGGCACATAATAGCCATCCTCTCCTATAGTTATAAAATGTGACAGTTTCTGTATACCGGTAACCTGCAAGAAGGTGATGAAACTCATATTCTTTGCCTTGAAAGGCACTAAATTATGGCTGTATTGATTTGCTACCTTCATTCAGCAGAGGCAAGGCCCAGTGCTTGCAACAGTGGATGATCCGTACTTCCCCCTTTCCTGGACTTTCGGGTTTGAGAGAATTTAGCACAAATTGGGGAAAAAATGTAGATAAAGTGAGGTCTTGATATTACATTTTGAAGGAATGCCCTGTATAGCTACCAGGTGGGTAACAGAGACACTGAAAATCTGCTCACAGCTATTGAAGTCCATGTTAGGTATTATTAGAACACCCTGAGGCAATGCTGAAACAAAGCAGCCATTCAGTGTGTCTCCCTCCAGCATCTTACCACTCCCGTTATGAGTAAAAATATTCAGCTAACAGACATGCAAGCAAGGAATGAGTGTTGCCAGTAGCAGTGCTCCTCCTGCAGACCCTCCAGAGAACTCATTCAGAAAGCAAAAAGATGTCAATGAGAAAACCTAACAAACTAAAAAAAAAGCAAAATTTGTTTCCTTTCCATGAACCTTCAGATTCTTTGATTTTGGAAGACTTGGCCGTTTTCAGCACACAAAGAATAAAATGTGGATGCATCATGTGGCACCCAGCTGCTTATGAGGACGTCTCTATAGGACCCTGGATGACCAACACTTTCTGTAATTTTGATCTATGGTATTATGTAGGGTGCAGCTAGAAATGTTGATCCCACAGTCTCCCAACTGAGTGAATCTTTTGAATAGCAGATGTGTCAATGAAGAATGCTTATGAAATCCGAGACCCTGTTTGTTTGTTTGTTGTTGTTGTTAACAAAATAGCAAAGGGCTAATTACCTGGATGTGGAATTTGGTTTTACATTAAGGCATGCTAGTGGTTCTATTAATGAATAGTTACTGCCAAAGAAGGAAGAAGAGACTACAGAGATAACAGTGATGGTTAAGATCTCAATATAAATAAATCAGAAAAAAAGTATATTGTTCTAAATAGAAATCACAAAACGTGATTAAATAAGAGTTGGTCAAGACGTGACATGTACTTTTCAGTTTGGTGTCTAGAATCCTGCCAACTAGAAGTTTTTCTTTCGGTGTAAGCTCATGCAGATCAGCAGAGCTGATGGATTTTTGTATTTTATTGACTCCAGGCTCTTTTTGTTTTCTGTTCGCAGCCTTGTGATGCAGGAATGTTTTGTGCTTTATGGAAGTCTTAGTTTCTATTTTAACATGGTTACAGACAATACATCAATGGGTATAGTGCTTGAATTTCAAAATGCACAAGTTCTATTCACATTGAACCATCATGATCAAAGCCTGAAATAAAACACCTCCTACTTGACATTTATGTAAACTGTATAACATTTAGTTGGACTTCACACTTGTTTGGTGATTTCAAGGTAGAATTGGATGCAGCTGGATCACCTTAATAATTCCTGTCCAGTGCACTCATTTCTCCTGCTGCACAGTCAATTTGTATTTATTTTGATATAACATGTATGAATACAAAAACACATACACATCTATGCCTTGACTGAAAAGTCTATTGTAGTTAACAGCAACCAGTAAATCAGTCTATCATTCCTGGGCTGTTATATTTCTCTTTCAATTTTGTAAGCTCTGAGAATAAAGGTGTTATCAAATTATCACCTTGCAAGTTTTCATCCTAATGAGCTAGGCAATACCATTAGGATCAACAAGTTGTTAAACTGAAAATATTTAAAAATCAGCATAACTGACATTTCTGTTTTCTAAACATCTCCTGATCAGTCCCAGATGAACATTCCACTTTCAATGCTTGCTTGTGGCTGAAGCTGTTCTAAAATTGTATACATGCCAAATTGTATGACACAGAGGGAGACAGAGGTTGTGGAGAGAAGCTGTGTATCACACCTGATAGAAAAATGGTCTTCATGGAGCATGGGCTATGACTTAGCCACGTAGCTTCCATTGAGCTCAATAGGATAGCAGTCACGTGTTAGATATTTCCACAAATGTGTATTCTACTTAATGAACGTGGGTGTGCAACTTGAAGATGTCAACAAAAATTGTGCAGTTAAAAGAAACAGTGGTATTTGAAAAAAGACTGGGTGAACAGAGGCACATGGTGAAAATTATCACAGATCATGGCGGTGGTAGAAAGGACGGTTGGAATTCTTTTAGGAAAGCCTTGGCTAGCCTTAAGTTGCTTTATCAAGTTGAAGATATAATCCAAAGTGAAAAGATTCTTAAAAAATAATCCCCCTTTAAGTAGACTATTATTATTGTACATATGTGAAGACTAATGGGTAGAGAGAGACTTAAAAGGATGCACAGCCTATAGATGTTAATTGGGATGAGTGCCATCAGTGTGGTGGTTGAAGTATTATGCTGAGTACTTTAAATAGTTCCAAATTATAATGAACACATAAACCTTCCTTGGGAACTTATAATTTTATGCAGCTTTCTTTGGTGGCAGTATAAACATAACATTTTATGGGTTTTATTAATAAGAATATTGTGAGGAATGCAAATTTAGAGTATTTTATTCATTCAACAAATGTGTATTGTCTGCTGGCCATTTGTGCCAGGCATTGCTCTAGGCTTCTGGGGATACAGAAAGTACCAAAACAGGTAAAATTCTCTGTTTGCTCTCATGCAGCTTACACTGTTGTGGGAGGAGACAGACAATAAATACTAAATGATACAAGCAAGAGTCACTTCAGATAGTGATATATGCAAAGAGGAAGTCTAAAACATGGGAGTTAGAGGACGCTGGGTAGTACTGAAGTTAAGAATGGCCTAGGAAGGTGCGTTGAAAGGATGACATTAGATCAAAGACTTTTCAGAGGTGAGGAAGCAAAGAGGCTTTGAGGAGGAATGGATGATAAGGTCAAGGGCCTTGCTGTGAACGGGTGCCTGGTGCACCCACTCGTTTGAAGCACCATGGGAGTAATAGCACCTATTGTGAATAGAGGAGTAGCAGGAGATGGTGTCTGTATGGTGCTGAGGCATCAGTCTGTGCAGGGTCTGGTGAACCATTATACAGAATTTGACTTTCATTCTAATGGAATGAGAGGCCATTGCAGAGTAGTGAGTGAAAAATGCCATGATTCAGGTGCTGAGAACAGGCCACAAAGGCAAAAGGGGTAAACGCAGGAGGACGGGTGAGGAGGCCCTGAGTCCCGTAATATTCATGAGAAGATGGTCTCGGGCCAGGGGATAGCAGTAGAAGTGGAATAAAGTATTCAAATACTCACTATAAATAAAATTTGCTTATAAATTAACTAGTAAGAAGAATGTGTCTGTTTTATGAACATAAAATCAACATTTACATTTTGAATGATTTGCATTCTGAATGACAGTTACAGTTGTATCAATTGCAACTTATATGATATCTTCATTTGGTTTTGGTTGCACAGGAAATTCTGATTTACTCGGATGTTGAAAGTAGCTTACTTGGCAATGCCTGGACACTCTGCTAGATAGATTGCATTTGAAAGGGGAGTTAAGTAGAAAAATTTTGTTTCAACGTTGTATCACCAAAAATGTCCAAGTATGGTTCACATTCTTATAGAAGACTAGAAAAATTTAATACTTATTCTAAGTATTAAACTGTAATGCAGAAGTATAAGGAGAAAAATTACTACTTATTCTAGGTACTAAAACTGTAAATGCAGAACAATAAGGAGATGCATTAAACTGTTACTTCTTTATGCACAATTCATCGTTAGGCCTTGATGAGAATATGCAATGAGCAGATGTGCCTGGTCCTTGTTGTGTCTTGTGCTGCTGTACAACCTGTTTCAATTTTATATGCATAAACTCTCTGTGTAGCTCGAATTTTTTTAAGACTAATTTAGAGCTACAGTTTTCTTAAACAATCATGCAGTTAAACTATTTTCAAATGATGGCAGAGATCCTGGTGGCATAAAGTAATGCTGCTGTTCTCTGCTGTAAAGTATGGTGAGATATTTTTAATTGTATTTTTAAAAATAATTTAATTGTATTTTTTAAAAAATTGTATATTTTTTTAAAATTTTGGATCCAACTTTTTTTCAAGCCTCTTGAAGCATCTAAGTGGATCCCTGGGGTTAACAATTTATAAACCATTAATATATAGAAGGTATTAAAAGCACATGAAGACATATTGATATGGGAACATATATACATACTACAAGTGTTTGAAGCATTGTCATAGCCTTTGTTAGAGAGTAAAATTTAACATAAAGTGGGTTCCTGAAGGAGCCCACTTGGGAGGATTTGAGGACTAAAATAGGGTCTAAAAAGGTTATTTCCAGCCCGGTTTTATGGCCTATACACAGCAAGCCTCCAGCATGCTGTTCCACAACACTAGATGAGTAATACATGAGATGATATCCAGGGCCACGAGATCTCTGAGAATGTGGCTTTCACATTTTTGTACAGTGGAAAAGAAATATATGTTCACTATAAAGAACAAAAAAACAAAGAAGAAAATAAAACATCTTATCCCCCAGAATAACTGCTAATAATTTGGTATATGTCTTTCCAATGTTTCTGAGCATATAGGACTGGTATATTTACACACACACAAACACACACACACACACACACACACACACACACACACACACACTACACCTTGCTTATTTTTTATAAAATGGACTCATATTGTAAATGCTGTTTTGCAGTCTATTCTCTTTACTCAATATATTGTGAATATGTTACCATATCAATAAACATTATCTAACCTTATGTTTACTGGCTGCATAGCATTTTATTATATGAATATGTGATAATTCATTTAGAAGCAATTCATTTTGAGTGTATTTTTAGGGAAGAGCCTTGGAAAAGATAAGTAGGGAAAACTTTTCCTGCTGGCAGTACAGAGTTCTGATTTTAGACCCAAAGCGTGACTAGGAACAAAATGAGAACGAAGTGAGGACACAGCTTTACAGTTTCTGTGGTTCAGGGGATCCCTGACAAGTCTTGTGCAATCAGATTTTTGCATATAAACAAAATTTAAATGCCTCTGGGATTTTATTTGAAATAATCTTATGTTTATTTATATTCGTTTTCTATATAAATCTGATTTTTATCTATCAGAATTTATTTAAGTTGGCTGTATATTACTGTCGAGAGAGGCCCAGAACAGCTAGTTGGCAAGTTCAGTATTTGGGTTTGATCTAAAATCCCAGAGAAAGATCGAATCCTTCTGAAGGGACTGTCATCAGAAAGATAACTTTGCCATAGGAATTGCTATACTGCCACATTTCTCCCATATGGGAAGCATGAAAAAGACTGAGTAGCTCTTATTACTTAAGAATAAGGCTCATTGTTGATTAAACATGAAATTTGTTTTAAGTATTATCTGGATCTTCTCTTTTCTCTCCTTCCTATTATTATGTAGATGAGGGAATGCAACTCCCTGAAGTCAGCTTTATAATAACTTTGTCTATTAAAAGGCATGACAAGACAATATAGAAAGTAATGTTTGAAAATGTTTGTGGGCAATAGGAGATCTAATGTTGCCCATACCTTCTCCTAATGGCCCTGCATTCTAATGCAAAATTAAGAGCTGCCTGATGAGATTGGTAGCTTCATTCAAGGGAAAGAGTCCTAATATTCTACCTTGGTGCCTGTGGTGAGGTTTTCCTTGCGTTTTTCGTACTTGTATCTTTTCTTCTCTTTCCTGTTCTCTTTCTTCACCGTATGTTCAATGCCCTCATCTCTATTAATTTTGAACTTCAGATTCCTCTGTGCATTTACACTTCCCATGCAAAACTTTTGCTTCCTTGAACAGAGTTTTTTAATTCTTCCCCCTCCACCCCCCTCCCCTCTCCTCTCCTTTTTTTTTGAAGGAGTCTCGCTGTATCACCCAGGCTGGAGTACAGTGGCACAGTGGCGTGATCTCGGCTAGCTGCAAGCTCCGCCTCCTGGGTTCAAGCGATTCCCCTGCCTCAGCCTCCCGAGTAGCTGGGACTACAGGATTCCCCTGCCTCAGCCTCCCAAGTAGCTGGGACTACAGGTGCCCACCACCACGCCCGGCTAATTTTTTGAATTTTTAGTAGAGACGGTGTTTCACCCATATTAGCGAGGATGGTCTCGATCTCCTGACCTCGTGATCCGCCCGACTCGGCCTCTCAAAGTGCTAGGGTTACAGGCTTGAGCCACCGCGCCCAGCTTTTTTTGTTTGTTTTGTTTTGTTTTGTTTTTTGAGACGGAGTCTGGCTCTGTTGCCCAAGCTAGAGAGCAGTGGCATGATCTCAGCTCACTGAAACCTCCGCCTCTTAGGTTCAAGCAATTCTCAGCCTTAATTTTTTTTTTTTGAGACGGAGTCTTGCTTTGTCACCAGGCTGGAGTGGAGTGGTGCGATCTCGGCTCACTGCAACCTCAGCCTCCCAGGTTCAAGCGATTCTCTTGCCTCCCTGCCGAGTAGCTGGGACTACAGGTGCCGGCCACCACGTCCAGCTAATTTTTTATTTTTAGTAGAGATGGGTTTCACCATGTTGGCCAGGATGGTCTTGATCTCTTGATCTCGTGATCTGCCTGCCTCGGCCTCCCAAAGTGCTGGGATTACAGGTGTGAGCCACCACGCCTGGCCTTTAAATTTGTTTTTAATTGGTATTTCTTGCTCAGATATTGCCAGAGTACACTTATGTTGCCAATCCTTTCTTTGAGGTGAAAAACTATCCTTTGAATCTACTCTTCAAGAGAAATATACATAGTTGGCATGGAAGTCTTTCTGCTCTTGCAACATGGCACTTACAATTCTGTTTGGCTGCATTTCTAGGTAGATTTCACTCTAACTCCCAGAGGTACCCGGAAACTGTTAGAGGGTTTTTTTTCTTACTTCCTTTTTCTTACATTATTATGATCATACTCCCTTTCTAAAGGTGCTCAACTGTGTTTACTGTAATGCGATCTTAGAGAGCCAAAGGATGTTGTGCAGGGATATGTTGGCTGGTGCTGACCCAGGCACAGGTGGTGGGAGAATCTCCAGTCATGCTGGCAGGACATCTTCTCTGGTAGAATCATGGCAGGGAGAGTGTGAGAGCTTGTGTCAGGTTCAGGTGTTGCCCAGAGCATGTGTGCACTGGCTCTGAAAGGTTCCAGGAGGAGATCTAGACTGGCATGGTTGATTGGCATGAGGGTGTTCTGGATACAGTACCCATTATAGCTATGGAACACAGATGTAGGTAACATCCAGGCCCTGTGGGAACATGGCAGGTCTTCTTGGGTCTTAATGTGCCCAAGGTAGGGAATGATTATTCAAGTGGGGGACTTAGGTCCTCTGAAAAGTATGACAACTCCAGGAGCTCACTGTTGCCTTCATTGCAGTGAAAAAAGAGTATTGAACAATCAATACTTCTATCTCTTTCCCCCACTCACTGCCCTCTAACCCAACATTGTCTCTCCTTCCTTCCCTCCCTCTTTTTCTTCCTTCCAACTGTATGCCTGGTGAAATCCTTAAAAACTCTTTTGAATTCATGAATGAACTCATAGGACTGTAAGGGCATTACTAGAAGAAAAGAAATGACAAGAAAGTAATTAACTGGAGATGGGCCTGCAGACTTTTCATGGCCTAGACTTGGGTTTTAAATGAGGCATTAGGTGCAAAGAACAGGACAAAGAACATTGATTCAAAGAACAAAGACTGATGACCCAGCTAGATGGCCAGCTAGATTAGGGGCCTCAGCAGAAAGTCTGGATTCCCACTTAATGAAACCATTGGGGTTTGATCTAAGAAAGTAAAACTTCCATACGGAGAGTGAAAATGGGAATGTGTGCTGTCTTGGCCTTTAAAGAGCTATAAAACAAAAACACCTCCTCTAAAAATTTCTAACCACAAGCCCGTAATCACTCAGTATTAGGGCCAGAAACTAGATTCCAGCATGACCTAAAGTTTATCCAGAATTTATTTTAAAGGCATTTTGGGTGGTGGGTTGCCAGGTACTTGGTAGAAGCAAATACTAATGCCTTCCAGAGGAACATACTTTAAACCTGGGGCTCAAAAAATTTCCAGAGATAAAGTTACAAAGATTATAAGTTGACCTTCCAGAATCCCTAAAAGCAAAACAGAACAAGCCATTGTGAATGAGAGTTGGCAAAAACAACCGGTTATGGATTAGCCCTACAGGATTTCAAGTTTGCAATTATTAGGTACAGATTATAAAATATTTCAAAGAAATTGAAGAGAATATTGGACATGTGATGAAGGAGCAGGAGGCTGTCAGCACTGACTGGGCAGACTTGGAAAGCAGGGCTGGGAGTTGTGATGATAGAGGGATACGGGCTTACTTGAATGAGTGGGGCAGGGGGTTCTTGGCCAAGCCTCCTCTTGGTAGCCTTCTATGCCACAAGCCTGGACAAATAAGGAAAAAGGAAACATGGTAGCTGAGAGTGTCTGGCCTTTGCTGTTCAGAGCGGTGCTGTTGGTAAACTCTTGACTGGGATCTGGTAATCTCTTAGCAACCCTGTGGTTGGATATCACTCAGTTTATCCACAGCAGACTTCTCTAAATGAACTCTTCCTGGTGACAGAATGGAAAAAGAAAATCTGCCAAGTGAAAGAGGAGATGGAAATAAAAATCTGCCTCAACAGCAAAATTAAGTTCCACACTTAGAACTCTAGCTAGTTTCTCTCCTTATCAAACAAACTCCTCACTGAGCCCTTGAAAGTTGGTTCAGTCAATAGGATGAGGAAGAGCAAGTAATATTATGAGAGAGGAAAGGGCTTTCCCTGACTTAGTAGCTGAGATTGTTGACAGAGCTGACAGCCAAGTCATCAGATTTGGCCACTCTGGGCAGCACATGCCTGGACAGCACAATTGATCTTCTTGGAAGAGCCTTCTGGTATTTCAATGAAGACCTCACAAAATTGTCAGGGAGAGCAGCAGGCTGCACTCCACCATCAAAATGATGAACCTGGGAAAACCTTCCCTTTGAATTAACAAAGTGTGTAAGAAGATCTGAACTCTGGATCTCTTGTTCCCAAATGGCTTGTTCCAAAGATAAGCTCCCTTGCTGGGGCGCCTCCTTGCTCAGGTTCAATGCGGCCTTGAACTCTGAGAGGTATTTTTCTTGATTCAGTTGGAAAATTGTTACACTCTAAGAACTGAGTGTTTCACTGGTTGGTGACGTCTCTAATGCCTCTCTGTGCTTCAATTAAACCAAGTACTTTACAGTTACCATCTCTCTGATTAAAATGTTGTTTCCTTTCGGAGGCCGAGGTGGGTGGATTACCTGAGGTTAGGAGTTCGAGACCAGCCTGACTAACATGGTGAAACCCCGTCTCTACAAAAATACAAAAAATAGCTGAGTGTGGTGGCACATGCCTGTAATCCCAGCTACTTGGGAGGCTGAGGCAGGAGAATTGCTTGAACCCAGGAGGCAGAGGTTTCAGTGAGCTGAGATTGTGTCACTGCACTCCAACCTAGGCAATGAGAGTGAAACTCCATCTCAGCAAAACAAAAACCAAAACAAATTGTTCTTTCATAAACTTTGCATGGATGGCTCCTCCTCCTCCCACCAAGTTTCAGCTCAAATATGTTGCTCTTGGTTACATTAGTGCATTCATTTCTGCTATAACACTTGCCACACTCCAAAATCACGTCATCTTATTGTTTGTGTTATCATCTGCTCCTCTGTTGGAATTTACTTTCCATGAAGAGGGATGTTGTATTGTTTACAATCCCCAGTATCTGGTGTATGTAGCCTGGCACATAGGAGGCTGCAAATAAATATTTTTTGAACAAATAAATGAATTCCTTTTCATCTCCCTCTTCTCATCTAATAATAAAGAAACAACGTAACCCATATGTTTTGAGAACTTTGAGTCACATAGCCTGGAACCCAATGATTGATTTTTTTCTGCTCTACTACCTGATAAAACACTCAGTGCATTAGCTAAGTTTAGCTATACTTGGCTTCTTCGTGCCTCACTATGCAGTGCCCAGACTTTTCACTATAGTTAAAGCTTTATTTAAGGCCCTGGCAGAGGTCACATCAATTCTTTCAAGAAATGGATGGAATGATCCCAGTAACTATTAGTAGAGATAAAAGTGATGAAAAGCATGTCACTTGCTTGCTTTTCAGTTCAAAGAGCTCCACCAAGCTGCTCACTCTTACTTCTGTCGCTACAGAGTGACCTGTTTGGGCATGAGCTCTTAAGGTTGTGTCTGAGGGCTTGAAGGAGCTGGACCATTTTTTAGTTCACAGCATTCTATAGGCTGGACTGGGGACTTTGGAAATTTCTTAACTCATCACTTCCTAAAAGACACAAAATAATTTGCGTATGTACCTGAAGAGATACATCAACAGAAGACAAGGGTCACAGTTAAGCTTTTTAAAGTTAGGTACTCTGTTTGCAGAGTTCCACCCCCACCTACAGAATCACAGTCTCCTGCTGAGGGGGTTTTGATCTCTAAATTGAGCAAGTACCCCAGCTGATTCTTATGAGCAGGCAAGTTAGGGAACACCTGATGTAATAAGTAAGTGTATCAAATCAAGAGTTGATTTAATATAGCACGGGTTAAAAACGGGTTTTCTTTTTGTGAGTGGGGATGAATACTTTTGTAAGAAATCATCAAGTGAAATATCTTTCGGGAAGCCTTTTTGGGCTATATATTATTCAGCCTAGACATTCACAATATGAGAGGAGACTCGTGAAGCCGGATAGCTAATCTTTTCTTTGAATTCCTGAGAAATAGATGAGCAAATCTTCACCAGCACTTTGCCCTGCGAGATACTAATTAAAGGGTAGTTGTTTTTCAAAACTTGTAACTTTCACCTCACCACTCTCAAACACACCTCATCCTACTCATCTACTTTTCCATTTATAAAAGACCATTTTTTATCCTTGGAAGGACTGTACTCTCAAATGCCAGAAAGAGAATATCAAGCCTCATGGATTATTCAGAAATTCTCTTTCTTAACAGCTTAATTGCTGACTTCAGTTATCTATTAACTCTGCTGGTTTGAATGCAGCTGAGAGACTTATAGCATCAACCCAGAGCTATGCCGTTTACACCTTGAATTGAGCTTTTGTTCTAGGTTCTTTTGGTGACTATTCTAGGGCACAGCTTCTAAGAGGAAGGAACATTTTGCCTGACTGCTCCTGAAATTCTTATATCTGTGTATCAGGACATGAGGAGATTTTTAAAAACGCATATTCCAGGTTCCTGCCTTGGTCCTAAAATGATGAAATCTCCAGGGAAAGAGCTGGGAAGGTTTATTTTAGCAAATATCCCAGAGGATTCTCCTGCCTCCAGTCCTGCACCAGCCTTGGACTATGCCAGCATTGAGAATCATCTGACGTAATCAACACTGGATTCAGAGACAGGTATCATACATTTCCTTTTTCCATTTTCTTAATCACATTTTCACAGTGTTATTTATTGTTATTTCTCTTCACTCTCTAAATTGTCCTCCGCTACTCCTTGCCATGGAACTAGTGAAGACCTTTGGAGGCCAATATTTTCTTCTTTTTCTCCCTAAAGTGACTCAAGAAGACATCATTTGCATATTATGTAAGTTTCACCTCAATAATGAAAAAAGACATTGGCCTTTTTTGTTATTTTGTCTGCACACTTGGGTGTGAGGAAGGATCAGTCCTGTGATTAATTTCACACTATTATTCCTGCAAAATAGACAGATACCTCTTTTTCCATGTATCTTATGGATGTAGTAAATGCTGCATTCACGAGAAAGTTAAAGAGATGCTGATTCTCTGACCTTCTCTTCTTATTACAGACATTGCCTTTTTTTTCCCCACCGTTGGCCTAATTTTAGGCTTCTTATCTCTTCTGTTGCCCCTTTTCCTCATCTATTAGTTTATTTTCAACCACTTGTAAAACCTTTAAAACCATGTCCTTTTTTTACTTTTTTTTTTTTTAGTTCTTTCAAGATTCTCAAAGGATCACCATTCATTTTCCTAAAACCTCTGTTTTGTGATATCAGATTATTTAGATGAAAATGAGTAGCATGCTATCTTCAACGAAACAAATGGTTAAGGACATGCCCAAGGTCACATGTTTAGATACAACTAAAATTGGAACTCAGGTCTTCTGGTCTCTTTATTGCCACTCTGTGATTCTTTTCATTACTTTGTGTTATGTATTAATTAATTTAGACACAACATTGGATTTTTGGTATTCTGTTCTCTCCCTTTAAAGCCCTACATTGTGTAGTGCCCGTCTTTTCCCTAATGTATATATTTTGAATCTGTCAGAGTTAGTTAGATGGTAGACTCTGGACAAATATCCAATCTGTAAGTATCTACAGTACCTAGCAGAACTCTGCCAGTACTTCAAATAGAAGGCAGACAGCAGCAGCCTTGTGGGATGGCCATCGGAATTCCTTACAGAGGGGCAAAGAAGAGCCTGTTTTGTCAGGAGTAGGTGCTAATGCAGCTAATGCAGAAAATCGTATATTTTTCAAGAATGCAGAATCTCTTGGCTTCAGTATCTAGGTGGAGACTGTCGATCTTGTAAGAGACAATGGTAGAGGCAATAACCATAGCAGCCAGCACTAGTGTATCTACTTTTTCATAATTCCCTAGGGGCTCAGTGCGGTGGCTCTGCCCTCAGCTAGCCATATCTGTCCAGAGATCTGACTTTTGTTTTTTTCAGAAAATAAACACCTAGTTGCCTACAATTTTGAGTAGGAGAGAAGATCTGGTGATCTGCTTTTAATAGTTAATTAATTAAATTGACAAGTAATAATTGTATATATTTATGGGGTACTATGTGATGTTTGGATATGTGTATACATTCTAGAAAGATTAAATCAAGCTAATTAACATATCCGTCACCCCACCAACTTACCATTTGTTTGTGTGGTGAACAGGTGTAAAATCTCTTTTGGCAACTTTGAAATATAAAATACGTTATTATTAACTATTGTACTGTGTAACTATTTCATGCTGTGAAACAGATCACTAAAATGAATTCCTCCTGTTTAACTGAAAGGTACCCTTTGACCATCATCTCCCCATGTTTCATCCCCCTCGCTGCTCAGCCTTTGGAACTATTTCTCTACTCTCTTGTTTCTATGGGATCCGCTTTTGTAGATTCCACATAAAAGTGAGATTGTATAGTATTTGTCATTTTGTGTTGGCAGGAAAGTAAATTAGTGCAGCTATTTTGGAAAACAGAATGAAAGTTCTACAAAAAACTAAAAGTAGAATTAACATATGATCCAGCAATCCCACTTGGGGGTATATATTCAAAGTAATTGAAATCAGTATGTTGAAGGGATCTCTGCACTGCCATGTTTATTACAGCATTATTCACAACAGTCAAGATGTGGAAGCAACCCAAGTGTTCATCAATGGATGAATGGATAAAGAAAATGTGGTATATACATACAATGGAATACTATTCAGTCTTTAAAAAAAAGGAAATTCTGTCATTTTTGGCAATGGGGATGAACCTGGAGGTGTAACTGCTTTTTAAATAGAGTTTCAAGAAATCATCTTTTTTAAAACCTCACCTTTCTCTTTTCTTTATTCCAGAAGAAGCTGATGTCTCAAATTTCTACATCTTTGGGGTTTTGCAGTATCAATGGTGTTGTTCTGAGCTTCCTCGTTGCTAGCTTAGGATTTGGCTTTCTCTGGCCTGCTGAACAGGCTAGTACACCTCTTTCTGAAATCCATCTTTCAGAATACTACTGCTGTTTGCTTCTGTTGTCTTTGTCCTTAGAATTAATGTCTTTAAAAGGAAATGGCTTATATGATAATTTTAATGGAATTTCAGAAAAGAGCAGTGATAAATATGTGTGTTAAATCAATCAGCCATCTTCAGCCACACCTTGCTTTTGTTTTTAAGCAAGGTTTTAGGTTTCTTCCATCTCTATGTTCAGGGGCTATAACTAGACATAGGGATGGTTGTTTTGTACCCTAACTTCACCAAGGGGTTGAATCAAGGTAAAATGATCAAAGTACATTATTCAAAGTGAGTTGAGATTTTTGGATAAAAACAGAGGTGAGATAAAATGTGTTGGAATAAAGCTTAGTTGGAGGATCTATTTGATGTAGGCACTCTGTTGTATTTGATTGTCTATCTCATTCCTAATGACAGCATTATAGACATTTGTTCTTGTTTAGAGGTTGAAGAAAGTGTGGTTGTGAATACCTTGTCTTTGTTGTTCATGTAACGTAACTATAGAAATAGGGCATTTATCACATGATGATAAATAATTCTTTAGGAACTTTGTTTCAGAGTCTATTGAATGCTACATTCCCCTTGGTTGCTGATAACAGTCGCACAAGTGATATCACAATATGATCCATAGCACAGTGTTAAAGGATAATCGAGTCCAGTGTTATTATCTCAACCATTTTATAATTTTAAGTATCTCTCCCAGTATATTTAGAACCACAAGATCCTTGTAAATGGATTATTTCCATTTATTTGTTACATTTCTTTGTTTACTAAAGGTTACGTTTATCTTTTGTACGATTGCTGTTTTTTCCTCTGTAATATTATTTTACATATTACTCTTGAACTTATGTCTTTTAATCCTTAGAATTTTTATTAAGTATGTGACCCAATGATTTGATTTATAAACATGCACATTGATATTTCTAACAATTCATATTTTTATATAAAATTTATACTCACCTGCCAGAAACAGTGACAAGAGAAAGGTACATGAAATATTTAAGTTCAGGACAACCATTAGGGAAGTTCTTGTGATATATTCCTAATATATTGTGATTATTAGCATTCATTAAAATTTCCCTAAAAATGTAACACCCATCCACCAAATAATTCTTACTAAGGAAAGGATTATTTACTAGCAAATCACATATAGTTTGACACATCTATATGTTTAAAAGATAAGAAAAAGCAAAATTTGTTTTGCTTTTAATTGAGTTAATTTATTAGTTTTGATGCTGCAGTTCATGGAGCCTTAGGTGCTTCCAGGTCCCCATTAGTAGGTGACCAGGAGAGAAGAATGAGTATGACTCTTAGTTCCCTCTGTCCCCCAGATCTGTTTTTCCCTGAGTATCCCTGACACTAATTGAATTCAATATTTGGTTTTTATGTAAAATTGTATTTGGAAAAAAACCAGATCCTGTTTTTAAGACAGATTTTTAAAATAATGACATACTTTATTTATACATCCAAGACTTTTTTTCTGAAATAGCCAGATAATTGATAGGGAAGTTAATTGGGAGATATGAATTATTTAAGTTTTCGGCCAATCTGTGATAATACTCATGGATCTGAAGATTATGATAGAATAGAGAAGCCCAGCTCTTTGCAGATAGCAGACCTATCCTGAAATATTCAAATGAATTTACAAATTCTGAGCTGCTTACCACTATTTGACTATCAAGTTATACTGGCTATATAAAATCTCTTCAAATTAATGAGAATGGTCTGGCCACCTCTTCACCCCTGACCTGAGTTTCTCAGCAGTTCCTGGTTAAATATTCGATTCCACAGGGTTTCCTTCATTATTCCCCAGTGACTCTATGCCATACCTTCTAGGTGAAGAATAGCATGCTGATTATAGAGTATGATACTAGAATTCTTGGCATGCATCATTTTCTCCATGTTCTTTAGAAAGTGTCAGGATTTTTAGTTTTTGGAAGAATATAGATGTAATATTTTGCAGCACACATAAGTTACAATATTCCAAAACATCCCACAAGACCTTTTATTTATTTCCTTTATTGTGAAGCATTTTCTTTCCTGATAGCTACAGATGAACTGGAGGCCTTTTTTTTATCCTGTAATGAAACATTGAATTATACCCATACAGTTTAGCAGAACTAATGCTTACCCACTGGCTGAATAAATCAGGCTGTTTATATTTTCTTTAACACAAAAAGGAAGTGATAATTAATGAACTTGAGGATAAGGTTTTAAATGTATATAGTTATTATAGTATGACAGTGCTGCGGGGCTACTTGCTGACAAGGGTAAGGACAATTTTATTTCTTTATAAATAAAATTTAGAATTGAACGTCTAAAACTGGAAAAATATTAAGGGCTTATTGAGTGTTATGTTTTGGGAGTTATACTAGATACAACAGTATTAAATAATATGCGATAGAATGAGAGACTTATTATGCAGGTCTTAAATGTTGTAAGCCTATTAAGTCGCTTCCAAATAATAAAGACAAATGCATATCAAGATAGAAATAGGTAGATATGAGTTAGGTTTTCAGAGAGAGAGCTGGGTCAAGATACTGAATTATTCATGGCAGAAGTAGTGCTTGAAATATTTGAAAGGTGTACAGGAATAAGAGAAATCAAAGATAGAGAGTATACTTTGGAGGTAGGAATGACATAAAGCAAAATTTGTTATGGGAATGTGTATGGTACATTCTGAGCACAGTGAAGCCTGCTTGATTAGATAAAAAGACATCAAATAGAGAAAAAATATGTTTGCAAAGGAAAGTTGAGATTAAATTGCAGAGGGATAGGATTCCAGATTAAGAAATGCATGCTTTATTATGGTAGGCAGTTATTAAATTTTTATTTGTTTTGGTTTGATTTGTTTTGGTTGGGCTTGGTGTTATCATGATCATGATATTAGGTAATATGTGCAGTATTGGGGAGCAGCCATCCTGCCTGCAGAGGTGGAGAGTGGCTCTTGAGAGTGTGCCTGGGAGATAAGAGGCCATAGAGACCTATTAGTGGACTTTTAGGAAAGTACAGATGGAAGACTAGTAGAGTCTGAACTACATAGAAGACAGTGGGAATGAAAAGGAGAAAAACAGATTCAAGGAGAATAACTAAAATAACCTGATGATGGATTTTTTTTCAACAAGAGGATACACAGGAGAAGGAACCAAAAATATTGCCTTTCTCTTTTCATGAGATGTATTCATCAATTATTCATTGAACTAACATGTCAGCTAAGTTAGGGCTGATCAAATTCATTGACAATATTTTTTGAAGAAAAGCATTTAACAGTGTTTAAAATCTGTCATATATTAGGTTTTGATCGTACAATGTTACTCTGTAAATATTTGTTTTCACCTGTTGCTTATTGTATTCACACAGTAGACTATTAGTGCTTTTGGGTTAATCGTGACGCTATCAAAACTCATAGTATGAAGCATGTTGCAGTTCTGCTGAGGCCTGGGTTTGGGTCTCACATTCCAGGGTCTCTTTGAAGGCTATGATTGGCCTAGTGGACAGGCCAGTATCTGCCTCTTTGGTGGTCATTTTTGGCTCAATATATGGAACATAATAACTTCCAAGTTGTTATTTTAAAAATTAAAAAAACCCATTATTTCTTTGTGGGAAAAAAATTGGCCTTATAGAAGATACTCAAGTTTACCTTGGGTTTGTTGAATCTTAAGGGGTCATTTAGCTTTCATAGATATTCTTTAATTGTACCTCTTAAATTGTGTGTTAGAGAAGGATTGTGAGCATTAAATTTCATTAATACCTCAGGATACACTCCTTAAGAAGCTCGACGATCTTGTCTAAGTGTGATCTGTTACTTGGAGCCTTCCTTTAGGTTGTTCTCTGTCCTATGGCAGCTGTGGTTTTAATTGTCATGCACTTCGTTGACTTACATCAGGTAATATTTCTATTATTCAACTGTGTTCAAATATTTATGTGGTATCCATTTTATACAAAACACTATTGCAGACACTTTGGAACAGGAAATAATTGAATAAATGAGCCACTGACTGTACCTTCAAGGAAATTATACCTTGTAGTGTCCAGAAATATACTATTCTATTCATTATTTCTGATTTGAAATAACTATATTTTGAACATTGTGGTTGTTCAGGTTGTCCATGACATGATAGAGAATAGGGTATTTTGTTGATTAAGATGAATTTGAGTCAGATGAAATTTGAAACATTATTATCCAAGAAAGAAACTATTACCTACCACTGGAAAACTAATGTGTCTGCCCAATTTCCAATCAGCCTGAAGCCAGTTTCATTTTGCATGGGTGATACAGGTGATAGAGGTGGATCATCCAGCAGCTTCATGTATATTCATACTTATCTGGAAGGGTCAACCCCTCTTAGTTTGGTTTGAAATCTCACTGTGAAATGTACTTCTTCCTTTGATAGATTTATCAGGTGATATAGTCCAACCATTCCTGCAACAATACATGAAAAAAATGTTAATAGTTACCTATTAACTATAAATATAACTAAAAATAGTTAATAGTTAATACTGACCTTGAGGTATATATTGTCTGTTTCATAATAACCACAGGCAAAATTGTAAAACACATTATTAAAGGGATGATTTGTGGGTTCATAGATTAAGTATCTGTAAACACCACAGCCCTACATGTGTTTACTAATACAAGCCATGTAAGGATAACCTTCCTTTGACAGGGAGATGTGACAGGGACTGGGGCTCCAGCAAAGACTTTCCACATTTTTAATGTCTTTCTCGGCAGCTTTAGGGGCATTTTGGTGGATTAGCAACTGAATATATCATTTCATCCAAAAGTAGGTAGCAAATTAATTCCAGGGGGAAATTTATAGTAGTAATTTTCAGAGAGTAACCAGAGAGGTAGGTACTCAAAATTGTGAGATTCAAGGAATCAGAGATGTTTTGATTAGAAAAAGATAGTGAGAGGAGAATAACTGACTTCAAATATTTGAAGAACTCTTTTGTAAAAGAAAAAGAGGGACGTATTCCAAAAGTGTATGTTTGACCACAAGGAACTATTTAGGCTCAATAGAAAGCAAAAACTTCAGAATAGCCAGATACCTCCAACAAATTCTATCATCTGAAGCACTCTGAGCTGCCTCAAAGGCTAGTGTGTTCTCTCTCACTACATTGTGTGTTGTGAGCATTTAGCAGGAATGCTGTAACTAGAAATTAAAACATGAGGCTGAACTTTAAGTTTTCTCCTTTCCCTGACATCACTTTCATAATTTTCTAGACATGCATCTGTTGGATGTAGGTTGGCCCCATCATCGAGGAAATTCTTCATTCCTTGTATTCTACTTGTCTAGTTTTTCTTTGGTCCATTTTATACAAGAAGCTGGTTTGAAAAATGAGAGGGAAGTTTGGGCTTTTAGATGATCAGGCTGGAAATGATAATCAGTTCCATATTCCTTATTCATCAGTTCTTGACGGAACAATTTTGCAGTTTACCTAGTGTCTGGCAAGTAGGTTATTTACGTAGAAAGAACCTGGCTATGATTTAGCAAAGATGAGGATAGTTCTTCCATATCATAAAAAGTAATATGGGTTCCTGGCCAGCCATGGTGGCAAATGCCTGTAATCTCAGCACTTTGGGAGGCTAAGGTGGACGGATCACCTGAGGTTGGAAGTTTGAGACTAGCCTAGCCAACGTGGCAAAACTCCCTCTCTACTAAAAATACAAAATTAGCCGGGTGTGGTGGTGTGCACCTGTAGTCCCAGCTACTTGGGAGGCTGAGGCATGAGAATCACTTGAACCTGGGAGGCAGAGGCAGAGGTTGCAGTGAGCCAAGATCACGCCATTGCACTGTAGCCTGGGTGACAGAGCGAGACTCTGTCTCAAAGAAAGAAAGAAAGGAAGAGAGAGAGAGAGAGAGAAAGAAAGAGAGAGAGGAAAGAAAGAGAGAGAAAGAAAAAGAAAGCGTGAACAAACATGGGTTCTAGCCACCTCCTCCCTCACTTCAGAGGACTCTTTGACATAACCTTTGTAGAGCAACCTTAGGTTCTCTTATATTTGCCTTTGTTCCTGGAGGCAGTAAACGTAACCAGGCCTTGGTGCAACTGGTGGAGAATGAAAGTTTTGCAAAATAGGGATTGCATTATGGTGCCTGGATGTCCATTTTGGATTTCTGCTATGTACTTTGAATCTGGCTACCCACTATAGACTTCCTGGAGGCCCAGATCTTCTATCAATTAATGATAATGATTCTGGGCAAGTTTTCTCCAAAGGCTAAACTGGAAGTTATATTTTCTGATGTTGCTGCCAGAAAATCAATTCTATTCTATGAAGTCATTCCTCATGTGAGTCCATTCCTCTAGGGAGGTCAACTCTAATATGATTTCTTTAAGCATCAAATTAATATTTTACTTCTTAAAATGCAAAGTATGTTTCTATTGAAGGTAGAGTTAGGCAGGTCTTTGGAATATCCCTGGCTTGTTAAGAATTTCTCTGCAGCAAATATTACTCAACAGTATAAAGCAGATTTTAGCACTTGCTTTCTGGTTAGAGCAATTGGACTTGGAATTTGCCTTTTTATTCAACCTGTATTTGACTTGACTTGTTAACAGTAAAAATAATATATGGTTTTTTTTTTGTATCTGGTGATTTTGATTAGACAATTTTTAAATTATGAAATTTCGTGGGATAATTTTAATCCATTAAACTCTTCAATATGCAGAATTTCAATCCATTAAACTCTGCAATCTGCATTAATATCCTGCACAATGCAACTGTTCACAGTGTATATGTTAACTAGTGGTTAAAAGACCTTGTATGTTATTGACTCACCAATAAGTTCTAGTTCTATATCATTTAAATTCATCTTGTCTTTTTAACTATATTTATCTATGAATATTGGATATGTTTTAAAATGCAAAATTTAATTATGAAGAATGGGTTTCTTTTGTTTTTCTTTTTCTCCCCTATACCCACTCCCCTTTACCCCATTACCCCAGCCCTTATTAACCACCATTCTATTCTATGCTTCTATGACTTTTTTAGATTCCACATGTAAGTGAGGTCATGGAGGAGAATGCATTTCTTAATTTATTTGTACCCATGGTCCTCAAAGTGTGATGTGAGGACTAGCACTAGTTTGTAAGCTATTTGTTACTCGTCTTCAACGAGATACGTACAATAATTGTCAGCATTTAGAAACTTTTGTAGTAATTTTGCATTTCCTTAACAATGGCACAGAATTTTACGAAGGTTGATCAGTTCACAATGGACTGGAAGTTTGTTTTTTTAACTACTTTTCATCCCAGATAGTCTGGGAAGCCTTGTTTCACCTTTCGGATGGTAGTACCCAAAAAGGGGAGAGAGGCAGACAACCACAAAAATACAAGCAGATGTTTGCAAAGGCAATACAGGCAAGCAAGTTCAGCTTAATGCTATACAAGGCTCCTAATCCAAACGCGGGAATCCAGGGATTTGTGGATCTTGGAGAGGTCACCAACTCTCAGAATCCTCCTCTCCTTATCCAGTCTTACTGCCCCAAATCCCCAGCACTAGTTTTTTAGACAAAAACAGTTGTGTATGGAAGGTGCTGTTTAAAATGCATGCGGTCAGCAACTGCCCATTGAGCCTCTCTCACACATTCAGATTCTTTGATGAGGTTGGCTTACAAAGCTCAGGACCCGAGGTACATTCTGATCCAATGGATTTCTGTGGGGACGAGCCTCACCCACCTGTGGCTGAGTGGAGCAAGTCTTACTGCTGTACACACAGACTGCAGAACCTGAGCCCTAAATGCTATGGGGACCTGCCCTTCCTCCCCACACTCTACCTCCAGGGCCCTCCCTTTCTCTGAAAAAACAATACTTTATTATAGTTATACAGGATGGAAAAGGAAAATGATGAGAGGAAAGAAAAGAACAGATAAAAGGGAAAGAGGAGCAGGGGAGAAAGCTAACTGTATGATGGCGAAGAGGGAACCAATGAACTTGGGATTTGAGAGTATGTGAAATCACAGTTGAAAACCTTTAAGGTTTTGTCTTTTAACTCTGGCCACCTCTCAGCCACCTATGCTGAGATACTTGCGTGAGATTCTTTTTTTGTTTTTTTTTTTTTTTTTCCTTTTTTTGTGTTTTCTTAATGCTAGATCAATGAAAATACTGTTTCAGCTTGAATTTATGGTGTAAGTGAGCCAGTTATTGAAGTAAGCTTGATGTGTGTACACCATGAACTACTCAATTTACAATATTAAAACAATTCCCAATATTAAGTGTAAATAAAGTATGATTTACATTTTATGTAACTGCTAGTTTATGAGTACTCAAGACTTTGTACATTTTAACCAGGCCTATTTTTAATTGAATATTGAAAAACTAGATCCTCAAACTTTTCATCACATGCATTGAGTTACAAACTTGACAAACCACCCCATCTTCTTCCTTGCATTTTTACCACCACACTTTGCATTTCATGCCATGGTCATGACAGGCACCTGTTGATACCCAGAAAAAGCACTTTGAATGTGTCTACTGTAATAGTGTGCATTGATCGTGTTGATCCCTGTGATCTTTGAAGTGTGTGTTTCACCTGTCATTAATTTATTTTGTCTGTACATATGTCATTTTAGGTTAGCTCTCTATTGTCAATATTTCTGGCATGTATATTTGATTAGCTCTAACTGGACATTTTTGTTTGTGGATATCTTGGACAATTATAGTTACCATTTCATGCTTTATAGGGTTTTTGTTTTCTGTGTTAACATCACCACTACCACCGTAATCCCAATGGTATTTATTGAGCAACCTTTGTGTAAATTGGGTAGACATTTTCTCATATGTCATAGATCCATGGGTTTAATATAAAAAAGGGGCGGGCAGCGGAAGCTAATATTTATTGGATATTTATTGTGTACCCAGCATGTTATGGGCTATCATATTGAACCTTTCTAACAACACTGTTAGGCTGGGATTTGTATCTTCATTTTTTAAATGAGAAAATTGAATCTCACAGAGTAAAGCTACTAGCCCCAGTGAAACAAAGAGGCTGAAATTCAAATCTAGATCTTTGGGCTTACGGTATTCTTTTTTTTTTTTTTTTTGAGACGGAGACTTGCTCCGTCGCCCAGGCTGGAGTGCAATGGCGAGATCTCGGCTCACTGCAACCTCCGCCTCCTGGGTTCATGCCATTCTCCTGCCTTAGCCTCCCTAGTAGCCAGGATTACAGGCACATGCCACCACACCTGGCTAATTTTTGTATTTTTAGTAGAGACGGGGTTTCACCATGTTGGCCAGGCTAGTCTCGAACTCCTGACCTCAAGTGATCCGCCTGCCTCGGCCTCCCAAATTGCTGGAAGTACAGGCGTGAGCCATCTCACCCGGCCCCCGAATTACTATTCTTTACATGGTCTCACCACCTGTATGCTTTTAAGCATACTTAAAATGTTTCTGTGCTTCATTTACCTGCATTAATGCTTTGTGTTGTTTTAGTTCTTTAACATTTTTTGAATAATTATGACAGCTTGATCACATCTCCAGATAACATTGCATATGAAGCATTTAAAGATCAGTAATAAATATAAAATTTAAGGAAGTTCCATGAGGTAATAGAAACCATTCCAAAATGAAAATATAAGAGGTCTATGTTTTAGGTTCAGGTCGGCACTAAGCTGTAACTATAAGCTTTGAATATTTTATTTATTTATAAAATGAGAAAGCAGAGATACATAATTTCTAAGGTTGAGCTTTAAAATTATACGCCTATATGGTCTGAAAAACATTCTTGAACTATTTTAATTTTGCCTATCATCCAAAAACATTTTAAAAAGAAATTCTATTTTCTCTGACTTTGTGTTTGAATTAAGAAGATGAAAATCAATTTGGCCTGATTACAGAACTTAACTATATTAGGTTGGTGCAAAAGTAACTGTGAAAACAGCAATTACTTTTGCACCAATCTAATAATATCAGCAACAACCAAACACTAATAGCAATAATAATTTGCCTACTTTTAAAATCATGTGTTATCTATAACTGTGCAACTCTACAAAATTGTTGAGTGGTTGTTCTCATTTCACAGATAAATACATTGAGGCTCAAATAAGTCAATATGATTGGGGTCAGAAGAGCTAATACAGGTGGGACTTGAGTTTACACTCAGCTTTCCTTGTATTCTAAGCCCATTGTCCTTACGTCATTCCAAAGGCAAGTCCCAGCCCAGAAGTCTTTGAGCATCCCAAGTAGGGAGGGTATGGGGCTTAAGGGACTGGTTGCCTCTTCTGTGATGAAAGCTGTGTCCTTGCTCTGCAGCTCAGGATTAGACACTACCAGATGTGATACACAGAGGGGAACAAGGTGAGCTCTTCCTCATTTCCCCCCAAAAAAGACATGGGACCCTTTGGTGGAATGAAAGAACCTAGCCCAATGGCTTAAATCCTATTTTATGTTACAAATGTAGGTAGCATTACTGAAAAGAGATAGATTTAGAATAAATGCACCAAGGTTTTACTTTCGAAGATAAGTAGAAGTTTGAATGAGTTTGCTAAAAGAAATTTTAGAATGGACGTATAAATAGGGCTCAATAGTTATTTGGATGAGATTGCGGTTGCATAGATCCTTAACAAGTTATACGTTTAAACTTGGTGTATTTGTTTGATGTTTGCCAGAGCGGGGGAGCAGAGTTAGCATTATCTCCTTGATGGACACCAATCTTCCTCCCTAATGAATAATAACAACAATGAAAATAACGACTATATTACTGATAGGCTATTCTCTGACAGCCGTGGTGTTAGGTGCTTTGCACTTATTACTTCTTTTGATTCTCCTGACAGCCATATTAGGGAAGAGCACTACTGTCTTTGTTTTACAGATGAGGAGGCAGAGGCTCCAAAAAATTAAATGCCTTGTCCAAAGTCACATGGAGGCAAAATCACAATTTAGGCTGGTCTGCCCAGAGCCCATATTTCTTCTCTCTCTCTCTCTTCTTTTTTTTTTTAACTTTTTATTTGGAAATAATTTTAAATTTACAAAAAGTTGCAGAAAAGTACAAAGAACGATATATGCTTTACTCAGATTTGCCTGTTAACATTTTGCCCTATTTCTGACCCCACACTCTCCTGTTACACTGCAGCCTCACAAAGAGAGGCTATCATTTATTTTTAGTGCCTTGGATTTAGTTGATCTCATGATCAGCCCAGTCTGGCTCACCTTGTTCAATGCCCTAGTGAAATTCTACATTTCAAATATCTTTGAAATAGAAGAATTGGTGTCACATTGTAGTTATACGAAGACTATACATGAGATGTATGCATAAATCTAACTGGGGTGGAGAAATGACTACCTTTTACAAATTGTCCCTCTAAAATGTTTTGGGGTTTGCTGATTATTTTCAAAAGAATGTTGACAGAGGCCTGGCAGCAATAAATTATACATCTTTTGTTATTTTTCCTTGCAGAGATTTCCTTTTTGAGTGGCAATTTTTTTCCTTTTTAGGTTTATTTACCCAATTGTTGAAATCAAAAATTAAATGCAAGTCACAGTTCTTTGGACTGTCAAAGGATATGCCCAGAAGAGGGCAGACTTGCACGCTGCAGCCGTTTCCTGTGTAACTGAGCGATCTGCATGCTGATGTTACAGAATGGCAATGAAGAGAGATTTAATAATAAAATGAAAGGCTTATGCTTATTTGGTACAGGATTTCTAATAAGACATCAGAGTCAAAGAGGCTTTAAAAGAACAATGTACTCTATTTAGTGTATTCTAAATGCAAAGAAAACCATATTCGTTTGATTCTATTTTTTTTTCTTTCTGAGGCAGTACTCGTTTCCTCAGTATTTCTGAGTTTTTTTCTTTTTTAATTTTTTTCTTATGCTGGGATTTTTTTTCTCTATTGTCACCCAGAGAATTTTCAGTGGTGAATGCTTTTGAGTGCCTTATAAAGGTGCAAAGTTTATCTACAGTTTACAGTATTATTTAATTGTCACACCTGTGAAAGGAGGAATGGTGAAAATCCCTTATTTATGCCCCTACTTCCTGAATGTGCCCTGTGGGAACAGTTACAGACAACCCGACCCCCTTTTCCTCCTCTTGGCTCTTGCCTGCAACCGGCATCCTCTGGCCCTTCGAGTGGCACCATCTAGTGGCTGTTTCTGGAAACTCCAAGAGTCCTTTTTTTTTTTTTTCCTAGCATCTTTCAACCCACCTCAGTTGTAGACAGGCTTGATTAAAGTTGTCTAAGGAAGCTTCTTTCTTTTGGATACTGGCATAACCATTTTCCTTACCTTAATCCATCGTTCCTCACCTTAATCCATCTTGCCTCATTATATTAGAGAAGTTTCACAGTCTTTCCAGGGGTAGAGGTCTAAAATTTATACAATTGGGAGACTCCAGTTTAAAAAAATACAAAATCATGAATAAACATTAGATATCAGGATTTAGAGGAGGGCTGTGCAGATGAAGAGTCCTGAAGCTTAAAAAAAATTGATTTTTTGGTACAGGATTTCTAATAAGACATCAGAGTCAAAGAGGCTTTAAAAGAACAATGTACTCTATTTAGTGTATTCTAAATGCAAAGAAAACTTTTTTTTGTTGTTTTCTGTTAGATTTTTCTCTTATCTCCTCCCCACACTCACCTTTCTTTCGTTTTCTGTCATGTTACGTGACCTAAGTAAGCCACGAAAGAGCCACTTTTCTTATCCTGTTTGCTAAGTATTGACGTGAAGGTAGTTTCCATTATTTTGTGATGAAATTAGACATAGAAAATAATGCCATTGACCTCCAGATGTCTTTTCATGACCTCTTCCTCTCTTCTCCTTATTAAATCTTGTTCCCAATGGAAAACAAACATTCATAAAAAGTATATAGAGGTTTCTTATTCAATTTGTTGTCATTTCTACTTAATTATCGACATCAAAATAGTATTTGGTAGTGCTTTGCTTTAAAGATCAATTTTTGTTTCAAATGTAAGCCAGTTGACTTACATTCTAAGTTAGGGTTTTCTGGCCTGGCTAGAAAAACTAACAGCCACATATAGCACTTTTATAAAGGAAACTACTATCAGTGTTCCAAATAACAAGTTTAGAAATGAAATTTGAGAAAACAACCTGCTCATAAGATGGGGCCAGTCTACATGACATGGAAGACAATCCGTCATTTCACTTAGCATTCTGCATGTAGCGTCTGCAATCTTCAGGCTATGTCTTCACTCATGATTTCTTGACATATCTGCACATACCCCTCATTATTTCATATTTCTCTAAATTTTCTCACTTTTAAAATCATCTGTATTTACAAGGTTAATGGTATATTACCATGCCTTCAAAGGAACATTTGTATCATTTGTCATAATTAGAAGATAACCACAGAGAAAAATACAGTGACATGAAAATGAAATTAAATACTAAGAAGATACTGAAGCCTGCCAAGGGCCCTGTTCCCTCTATTAAAAAGGAAGATTAGAACAGGCTGGAGAGGCTTAAAGTAGAAGAAATGAAGACTGTGTTCTAAAGCTAATCAGAAGAGTGAAAAGACAATTAAAAGAGGACTACATTTCTTTCTAAGTAATTCTGTGGTACTTAATGTCCCATCCTGGTTCTATTTAAAATAGTCTTTGAGAAACACTGATGAAGAAAGTTTTTGTTTTTACTCTTGTACACATTCCACATGCCTTTCGAGATTCATTCTATTAACCTTTTATAGGATGGGAGTAATCATTATGTGTTGAGGCAAACATGTTTTTTAAACTCTATGTTACTCAGATTTGATTGGTATGACACTAACTTCCAATGGCTATTTTAAGTGTTTTATTAGAAAACACATGGAAAAAGCCTAGAACAGTGGTTTTCCCTCAAAAATGACAGTGCCCTCAAATCTGCTCCCATCTCTCAACCAAGGAGGAGCTGAGAAGTAAGGGAGGAGGGGAGAACCAGCTCACTGTCATCTATTTCATTGTGTAAAGCAAATCAGCCCTGTTTTTATAGATACGTAATAATATGAGTAAACATATACACTGTAGAGCTTGATTTGTAGAACAGAATTAGGATCATCATTATATGATTTTTTCACAGTTTCAGAAAATGGAGTATCAGAAACAGTGATGAAGATGTATTTGGATTGACAGTCTAATTAAAGTTATTTCTCGGTGTAACATTTATACATATGAGTAGATTCACAATTTGGAAGATTTTAAGACACTTTCCTGTATGTGTGTGTGTGCTTATGTGTGTTGGAGGGATTCGTAGCTGTCAGAAAATATTATTATCCAACATTTTTAGAGAGTGAACCGAATTGTAAGAACGGCAAGCGATCTGTTCGCATTATGCACTTAAATTATGAATAAAATTACAGGCATAAAATCAGAGTATGCACTTTTTGCATGAAGACAAAGCATTTGTTCTTCAAATGAGATGGAGGTGGCTCCAAAGAGATTGCCATAGCTTTAAATGGCACTTGCCAATTTTTTTTAAAAGTATTATCTAGAACACCTTAGGGCACAATGTGTAGTAATGTAGTTACTACAAGGCTGATTCATTGCCAAATAGTACTCAGAATTCAGAGATCAGATAAATTAGATTTTAATTGGGTTTTAAAGCTAAGCTGAATAGGTAGATAAGGTAGAACTGGTCACAAACATACTAATGTAATAAAACCTTTGGTTCTCTAAGGCTCTTGCATTAAAGACCAGGCAGCTATCACTGACAGATGATGCCATGGAGTGGTCCTGAAAGATCGATATTAACGGGTGGAGTGTGCACTGGGTTCCAACATAATCATGTTACCTGGAGCCATGGAAAAATAGCGACCTGACCTGAACTCTCAGTTATATTATAGAATTTTGAACACAAAATGAAATGGAGTTTTACCAGCCCGATAGGACTCTCAAACACAGTTTATTATTGTTTTGTTAGCAATCTTTAAAAAAATATTCAAGGCACAGCACCAAGTTGTTTATGTCTGAGTGTGTTGAGTGCCTGATTGTGTAGACATGGGTAGCTGAAGTAGCTTGTAGTGTCTGACTCCAAATTGAGACTTGTGACTTTTTAGACTTAACTTTCTGTATAAGTCTGTTATTTTCCATCCCTCTGTCCATTACTGCAGTATCTACCTGTTTACATTGGAATAAATATATTCAAATGACTGTTATTTTAAAATGTTTATAAAATACATACACTGAACTCATTTTGTTTTCTGCAGTCTTAAAATGAGTTTTTTTCCTTAATATTTGTAGATCTTTTGTTAAAAGAGCTATAGAAATCTTTTGTTACTTTCTCTCCCAAAATGCTGTTTCCTTTGGGAATTTTATTTTTCTTTTGGTTGTTTGTTTTCCTTCTTTGTAATATCCTATTTTTTTATTCTACAATTAGCCATTTGTCAATAAACTCAATTAGAAAACTCTTAGAACTAAAAGTTTAGCAGTAAGTCTAGATACATGTAAACATCAATGAATGATCTTATATATTAGCAATAATCAATTAGAAAATATAAAGAAATAAAATTCCCACTCACAGAATTGCGAAACCATGATTTTCTTAAAAACACATGGACCTGGCTGGGAGCGGTGGCTCATGCCTGTAATCCCAGCACTTTGGGAGGCCGAGGTGGGCGGATCACCTGATGTTGGGAGTTCGAGACCAGCCTGACCAACAGGGAGAAATCCTGTCTCTACTAAAAATACAAAATTAGCTGGGCGTGGTGGCACATGCCTGTAATCTCAGCTACTCGGGAGGCTGAGGCAGGAGAATTGCTTGAATCCGGGAGGCAGAGGTTGCAGTGAGCCGAGATTGCACCATTCCGTCTCAAACAAAACAAAACAAAACCAAAACTAAAACAAACAAACAAAAAACCCACATGGACCCTACTAATTTGTCTAAAATATTTTTAAGAAAAGTCAATATTGAATCTTCTTTCTATAAATTAGATAGTGTTGGAATATACTTTGTACTGTTTTAGTATTTAGGAGCAGGAGCTTATAAAATCCAAGAACAAATTTATATACAAAGAAAATAAAGAAGAAAATGAAAAGACAACCTTTTAAAGAAATTTTCTACAAATTTTCTGATGGGAAGATTTTGTTTTGTTGTGTTTTTAAAGATAATTGCAAAATGCTTATTATACATGTGAAATTGCAGATAAATACCCATTTGATCTTTGGCATTATTTTTTGCTTGGGAATACTCATTGCTGCTATTATAAATCTTTCACCCCATCCTCACTTCTTCTATCCCTGTTCTTCCTCTGCCTAGCAACCTGAAAAAAGCAAGCCTTCTAGCAGGCAGCAGATGAAGGTTGCCATGAAAACTGTGAATCAGTCAGGACCCAGGCATCCATGTGTGTGGGGGGCTGTCAGCAACCTCTCTTTCTGATGTTGTGCCTTTTTCCTCTGGCATATTTCTGTTGGTGTGCTCAGGGGGTCCGTAGTGCAAATGCAACCTGTGGACCATCATAGCTTAGCTTAGCCTACCTTAAATATGTTTGGCACACTTACAGTAGCCTATGGTTGGGCAAAATCATCTAATACAGAGCCTATTTTATAATAAAATGTTAAATATCTCATGTAATTTATTGAATATCACATGAAAAAAGAAACAGAATGGTTGTATGGCTACTCAAAAATCGATTTCTACTGAATGCATATTGCTTTCTCACCATCAAAATGTTGAAAAATCCTGAGTTGAACCATTGTAAGTCGAGGACCATGCATACTGCTTTATCCTAAAAAAGTGATCTTTATAGCATGAATTTCAGAAGCCACAGGAAGCCTACTGAGGGACTGGTAGTCTTGAGCTTCTGCATTTCTAATCAGCTTTGTGGCTGCCAGGTCCAGCTTATGTGGATTCTGCAGATCCCAGCATTGCTCTCGTGTTTGACTTTTATTCCCATGTTCCTTTGCACCATTATTGAAAAATTAACATCCTCAACTTTGCTAGCCTGTTTCTCAGCAATAGCTTTTATTTCCCTATAGCCTATATTTGAATGTTAACCTTTCAATGTGGTCTTATACTCATTTATTTTGACTGGCCTGTTCTTAACTCTACTATTTCAGAACAGGTTGCATCAATCTGGACTCTGGCCACTCCCTCTCTTATTCCTGTACTGCTCCAGTTATGCGGAGTACTCCAACAGCAACCATTCTGGTGTTCCGGGCCGTTGATTGCATTCTGAGACCTTGTCATGGGACACCTAGACTGCTACTTCATGATAAAATGATTCATTAATCTCACTAATGGTATTGCCCCACAAGTAGCAGGAATCCCCACTGAGTTAGATTTCTATAGGTGGGCTAGCAGTGAGTGCTGGATGATATCAGTCTCTAAACCACACTATTGTAGAACAAAGACAGAAAACTTTTTTTTTCTTTTTTCCTAAAATGGAGTCTCACTCTGCCACCCAGGCTGAAGTGCAGTGACAAGATCTCGGCTCACTGCAACCTCTACCTCCCAGGTTCAAGTGATTCTCCTGCGTCAGCCTCCTAAATAGCTGGGATTACAGGCATCTACCACCATGCCGGGCTAATTTTTGTATTTGCAGTAGAGGTGGGGTGTCACCATGTTGGCCAGGCTGGTCTCAAACTCCTGACCTCAAGTGATCTCCTTCCCTCAGCCTCCCAAAATGCTGGGATTACAGGTGTGAGCCACTGTGCCCAGCTCAGAAAACTATTTTTTAAAAGATCTATAGAAATTCTTAAAGATCCTACAATCCAAATTCTCATATTGTAATTAATTATAATAATAATAACAACCATAACATCATGTTGGCATAAGGTCCAAGCATAAGTCGTTTATGGCATAAGCTCCAGGCATAAGTGCTTTATGTCAACTGGCTCATTTAATCATCACCCCAACAGGATGGGGAGGAACCATTATTAATCAAATCTTACAGGTGAGGGCACTGAGCATTAGAGAGGGTCACTATCTTGCCCAGGACCTTGCAGCCAGCAAGTGCCTATGCCAGGAATCAGATCCATGCAGACTGACTCTAGATGGCTATACAGACCAGGAAGCTGAGAACCAGGAAAGCAGTGGTTTGCTCAAAGCCACACATCTGGTAGATGGCAGAGATGATCAAGTTGTCAGGTCCATGGCTCCCAGACCAGTACATGGCTGCCCATCATGGCTCTCTTGGTGATATTTTAGATTCTATTTTGATAAGAGGTTGTTTTCAGTCATCATTTATAGGAGACACAAAGAAAACAAAAGGGAAAACATTATTGTAATAGGTAGTACTGAAAGCAGCAGAAATAAAATATAGTGAGCCCTGAATCCTAGAAGTTTGATTCTACCAGGCCAGGTACTCTGATGGTAGGAACAGTGTGCCAAATGAGGAGGTCTTGCCAATAATATTCTGATAATGTCTACCATTTGTTGTTCTCATACACTAAGGGACAACTTAACCAAGAGTCACAGTTACCAACCCAAGAGGCACACTTGCTATATCCCCAGTAAGTGGTGGAGTTGGGATTAATTAGGACCCCTATCTGTCTGGCAACAAATCTCTTTTGTGTTCTACAAAAATTTTCCTGCATCCTATCCTTGCATGCAGGAAAATTATATGAGATGAAATGTAGAAATGAAAAACCCTACATGGACTGGTCCACTTGACACATTGACAACAAGAAGTTCCATTTATGAATGTTAGTCTTCATTGAATCCTAACTTAAGAGAAGTCAGCTGAGCATGGTGGCTCGTGCCTGTAATCCCAGCGCTTTTAGAGGCTGAGGCGGGTGGATCACCTGAGGTCAGAAGTTCAAGACCGTTCTGGCCAACGTGGTGAAACCCCGTCTCTGCTAAAAATAAAAAAATTAGCTGGGCGTTGTGCACGTGCCTGTAATCCCAGCTACTCGGTAGGCTGAAGCCAGAGAATTGCTTGAACCTGGGAGGTGGAGGTTGCTGTGAGCCGAAATCACCGGATTGTATTCCAGCCTGGGCAACAAAAGCGAGCGGGGGCGGTGGGGGAAAAGTCATTCAGAACTCTTAGTTCATAAAACAACTTTGCAGAAGAGGAAGTTAAAAAGAAAGCGTGGATTTTCTGGCAAACTCACCCCAGAAGAGGGGAATCAGTTAAGAATTAGATTGAGTTACTAATGGAGACCCAAATACCAAATACTAAAAAGATGAGTGTTTGTATATCATGTAGAAAAAAAAGAAGTCCAGAGACAAACATGGTCCTGGTGACTCTGAGATATCATCAGTATCCTAGGTTCCTTCTATATTTCAGCACTGACATCCGTAGTGCTGACTCCATTCTCAAAGTTGTCTCATAGACCTAGGTTCAGCCTTCTTATCCCCATTCCAGACAGGAAAAGCAAGAGAATGCTTGCCAGCTCAGCACTTGCCTTTTAAAGTTTTCCCAAAGCACCATGTAACTCCCTCTCAGCTCATTGCCAGTTCTTTTCCATAAAGAAAGCTGGAAATATAGAGAGGTGTAGTATTTTTACCTGGGCACATTGTTACCTCCAAAAATATAAAGGCTTTATAAATAAAAGAGTGCTTGAAAATGAACATTGTTTAAGCAAATAATAGCCTTTGCCACAAGGCATGGGAAGATCCTAAAAAGTGTCCAAAAATTAACAGTAACCAAAATTGATAATTCTGCCATAATTAATCTATAACATGCTTAAAGATATGCAATAAAATATATAAGCATAATGTATTAGTTCTAGTATAATCCATGTAGATATAATGTACTTAAGGATGGGAGATTCTTAAGAATGAGTTCACCCATTAATTAATATGCCAATTTTTCTTCCCTCGTGTCTGTTTCTAAATGAGAATACTGCAGCCTGAAATTGCCTAAAATAAAAGAAACAAATAACTTACAGGGAAATTAACAAAGGAGGATTTTGTAATAATCTCATTCACAGTCATTATTTATTGAAAGCCTCTTACGTTCCATGCATTGGGCTAGGTACTGGGGGATGGAAGGGTGGGAACTAGACGAGCACAGACTTTAAAACCTGCACAGTCTAATCATTTAATTAAAAAACCTTACCCTAACATCTTGAAACAACCCACTAGATGCAGCCAGTGTTTCTGGATGAAAATGTTTTGTTTCCTTTAAGTTGTAAAAACTAGGAACCATATACTTTATTCATTCAGTAAACAAGTCATATATGTACCCAACTTTAAAGTGATGACTCAGATATTCAGAAAAAAAGTTTGGACTTCTAGGAGTTTACTCAAACACAATGTCTGTCCTTTCATTTATACCTCAGTGAACTGTCAAATGGTCACATAGGCCACTATGTCACTCCAGTATAATGGGGACTACAAATACTGGGTCGTGGTACAGAAATCAGTGACCACAAAGTACAGTGCAGTGTAGGGTGGGGTGGGGGTGGAGACCTGGAAATCTAAGCTTGAAAGTGATTGCAACAAAAGTTTTAGCATAAGGAAATCCATGAGTACATATTTGAAATATACCAACATCTAAGCACATGAGGAGAATCCTAGAGTAGAAGGGTGAAACACTTCAAATTATATGCATTAATCATAAGAAACTGTCATATTCAATAAGTAGAGAAGGAGAAAAAGGGTTCACACACTGTCCTCTATACACGATGACAGCATTGTTTTAAACATTTCATTAAGCCTGTTAAGGTTCATTAAAGACAGTTTGTGGACACACGTTTCATACAAGTTCCTTGTGTTTCATGTATCAACATTTGTTTGCAGGAATATACATTGCCATTCTCAGAAGGGCAAAAATGAGAGTACTTAATGTTTTTATTTACCTTTTCTCATAAATAAGTTTATTGTTTAGTTGTTGTTTTTTGTTTTGTTTTGTCTTTTGAGACAGGGTCTCACTCTGTCACCCAGGCTGGTGTGCAGTGGCACCGCCACGGCTCACTGCAGCTTTGACCTCCTGGGTTCAAGCAGTCCTCCCACCTCAGTCTCCCAAGTAGCTGGGACTACAGGCATGCACCACCACACCTGGATAATTTTTTATTTTTGTAGAGACAGGGTCTCGCTATGTTACCCAGGCTGGTCTTAAATTCCTGGGCTCAAGCAATTCTCCCTCCTTGACCTCCCAAAGTGCTGGGATAACAGGAGTGAACCGCTGTGCTTTGCCGTTATTTGTTTTTTAAAATCATTTGAATCTTAAAGGTAATCATACTACCTGAAATGGAATATATAAAATTAATCAGGGCAGAAAAAGAATACTATATCTCATCACTCAAACACAACTGCTTTTAACATTTGATGTAAATATTTCCATTATTTTTCTATGCCAAGGTTTTCATGTTCTTTTCCTGCCTGGTTGGCATCCTGTGTGTTCATTGACCAATGTGTTTAATTCTCTGCTTTTTAATAGACATGACCATTTAACTGTCTATTTGAAATCAGCAAAGCACTAGGTTTTTGATTTATTTGTTGAATTATATCCATTTACTTCTGTAACTGCCATATGTCAAATATCATGCTAGATCCTGGAGATAAATAGTAAAATAAGGCACAAGCTATACCTTCTGAGATTCTAGAGAAATTAATTTATTCGGCAGATATTTAGTTCAGTAGCCATTATGTCCTCACGAAGTACGGGGCACCAAGAATCCAATGGTCAAGACTATTGGGGGGGCTCCCAAGTGCTTCAGCGTTCATTTTATTGCATCATGCTTGCTAAGACAGAGCTGCACACAGGGTGCTACGGGAGCAGAAAACATGGGGTAACTAAATTAGACCTAGTGAATTAGGGGTGAAATAATTCAAGGAGAAGGTAATAGTTTGGCTAATTTTTGAAGAAGTTACATGAAAAGGTAAGCAAGAATATTCTAGGCAGAAGGAAGTACACGGCAAAAGAAGGAAATTAAAAAATAATACCTCATCAGAATGGTCAGAGCCCTCTGCATCCATCAAGTCTAATGCTCTCCCCTCCCAGGGGAGAGAACTGAGGCCCAGAGAGGTTAATGCACTCAACATCAAGTAACTCATGAAAGCCAAAATGGGAACTAGAGCCATGTCTCTTGACTCTATCCTATCAGACTGGGAGCTGTTGCCAGGAACAAAGGCTAAATTAAGCCTCCTTATTCCATCTCATATTTAACACTAAGTGAGAGGAATGATCTACACTTCACTATGATAGAAATACTTGGAGACCCTTTGGCTCACCGTGTTAATTACACTGAGAACTGAACTGAGAGTCTATTACTTTGAACTAAACACTGAGTCATTACTTTGCCCCATGAAGGAGATTTTTCAAGTGGTATTTTTCTTAAGGTAGAATATCAAAGTGTATATCTAAATGATATAAATAGAAATGCCTGGTATAGTCCAATATTAGAAACAGCAAAATTTCAATTAGCCAAATAAAAATTTCACAGCCCTCCATTATAATTTAATCTTGCTTTTCCTTTCAGAGAGGAAATCATATGAAAGAGGCGTGTTATCAGACAACAAGCTGGAGACATGTCAGACACTGTGTTCTGAGCCCCCACAGTGGGCTACCTGATATGTTGAAAGCTCTTTGTTACTTTCAGTAAGAGGGGTGCCCATTGGGAGCGTACAGTTGAAGTGAATTGTCAGAGATTTATTTCAGAAAGTCACTTTCAGGGTCAGCACAATGAGCCAAAGCTTCTGTTGTTCTACAAAAGCACCAAAAACTGTTTACAGCAATGGCCTTAGGCGTGGAAGAGACCAGCCTCCAAGAAGGAGACAGACATCGTTATGTTCTGCTGATCCAAAGATAAAGGGACTAATTTAGATGAAAAGAATCAAATATCCAGAATTACACACACTAAAAATTCTGGTGTATTAAATCTCTGGCATATATAAATTATATTTTCACAGTGGTTATATTATCTCAGGTCTAAAAGTACTGCCTTATTACACTTTAAATCCTACATAAGCAGAGATAACTATCAAAATTCTGGGATAATATTTAGTATGTTAAATTGCAATAATTCAGAAAACATTTATTATCAATTCCAGTGGAAAATCTGACTCCTTAATGGGCATATATTTTTTCACTAAAGCCCTTTATTCATGTTTGTTAGAGAGGTTTCTGTTCTATTAGGATATGTAACACATAGATGGGTCACATATCCTAGTTATGTTTTCATAGATTGTGTGTCCAGTTGGGTCTAGAAGATTTATTTTCCTGAAATTGAGGGTTGGAATGCTTATTTGTTTTCTAAGTTTTTAAAAATAATACCCTACATTGTAATGATGCAAAGTGGTGCTGATATAACAGACAGTATTTTAAGGCAATAGCCTTTCTTGTAAAGTAGTAGACACAGAAACAAAACCAAAATATACCTAGGATTTGCATTGCCATTGAACAGATAAACCATTAGATTGGATTCAAGTGTAAGTTCCTTTTAGTCAAATAAGTTACTACAATAAGCCTTTGTCAGATGTTTGCTATTTGTCATGGTATTGTTATTAAAATAAGTATTTTCCATATACTGGGTGCAGGGAGATGAAGGTGTATTAAGGTTTTATAGTATACACGCTCTGTTCCCTGAGTCTGTAGTAATTCAGCACCTAGAAGATGAGTGCACATAGGCCATGTCATGAAGTGGTGTAAGTGCCCCAAAGAAAGGGGAAGGAGAGGTAAAGAGGACTAAAAGAGTGTTATGAAAGAGGTAGTGTTTGCTATGGACTTAAAGAGGCAGATTTGATAAGGTGGTAAAAAATGAAGGCAGCAACTCAGGGGACTGTGTGGCAACAGTGACCACAGATCATCTAGATGACTGAGGTGCCCAGTGTTCCCATCCCTGCCCTGCAAGAAAGGTCTGGCTAGGTCACGTGGTAGTGTCTGCAGTCCCCTCATCACACAGCAGAATGCCTTATGCACACTAGCAGCTCAATGCCTATGTGCTAGGTGAATAAAACGAAGAGCTGTTCACAAAGGATGCTCACAGTACATCCATGGATGCCGGCTGGTATATCTCAGTGTATCACATCAAATTCACCTAAATCATGAAATTAAAATGTTGGTATTTCTTGCATTGAAGTGTGACTAAGAGGAATACCATGTCATTATGATGGCAGTATAACCTAATTGCTAACAATAGGCTTAATGACTTAGATTCCTTATCTATAAAATGGGAATAATGATAGTACCTACCTCGTAGTTGTGAGAATTAAATGGATTAATGACAGTGAAGTGCTGCAAACAGTGCATGGCACATAGCGTTATGATTTTTATTTTATTAAAAGAGAAAGTATTGATGTGAGAGAGCTAAACTCTGACAATTAGTTAGAAGAAAGAGGAGACAATTTATCCAAGAACACAGTCCATGTCTATTCCAGGAAAATATTAATGACTGTTCAACCTATTAAATTTAACCTGTTGCTGGGTGCGGTGGCTCACACCTGTAATCTCAGCAGTTTGGGAGGCCGAGGCTGGCGGATCACGAGGTCAGGAGATGGAGACCATCCTGGCTAACATGGTGAAACCCCGTCTCTATTAAAAATACAAAAAAATAGCTGGGCATGGTGGCGGCCGCCTGTAGTCCCAGCTACTCAGGAGGCTGAGGCAGGAGAATGGCGTGAACCCGGGAGGCAGAGCTTGCAGTGAACCCAGATTGTGCCACTGCACTCCAGCCTGGTCAACAGAGCCAGACTCCATCTCAAAAATAAATAAATAAATAAAATAAATAGATAAATCAATAAATAAATTTAACCTGTCAGCCTGATAATCCCTATCATATTGTTTATAAATATGAGCCATAGAAGTTGGAAATGTTTATCTGAACAAGAAAGATATTATATAAACTTTCAAATGCTGATGCATTTGAAAGAAACAGTATACACAATTTAAGAATCTTTGCATTTCAAGTCTCAATAGGATAATCATTTATATTTCATATTGTAAGCAGCAAGTATGTTATGACCCCCAAGGCCTTGTTTAGATTTGATGAGGGAATAATGTGGGTGGGATTATTGCCTCTATGATTGTGTAAATGTCTTTCATATTTGAAAATACTTCAAATGAAACAGGAATGTTCTAGACTGATTGTTTTATGCAGAAAATGTTAACTTCGTACATATGTTATGTGGAAGACCATTTTAACTTTCAGAGCTGGTATTCAGATTTGTTCAGATTTCAGGAAAATGGGGTTCATTTTAAAAATGAGCAGATGCCTGGCGAAGTGGCTCATCCCTATAATCCCAGTACATTGGGAGGCCAAGGCAGGAGGATTACTTGAGCCCAGGGGTTTGACATCAGCCTGGGCAACATAGCTAGACCTTGCCTCTACAAAATAAGTAAGTAAATAAATAAATTAGGCCAACATGGTGGTACCTGCCTATAGTCCCAGCTATTTGGGAAGCTGAAATAGAAGGATCACTTGGGCCCAGTAGTTCGAGGCTGTAGGGACCCATGATCACACCACTGCCCTCCAGCCTGGGTGAAAGAGTGAAACCCTGTCTTAAGAAAAAAAACTATGGAGACTGATTAGCTTCTAAAATACTTGATAATGCTATTTTGAAGTCAGAATGCTAACTTTTCAATTCTTTTCCATATTTTAGTTATTCGAATACCATCAGGCAGATATCTTTAATATAGTAACTGTAATTGTTGGAGAATTGATTTTTTTCTAAATGTTTATAGAAATCTTTCCAGAGGGTAGATTCCTCTTTAAGAAATATAGTTATATGACTGAAAATGTACATGGAAAAGAAAATGTATGCTGCATAATTACTGGAGTAAAGAAAAATTTAATCTTAGCTAAAATATAAGTTGGCATTACATGTAAGCATTAGCATTATTACTTAAGATCAATACGGATTTTGTGAAAAAAAACATAAACTAATCCTTGTATTAAGAAAAATGTAGTGACATTAGGAGAAGGCATCCTACGTGAGAGAAAAATTGTATTCATTACGAACAGAAAACCACACCTGCAAATATTTGTCCCTTTCTGTAAATTTCATGTTGAATCTCAGGAGAATTCAATAGTGTGGTAAATGTAATTTGTAGTTCTTTACAATTATGGTCTAAATAGATGAAGTCTAAAGGGAGTTTGCCTATTTGATTTTCAAATTTGCATCACTTAAAATCCAATCAGGCCAACTGTTCAGATTTTTATTAGATATGAAATACGTGAATGGGTTCAAAGCCCTCGCTGTGTATTGAAAGAACATATCTGACTTTACGGCAGGCCTTAACTAAGGGGTTCAGTCAGCTTGTGGTTCAACTCCATTCCTGTAAAGATTGTTTACTGACTGCTTGAATTGCTAACATATTATACCCTTCGATTTTCAGTAGCCGGTGTTTTATAGGCCAGCAGATTGCCTTTGATTTTTGAGAATTTGTGGTAACATATTGAGCTTACGAAATTTATGCAGGAATGTAAAATAAAAATAGTGTAGCAGGCGCTCGGGATTTTTGAACACAGAGGGGATTAGCTTTACAGATGGCTGGCACAGATAATGGCATTGAGTAATTTAGCCATGTAAGGTAATCTGTTGTTGACAGAATACATTAACATTTACCCACCATATACAGGTGTTTGGGTTGCACTGCACTTGTGACTCAGAGCAAGCAGCATCATTTGTAGAGTAAGCCTCAAGTTTGAAATCTCTAAAACATGTTTGTGTTTAAGGACTTATTTTAGGGAGATATTCTAAGAGTTTGCCAAAATATACTATCTAATTTATTCAGCCCCTCTGTCTTTAAAATCATTATCCTTTGTTGGCTACTTCGTAAAATCCAAATCATCAGAGAATTTTTAAAGGATTCTGATTTAATTAATGGAAATATTCTAGAAAAAGAGCAGAAAACTACAGATCTAACTATAATTTCACAAACAATGTAAAGTCTATTATCCATTCTCCTGCAATAATAGTTCTTAATTTAGCCACATATTAGAATAATCTGTGGGACTTACTAAAAAAGTACAGATATCAAAACATATACACAGCCGCCCCGCCCAAAGATAAAGTGCTTCAGGTGATTCTAATGTACAGCCAGGGTTAATAATTTTTTCCCAATAATTAAATTTACCCCTGCATTTAAAATATGTACACATTGCCAGGAGTTGGTGACTCACGGCTGTAATGCCAGCACTTTCAGAGGCTGAGGCGGACAGATCACTTGAGGTCAGGAGTTCGAGACCAGCCCGGCCAGCACGATGAAACTCCATCTCTACTAAAAATACAAAAATAGCTGGGCATCGTGGTGTGCATTTGTAATCCCAGCTACATGGGAAACTGAGGCAGGAGAATTACTTGAACCCAGGAGGTAGAGGTTGCAGTGAGCTGAGATTGTGCCACAGTACTCTAGCCTGGATGACAGAGTGAGACCCTGTCTCAAAAATTAAAAAATAAAATAAAATAAAATAAGTACCCATAAAAGCATCTCTGTTTCTAGGTTTCTCCATTCAAACTATCCTACCCACAACTATCAACTTTCCAAAAGCACTCCTTGAATCGTCTTTCATTTCCCCAGGAAACTCTGATGATCCTGATGCCAATGCTGTCAACTCTAAACTCAGCTTCCTACAGTCCTACAGCTTCTGGATCATTTTCTTTTGACAATTGCAAGTGCATTTCTGGGCACTTCCCCAGTTAGGTCTGTACCATGGCTGCTCATTTCATAGGCCATGCTGTTGTAGTCTCTAGGTCTTTGCTCACAGCTGTGCCTTCTCCCCGGAATGCATTCTTTGCTCTTGCTGCCTGCAACCTCCATCCAAATCCAAGTTCTCTCCCAAGGTCTCTAAATCACATCCTTAGGATCCCCACCCAACCCTAGTAAAAGTAAATTTGTATTGTATGTGTGGTCTCTCCAGGCCACCTAACTTAGCACTCCCACTGCTTATTTTTTATAGTCTTCGCTGATTGCTTCAGGCATGTCATGTCTTATATTTGTCCTGTTACCCACTACCCACTAGCCTCACCTTCTACCAAGCCACACCACACCGTGCCAGTCCAAACCCAAATAAACAGGCAAAGCAAAGCAACAGCAACAACAACCAAAACTTTGCACAGGGATGGACAGACACTAGATGCTCAATTAAAAACTGCTGAAATAATTGTGCTCAAAAAGGGTGGTAAAAATTAATGGTGACGCTTGTAGAAGTCTGTGACTATTTAAAAAACACTGAATTGAACACTTTCAAGGGGTGAATTTTATGTCATATAAATTACATCTCAATAGAGTTGTTATAAAAAATGAGGTAAAACATTTTATGAAAGACATTTTGAAAATGTAAATTTTACTTTTCTAGCAAAAAAAAGATATAAAACAATAATACAAGAACGAAATTGAATCCTAGTCTGGGAATATTCTGAGGACTGGCAGTTTTTGTGGTGTTTCTTGTTATGTGAAACTTGAGAACAGGGCTGGCAAACTATGGCCTGGTGCATGTTTTTGTAAATAAAGTTTCATTATGTTGTCTGTGGCTGCTTTCACACTATAAGGGCAGAGTTGAGTAGTGGTGATGGAGACCATCTGCCCTGAAAAGATTAAAGTATTTACTGTCTGGTTCTATAGAGAAACAGTCTGCCTATCCCTACTTTAGAATGTATGCATGAAGCTGTGTTAACTTGTGTTATTTATACAGCATACTCATGAGAGGCTAAAATTCTTAACAAAGTCTTTCTGATGCTGACAAGGTTTTTGTGATGTCTCAGGATGTAGCCCTGTGAAACTAACGTCCTATGAATGCAGATAATCCCTTTCTTCAGAGTTTTTGTTAATTCAAGCACAGTGATTGACATCGAGGCATGTGGGTCCTTCTGCTGACATTCAGTTCTCACTTCCATCCCCTCTGTCCTTCAGAGCCCTTCTCCAACACCACTCCTCCTAGTGAGTTTATCCTCACTCTCTTCTGGAAGGTAGGTTCCCACTTTTTAACCCTTCTCACATTTGGCACCTCTCCCTGAAGCATTTCTTTCACTGTACCTTGGTTGGAAATTATTTGCATAATTTTCACTCCAAAAACCTGAAATAAATACTGGTCTTTGCACAGTTCCAGAAGAGGGAGGACAGAGATGAATGTGATATGGTATGTACCCCTGAGTTCACACTCCTGTCCTCATAAAGGCAGCAGCTTTCTTTGTCTCCCCACTTTCCCTCTCCTCTCTGCATTACCTGTAGCCAATTTGTATGACTGCTTTCTTCTGCATCAACAAGGAAGAACCACACAGGTAGACTGTCAAAATTTCACCCTTGCTCCAGCGCTTTTCTGAGTCCACTGGTGAAGTACAACTGACACAAAGACACGCGATTATTCGGTAGGAGTATGGGTCCTGCCATCTTGTGCCTGCTTCTGGATCATGGCTCCTCCAACAACTTTTGTGTGAACTTAACCTCACGTTCTTTATCTGTAAAATGGAAACGCAGTTTTTTGGGTTATCATGTGGATTGAAGGGAATGATATTTGGTAACGTTGCTGGACATGTATGAAACTGTCAGAACATGTTACCTATTATTATTTCATCTTTCATTACTAGCTCAGTGCTTATTCACTAATTTTTAGTTCAGGTAGTTAGAATGAGGGCCGGTATCATAGGTTATGGTTTTCCACTTAGTTTATGCTTCCAGAATATTATGAAGTAATAGAATATTGTATTAGTTCATTTTCACACTGCTATCAAGACACTACCTGAAAGGGGGTAATTTATAAAGGAAAGAGGTTTAATTGACTCACAGTTCTGCCTGGCTAGGGAGGCCTCAGGAAACTTACAATCATGGTGGAAGGCCAAGGGGAAGCAAGGCACCTCCTTCACAGGCAGCAGGAGAGAACTGAGTGAGGACACAGGAAAAACTACCATTTATAAAACCATCAGATCACGTGAGAATTCACTCACTATCATGAGAACAGCATGGGGAAAACCACCCCAAAAATCCAGTGATTTCACTGCCTCAACACGTGGGGATTACAATTCGAGATGAGAGTTGGGTGGGGACACAGAGACAAACCACATCAAATATGTAGCAATTTATAATTGGTCCATAAAAGGGATATGACTTACTTCATTGTCATGATTAAAAAATAAATTCAGCTCTTCTACTCTGGATTGCAGATCTCAAACCCAGTCTTCTCTTGTTTCATTCCTTGTCTCCTTCTCTTTCATTTCTCTATGTTACAGATGTTGCTGTCATATAAATGTCTTCCTATTTGTAAAGCCATTGACCTCACCTGATGGTTACAAATAATTTTTGGCTGCGCAAATTACCTAAACCCTTCCAAGAGCATAATTAGACTCAGCAAACTGTTTATCTTTGTGTGTTTTTCACTGTAAGGTTCAAGCGGCAATACAAACGGAACAAAAAGAATCTGTGAGTCAACTACACTGTGCACACTGGTCCCATGAATTCTAAGTCATATGAGTCTAAGACTAAAATCTGTGGTGATCATGCAAAGATGCAAAGTATACGCCAGGTTTTCAAGGATCTTATTTTGATTAGACCTGTGGTTTTTTCTCTTTTCAATTGTTATTCAGAGAACATAAATGAGTTATGAGGTAGACAAAGGCATGAACACTTCTGATATATTTTACCTAAAATCTGCTGTTTCAGAGTTCGTTGGGAACGGTACATACCAACTTCAGAAGAAATACCCTTCTCTTTAAACAAAATGAAAATTAAAATGATGCCCTGTTGTTCCTAGGAATACTGCCTCAAACTTACATTAGTTGTAATTTCTTGGACATCATTTCAAACCAAACCAGAAGTTGCCCTCAGTCTGACTGCATCAGTTTAAAACACATATTTTCGTATTTTACATGCTTTATTAAGGCAGAATCTGAAAGTATGGAGCAGCATGACATATTAAATATCTGCAGCACCATATGTTTAGATCTCTTCATCCTGATAAATGCCCCACTCCCCAATTCTGCTACCTCCCTTTTATTGTGATTCAAGATCTCTCTTCCCTTTGTGTGGTTTAATAGATTAAATTTTAGAAGCCAGAAAAAAACTAAAACAATGAAGGGGAGTTTCATGTTATGCTTTTGTAGTGCTCTGAGAGGGATCTAAAAAGAAAGGGGGAAGATGACTTTATTTCTTTAAGTCCGATGTGCTTCATGATACCCATGTCCTCATTCCACAGGTCAGAGGGTAGAGAAGCCCACAGTAACAGGGGCAATTGAAATGCAGCTATCTGGCCCTCAGCTATTTGGTCAGGATTTCAGTTCTTTGCAATATACCTGCAAACAGTTCTGGAGTTCCCCAGGTGACATCAGAGGGTCTCGCTCTGTCACTCAGGCTGGAATGCAATGGTGCAACCACAGCCTTGACCTTCCAGGCTTAAGTGAACCACAGGCACATGCCACCATGCCCAGCCAATTTTTTAATTTTTTGTAGAGACAGGAGTCTGCTTGTATTTCCCAGGCTTGTTTGGAACTCCTGGGCTCAAGCAATCCTTCTGCCTTGGCCTCCCAAAGTGCTGGGATTACAGGTTTGAGCAACCACACTCAGCCCCCAGGGGACCTATGGGTTCACACACAAGGCTGCTCCCATGGACGTCACCTGGCCTCTGCTAGGAGCCAATGAGTATACACCTGCCAGTCACTGGTGAAAGTGGAGGTCTGAGGACAATGCTTACATACCAGGTTTCTGGTAAGAAGTAAAAGAGGCCACCTCTGTCCTCCTCAGTTCACCAGAATAACAGGACATGTGCAATTCCTGTTTATGCTTAAACTGCTACATAGATTTAGGCTAATGACTGAATATAAAAACCAGGCATAATAGTTTCAACCCAAGAAGCTGTGGAGCCTCAGGCTATGATAAGTAGCCAGAGAGAGGTTGAATGGGAACCTCTCTGTTGCCTCCACTCCTGACTCATCCAAAGCAACTCAACTTTTATGTGTTTTACACACTGAGACTCCAGAAAATTTTGCTTAAAATTTTACTCTGCCCTAATCAGTCAATTTGAGCTTATGTTTTATGATTTGCATTTTAGTCTTATACAAAATACTTTTCCTTTAACAGAATACTTATGAATTTTGAGATTATAAACATGATCTTATAATACCTTAAGACAATATTTATGTTTAAAGAAAACACCCCAACAGTATATTGAAAGCTGATGGGAAAATGAACTCTGAGAAGGAAAAGTTCTTTCATACAACTTTTAAGAGCCATTCCCTTATCAATATAAAGTACTCCTTTATTTGAAGGTTTGGGCAAAAAAGGCAGGAGAGTTTTATTTCATAATTATTGTCAACTTCCAGGGGTTGAATAATGAACACAAAATTCATTAGCATTAAGCTTTAGCGATGAGAGAGCATTTATCAAACCCATTTTTCTGAACTATCAAAGGTATCTGGAAAGTCTTAAGTCATCCAGTGTCAGTGCATACCTCAGAATATTCCCCTGGCTACCTTAATGGATGGAAGGGCAGTCAGATAAAGATAGCTATTCCAAAGACAGAAAGAGTAATACAATGTCTTATCCAGAGAGTCTGCGGAATCTTGAGTAGTTTTCATTTACTATGAATACATATGGTTTTTTTTTGTTTGTTTGTTTGTTTGTTTGTTTGCAGTGTATGAAGCTATTTAAGGCAGTTAGGTTTGAAAGGAAATGAAAAAATGAAGTGGATCTAGTGCAGGATGGTGATGAGGAAACGGAGAATCAGAGAATTCCATGGAGAAAAGTAACAAAATTTCATCCAAACCCTGATTACTAATGTGAACTCCCTTTCAACATCCCCAGATCCTCTTCTGTAACTTCAGTGATAGAGAAGCCCCTGAGAGATAGGCAGTGCACTGTCATGGGAAATGCTTAGCATCTCATGCTTTAAAGGCTCAGATTTGAGTTCTGGCCCTACAAGACTCCTTCTAGAGTGAGACCCTGAGAAAATTTTCAGCTTCTCCCAATCCTGATGTCTTCATTTGTAAAATAAACGTAGTAGTGCTGTGCTGGTCATTATGCATCTTGTCCCTCATTCTTTACCCTTATCTCTGTCCTTCTCTTTGCCCTAGGAGGCTTGACCTCTACAGAAAGCATCTTCCATGTCTCTTTGCTTACCAACATCCTGTTGGGTTGTGTCCATGAAAGGCACCAGCAGGAGATGGAGGAGGACGCAAGGAGAGAGGACACAGTACTTCTTTACTGGTCTCTGACTGCTCTGGGCTGTGTATTCTGGCTGTATCCTTCCCTGTCTACAGCTGCTTTGGTTTTATGTCAACAGGGTTTTTCCTGGCTCCTGTAAAGTTAGTTCTTTCCCATACCTCTTCAGGGCCAGGAGTAATAAAGTCTTCTCCTTCCTTCCTGCTGTTGCAATCTCTGAGAATCTCTGTGTCTCTTGTTCTCTTTGCTCTCACCTCTGTGTCAACCATTCAAAGTGTCTTGAACCACCTGTACTGGATTCTTATTCCTATTCAGGACCCTGTCTCATCTCAGTACCTAGTCTTTCTCAGATCTGTTGAGAAGTTCAAATGCAGTACTATATGAAGGCTTTTTAAGAATTTTACAAATGTCACTTTTCAACTTTATTGTACCAAACTAGCCATTTCTTTTTCATTCAGCTCTCATAGTTATTATCTTAAACTTGCTTGTACATTAATATGATGTCTCCTTTCATATTAGGGATTAAATGTAATCATTGACAGCTCTTCAGATTCTTAAAGACAGTGGCATTTGCACCCAGGCCTTCTGTTCTTTGAGCTAATCAGTCAAAATTACTTCAGATTTTATTCACATGACTTGGTTTTAAGTTTTTCCTCCATTCTAGTCACTCTGTTGAGCACATCCTAGTTCCAGATCATTTCCTCTGTAATGTTCAGAGCTTGACTCAATATCCCAGATATCATCTCACCAGACAGGAGTTAACTATTTTTTCCTTTTCTTTTGTCTATCAACCTCTTCTCTGCAGCACTTTTTTTCTTTTTCTTGTTTAACCTTGTACATTAGGCAGAACAGACCCCCCAAAGATGTCCGTGCCCTAATATCTATGAATTAGTAACAGAATTTATGAACCAATGAATATGTTACAGAAACCTTCTATGGTTAAAGGGACTTTGCAGATGTGATTTAGTTAAGGATCTGGAGATGGAGAGATTGTCCTGGATTGTTCGAGTGGCCCCTAGGTAATCACAAAGGTCCTTAAAGGAGGAGGGAGGCAGAAAAGGAGGTCAGAGTGATGCTATATGAGAGCTCAACTTACAGTTGCTGGGCTTGAAGATGGAGGAAGGGGCCATGAGCCAAGAAATGTGAGAGGCCTCTAAAACCTGGAAAAGGCAAGGAATTAGATTGTTCCCTAAAGCACCCAGAAAGGAATGCTGGCCTCCTAACACCTTGATTATAGTCCAGTGAGACCCATGTCTTATAGACCTATGAAAATAAGTCTATAAGATAATACATTTGAGTTGTATTAAGCAACTGAACTTGTGGTAATTTTTTTAGCATAAGAAAAAACAATACACTTTGTATGAAACATTGATCTCATTTTTTTTTTCTTTTCATAAGATTGGCCCTATCATTCCAGGTTGTTGAGAAGATCTTTAGTCATATTTCTGTTATTTATTGGATTAAGTGTCTGTAGAAGATTCATTCCTAAATTTGTTCTGCATGGTAACCATGTTACTTCTGTAGGTCTTGGCCACAGCTGGATCCTGATAAAAGTCCAAAGGTTTGATATTTGGCATTTCTCTCCAAGTCCGCAAGGATGTATTAATCAACACCATTTGTGACCCTATCTTACTCGAATGTAGCTCCGTTTTTTTGTTTTTGTTTTTTTTCTTTTCTTGAGGCAGGGTCTCAGTCTGTACCCAGGCTGTAGTGTGATCACAGCTCACTGCAGCCCTGCAGCCTTAACCTCCTGGGCTCAAGAGATCCTCCCACCTCAGCCTCCTGAGTAACTGGGACTTGTAGCTACTATTTGTCTATATTATCCACCAGACCATCAGGACAGATTTCTTACTTTTTTTCATGAGAAGCATATTTAGAGAAATTTGCCATCTCCCCTGTCTATTACTCTAGTAATTCTGTCAAAAAATTGTTATCGGAATAGTCTAGTGAGAAATTTAGAACACAGTTGAAAAAACTTTTAAATTAAAATCCCAATTTCATTACTTATGACCATTCCATAGCCTGATAATCCACACAAAGAAGAACAAGAAACATTGCCAGAATTAATTGTGCTTTTACATCTCCTTTTTCAATAGCTAGAGTGGGTTTGTCTTGTGCCACTCTTAATGCCTTGCCTCTATGTGAAAATGCAGGATTCCTGGAAGGCACAATCCTTTGGGAACTTGCAGAAGCAACTTCATATATTAGTGGTCATCAAGTAAACAATTAGCTACCTTGCTAATAGTGTAATGAGGGTAACTCCTGAACTGCTGTGCTACTTTGCTTTGGGCATTAGAGGTTTTGTGGCCCCTTCTAAGCCATTTACACAAGTAGGAGCAGTGAGCTTTGCTCTTTTCGTTGGATCATATTTTCTCCTTGCGCAGAAAGCCTTGTATTTTCTGCTAGGCACTTGGTTGGAATGGGATCCATATCAGTTTGTGTCAGCTGCTGAATGGTACTTACTATGTTATATGGTGAGCTATAAAGCTCTGTTTTTAATAAATAGGTGAACTGCTTTTCCAAACCTGTTTCTCATTTAATTTAATTTAATGCAGAATATTCAAATTGGCTACATGATGCTAATTCATGTTTAAAAGTGTCTGAGTTTGGAATTCAAGTCCTTAGAGTATGTCAGGACAAAGAGGTTTATGAGAAAAGGTATATTTATTGTTGAGATGAGTAGAAGAACTTAATTTTAGTTTTATTTTAATATTTAGCATCTTCATAGCTACTTTTAAAATCCACTAGAGAAAACCTGCTCAGGTCATATTTCTAAGATCCTGACATAAGAAAAAGCCATTCTCTTGAAGGTTGGGGAAAGATCGTCTTGCAGTTCTGCTGACTCAACTGTAAAGTTACAATGAGTACATCTCATACAATTGAGAAGTGGCCAGTAGTAAGGAATTTGGTGTTTGACATGTTTAATATAACTTACATATGTTTGCAATTTCAAGGAAACACAATATTGTTTATAGAAGCCCTCTAATTTTCCTAAGTTGCTACCTTCATTTGGTACCTACTAATTATCATGTGCTAACTAGGAGAAAACACCTACAAGCAAATAATATTCTAGTCCTGCGATTGATTCTGCTTTAACTGTGCTTGTTCAGGTAGCAAAGCCATTAGCTACTTCTTGATAGTTTTTATGATCAGACTTAGCACCTAGTATTGAGCAACCACTGAAGAATGAATCTTCCGTTAAAAGGTTGATTTATTAGTTTATATGTAAAAGAACACTGGAGGTTATAAAGGTAACAAAGACCTTAAACATTATATTGATTTTTTTTCCCAGAGCTTTTTTTCTTCTTCTTGTATTGCAGGGTAATAAAATTTCACTAGGCCCATTGGATCTATAAAATCTGAAGTACAACCACCAACTGATAGAAATGAAATTGTTTGACTGGAGCGATAAGCAAGGACTTGGCTTTGAACTCTGAGCAGTATAAGTCGTTTCTCTGGCCCATGAGGGTGAATTACAGCCTGCTGTGCATTAAAGGACAAGCACGTATTTGTAGGAGCTCCCAGTTCAGTAATCACTGGGTGATACAGTGACCTTTACATGGCCACTGTAGTTTCAAAAAGAGGCTGTTTAGACATGGAAAATCAGCACCATGCCTTTTTAATAGAACTTAGATATTTCATTATGTGAATTAAAATTGTGGATGGATATAAGATCTTTGATTTCTCAAATAAAGAGTGGAATAGGAAAATAGGAAGTTTTGTTTGCAAATCTCCGGATGTATTATATTTAAGATAGTGAGCTTTTATTTCTTTGTGTGAGTTGCAGGCTCCCCATAGTATAATGTGCTATTCTGTGACAGAGTAGAATTTTTTGGGCGTCTACTATATGCTGCGTACAGACTTAAGTAAATTCTTGGCATGCGAACCATTAGCTCATGTTACCTTTGTCTCCCTGTAGCCCCAGTCCTGTCCCTTGCAGCTCCCAGCACTCTATCACCCAGTGCTTGAGGCATAATTCCCTTATTACCAGCCTCATCAGTCAAGTACAATAGAGGGCCAGTGGGAAGGAGCTCTGAAACCTACCCCGCAAAGTGAGATTCTGCTTTCAATGGTGAGGGCTTGAGAGCAGTATGCAAATCAGGGAAAATGTAGACAAGGTCTTCCTTAAAGCTGGCCCTATTGCCATTCTTGTAGATTGATATAGAAGTGATTCAAATGGACCTTTCCCTGGCCAGCTAGCAAAATTTTTAATTCATCCAGGTGAGTGACCTGAAGTCTCCAAAGATATAGTTTAAAGGAATCCTTGACTGCTATCACATACCTGGGGGTGCTAGAGTGGGAAGTAAATTCACAATAGCTAGCTCTTGGTCTGTTACTGCCATGACGAGGCAACCTGAAGCCACTGAGGCCTTAAATCAAAGCCATGTGCTAGACAAGTAGCCGTCTTTCAAAGGTACTGTCTTAGTCTGTTCAGACTGCTATAACAAAATACCATAATTGGCTGGCAACTGACTTTTATTTCTCACAGATCTGGAGACTGGGAAGTCCAAGATCAAGACATTGGCAGATTTGGAGTCTGGCGATGGCCTGTTCCTCGTAGATAGTGCCTTCTAGCTGTGTCCTCACACAATGGAAGGGCAAGATAGCCTTCTGGAGCCTCTTTTAGGAGGGCATCTAATCGTATTATTCATGACCTATTCATCTCCCAAAGGCATGCCTCTTAATACTGTCACACTGGGGATGAGGTTTTAACATATGGATTTTGGAGGGACATAAACATTCAGACCATAGCAGGTGTATTTTTCATCTTTTATTTTTTGGAGCCTAAATTCAAATTGTCTTTCCTGTCACTTTTACCATAACCACAGATTTATTTGTTTTTCATTTTGCTTTAGGTATTATGTGTTGCATATAATATACCATATTAATCCCCAACACAGTGGAGAACCAACTGTGCTGGAGAGGTGAGGATGGGGATCAAAGAGGTGCTATGTTCCGATTGGTCGTTCCCTCTTTTAGTTTGATAGATGTGATTGGAGTACATGTTGGTGCACATTGGAGCCGGTTGCAGAAATTTGACTGCTCTTGCAATGAATTAATGTTACACAAAATCGTGTCTCACATATTGCCTAAAGATTGTGTTCTAGATGAATATCTGATAGGGTCCAATTTACTTTTGCAAATAAAATGCCCTGAAGTCTCACATTACTCATATGTATATGGGTGTTCATTTACCTTGTATGACTCCCAGTCTTGTGTAAGTGAAGTGGAAACATGTTCATAAAGAGCAGATGAGTGTTATACACATTCTCATGTTATGCCAGGATGGTACTGATGGAAGGCTAAGTCAAGGGCCACAGTCTAGGTAAGTTCTGGCAGCAAGGGTTCCTAAACCAGGGTAGACAAATATGATGTATACATCCAGCAGCATTTCATACCAGCCATCACTGCTTGATGAGAGCTTTCTTTCTGAAACCACAAAATGCATCTCAACACTGCATTCCAGATAGCCCATGTCAGTCACTCACTGCTGTCATACCAATAGGAATCCAACTGCCTTTTGCCACCCTTACCCTAGAAGATCACTCTAATGGCCACTGGGCAGAGCTGCTTTGCTGCCAGCAGAAATAGACATGAGTTTAATGTGGGCCACAGGGTACACGGCACACCTGCCAGCCCACCCACATTATCCCAGCAAAACAATGGGCTAAGTGATTACTTTGCCACAAAATGTCCGTTTCCCTTGTGATTGAGTCAGTGTTAAATGCATCTTACCTTAGCTGGTAGAAATGACCTAAGTGATATAACAAAGCACAACCAAACCCCTGCCAGGTAGACCTTTGGAAATTTGATTCTCAAGCAAGTAGCGTTTTTCTTCCTGACTGATGTCTAGCCATGTTTCTATTTCTGTATCTATCTGGAGCTATGCCTATCTAATCCTTTGTTATTACTGGTAATTTCAGGAAGGGGTGAGGGGTGGAAATTGCCTTTGAATGGAGTAAAATTTAACATCAAACCTGTGAAACATACCTTGGGTGTTCCAGTGGCTATCAGCTCTAAGACCACACATTCTGCAGACAGAGCATGTCCTAGAATACCTGCATGGCCAGTTGATTCATCTCAGAAATCCCACATCTCGATTTTCCCTATCTTCTGTTATTTTCTCACTTAAACTAGGTTCATCTTATTGAAGGGGAAGATGAAATTCACATGTCCTGACCGGTGTCAGAATCTTTACAGTTATTTCATTTAATCCATATAATGCCACTGAGACATGGGCATTATTATCTCATTTTTCACATGAGACAACCAAGGCTAATAGAGTTTAAGGCACTTACTGATGATCTTCACAATATTGCTTAAATTTATAAATGGGAGAGCCAACATTCAAATATGGGTTTGGAAAAAAATCCAAGCTCTTTATCTAATGAAGGATATTACTTTTCCCCTTTTAGCAACTCATGAGAAAAAGAAGTCCTTATGAAATTTTTCTTTGAAAAATGTCATTAAAAGTTTGTTTTTGTTCCAGTGGGTTCTAGTTTATGAAAAAAATAAATGCCTTATTCTGTGATTTCCTTCTAAATAATGAATTAGAGAGAGTTAAGGTAATTCTCTGAAGGATGCAGATAGACGAATTACACAAGTTTTGGGTAAATGTGCTGACAATAATGAATAGGATTTCTATGCAACTTGATTTGGTGCAATATTGCCCAGTTCATATGGTGCCAACCCTCATTCTTCCCCACCCCTCCAGCCTCATTGCTTCTCTTCGTTTTACCTGATTCTTTTCAGAAAAGGTGGGAATTAGATGTGTGAAACTTACATGATAACCCAAGGATCCCCCTTTTCCAGTTTCTCTAAGCCAAAATAAGTGACATGGTCTAACTCATCCTATGTGTAGGTGGTATGCCAATATTTCACCTCTATAAACCACACTAAGTGGCAAGGGATACCTAAAATGTAAATAACGCTCCATCAAAGTATGACTTTTAAGAAATTGGCAGAATCAAATCCCTATGCTTGAATGGCATTTCGAAGCACTGTTAATTCCAAGAATTCTTCTGTCTGTTCAAGTCACTCTTTGAGGAGTCATTTTCATTTGCCTGTCTGTTCAGGATTTTATGGCATGTAAGTGACAAGCACTCCCTGTAACACATCGTGGGAGGGCACCCACTAAAAGAGAGCTCAAACTGAATGACATTGGATGTGAAATGCAACCTTTTTCTGCCAGGCTGTGTGATATTCAGCATGCCTTGACATATGCTAAGCTACAAAATTTTAAAGCACAGATCCCTTGGGAATGTTACATGGAATATGTGGGTCAGAATTCTCTTGTGATTAGTTAAAATGTCTAAAACATTTTTCACAATTTCAAATGAATATTTTCTTGAGCTCTACCATAAAAATTTGACATATTGAACATGACTTTAGAGACTTTAGTCTCTAAGTAAATGGCTTCACACTATTGGAAGAATCAATTATGGTAGATCTTTCTAATGCATACTGTCTATAAAAACAAGCCAGGCGCGGTGGCTCACACCTGTAATCCCAGCACTTTTGGAGGTCAAGGGGGGTGGATCACTTGAGGTCAGGAGTTCAGGACCAGCCTGGCCAACATACAGAAACCCTGTCTTTACTAAAAATAAAAAATTTGCCAGGTGTGGTGTCGCATGCCTATAATCCCAGATACTTGGGAGGCTGAGGCATGAGAATCACTTGAATCTAGGAGGCAGAGGTTGCAGTGAGATGAGATGGCACCACTGCCACTGTACTCCTGCCTGGGTGGTGGAGTGAGACTATGTCAAAAAGAAAAAAAAAAAGAGAAAGAAAAGAAAAAGAAGGAATGAAACTCACAAGTTTTAATAATCAAGATATTGGTATCTTGAAACATATAAAAATAAAATTACTGGTGATAGGTGAGGGGACTATATACGTATATTTTTTTCTTGCCCACAGAATTCTGGACATATTACTATTTGCTGTCCTTCATATCCAAAAGAGATGCTCGTAACCCATTCATTTTTCTATCGTGAGTTATTTTTATATCATTTATTGAAGTCTGTGGCCATATTCAAACAGGCAGGTATTTTATTTCCTCTATTAGATAAGGTATTTATTTATGTTGCTAGCACTTGATGGTTATGTTCTCCTTGCTTCCATCTTATATATATGTGTGACTAGAATCTTTTTTGGGGGACAAGCTCTTGCTTTTTCACCCAGGCAGGAGTGCAGTGGCACAGTCATGGCTCACTGCAGCCTTGAACCGTGGTGCTCAAGCGGTCCTCCCACCTCAGCCTCTCAAGTAGCTGGGACCACAGGCCCCCTCCACCACACCAAGCTATTATTTTTATTTTTTGTAGAGATAAAGTCTTTCTATGTTGTTTAGCCTGGTCTCAAACGCTTGGGCTCCAGCGATCCTTCCGCCTTGGCTTCTCAAAGTGCTAGGATTACAGGCGTTAGCCTCTGTGCCTGGCCTGTAACTGGGACTCTTACACTTACATCATTAACCTTAACAGCCCTCTGGGGGAAGAGCATACCTGTGATCATAACGGGAAGGAAAAAAGCTGGGAAGAAAAGAAAGAAGGCAGCCAAAGAAGAGATATTCAGAATGATTGTTGTCCTTGCCACTCCATGGAAATTGCTCTTTTCAAAGCATCAGTGACTTCTATCTTGCCAAATTCAAATGTCATTATCTTTTATGACTTTGAGCAACATTCAAACCAGGTGATTACTATGCCTTTATTGAAACTTTTTTTTTCTATTATTTCCTTCCTTTCTACCTTCCTTCCCTTCCTCCTGAGACACACACCTTCCTGTTTTTTCCCCTAACCATACCAGGCATTTTTTCCAGAACCACTTTCCTGGAGGTTCTTCTGCTCCTGATTCTAAAATTTGCAGTGCCTTGGCTCTTCTCCTTCTAAACACACTCTTTAGCGGGTCCTGTCTGTGTTTCCAAGGCTGTAAATTCCTCCTGTCCATTCATGACTTCCAAGTTTATAACCCTAGCCCTGACTTCTGTGTGCTCAAGCCTATGCGTGCACACACGTGCACGCACGTGTGTGTATGTGTGTTACTGCATAGTTGAGCTTTCTAGTGCAATGTCAGACAGGCAGCTCAAACTTTATATGTGTAAAATAGAATCATTGTTTTTTGAATCAAGACTGCTTCCTCTCCAACTGTTCCTACCCCAACCATCCTCATCTCAGTGTGTGTACCTCTGATCATCCAGGCACCTAGGTCCCAAACTTATGAGTTGTGCTTGCCTCCTACTTCACATCCAATGCATCTGCAGGTCCTGTAGTCTTCTCCTTCAAAAGGTCTCAATCTCTACGGACTCACTAGCCTGACAAGAGTCACCTCCTCAACTATCGCAAGGGATTCTAATGTGTCTTTTTGTTTCCTCTCTTGCCTCATGATGACCAATTCTCCAAATAGTAGCTAGGGTGATCTTTTATAAATGCATGTGAAAACATGCCATTTTTCTGTTTGAGCCTTCTAGAATAAAGTCCTAATGCCTTACCATGATGGATCAACAAGATGAGCTAATCTCTCCAACAAACCCTCCATAAAACTCAGTGATTTAAACAGATTTAGCTTAAAAGTTATACATAGAATGACTGTATAGCCCAGCAATTCCACTCCTAAGTATGTACTGCAAAGAACTGAACATAGTCACTCAAACAAATACAGGTACACACATATTCATCACAGTGTTATTCACAATAGCCAAATGGTAGAATAACCCAAATGACTATCAACAGATGATTGGATAAAAAATTGTGGTAACATTCTCTAGCCATTAAAAAGGAATGAATAACCAAGATATACTTCAATGTGGATGAACTCAAGAACATTATGCTACATAAAAGAAGCCAAAGCAAATGGTTATATATTGCATGATTCCTTTTATATAAAATATCCAGAATTGGCAAATCTATAGAGAAAGAACATAGGCTGGTGGTTATCATGGGCTGAGGAAAGGGAGAAGTGGGAATTTTAACAGGCCTGGAGTTTCCTTTTGGAATGATGGCAATGTTTTCACACTAGAAAGAAGTGGTGGTAGCACAAAATTGTGAGTGTAATAAATGGCACTGAATTGTTTACTTTAAAATGATGAATTTTTATGTTAATTTTACTTCAATTAAAAAAAAACAGAGCTCATTTATATCACATCCTCATCTAGAGTAGCTGAAATTCCTGCTCTACGTGTTGGTCATTTTCAGTCTCAGAACCCAGACTGACAGAGTGGCCACTGTTTAGGGCATTCTTTGTAAAACACAAAATTCATGAGAACAGAAAATTGTTTCATTAAATAGTTTTAAAATAGGCTGAGTGCAGTGGTGGCTATGAACCCAGGAATCAGCTTGGGAACAGTTTTCCTTTTCTCCATATGGAGCAAAACATGCAACCCAGTAGCTGGTAGCAATAGTCTCCGTGGTCCATTCAGGAAATGGCAGAGGAGATTAAGAGGCTGAGAGTTATTCCAGCATTTTGGGAGGCCAAGTCAGGAGGATTAGATGAGGCCAGGAGTTCCAGACCAGCCTGGGCAATATTGTAAGACCCTCAACTCTACAAAACCAAACAACACAAAAAACAAAATATAATCCCCCCACACAAAATAAAGATATACAAGGAAAAAATACCTGTTTGACAAAAATTCCATTTTATATGGTCGCTTGATATCTGTACATTAGTTATTTGTCTTTGCCTTATTTAAAGAGTTGAAGTTCAAGTGTTTACATGGCATGACCCTTCTTTTTTTTTTACTTTGAATTCCCTTCGTTGCTCCAGTGCTATTCCAGATTTCATTGCTGATCTTCCAACTACCCCTTCTCTTTTTGAGACCATTCGTGTTAAAGAAAGAGTTGAACATAATCACATTTTTACTCTTAATAGCCCTGTGAGACAGATGCTATGATTATCCTTATTTAATTGATGGTGAAGTAGGCTCAGGGTAAGTGGTTTGTCTGTGGTCACACCGTCTATTAAGAGACATCATTACTTGTGGAGTGCAGACTGTTGACTTCAGGGACCAAATCTAATGACTAAATTATGCTGGCTTTCCTTGTGCACCACCAACAAATATTAAATCCAGTTTAAGTGACTAAATTAACAAGAACAACAACAACAAAAAATGTTAATGTGAACAAGAAGAGCACACGTTTATTAGGTAGCTGGCCAGGGATTGGAACTCAATATTTTGGGGGAACGACAAACTAAGCCAACTATTTCTTGTGGCTGTTTTGGAGCCCTGTGCTCTAAAGATGGCTCTTTTGAAATTCAAGGACAGCAAATTATATGCATTTGTTCCTGATTAAGCTAATTCACTAAGCACTTTGCATAAGAACGTGGCAAAAGAGAGGACTGTCCTTCCATCCACTGGATTTCAATAAAGCTATCAAAAGAAAGAGGTCAGAAATAAAGAAATTACAGGTTTGTTTCACCTTCCTTTTAAAATCCTTATTACAGACATAGAAATGTTTCCAAATAAATTGAGAAAAGAACAGAAGTAAACTACCTGTAGATGAGAACTTAAGGAGACCACAGAGAGACAGATAGATACTTTGGTTGAGTCTTTAGCTTATAACTTAAACAGTGGTGGTAGGGGACTCACTGTGCTTTCTTCTGCCTTCTCTGTCTTCCTTTGGTTGCTTTTCCTTTCACTCTTGGCCAGTGATTCTTGAAATAAAGCATTTATCTCTGTGTGTGATCAATTAAATTGGAAACACTTTTTGGGTTTTAAAATTCTGTTCAAGGTATTGTTTGGCTTTGTGGTCTCTAAGATATATTCCATGCCAGAAGTGTGGTTTTATTGATAAATGAATACATTTATCTGGAAGAGCAAGACAGCTTTGGAGGAGGTGGAGGAGGTAGAAATAACTTACTAGATGGCACGATTTGAAAGTGACCAAAGCACTCCCACCACCTGTGAAAGCGACTGATATACTACTGTTACTACACGTGAAAGGTTTAGATTCTTACAGTAAATAGGTGCATACTCCTGGGGGGGGGGGGGTAAGAATTTATGCTCTCATGAACTAATGCCTTCCTTGGGGCATGGTGAATGGACAGCTTTTGAGAACAGCATCATAGAGAAAGGGAATTCAGATGGGAATGGGAGGAGCAAGCAATGGTAGGAGGACAGTAATGGAGAACAAGAGGAAAGACTCCCCCAAAGTCAACCTGCTTCACCACCAGGCCAACATCTTGCTAGATCAGGGGCTTATTTCTACTCCACGGATATGAGGCTGCTTGAAACCTGTTTTCAAAAATGCCTTGGGGAAGAAATTCTATCTATGCTGATTGTGTCCAAGAGCCTGTCTTAATTCTGAAACATAATTCCAAATATTTCTGGCCTTCTAGAATACTGTACCTATTCTAACTTAGTCATGTCAGTCTCAGCCTGTTATTCTCCTCTGCTATACCCTGAATAGACCAGGGTGGCCATTGCTACCACCTACGGGGCTGCATGTTTTGCTCCGTATGGAGAAGAGGAAAACCGTTTCCAAGCTGATTCCTGGATTCACAGCATCTATGTTAAGTATATTAGCACCTTCCATTTGCAGCTGGAAGGGTTTCCTCAGGAATTTTATTCTGTCAGGTATTACATACAATAATAATAGGTGGCAGGCCATACCGGAGAATTGAGGGCACCAGTAAATTACTGTGAGGAAAGCAATTTGACATCCTTTCATCCTTTGATGAAAGTTAAATGTGAAATCTAGGTGTAAACGTCTAAAAAAATTGAAAGTCACACTCAGAGGGGGAGACCTAGGAGTGTGGTGAAATCACTACTCAGAGAGGGAAAAGACTTGAGGTTGTACTGTGATTTGACAACATTATTTCTTTCCAAGATTAATGTGTCTGTGGAACTACTTGGCCTTATTCCTGGGTCCTATCAATTTAGCAAGGACATTTACACAAATGGCTTCTGTAGTCTAGCTGATATTGGGGCCAGAAACACTGGCCCAAGAATTCAGGTTCTTCTGTTTTGAAAGATGTATGATGCTGGGGAGGCGAGACAGCCCCATTTTGGCATCCTTAACCTGTTTCTATCCTTCTACCTAAGGCTGTCTGATAAGGACTGTGAATTTTACCGTACTGTGTCTTTGTTCAATATTTCTTGTAAACTCAAAAGCAAATGTACAGACATAGTCAGCTATTTCCTCCCCTCACCTTCCATTCAAAAATATACTTTCTTTGAACTAATTTATTTTCCCTTCCTCAAGTCACACATATATTATCATCACTGTTATCATATTTCCTTATATAGTTTATTAATAGTTTCATATATACATCTCATTTCCTGAATTAATAGTGGTTTTTCTCTAAGGTGGGTCTTTATCTCCGCAGTGCCTCGATAAAGAATATGAACACTAGCTCTTATGTGGTGCCTGCTTATCCTAAGGCAGGCGCTGTGTTAAGCACTTTGCATGGATGACCTCATTTACTCCTTTCAAACGCTGATACATTTGGTATTTATAATTATCCCCCTTTTCAGAAGTGGGAAATATGGGTTTAACGTATTGTCTTACATCACAAAAACGTGAGAGCAGAGGGATTTGAACGCAGATTTGTTTGCATGAAGAGCTATGTTGTACTTTTTTCTGAGTAAATATGTGATACTTAGTGATGCCTTAGTGCTTTGGAACAAACTTTCTTCAAACACTATGGCTTAAAACAGCACCATTTTCTTGTTTTGCTCCTAAGTCTGCTCCTGAGTTTGTAGTTTGGACAAGGCTAAGCAAGGATAGCTCAGCTGTGTGTCAGCTGGAGCAACTCTGCTGGGGCTGGAGGTCCCTTCTAAGGGGGCCTTACAAGTTGGTTCTAGTTGCTAGCTCAGTTCTCAGCTGGGGCTGTGAGTTGAAAACCTCATTGCTCCACCACATAGTGAGTTGGGATTCTTGCAACACAAAGGCAGGAAATGCCAAGGCTTCTTATGGCTTGGGCCCCAAAGTGGCACAGCATCACTTCCAAAGCATTCTTTGGTTATAGCAGATCATGGGGCCAACCAGACTCAGAGAGAGGACCATACAAGAATGTGAATACTGGCAGGCACAGTTCATCATCATGGTTCAAAGTTAATAGTCTACCACATAAAAGTAGCAGAACCTTTGTTCATTGTTTTATTATCAGCAAAGAATCTATTAAGTACACATTTTATTACCATTTATGCAGCACTGTAATAAGGATAGAGAAGAAGATACAGCTTCTACTTGTGCTCTATAATAGTACCTGATACCCCAGAAATTCAAACAGAAACCAAAACAAAGCCAATCAAAATGACAAGCAAGAGTGGTGAGTATAAACATACTGCACATTGGAAAATTTGGCATTTTCATTCTGGAGATATTTTTAAGAGCAACAACATCCAAAATATATTTTATTCTAATTTGTGGTATGTGTGCTCCTTTATTTTAGGCACTTTGACTGGCATGAACTTCACAAGACAGGGAAAAAACACTCAAACACGTGCACGTCTTTACCTCTAGGTGCAAATGGAGTAAAAATTAGATATGCTGGAGTTAGGTTACAAGTGGAGTAGGAGCTGCGGGTGTCTGGATTAATGTGGTGGTTTATTCCAAGAGCAGTAATAAGGAGTCATATCACTTTCTATTGCAGCAGGGCATCCATTTAGGGAAGTGGATCTTCAGGTTTTGTTTCCAAAATAGATCACATATTTTCAGTGCTCAATGAAAGAAACAAGGAAGAGTGGGTGAGAGGGTGCTATGGCAGCCCTCGTTATTTATAGTTTGGCAATATTGTTAGTGTTCACCCAGTGGAGAACTGAATCCCATCTAAGCTCGTAATTTTCATATCTTTGGAAAGCTTTTAGCTCCTCTCTGCCTGTTGGCATGGTAACATGATAAGAGTTATGATGTCAAAACCATATGAACTCATGATTGATCTAAAATTATTTGGGAAACTTTCCCATTTCAAATTTCCATTGAGAGAGAGAAAGAGGCCATGCAGCAGCTTCATTCAAAAGAGAAAAAACAATCTGCTTTTTTTTAATTGCCCTGAAATAAATTCTCTATTTTCCTTTCTATGTAATGCTAAAAAGATTACTGTCCTTCTGATGTCTTTGGCATTTTCTTTCAAAATCAGATATTTTAATTTCCCTTTCTCTTGGTTATTTTTTTCCCTATTCTAATCAAAATCAATGGCTGATGTTAGCACATTTTTCATGCTGCAAATACAAAGCAGGGTAGGCATGCAGGCTGATGGATGGCCTCTGGGATTCTCAGGTCTTTCCTGAGGCGAAGTTGGCCCTCAGGAAATGTTGAGGATTGGCAGAGAGGCCTGGAGATACTATAAGTTACTATCTGGTGGGTACTTGCAAGCTATAGATATTATTATCACTTCCATGTAGAGGAGAGAAAAACAAAGGGTCACACAGATGAGGTAAGTTGCCCGAAGCCAGAAAATGGTGGAACAGAGAAGATTTATTGGAAAAAAATATTGAAGCCTGTTAACAGGAGGAATAGGTTTTGCCCAGGTGAAAATAAGTAGAAAACGCACTCCTAAGGTGTGTCAACCTAAATAACAAACAGAGCCTCACCAAAATCTGATATTTATTCAGGAATAGGGCATTGCAATGGACAACCTGTGGCATAGTAAACTACGTATGTATTCACGGAGGTAAGGGAAGACAAAGGATTTTAAGGAAAAATTGAGGAGTGTTACAGAATTGTTTTGAGGTAATTATCCTTAGCTACATGGATCAGTACCAAGGGCGACACCAGTATAAGGTTGGACAGGAAATTGCTGGGCATGTGTCTTCACAGAAGTACCTGATAGTACAGAAGTTCAAACAGAAACCAAAACAAAGTATTTGTCAATCAAAGTGACAAGCAAGAGTGGAGTTTCTTTAGTTTTTGTTTGTTTGTTTGTTTTGTTTCATTTTGTTTTTGAGTAATGTTGCAGTGGCCTTTGTCCAAGGTTGGGGTTTTCAGAGACTTTTGTGATACTTTTTTTTTTTTATCAGGCATTTATGTATGAGAGCCTTCCCTTTATCGCCATCCTCAACTCTTTTTGTCATTTTTTTTTTTTTTTTAACACAACTACATTTTGAATCTGAAAACTTTCACAGGTGTAACACCTTGGGAAACTTAGGAAACTTACTGAGCATGATTTCTTTTAGTCTTAGTTTACCAATCTGTAAAATGGGGATAATAATAGAAATCTGATGTAGAGATAATATATGAGAAGTGGAGCTAAAGATAAAGCCCAATGCCCGTCATGAAGAAGAAAAATAAATGCTAATTGCCCTGTAGAAGCAAATGGATTTATGTGGAATCCTAAAAGTTTAGTGAGAAGGATCAACACGTTTCTTCTTTCAGGCACCATTTTCTGTGTTACTTAAGACATTGGACGTGAACATAAGGGTGGACATTGACATACTTACTTCTGCTACCAAAATAATTTCCTGTCTCTAACCAAGTCTCAAACTGACCACATTTAAGTAAAGTTCTTCATCTTCAGTCTTCAACATCATCCCTTAGCGCCATTTCTAGTCAAAGAAGGATTTAAAGTTGGAGGAAGTTATGATGTTTTTTTCTAATATTATTTGATTCACATTCATATACATTTTTAGAGCAGATATAGGTTGAAGGGTCAGGCACTCTTCTAGGCAAAAGCTGAATGAAACGGACAAAATCCCCATTATTGGGGAGCTTAAATTTTAGTGTGGGAGACAGATAATACATATTATAAACAAATAAAACATACAATGTTATAAAGTGAAATGCTAAGACATTAATCAATGAGAAGAAATTAAGTTGGGGCGGAGTCAGACAAAGCATAGGAGGGGTAAGGACTGAGGTTGAGGCCTTAGATTAGGTAGCTCTGAAAAGTGTCATTGAGGTGACTTGCCATGCAGATACCTGGAGAACAGAGCATCATGCCAAGTAGAGGGGATAACAGGTGCAAAGGCCCTGAAGCCCAGAGTGTTCAGGAACAGCAAGAGGCTGGTGAGCTTGGAATATGGTGAATGAGGAGGAGGCTTGTTTTCTCATTTTCTGCCCTAAGAACACCCTTCATGAGGTACAGAGCACTTGGACCAACAACCTGAAATAAATGGATAAGGAGTGACTTGCCTTATTCATGAAACAAAATGATTTTGAGTTAGAGGCAGACTCTGCGTTCTCTCCCTAGTATCATTCCAGTGGAACTTGGTCTTTAGCTGTTCCTCACAATTGGTTTCTTTCAGAGTCATCAAATCATTGCTCACTCTTCACATATATGAGAGATGTAAGGATTTGGAAAAACAAACTCAGTTTTTCCTACTCTACTGTCACAACACTGTCTACTGTCAGAACACTTCTGAGACCCCAGAGGTGTGGGAGTTTCCCCCCACACACTAAGAGATCAATTTTGCAGCAGATTCTTCAGCAGACACCAGCTGGGTGTCCTCTACATCAATTCAGTTCTGACCTAGAGACAGTGTCAGATGCTACAGGTTGAGGGCTCAGTCCCACAAGGCTGTCCCTCACTTCAGACGCCGTAGCAAGCACAGGTTGTGTACTGTGCTTCTGACCAACCAGCTATAAATCAGTGTTCCCACGACCCTTTCCTCAGGTTTGATTAATTTGCTAAAGTAGCTCACTGAGCTTGGAGACACACCTTACTTACATTTACAGTTTATTATGAAGGATGTTACAAAGGATACAGATGAATAGCCAGGTGGAAGACATGTGTTAGGGCAAGGTACGGGGAAGGGGAGTGGAGCTTCCATGCCCTCTGTAGGGGCACCACCCTCCAGGAACCTACACAAGTCCAAGTTATCTGGAAGCTCTTCCAAACTCAGTCCTGTTAGGTTTTACTGGAAACTTCATTATGTAGACATGATTGATTAAACCATTGGCCATTAGTGAGGCGCCCAACCTTCAGCTTCTATCCCCTACCAGGAAGTTGGAGGTTGGGGCTGAAACTCCCAATCTTCTAATCACGCCTTGGTTTTCTGGTGACCAGCCCCCCTACCTGAATTTATCTAGGGATTCCCAGCCACCTCATTAACATACAATAGACACTCATCACTCTGGAAATTTTAAGGGTTTTAGGAGCTATATGTCAGGAAATAGAGAAGAAGATCAAATATGTATTTCACATTTTCACAAGAGGAAAATTTTATAAGCCTTTCTAATCTGTGGGCATGTGTCTGTAATAATTCCATTTAAATATAATTAATGCCTATCTCTGGTATAACAAGGATTTTTGCTTGCCATTCCTCACTAAGCTACGGGGAGAAATTCAGGCCAACTGAACAGGAGATGGATTGTGACTGAATAAGACACCATACCCTGGAGTTGAATTGCAATGGAATGTGATTCACACAACTACCTTCTGCAGAATGCTCCTTCCTTTTTATTGAGATGTAAGTAGATTAGGTCTCCATTCAAGAGCACTTTTGCTTCCTCTAGATGGCTTCAAAAGTGTCTTCTTCAGGCCTTTCCATCAGTGCAAGTTCAAATATTGCTGTCCCAGTGGATTAAAAGTTCTATTTGTTGATTTATTTGTTCCATACATTTAAGATTTTGAAAGAATTTTAAGTGCTTTTGTATCAGGCACAGTCATTACGATTACGTTTTAACCTCACAATGACCCTGAAACATATATTGTCCCATTGCATAGACAATAAAGCTTTGAGAAATTTAATATGTTCTTCCAAAATGTATATAGTACAGAAGAGCCACTGTTTCCTTGGTGAAGGTGTTTGCTTGTAGGTGTAGAGTGTTTGGCCAATTCCTTCCCCTCTTGGGGCACAGCCAGGATAATGCAGAGAACAGCAATCATACTTGCCCTCTTAAAGAAAAAGGGAAAGCCTCATATTTCTGCAGTGCATTTAGGCACACCATGGCTTCCTGCCTTTCAGTGATCAAACTATTTCTTAAATATGAGACTTGTTCTCAGGGTTATACAATGAATCCTATGCTAATCCACTGTAGAACTGCCATTTTGTTCTTTCCGCCCTGTGGTTTAGACTTTCTCATTCACACAGAGCTTGGCACTTAAATGTTCTACATATATTTAAAATAGTGTTTCACAGAAATGTATTAATAGGATAGTCTTAGTAAATAATTGGGGATAATTTATCCCTAATTTATGTGAATCCATAAATGCATGAGTGATGTGATTGCCAACATACACACACACAGGCACGTGCGTATACACACACACACACACACACACACACACACTCTCTCTCTCTCTCTCTGGTTCTCACTCTTCTTTGATACGAGATATGTAATTATCACGTAGACCCGGGGCAGTTTTGCACTCCTAGGGACATGTGGTAAATGTCGAGCATTTTTGGTTCCCAGAACTGGGGCAATGGTGCTACTGGCATGTATGTGTAGAGGCCAAGGATGCTGCTAAACACCCTGCAGTGTACAGGACAGCCCCCACCACGAGAATGATCCAGCCCAGAAGGTCAACAGCAGCTATTTAGACTTGCCTATTTTTAATATTACCACCTTTACTGGAAGCTTGTATTTGGAATCATGCTATCCCAGAAAATATTTCTGTTCTAATATCAAAAATGCTTTAAAAATACAGTTGTTACGTGCATAGTTTTAAATAGTGCATTATAATACAAACATACTAACACTAATTGGGGAAAAATGTAGATTTTTCTCTGTTGGAAACCTAAAATATAACTCTTTTTTAAAAATCTTAAAATTACTTGTTTTCCTAGATTTCTCTTCCCTCCCCCTCTTTTTCTTTATTTTTTCTTTCATTTTGTGAGCTTTCAGACTCAATAAGCCTTGCCAGTCTGTGATGTGTAAAATTATTTTTCTCTGGCCGGAGGGAATTATATCCCTCTCAACCTCAATTCAACTCATCTATCAGCCTTTACTGAGTACCTGTTGGGTGCTCAAGCTTGGGTGGCGAGTACAGTGGAAAGAAGGGAGTAATGCAGGGACTCTCCAGCTGAAATACTAGTACAGAGCAGCAGCGGGTGACCCAGGCCTCGTACTGCCAAATGCAAAATCTACTTTGATTCCCACTTCCATATGAACAGGCCTTCACTGAAGTTCGCATAGGGTAAGGTTTTACCATTGAGACACATTTTTTTTTCTTATGGAAGAGAAGGATAGTTTTATCTTAGGGAATTCAGTTGCATTCATTTCATGATGATGATACTAAGGCATTCAGGCCATACATTTTGACCGTATATTTGTCTTGCACGGATTACTTGGGTCAAAGTTAGGGAGAAGGAGCTCTGCCACAGTTATTCATCAGGAGAGCCCTGGCTCTCGACATCGGCAACACTTTCCATTTCCTTTGTTTGGGATTTGTGTTCCATCAACAATTTAAGCCTTGTTCATCTGTCATCTCTGGCAGTTAGAAGTTTGCATCTAACCTGTGCCGTGAGGACTAAATTGTTCTCTGGCCACGAGTACCATATAATAATGACTATCATTAAGGAACACTACTCCCCCTTCCCCACGAATAGTTCTGAAGATCAAGTCACGTAAAGCGTTAGTCACCAGATGCCTTCATCTTTTAGTCCCGAATCAATAGACAATCCATTGATACCAGTCTAGAAGGCTTAAGTAGGATGCCAGGGGAGAAAAGAGTTTGATTGATATCTGTCCATCTGCTTCCCAGTCTACGCAGTTGCTCATAAGTGCTGTTTAAGAGCCACCAACTACTGATGAGGAGCAGTTGGAAACACGCCTCTAGGCTTTTCCTAGAGCAAAATAGTATTAATTCTGGAGTCACTAATTCTTCATCTTTTCATGGTGCTTCATAATCTTCCATTAATAATAAGAGCTAACAGTAAAACAGGAACAATTTTAAATAGTTTGTGTATTACCTCATTTATACCCTGATAGCAATGCTGTATTTTATCATGCCCTCTTGACATAAAGAAAACTGAGGCTCAAAGAGGTTAAGTCATTTGCTCAATGTCAAGACTTTTGTAAATGGCCAAGTTCGTCAGATTTTAATTCGAGGAGTCTGGCTCTAGAACCTGCTCACCTGTTGATTATTCAATGATACATCCCTGAGGGAATCACACTCTTGGACGAAAGCAGTGTGATCTCCTGATAGGCCGGGTGCAGTGGCTCAAGCCTGTAATCCCAGAGACGCCAGAGGCTAAGGATCACATCAGTCCAGGATTTTGACCAGCCTGGGCAACATAGTGAGACTTCATTTCCAAAAAAATTTAAAAACTATCCAGGTGCGGTGGTGCCTGCCTGTAGTTCCAGCTACTCAGGCGGCTGAGGTGAGAGGATTGCGTGAGCCCAGGAGTTTGAGGTTAGAGTGAACTATGATTATGCCACTGTACTCCAGCCTGGGTGACAAAGCAAGACCCTGTCTCTGAAAAAGGAAAACCCTGGTAACATGAGTGTGGGCCTGTGGAGTATGAGATTTAGAACATCATTTTGGTGTCCTAGCACAGAACCCAACACTCTTGATTGGTTGGTTGCTTTACATATTGGGGAAAATTAGCTGCAAGTTTCAAACCTAAAATGTTTAGCTCCCCTAGTCCCTAGAAAATAAAATATCAGAATTGGATGGAGCTTTGAAATTACTTAATTTTGTTTGTTAATTTATTTATACCTAGCTAATTACAGAAAGGATTTGAAGTAGTTTGTGATAAAAGTACAGTATGACAAGACAAAAAGAAAGTGAGAAAATTCAGGAATGGGAAAATAAGTATTTTTTTAAAAATGCTAAGATAAAGCCAGAGATATCATGCTTTAAGGCCCTGCACACTTCCAAGTATCAGACCGCATATTTAAATATCAATTCCTAGCAACTAATGCAGAGAAAGGAGCTTGGCTAGATGTTGACTTATGTAAAGCAAAACCTTTTACTTTTTACGCAGTAGGAACTTAATTGTTCATGGTACTGAGACATTGAAGCAGACATGAAATATAACCTGAGACTTTGTGTTCTCATCTATAACTGGAGGTGTTGCATCCGATGATGACCTCTAAGTGCTTCTCCATCTCTAAGTATCTAAGACTCATGCCTTATTCAAATTTAATGAACACCTTCCAGTTTTTAAAGGGAAAATTATCTGTGTTTTCTTAGATTTGCATTTCTTTTTTTCATCCTAATTTCTTTTTCTTCTAGACCCAGTAACTCTTGTTGTTCTATGATTAAGTAAACCATGCAGGAGAAAAGCATCCTGGAGAATCACAAGGAGGATTTGCACTACATTGGTCCTGAAATGACATTGTCATTTTTACTCGTATTTCATAGGGACAATTTGTCACATGACATCATCTAATTTTTTTGAAGGCCCAGAAAAGAAAGAGGGCTATGACATTGGTTAGTACTGGTAGTATCAACCTCATTGGTCTTAATATTTTTAACTCCAAAGCCCTCTAATTGCAAAAATTAGGCTCTTAGTGATGCATTTCCCCTGAAATTATAGCAATTATTACTGAAATTTCTAATCGTTTTTATTGATTCTACAATTAAATTTTAAAACCTTATTTGTAATATTTATGTTGATATTTATAAACCTCATTATAATTATGTCAACATATTTAAAATCATTTTTAAGATTTTTTAAAAGTAAAATATGTTAAGAGCAAAGGGCTATGGTGTCAATTTGTCTTACATGTATCATGTGCATGTTTTGCTAATTTAGATAGATTTCAAGTTTTTCACACTGCTTGTTTTAGAAAAATAAGCAATTAGAAATTAATTTAGAAATAAAAGCTGCATGATCATCATTTTGTAGTCACACTTTAGTAAATAAGTAATTAACTGAAATCTTTAAGTTGCAATATTACTTATTCATTTTGCTCATCATTTACAAATCAACAAAGAAACAATTCTTTCTTTTTTTTTTTAACAGTCAAACATTCTGTGCTGTCTTCCTCGATATATTCTGAATGGGCTCACTTGTTTTCACTAGGCTTTGCTTGGTATTAGAATTTGTGGTTGATGCGGCTCATTTATCAGCCATGTATGGAGAGATTCTGAAAGATGTTTTGTCATTTTCCACTGTCAAAATGATGCATTCGCTTCTGTCCTGGTTTCTTTGAAAGAGCTTGAATTGCACTTATTTTGCAGGGTAAAGCATGGGAATAAATGATACAAAACTAAGTAAACAGAGGGGAAAAAACAGGACTCAGAAAACCAAAAAATAGGGAGCTTCATTTTTAAGCACGCATTTTTAGACTAAGAGGAGATAAAATAAAATGTCCATAGCTACCTTGTTTTAGGATTGATCCAGTTACCTGCTTGCATCCTGACTATTACAATGAGTCTTCAATTCTTGTGGATACAGATATGAAAAAAGAAGTAACTTTCCCAAGTTATGGTGGGAGAATAGTCTATTTGATCTTTTAGTTTTTCCTGCTTTGTGTTTTCTGGGTGTAATTTTTCAGCTATTTTATTTGTTCACTTACCATGAAAATAGGAAAGAACTATGATGTGACACTGACACCTGTAACTTGCTAACAGAGTCTGCTTATTACAGACTCCTAACTCGAACATTTATTCCAGAAGACAGTTGGAAAACATGGCCACAGTACACAATAGACTTGTTTTGTAATTAAAGTCATTCTTATGGACCCTAAGAAAATCAGTTACTATTATAATGTAAAGCAATTTTATCAAGCAAAAGCTTACTTTTTCAGAAAAGAAAATGTCCAGTCAAACTTGCTGATTATTTTGTACATTTTTTATGTTCAGATTTTCAAGTGTAAATACCTAACTAATGTATATCCTTTCTGGAGAAATGAAATAGGAAAAAAATATATAAATCCTGGCAAACTTTGATTTAAACCTGGATCTATAACCCAGAATTATCCTTTCTTGATTAAACTACTTTGAGTTTCAGTTTCCTCATTAGGATAAATAAAGATAATAGAATATGAACTTCAAAAGACTGTTGTAAGGATTATATATAAAACACTTAGCCAAGTTCTTGGTTGATGGTAGTGTTTTGTTTTTGTTTTTGTTTTGAGACAGGACCTTGCTCTGTTATCCAGGCCGGAGTGCAGTGGCATGATCACAGTTCACTGCAGCCTCAAACTTACTGGCTCAAGAGGTTCTCCCACCTCAGCCTCCAGAGTGCTGAGACCACAGGCATGTGCCACTATATATATATATATATATATATGTGTATATAAAACTGGAGATGTTGCATCCGATGACCTGTAAGTTTGTATATGTATGTGTATATATATATACACACACACACACACACATGTTTATATATGTGTGTATATATATACACATATATGTTTATATATATGTGTATATATATGTGTATATATATGTTTATATATATATATAGAAACAGAATCTGCTTATTACAGACTCTTAAATACACACACACACACACGTATATATATTTTATATATATATATATATATATTTTGTAGAAATGGGGTATCCCCATGTTGCCCAGTCTTCATGGTAGGTTTCTGATAAATGTTTTTGTTAATTGCTCTTTGCTTCCTATTAGCATTTCCTTTCCTACTTCAATGTAAAATGACAACTGTGTGCTATGCCGGTGGCACCCCCTGGAGGCCTGTGACAGTATTTTGGTCTGTCATCTTCAGTGCTTGCATTTTTTTCTCCAAGAAATTTTGCTGTCACCTATTGATGCCCATTTTTGTGCTTTTACAGACATACTGTTAGTTGAGTCAACATTATACTCTTTTTACTTATTGATACATATGTAAATCACTTTCCTCTGTCTCTCTTTCAAATTCGACTCATGGACTAAAGGAATGACTCTCTCTCTCAACCACAGATTATTTCATTTATGAGGAACCAAGCTATTTTGATGTCTGTCAATGAACATTAAAAGAATGGTTCTCAGCCTGGGTCTCTCTGTCAAATAATTGATGGCCACTGGTTTTGGAATTAAATTGGAGAAAATAGAGAAATCCTGCCCCCAAATTACACAACCCTGGAAAGCAACTATATAACCCCTCAAGGTCCAGTCAACAGTTTTATATATATATAATATATCACATATGTATTAATACATATATGTTTTATATATTCATATACCTATATTAATATATAACATATCCATATTAATATAACAATAAATTTTTATAGGTTAACATTATATACATTTTTATACATATAAAATTCAACACTTGTGGGATGAAGAAGACAAAGTCCCTGCTTGCGTGAAACTTATATCCAAATGGAGGAGACATACAATAAATACATAGAAAAATAAATAATAAACATTTTTATAAAAACTATGAAGAAACTGACCCAGTGTGACAGTACAGATGCTGACTAGGATAGGGAGGGTCTCTTTTAGATACTCATGGTGGGTGCTTCTCTAAGAGACCTTGATGATTAGAAGAATGTAGACATTTAAAACTCACTTGGAAATGTGTTCCTGACTAATGCAACAGCAACCATTAAGGCCCAGTTAAGAACAAGCTTGGAGTCTTCAAAGAATAGAGGCCAGTGTGTCTTGTGTCAAATGAACAGGTAGGAGGAGAGTGCTGTAACTGATAAGAACCTCAGAATTAATCCTCTCTCTCTCTTGTATTTCCTTAAATTCTCTCTTCTTTTTAAGAAAACTTGACAATAAAAGATTTTCTAATCTTAAAATTGTGTTTTATTTGCTTAATTACTAGTACTGCAAAAACATTGCTTCTTATTGTTTTTATTTCATATCTCTTTGGGTTTAAATGAACGTTGAAGGGCTAGCCTGGGAACTGACCCACATCTATACCATGCTCCTGAGAGAAAATATAATCCAAATTGCACTGAAAACTTTGGAACATAGTTCTTTTTCAGATAGGTTCAACCTATACTGGAGTGATTAAAAAAATAAAAGCAGGTCCTCATTTATCATAAAGCCTCATTACTCCAAAACCTTGGTTTCTACTCAAGCTGTGCCGAAGATTACCTTTGTCCTATTATGAAGACTTGCTACACAATTCTCCATAATAATTGATTTAGAATTGGCATGTTCAATTTAATTCTGGGTTTGCAGAAATTTCAACACATTAATGCAGATGGATTTTGTTAATTGCCACGGAATTTTCATGTGTTCGTAAAAGTAGGGCTGGCAACCAGGGCCTCTGTTTGGAAACCCTCTTCAGAAAAATGCCTAAGAAAGGATTTTTTTCCCCACTGTCTCCACATTTAGCAAGTTAGTGTTGTTCTGAGAAGAGAGAAAAGAGTTAGTTATTGATGGGGGCATTGATCCAAATCCTTCTTCTCACTTCAATATTAAAAGATAAAAGGGCTGATTGTGCTCATTTATCATGCTGGTCTCTGTTTTACCTTAATCAAACCCTGATTTTCCACATTTTTCTTTACAAGCCATCCTTTTCATCTCCTACATACTGTCAAATTTACAAGTTACCTTTGTGCTGATCTATACTTAATTAATTTAAGAGACATCTTTGCCAAAATGTACTTTAGGAAATGCAACCGGGTTGAGAATGATGCCTTAGTTTGTAGAACTTCCAAGTCAAGTATGGCTATGAGTCAGTGTGCTGAGGGCAGAGGGGCACTGTACAGAGGAGTGTACCACAGGGTGAGACTCACAGAGGCATCAGAAATGCACAGCCCTGTCATTATTGCTCCCTGACCCATCCTTCTGCCTCCCACCTCCTTTCCCTTCACTATATCCTCTGATCAGCAGCACTGTGACCTATCTAATATACTCACTGTGTCAGGTCATAATACCCTGCTTAAAAATCCTAGGAGGTTTCCCATCACCTATAGTAAGGTTTGGCAAACAATAGCCACAGGCCAAATTGCCTGTTTTCTCAATAAAGTTTTATTGGAACACAGCCATGCCCATTTGTTTACATATTGTTTATGGCTGCTTTTGCCCTACAACGGCAGAGTTGAGAGGTTGAGAAGCAGAGACTGTCCAAAAATGTTTACTGTCTGGCTCTTAACAGAAAATGTTTACTGACCCCCAGCCTGCATGATTGAGTTCAAATCCGAAGCACAGCACTTCCCAAGATGCTTCCAGCCTGCCCTGCAGGCTGATCTGTAGCCAACTCCTCCACTGCATCCTCCACTCTGAACCCCTGTAGATGACTCATTATTCCTATACAGTGCTGCACACTCCATGCCTTTACACTCACTGTTTAGAATTCTTTCGATGGCACTGCCTCAACCCCAGTGGCTCTGAACCACCTTCCTTCACACTGATGCCTCACCATCTTCCCCTGTAGGTGAATTCTGTCACAGCCTTTCAGCATTGCTCAGGGTACATCCCTGCAGTCATTAGGTGCCTTTTCTTTATTTGTACAAACCCTGCCTGTTCAGTGAGAGTGGCAGCCTCTGAGTGTTTTGCATGCTTTCCTCAGAGTCCAGTCTAGACCTAAACACACAGTACGTGCTCAATAAGTAGGTGTTTAATGGACAGACAATAAGTAAGGTGGCCATGCTGCCTATAAACTAAACAAAGGACATGATGGGGTAAAGCAAATGTTGTCACATTTTCACATTAATCGATGCATTAATGTTGCTCATTAAGCAAACTAATCTACTGTATATGTTAACTTCAGTGGAAACAGACAGCACTAGAAACAGAAGCTGCAAGCAGCAGGGAAGTCTGAGCATGGCCTTGCCTGCCTAGAGTGTGCCAGCAACCAGCATCCAACCTCCTGGGTGTCTTCTAGCAGACCTGGAGCCAGGCAAGTGGGAACAAGTGCCAGATATCATACCAGGGCAAGTGCAGATAGATGCCCGAGTCCCAGGTCTCCATCATAAAGCAAATATCTGTCCTTATTCTCTCCAGGGGACCACTTGCCCACACCCCAGGAAACAATAGGAATAGACATTTGCTTTCTGAATGTGCCTGCCCCAGAGGCCAACCCCTTTTTAGTATGTATTCTTGGAAGTACATGGATGGGTGAGTTTGCTTTGAAGGGCATATTTTGACTCTATGAGGGACAAATCCTTTTGCCAAAATTTTAACAACTAACTGTAATTTACCATGGGAGATGTTGGTAAAAATTGTCAAGACCTCTTTAAGTTTTCAGCAAATGCCAATAGCAGCTTGTACATGATTGCTGCTAAGATGCCTTTAATGAGCTGAATAGTGGAATGATTGCCTTTGCTTCTTCCTTTGAAAACAGACATTCCCCAGTAGCTGCTGAACATCCCCAAGGATGTTCCTTGAGGATATTCCTCTTTACTTTGTAACCACCACTTGCCCATCTCCACTGCAAACTCTTGGCCCTACCTACAGCACCCTGCATGACATAGCAATTGCTTTTTCTTTGGTCCTCTGGAGAATTGTTGGTGGGACCACTGATAGTCTTATCAGTGAATTCCCTAAGCTGAAATAGTCTCAACAAAGGATCCATTCTGCAGCATTATATAATGCCTCACCTTTCATTGTTCTGCTCTCATGTGACCCCAAATGTTGCTTCTGCAGGAAGTTTTATGCAGGTGGAGGGGCTAACTTACCACTTACACACTTCCAAAATCACTGCCATCATCTTCTCCCTGCCCAGGCCTCATGACATTTCTGCTCACCAAAAGTATACACTACTATTCCGTTCACCTTTTCCTCCATAGCATTGTTGAGGAAGGTTGAGTGGGGATAAAGAAGATAGAGATTAAAGGAAGATGAGATTAGATGGATGAGATGGGATAGGAGTCCCAGAGCTCCAACATGAGGAGTAGCCCAAGCTGCTCCTCAAAGAAGCTACTTCCAGGGCCTCTGTTTACATGTTGTCTTTAAGAAGTAATTTAATCCAAAATGTAACAGACATCTTGATCTGCCCTGAGTTTACAAAGATCAGTGAACATAAAAAGGAAACACAAAATTGGATCTTGCTGCCTCAAGGTGGAAGTGTCTGGGGGTTGATAGGGCCTGTGGATGCTTTTCTTGACTGGCAGCCCCGGGCCCACAGTGCTGTGTGGTGTTTGGTGTCTTGTGGAACCACTTTTTTCCCACTGGAAGCTGTCTCTCTTCCAAAAATTCAAGTCCACAATTCTCCAGGAAGGTCAAGCCCAGCACTGGCCCCTCACCCCAGCCAGGGCGTCAGCCTGTGTCCTCCATCTTTTTTGTCAGGGTTAGCCTTTATCATGGAGTAAAATGCTCTGAAATCTGCAGGGTCTGTGTGTGAGGATCGCACTTCCCGTGTTCCTCCAAATCTTCCTTTATCTCCAGCTTGCTCACTGTCCTGATTTTCTAGCTCTCATTGAAGCAGCTTGATGTAACAGAAAGACATTTTGGAGGTTTTGAATTCAGAGAGAACTGGGTTCAAGTCCCACTTGTGCCTCCTAACGAGCTGGGTGACCTTGGGCAAGTTAATCTTCACGAGTCTCAGTTTATTTCATCTTTTAAAGGGAAAGTTAATGATATTTAGCTCATAACATGGCTGGGAGGAATGAAAACTACTTTGACACATACTAGGACTTTAGTAAATGGAAGGTATAAGTTGCAGGTATATAGAATCTCACTAATTTGCTCAATTTAAGACAATTAATGATAGAAATGAATAAACTTTATATGTCCTTCTCCCTATTCATGACTGTAGAGTTGTTACGTGGTACTTGTTTTATTAAGCATTCTTTCTGACATTGTAAAAACCAATACAGCTAACACAACCATGTCAAAATGGCTAAAAGCTATATGCACCCACTTAAAAGCACTTTGAGATAAGTACTGTTAAGTGGAACATGCCCAGAATACAGTGACACCAGTAATTCTTACGTTGTTTTCAGTGTTAATTCATATTCAGATTAAACAAATAATTTCTGTGCCTAAAATACATCATGGTCTGTTAGATAGAGCCTACAGTTACCCCGTTCAGGTCTCAATAAATCTGTGTGGTTTAAGGGAAGTTGGGGCAGACTTTCTAAATGAAGTCCATCACTTCATGGTTCTTGAGAGTTGACTGAATGGCAGACTTCCCTGGTTTTGCTTAGTAGCTTCTGCCTATATTACCCCAAGAAGTGAGTTATGGACAGGACACAATGGAAATTTCACTTTATGGAGATTAAGTGTATAGAATATGGCATCAAATCATGTGGGTTGCAATCCTGGCTGCTCCATATACCAGCTACGCAGTTTCCTCATTTGTAAGATAGGATTACTCCTGGTACTTCTGTCATAGGTCACAGGTAAGAGCTTAGACTATTGCTACCATTGGCACTATCATCGTGGAGCCCAGATGCGTCTATGATGTGTCTATTTGAATATTTAGCACTTGTCCTCAAACCCACTGACCAAGAGGGCATGTTAAAATGGCCACATCAGAAAAAAAAATGGTGGAGTTAGTGTTCTTTGGGTTGCTATTCTATATGAAGTGTGTGTGTGTGTGTGTGTGTGTGTGTGTGTTCGCTTCTATGTGAGGAGCCACACTAAATGCTAGGCACTGTGCTAAGAACTCCACATCTATATTTTTATTTAACCTCAAGTAATTCTGTAAGAATTCTGGATACTTGCAAGAGCTTGTTTTACAACCAAAGAAACTAAGGCTCATTGAAGAAAGTAACTTCCCACAGTTGCCAGAGTTGGGATTCTAAGGTTCATGCATTTAGTGGATTTGTTAGAAGCTATCTGTAATTGGCCTGCTTATCTCTGCAACTCTAAGGAATGAAAAACCAGTTCATGAGCCCAGGATAAAGTGATATGTACAAGAAGGTTTCTTTCTATCAAATGTTGCATATCTGAGGCTCATGAATGAAGATGAGAAAATAAAACCCTAAGTATACATTTTAGAAAAAGTCTACTGTAATTTGTATTGTGTTGAATGATAAAGTTTCTTTTACTGTATAGCTTTTGTTCAGGATTTAATTACAGGAATACTTTAGCCTCTACTGTAGATCATTGTTTGGTTAATGTCTAATGGGTTGACATTTTTCCAGTATGTTGGATAAAATGGAAACCTCGAGAATTGCATAGTCCTTTAGGCAAAAGAAGACAGGATGCTAGAGGTTTTTATGATACTTATGAATTAAAATATGCACTGATGGTGGAGTATTCCTCAAAGAAACCCTTAACAAGTAACGGTTTTATAATTCAAATACAACCCAAAATACAAACATTTCAAAGGAAACAAAAATGTTGGGTCTATTCCCAATGCATGTTTCTAAGTCTCTTAACCTGCTCTTGGCTTTGAGATAGAAGCACTGCTCCCTATTCCGTGGAAACCACTACAAATTGGAGTATTAGGCTGGACGTGGTGGCTCACGCCTGTAATCCCAGCACTTTGGGAGGCTGTAGTGGGTGGATCACTTGAGTCTAGAAGTTCAAAACGAGCCTGAGCAACATGGTGAAAATCCTGTCTATACAAAAAAAAAATACAAAAATTATCTGGACATGGTGGCATGCACCTGTGTAGTCCCAGGTACCTGGGAGGCTGAGGCAGGAAGATCTTTGAGCCCAGGTTGGGTCAAGGCTGCAGTGAACCATGATCACACCACTGCACTCCAGCGTGGTCTGGGCAACAGAGTAAGACCCTGCCTCAAATAGACAACAACAACAACAACAACAAAATTGGAGTATTAGTGACTAAGATACGCATGCATCTGACAATCTTTGATTCTCTAGGGCTGGCTTCCTTATAAATTTCTTTGTTTCTTTTAGTTTTCTATGGAAAACTGGATCAGATCAAATCTCTCTCCTGGGATCTGACGTAATATTTGGACTTGGATCTCAAATTCATGAGAATAGACCCTAAGAATAAGATTCTTCTAGCTGTGGGAAGAAACAAAGAGTGATTAGAGGCTGATGTGTCCCTGAGAGAGCCTCCATGCCCTTCTTGCACACAGGCTGAGGATTAGGGATAGGACAACAAGGGGATGGCAGGTAGATTTAGAAAGATGTGTGCCTCGCTCTAGGGAGAACTCAGGAAGCAGTGCAACCCCAGGGAAAAATGACTGCAGAATCCGTCCTGAGGGTGAGCTGAGGCAGCCCCTCAGAACTCCCTGTGTCCATAGATTGCAGCACAATAGAATGATTTGTGTGCACCTGAGAGTAGGATAGAGGGGAAGAAAGGTCCCAGATAGCCTCACCAGGTTTTTTGTGGCCCTACTGATACCAGGAAGAGTGCAGTGATCACAGATATTAGAGAAAGCGGATGAAGGGAGTCGCACTGATACTTGATGGCTAAGAAAACTAACTTTGGAGTCAGACAATAGATGCTCAAAATCCCACTCCTCCACTTACTAGCTGTGTGACATTGGGCAAATAAACCTGTCTATGCCTCAGTTTCTTCTTTGTAAAATAGGTATAAATCATACAAAAGTGTTTAGAATAGAGCCTGCCATGAAATAAAAGCTTTATAAGCATTTGCTATTATTGTTACTATTGCATTTTATGAAGAAGAGAAAAAGTACATTTCTCATGTACCTGCATTTGAAGATGGAGAATAGGGATATTGGTCTAAAATTATCTTTTTTTGTTGTATCTCTGCCAGGCTTTGGTATAAGGATGATGCTGGCCTCATAAAATGAGATAGGGAGGATGCCCTCTTTTTCTATTGATTGGAATAGTTTCAGAAGGAATGGTACCAGCTCCTTCTTGTACCTCTGGTAGAATTCGGCTGTGAATCTGTCTGGTCCTGGACTTTTTTTGGTTGGTAAGCTATTATTACCTCAGTTTCAGAGCCTGTTATTGGTCTATTCAGAGATTCAACTGCTTCCTGGTTTAGTCTTAGGAGGGTGTATGTGTCCAGGAATTTATCCATTTCTTCTAGATTTTCTAGTTTATTTGCTTAGAGGTGTTTATAGTATTCTCTGATGGTAGTTTGTATTTTTGTGGGATCAGTGGTGATATCCCCTTTATCATTTTTTATTGCATCTATTTGATTCTTCTCTCTTTTCTTCTCTATTAGTCTTGCTAGCGGTCTATCAATTTTGTTGATCTTTTCAAAAAACCAGCTCCTGGATTCATTGAAGATGGAGACTAGTACTTAGAGTCTCCTCATTCCCAAACTTGAAGGAAATACGAAGCTATAGTGAATGGAATTGAAGTATTCAGATAAATTTCTTTAGATTTCAGTACCACCTCCCCCTTTTTTTCCACGAGCTTTTCATTTACTACCTCACATAATTTTCTGATACATGAACTATCCTTATAACCTTGCGCAGGTAACTTAATTTCTCTAGATCTCCCCTAGAGAAGAAAATTCCTCATCTGTGAAATGAACAACATACCCAGCTCACAGAGTTGTTGTGAGTTCCAAAACAAATGAATCCATTGAATATGAGATGCACAGTAAACGTAGTGCTCAGCATGCAAGCAGCATTCAACAAACTATAAATGTGTTTATGTTATTATTGTTTGTACTCATCTTAATTTCTATTCAACCATTTTTACATAACCGTAATGAAAAGACTAAATCTAGAATAAAGTTGCCCATGATCAGTGAGATGCACTGGTGGCCTCCATACTTATTCATCCACTTTGGCTCCAAAATGGCTCCAGCCTCCAGTGTGTTGGAAAATCAACAGCCTGTGACATGTCAGTGTCGAGATGATTTGAGGAGTGCCACAGTCTGCTCGTTGATTACGACTGTATATTTGCCAATTCTTTGTGTAATTAAATCCAGCCAAGGCCTCAGGTATGTTCTTAGCCAGGTCTGATTTATTTATATGTTTTGCTTGAAAATGAATGCCAAGGTAAAATTTGTTTTGTTTCTTTTGCACCACAAATGCCTTAAAAATCCAATCTTGGTGTCAGTGACAGATATTGATATACTTTGTCAAACAAGAGGTATCTGCAGCTCCTAGAACTAAAAATTCAATGATTTTCAGCAGACTTTCCTAAGATAATAATGTAATTTATCTTTCAGAGAATATTAAAGGCAAGCCTTGAAGGTGAGGGCAAAAAGCCATTTTGTGCCTCAAATTAGAAGGATAATTTAGAAAGAACCGCATTTATATTCATTTGAATTTAACAACCTGGAATGGCAACGTTCACATTAGTGATTATTTCTACCTAAATAATCACAAAAAAACAAAAGAAATGATTATATTTTCTGCTTTGAAAATTAGACATACTTAATGTTGCATATGGTGAAACGGAGTCAGTAAAACCCCAAGGAACCAAAATGTGTGAGGAATGATATATTTTGGTTAACAGGGCTTTCCATTTGTTGTATTTAAGCAAGTAATGTTTTTACAATTGTTGGTAAAAACCTTTTTAAATATTTGCATATAACTTCCTTGTCTTAGTTTAATAAAATCTGGAAGGGTCACTGTGTGAGTAGTAGCTCAGACCTAATGTAAGATCTGGGGAAGGATTGGGGCTGCTATGCTAAGAGTGTTTATATGGGAGTTGTATTTTCCTTGTGAAGGTGGTAGTAGTTGTTGAAATTTTGCTTTATTTGTATAAATGTAATATTTTGCCTTATTTCTATAAATGCTATGAGTATTGTTGTACTTGTAGCTTCTAAGATTATGATTTGCTTTTTTCTTAAACTTGTGAGTGTAGTAGGCATGTATAAAACTGAACTAATGGAAATTTCCAACCAGATTGAATTCTTGAAGATGTCCTTTATATTCAGATACATTGAAAAGGGAAAGTAGGACTACAACCAAACACTATCTTCTGGCTCTTCACTCTGTGAGGATCTGGTGACATGTAGAAGTGTCCTGGCTAAATTGTAAAATTGACAAAATTTTGCTTTCATCACTTCTCCCATTCAAACTCCTCTTTCTGGATTCTTTGGTTCTCCCCAACTCCCAAGAACCATCAACAGGTGGCTTTCTTGCAATTTATTTGAGGGGAAGAGCAGGAAAAAACGATTTAAACTCTTACATAATGTCACAGAGTGGTTACTTCCTAACTTCTACTTCTGCAGCTTTAGACCCACAGAGGTTTGTTCATTTTATTTAAGAAATCTGCTTTTAAATTAATCCCCTGCTGACAAGAAGCATACATGAGCATTGTGGTTAAACTGTCTTTAAACCTGCCCTGGAACTCCAGCAACTCCCTGCAGCGTGGTATGCACCGAAGTCACTTCACTGCTAATTGGCCTGTTCTCTCTCCCTCTCCATTTTTTGGGCTCCCACGTGGGCTTCAAAGTGAGCCACAGCTCTTGGCACATCTTCAGACTTTGCTTGGTCTACAACCAAGAATGGAAACCTTGCCAGGAGTTTCCAATTGGTAGCCCTCGGGCATCTTAAGATCTCATCAAAGATGCAGTATACAGTCGCATGAAGAAGTGGAATAACAACAAAGGTAGTAAATGATGAAGTGACAAAATGACAAATGTTTCAGGAAACTAGAATAGGAAGGCAGTGGCACTGTTGGGGGAGGGATGCTTGAGCAAGAGTCTACAGATCAGGTAGTGTGGAATAAAGAGGGAGAAGAGATGAGAAGGGCATTCCAGTTACTGGGGCAGACAGAGCAAAGAAGGGTCTGAGAGTGGAAATGCTCAGGAACTGGGGAGACAGGCATGGGGGGAGAATAAAAAGAAGTGACTCTGGGGAGCCAAGTAGGCCTGGTGTGATGACTCTGCCAGTGCCAAGCTTTTACAGCATGCAGGACTCAGTAAGCAAAAAAGGTGTGGTCTTTTTGTTTTGTTTCTTTGTTTGTTTGTTTGTTTTGGAGACAGCATCTCCCTCTGTCACCCAGGCTGGAATGCAGTGACACTATCACGGCTCACTGCAGCCTCAACCTCCTAGACTGAAACGATACTCCCGCCTTATCCTCTCTCTGGAGTAGCTGAGACCACAGGTGTGCACCACCACACCTAGCTATTTTGGGGGTTTTTTACTTGTTTTTTAGAGATGGGGTCTCACTATGTTGCTCAGGCTGGTCTTGAACTCCTAGGCTCAAATGATCCTCTCACCTCGGCCTCCCAAATGCTGGGATTATAGGCATGAGCCACTGCATCCAGCCAAAAGAGTTTATTATGGTTTAAAAGCACCTCATGTTCCTTAAAACTTTGCCTTCTTGAGCCACGGACCTGTCCTGGGAACATTCAATAAATGGCCTTAGTACTAAATGTGGTAAAACACACGAGTTGCAACATATTCAAATAAAACTTCCTGAATTTACCTGCTGTACTTTGTCACTTGTTTCCTCTTTTCCCCCAGCTTATAGACATTCATGTACACACTATCACCTTCAGAGAGTGGCTTTTGGAAAGCGACCTTATGGTGACTGCTAGCTGCTATGGATGGCTAGCTCACCTTCCAGACAGTCATTGGAGCCCCAACATGGTGGCAAGATTATTTAAGGCAGGCACTGCTAGGTTTTCTTCTGTTTCATAGGAAAAAAAAAATTGAAGTCTAGGGGAAATGGGGAAAAGAATAAGGATATTGCTAAAATCATGGAAGAGGAAATTAATTTTTATTTTCAGAAATGAAAATAGCTTTAATGAAAAATGCAAAAAAAAAAGCTTTTGGTACATTTTCTAAATATGTCTTTACTTTATTTGGCACTCTGCATTTGCTCTTGTGCTTAACATCTGCTCTTTAATAATTTCATGCAATACCTCTTGATGCTTTCAGGAGATATCACCCTGACCTCCGCTCTGATATTCCTACCCCCACCATGGCCTCAGAGAACCAAGGCTGTACCAGGAGGTGCCCAGTAAATTCAGGCTACTGACTGACAGGAGCCTCCTCATTGATTCTGGTATTAAGCCTCTGAAAACATAATTGGAGCAGAGGGATGCAATCAGTGGTGTCCATTGGGCACCACAATATGGGGACAGCTGATTCTGTGCATGCCATTAGCTCATTATTACACTAAATGCTGCAGTTTTAGAAGATAAACCTCAGAGCCTTAAATGGCATCTGGAGGCTGAGTCAGTTCTCCTTGGCAATGCAATTATCTCAGCTTGTTTCATTCTGCTGAGAGGTAGGAATAATATTTCACTCAGTGTTCCATTGCATTAAAATGTTTTGATACCTGTTTGAATAACATTGCCTTAATGTTAATAAATCCATAATGGTTACACAGGCAGGGGTGGTGTGTGAATCACCCTGGAAGGGATGTCCGTTAATCAGTTACTTGGGGCTTTTTTCTTTATTCATTCCCTCCTAGGGTTTGTATCTGTGAGGAAGCAGCCTACCTTCTTTGCAGCCATCTAGCATCTATATTCTAGAATCATTTTCCCCTATGTTGGTCAAATCCCGATTATCTACACAGAAGAATAAAATAACATGAGTAATCCAAAGTGAGTCATAATTTTTTAAAAGTCTGGGCCAGGCACAGTGTCTCATGCCTGTAATCCCAGCACTTTAGGAGGCCCAGGAGGGAGGATCACTTGAGCTTAGGAGTTCAAGACCAGCTTGAGCAACATAGTGAGACCCCATTTCTACCAAGAATAATTTTAAAAATAGCCAGACATGGTGGTGCATGCCTGTGGTCCCAGCCAGTGGGAGGCTGAGGTAGGAGGGTCCTTTGAACCCAGGAGGTTGAGTTTGGAGTAAGCTATGATGGATCACACCACTGCACTCCAGCCTGGGCAACCAAGTGAAACCCTTTCTCAAAAATATTCATTTTCCTTTAGAATATGTTCTGTATTCGAACATGGATGTAGCTAATGTTTGATTTTACTTGAAAAAAAAGTGATAAAACTATTGGGTGGAGACTCAATTTTTTCAAGAAGCTACCTATTTTTGCTTTACACTTCCCATGCCCAACCCTTTTGGAAACAATTCAAGATTTCTCTATTGCAGGCTTATTCTGGATTGGACATGAGCAGTAATTTTGGAAGTCCAAAGGACTCTTGGCCTTGAAGTTAAGTAGGAGGCGTTGAGATGTCAGGGAAACACCTAAGATGGTGGGTGATGCAACTGTGAATTACTGTTGTCTCCTAATAAGCCTTAAAATGTTATTTGACTAAGTCAGAAGCATATGCTATATTGCTAGTTTATTGATGTGTGAGTACCACATAAAATCATTTTTGCAAATGTGTCCTTTAAACATAAGACAGAGCATGTTATTAGACACACGGCATAAACAGCCTCCTAGTGAGTTTGTCCTCTATGCAAATTGATGCTTGATATTTGGCCTCCTCCCTATAAAGAATTGCCTTCCCCATTGACTAAGTGAGAAAATTCAACATAATTCTGATTTGAGATCCATGAGAAGTTTATTATACCTGCCTGGTGTTCTGATGATGGAGCAGAAAAAAGAAGATATGGGTTATCATCGACAGATGCTCAGCTCTCTTTCGAAATGTCAAATCAAATGGACATTTATTTTTTTGTTTTAAAATTGCTTGACCTTTATCAGAAAGCAGCTCTGGACAGACAATGATCCTTTTTGAGTCACTGTAGAGCACTTGAGCACTTATACAAAGGAGAGATTTTATTCACTTAGCCAGAATTGAGCCCCCTTTGAAAAGCCTTGAGGAAAACTATTGTGATCAACTTTCACTATTCTTTTTACAAATACCTGTGTGGCACTACAATGCAGTGTGGATCAGGCCCTGGAACATGGTGATTACAGACATGCTGCAGAGAACTTGTCACACTGGGGAGCGATAGGAAACCTGCTCAGAAGCATCCAAGGCAGGCTAGGATGGCTGCCATGTGGAAGACTGGCCATATAGGCTGCATGAACTCAGCTGGGGGAGAGTCATGATCAGTTGTCTTGCTCAGAGATGACTAAGCAGAAAAGGTGGTGTGGAACTGTGCCCTAGCAGATGGGAAAGAAGGGCAGACATGGCAGGGGCCAGAGTAAGAACCAGGTCAAAATCCGCCCAGCAAATTTTACCCACTCTCTTCTTCGCCTCTCCTTTATAACACTGTCCAATTGGTCAACAACTCTTCCTTTATAAGTCTCTTGAAAGGCACCAAAACTCCCTTTTGGGTGCATCTCTGCTAACTCTCTGGTCTAAGACCTCACTGCCTCCTAACCAGAAAGCTGCAAAGTCAATCCTAGTTGTTTTTCTAGCTACACTAAATATTTAGTATGGTGCCTAATCATCTTCCTCAAAACACCTTTTCTACTATGTTTATTTCCGGAAGGAAGGAAGGAAGGAAGGGAAGGAAGGAAGGAAAGAGGGAAGGAAGGAAGGAGAAAGAAAGAGAGAGAGGGAGGGAAGGAAGGAAGGAAAAGAAAAGAAGAAAAAGAAAAAGAAATGAAAGGAAAGGAAAGAGGAAAAAGGAGAAAAGAGAAAGAAAAGTGAAGCCAGACCAAACCAAACAAAACCTGCAGGATTTTCCTGTTCCTGTGGGGTCTGGCACAAACTCTTGAAGCTGACATGCCCTCCAGTGCCCCAGCAGTGGTTCACTCCTCTTTAATTTCTTGATGCTTTCTTGTCACAGATTTCTTTTCCCCCACCTTTGTGTGTTCTCAGTTTCCCTCTCTGCATATACAACTCTTTCATCCTCACTAAAACACAGCAAAGACTTCCAGCAAAATCTACACAGAAGCCACTGCTTCTCAGAACTCTTCTCAAGTTTGCTGGACTCTCCTCTTCTGTGCTTATAAATCGGTCGCTGTTAGTGTGACTTCATTTTGTCTTCTAAACCACGTTGGACCTCCTTGGCCATGGAGAATTAAGGCAAACCTTAATCCAATGACTAATTCATGGCTAGAACTAAGTTAGCCACCTGCCTGGTAGATTACGGTGTCCAACATAGAGAACTGAGCCAAAGAGATAGTGCTTTCCTACTTAGAAAGAGAAGGCTGCTTAGAATAGACAGCAGTGTGGGTGATAAATAGTTAACAGAGACTTTTGGTGAACACTAAAATCCTAATTAAATATGATTTAATTCTGCTTACAGTGGCAGAAAAGGGGTTCTTACAGGTCTTTTGTCTGATTACATCACTTGCTACATTAAGTTCATTAGGAATATTAGGCAATGAATAAAGGCCAAAGGAAATGAACCATTTTTAATGAATGAAGAATAATGTGGAGGCCATTTACTAGCCAAGATGAATAGTAGCAATAAACTGTGGATTCATTTCGTTGACACTATTTAAATATATGTCTGTTGCCTGTTCTATTCAGAAGCATGGATAGTAGGGAATGAGATTTACAATGTTATTTAGGACTACTTTTTTTTTGGAAATACTGTGGTTGATAATCAGATAATTCTTAAAGGATAGACAATGAATAATGTTTTGAGAGCTCAGCCTTCTTATCTAGTTGGGGTGAGAAGAATGTTTCATGCATCTTTCTGTTTCATTTAAATAATCAGGTGGTTTCACTCATAAATGGAAGGGTACCTATTTCAAGACAGTTACCTTTTAGAAACACACATAAAGCCTTCATCATATGGCAGACTTGGAGCCTGTGTTTCCTGTAGCCAAAGGCTTTTGCAAAGATTTGTGGCTATGAAAGATAAACCTTCCCAAAGTTTAAAATTATGCAGTGTTTTCAAAAAGATAGCCATTGCAGTTTTGTAGGAATTTTAATTTAATACAGAAATGAAAGGAAAGCAGTCATATCTTTTCATCATTGCCTAACCCCTTTTAAAGTATATATTAAAATTCATACTATTTCGATATTTATGCCTATGGCCTTCTAAACTTTTTCTTTAATCCACTCCCCTCCCCAACCCCCAGGAGAAACCACAGTGCAGATAGCAATTACGAGCCTTCTGGTTTCTTCCACAAAATGGGCTTTTTAAAAATTGCCTTTTAAAACACTCTCCATATAAGGAGTCCTGGTCCATGTCATTTTTGCCTTGTCCATAGGGTACATACTCAGTAGGACATTAGTGATTGAAGACAGTAGAAGCCTACTGTTCCTGGATGTGTTGTTTCTAGCTTTCAGCTCTAAAAAGCCAAATTGTTTCTAACTCCATATTTTAAAAAAAAAAGACAAAAACATGAAGGACATCTGAGCCTTGGTCTTAGGCCTAGTTTTAGAGATTGAGATCTGGTGGTAGAGGCTGTCTGTATCCCAGCTCACCAGCTCCCCCATAAACCTCCCTTGGAAATCCCTTTCAACCTTACTTCTCCTCCATACCATCCTGGTGCAGCCCTAAGGTGTCTTTACCATTGTCCTGCTGCAAGCTGTCTCACTGCCCATCTGACATCTGTAAGCCGCCTCCTTCATTCCATCTTGCCACCATAGTTGTTTCCTAACAAAGCAACTGGTTACCTCTCCTAAACTAAAGCCTCAAAGTTGAGTATCCCCCACTGCCCACGTGGCAGGTGCAAATTCAACATCTTGGAAACATGTTCCTTCCACAGTTGGGCCCTGACCTTCTGTGGCTGAGAGATAGGCATGGAATGGTACAAGGAGTATAACAGAGAAAATAAAGAAGGAGCCCCACATTTCACAAGTCTAGATTCTGTGCTTGGCACTCTTCTATACATTATTTTATTTATTTAGTTCTGTAAACAAACCTGTGAAGGGGTCATTGTTCATCTACTCAGCCTTCCTCTGTCCATTCATCCATCCAACCATTCATCCATTTTTACTCATTTATTCATTCGACAAATATTTGTTGCATCTCCTATGAGCCCAGTACAACTCAAAATCAAAGCCCGTGCTCTGTTATAGCTTATGTTCTAGTAAGAGAGATGGGCATTAAGCAGTATTAGCATCTGCAATTTCTCATTTAAGTCTTCTATAAGCAGAGAAGAGCCACAGGACACTTTTAGTCACTTACTGACGTGTTCATGGTTGTTTTCAGAAAATTTTAACTCAGCAGAATGTATAGATGAGAATGAGATGGGAAGAGTTAAGGAAAGAAGACCTGTGGGGGGGAACTGTAGTAATTCACAGAAGAACTAGTGTGGGTCTGGAGAAGGCTAGGACAGTGGGAATTATGAGAAAGGGTGAATATTAGCTATTTACAGATGAAGAATCCTTGTTTTTTGGCCACTGATGGGATGTGGAGAGCAAAGTTAAAAGAAACTCAAAAACAACTCTCTGGTTTTAAGTTTAAAGAATTGGGTGTCCGGAGTTCCCTTTAAGAGCATGTTGTGCCGAGTGGTAGAAATGGAAAAAGATGATTTCTGTCTATCATATTGACTTACAAACATCACATAATTAGAGAGACATGACTATAACGTTGCACACTGGTCTATAGCATTGTTTGAGGCATGAAATGAGTATTTGCAGTTTCTGACAATACAAAGAGAACCTTTGATGCAAAGGTGAATTAATTTCTGCTGGGGGAGTGGGAGATGATGAAAAACAAATAAGCAAACAAAACAGCCATCACTGCAGAAATCTACAATTAATAGAGCTCACCCTTTTAATATTTAGGGGCAGCATTTTAAAAAACTTTTCCTCTGCAATTTCTGATAGCTTTTGCCTTGTTTTCATGTTGGCCTTCACTGCTAGCCACTTCCCTCAATTAACATCCTCTCCAAATCAATAACTGATATTATACTTCCTGCAAGGGGGTAAAGAGATGCAACTTTTCATTTTTCCCAAACCCCTGAGGTCACATGTCCATGGAGAAGTAGTGTACAGTGATGATCCTGAATTCTCCAAGCAAGGAAGAAGTTCTCTCTCTCTGTGCATGTCCTGAGTCAAGAGGGCTTTTGCTGTGCCGTGCTGCATTCCTGCCTAGGGATTTATGGCAAATTGTTGAAAGAGAGCTTAGGCTGAGGTTGAAGAGAAAAGGCCAACGGGGGGGAAGGGTGAGTGAGCAACTGATTTGGATATCTGCCCATTGAGATTTCAGTATTTGCCCCAGATGGCCCCACTGGGATGTGAGCAGGCTGACCTCCTAGGCTCAGGGTAGATGCTTCCAGCCAGTATGGGTACAGCCTCTTTTGGAAGAGACCTAAATGAGGATGCTCTAGCAGGCTGTAAGCAAACTACTGCCTTTACCTGTGGCTTGTTCCTTGTTTTGATTTGACTGCTTGATTTCCATTTACACAACAACTTTTTTTTGTATATTTGTTTATGTGTGTAAAATATTTCAACTATCAGTAATTAATTGGCAGTTCTTTCTTCCCTGGAGTCTGTGTCACCAGTGGAACTCTGCATTAGTTTTTCGTGCCCATACAATTGGTTAAATGTTCAGTGAAGATGTCCAGAGTGAAATATTTCTCTAGGGTTATGGCCAAACTCAGAATTGTTTTTCTCTCTTCTCTTCCCCTTATATCATCATAGCCAGGCTTATCATTCTATTATTTTCTTTTGAAATTAGCTATGAATAAACTGTGTGGCCAATGATTTTGTACATTTATCTAAGTGTTAGAGTTTTGAAAAGCATTTTAAAATCTAACTTGATCTCAAAACAAACCTTTGAAGTATAACATGTGTGCATATATGTATCTTCACAATTTATAGGAGAAATGGAGGCTGAACATCTAAGAAATTTTTCTCCTGGGGGTTAGTCTAATAATTGGCAGAGATAAGAAAAAAGGCCAGGAATGTGTATGTTTAACCGAGGAGTATTTGCAATCTATTGCAAAGGGAGAGAGAACAAGTAGCTGAGCAATTTGCAGGCTGAATTCTTTGGGATCCTGATGTTGAGGAAGGATGCCTTGGGGAAAGAGGAGGCGGCTGGACACAGCTTCCTGTGCCTCACCCCCACTGCTACCAGGACAGTGCTGTCGTCATCTGTCCTACATAAGATGACTCCCTGTATGATTTCATTTGGAAAACATAAAATGTGCTATTCTAGCTTTTTGAAAAGTTTAAAAACCATAGCACTACGTTTTAGAATACTGTTCATTTTTTATGTACCAGAGCTCTGAGTGTCAGATTCTGCTATACTGTAATTACTCATTTGTGAACATACCTCTCTTTACTTCCAAGTTATCTCTTTACCGCACACAGAAATGTAAAAGCTTTAAACAATGTGTTTTTTAAGTGCTTAGTGACAACCCTAAAATATTTCCAATTGGTTCTATGGCTAAGACACACTTTGTGATGTTATTCTTTAAGAAATGCAATGGTTGATGATTTGCATTTATGATATTTCCACATAGGTTCACTTTCTTAGTTAAGGACACACTATCTCACAAGAGAGCTCTATAGAGCAACTTTTTAATGCCTAAGCATTGATTTAGAGCTGGAGCTGGGCTGGTACCACATGGACCTGCTCTTACTCTAAGAGGAAAATTGAGACCGCCATGAAAGTGTTTCGATTTTACTAAAGCCATGTCCTCAGTCAAGAGGGACTTGGCTCAGTCAGGTCTGAGAGAAGTACATCAAAATGAGTCTGACCAAGTGGAAAATGGATGCTCTAAATCATTGTCTACAGTATTTCCCTGACCTCTAGATCAAATATGTACATTATTACTCTTTGTGAAATCCTGGGAGGTAATTTAACAGAGGTACTTAATTCTGAACCTGAGGTTGTGCAATAAAAAGGAGAGGGAGGTGGCAAGGAAAGGAAGGATGAAAGAATTCTGTAGTCTCAGTGGGCTGTAGTGGAGAAAATCCTACACTAGGAACAGGGAAACCTAAGTTCTTGCCCAATGCTGAGACCAACAAGCTCTACTAAATTCACTTAATAGCAGCTCTGCTTCTCCACCCCCTGATCAATCAAGTATATATTCCTGACCATCAGACTCTGAAGAGCTGTGCCCTCCACCCTCATCACTGACATGTTTCTGCCTACAGGATAACGTCAGGCCCTGTCAAACCAACATCTAAACCACCTGTTTAGCTTCCTTTCCCTCCCTTCCTTTATTTCCAGCCACACACGAACTAAATGCTCCTTCTGCCTGTGTCATTTTATACATGCTGGGATGGTTATCCTCATGTGGCATGATTTCTCTGAGCTCAGATATTTTCACATGTGTAAGATATTCCCTACCCACTTAGGCTAAGTGGTAAAAAGTGTTACAAAAGCCTCACCTGGTGATTAGTGATGATCGGAGTGGTGGTGCTACTAGCAGCAGCAGCAGTCTGTGAGATGGGAGAACCATTGTCACCACTGCTGTCGGACACTGTGCCACCAGGACAGGTTTATGTTGAAAATTCTGTTATTGAGGTTTCCTCTAACCTCTCACTGATTGGGTTTTTAGGAGGATTCATCTTTACCATTGTATGCATTTCATTTTGCCCCACCTTCTCTTAATTGAATTATTCTACCTTTCATTGATTCTGTTTTTTATATTAATGCTGAGACTAAACTTTGTCAGGTGTGAAGGCCAAATAGACTTAACTGCTAAAAGTATCTCTGGAAGGTAGAACTGATGCCACTCGTGCATACTTCAATGCAAAGCCATAGCAATAATGCAGCTTCCCCTGGCCCATAGGTACCATTGGGCCTACACAATGGGCACTGCGCCTCAGAAATCCAGAACCATATTCGGGACACCATTTTTACTAGCAGAGGGAAAAATGAAGCCATGTTTTTTTTTTTTTTTTTTTTTTTTTTCATCTGTTCTCACCTCTTAGTTGTCCATAAGTACATGGAAGTGGGTAGAATTCCATATGTTAATTGCACATTTAATGGACTCTGCAAGGCCCAGTAAAAGGAGCATTGAATTTGGAATGGGAAGATTTGCAGCTCTGCCCACGCTGGTTGGTCAAGATGTGGTCATCAAATCCTGGTCACTCTAAATCACAGATTTCTTATGAGTAAAACAGAGATAATAATATTGATCCTGGCTTCTGGGGATCACATGAGGGAATCTATGTTGATTATTTTTTAACTGCATTCAGTAGATCCCTAGGATGCCAGGAAAGTCCCTGGAGGGCAGCTTTAGGAGAACAAGGGAAGGATGAGGATGTGAGGCTTGGGCATCACCCTCTCATCTCCCAGAATCCAACAGCTCCACTGGATTCAGCAATAGGGTAGAAATTTCCATAGTGTGAACTGAAGAACGTTAGTTCTGTGGACTCTTCATAGGAAAACCAGGCTTCTTTACTAAAACTGGTGAGAAAATAGAGGCTAAATTTTTTTTTTAATCTCTTTGCTGCAAGACTTTTCAGAACCTTTACTATGCTGGAATGCTTGTAGATTTCCAAGAGAAATAATGTACAGTCTCCTTTATATTTATCTGGGCGCAATAACTATTTCTGAGGAGCATTTCGTAGGAGTAATATTCCTTGCAGACTTTGTTGCTAGGAAATAAGAGAGCATAATTCAATGCTTAATGTGTGGTATGCATGCTGTAAGTGATAAGAATATGGCCTAGAGTAAGGTTAGTGGAGAAAGGGACTAGTCCTCAAAGGACCCAGGGAATTTAGAAAGGTGGAGAGTAGAAGAGAAGCCATGAACCAGTCAGAGATCATTGTTACAAATGTAAATAAGTAAATAACATCAGGAGCAGCAAATACCTACTGAACACTCACTATGGGCCAGGCAGATGGGTCAATGCTTTACCTGCATTTTCTAATTTTATCTTCTTGACATAGGGGCTGTCATCATCTTTATGTTAGAGAGGAAGAGAAAAGAGATTGGATAATCTGTTCGGAATAACACAGCTACTAAGAAGCAGAGGCAGCATTTATTTTATTTTATTTTACATTTATTTATTTGTTTATCCATCCATCCGAGATGGAGTCTTGCTGTGTTGCCCAGGCTGGAGTGCAGTGGCATGATCTCAGCTCACTGCAACCTCTGCCTCCCGGGTTCAAGCAATTCTCCTGCCTCAGCCTCCCTAGTAGCTGGGACTACAGGTGCACACCACTATACCTGGCTAATTTTTGTATTTTTAGTAGAGATGGGGTTTCACCATGCTAGCCAGGCTGGTCTTGAGCTCCTTGTAATCTGCTGGCCCCGGCCTCCCAAAGTGCTGGGATTACAGGTGGGAGCCACCGCGCCTGGCCAGAGGCAACATTTAACTTTGATTTTCTAACGCAGGAAACTCTGCTCTTTATTAAAAGGTCTTGCCCAGGGAGATAGCCAGGGATCCTAATTGGGAGGCTGGAATGGTACTGGTCAGAAGTAACACAGGAAAGACTAAGAAGTGCTGGATTGCAGGAAATCTTGAGAATCTGGCATAGAGCACAGACTGATCATGTTTAGGGCCCTGCATACAGTTGTGTGCATATAGCTGTGTACTTTTACAATGTACAAGACATTCTGTGGAGGGGCAGATAGGGGCTACATCAATCTAGAAGGAGATTCACATATTTAAAATTCACATAAAAATGTCCTAAGGGTTAGGAGTGGCCCTGCTCATGTTGAGCAAGAATGAGGCTTTCAAATCTCTTGTTCACCATCTCCTACTGTGAGTTCCTATCACAGAAGTTTATCATGGTGAGCTTAACAGAGACAACTTAAGGGGAAAAGAACTTTTAGAGCACTTACTGGCAACTAACATTTGCTGTGCTTCATTTGTTTCTCTCACCTACTATGGTAGAAATCTTGGTTTTGGCACTTAATGGTATAGTAACCAGCAGCCTGGGTCAGCCAAGGAGTGGCATTTGAAAAGAAAATCCTAGAAAGCCTGTTACCATAGATCAGCTATTGGGAAGGGCAGAGTTCTTCTACTTATAGATTTTTTAATTATATTAATAGGTCAGCTGCAAGCTCAATTTATTTGATCATACTATGCATTTAGAAATAACTCAAACAACTCAAGTTTATCAATATGTTTATTTATTTTTTTTTAAACAAGCACAGCTAAAGAATGAGGACATTTTCATATCAGTGGTTTTCAAGCTAATTCAGGTGGTGGAACATCTGGAGTGTAATATAATATTGAGATATTTAATTATTTTTTATATTTAACTCCATAAACTAGAGCTACACATAATAGCAAAGCTATGTTTGCTTTGCATGGAGCAATATAAAATTATACTCATGAACATTTACATCCACTAAAGAGCAAGTTTCCATAATCCATTGCTATTTAGAAGTTGCTCTGTGGTGTTTCTGTGACTTAACACTTTGTGAATAAAGTAGGTTTAGACTTGATATAGTAGGTTCCTAATATTTAAGGAAAAACTTATGGACTAAATTATTTTAACAGTATTTAATTGTTTGATTTTGAAGAGACAAATATGTTTTAGCAATGGGACTTGGGTGTTTCACCTGTACACACTTTTAGAATCATGATTCTAGATATGCATATTTGCAGAAAGTGTATTAAGTCTATCAGTCATAATAATATTTAAAGTGCTTAAGTTGTGCTACCTTTTGCATATGTCATTTCAGAATCATCATAACATCCCTATGAGAAGTGCAGTAAAAAAAACAAAACAAAACAAAACAACAACAACAAAAAAAACTGAAGCACAGAGAGGTCAAATAACTTGTCTAGAACCCCACGGCTCATTTGTAAGAGAGCCATGCTTCAAGTCACAACCTCGGAGACCACACTCATACAAAACCATGGCACTTATGGAGACCAGGTTTCTCCATGTTGGTCAGGCTGGTCTCGAAATCCTGACCTCAGGGGAGACCACGCTCATACAAAAACATGGCACTATTGGATTCAACTCCATCTGCTGCAGCTCATGCAAATTTCCACTGCGCTAGGTATCTGATCCCAGAAATGAAACATTTAACAGGAGAGTTTCCAGGATGGGTGTGGATGCTGAGGCTGGGTTAGTGTTCTTCTTGTGGGCACTACCCTATTTACTAGAATGACTAAAAGTCCAGGTCACCTTGGTAAGTTGCTTTGAAATGTCTGTTTCCTATTAATTGCCCTACCTCCTTGCCTTCCTTATATTTTCACTCTGTTCTTATTGGAATCCCCATGCAAACCTGCCTCTTAGCATCACCCAAGAGTTGAGAACTTACCCTCCCCTTCACTTGCCTATGAAATCTTACCGTTCTTGAGTCCTATTTCGTCAGTATCATACTGAACTTTTGACAATGCATTTGTGGCTAGTAATGTTTCAATATTACCCTTTATAAATCTGGAATTTTGTAATTCTCTAAATGTGGATTTTCACATCTATTCCCATTTGAAATAGTGGAGCTAGAGCTATTTGGAATCCTGAATTCATATGTCAGTTCCTCATCTCAATTGAGCTTGTTGTTTAGCTCTCTAAGCCTCAGTTTGCTTCTCTGTGCAATGGGGATGGTTACATCTAGCTTACAGGATTACCAAGAAGATTAAAGGATATGATCTACATATAGGCTAACACAATCAATTTTCAAAACCGAGAGACTGTGTTAATTGTAAATGAACTCAAGTGTATTCAAGTTTTTCCTTTTCCAATTCCATCAAAACTTTATTACTACTCTAACTTGAAGATATCATAAATATCCACATATTTATCTGTAAGAAGAACCAGGATATGAGTTTACATGCTTTACTTTAAATCTGATTAGTAGCAGTAGAAGCAAACCAGGTTTGCTCAACTTGGTGTTTTTGGAGAGACTGACTTTCCTGTACTCTCAAAAACATGCCATGTAGACATGTGTTCAGTCTTGCCTCCTCTGCCTGTTGGATGGGTGGTGCTGAGGGAGAGGAAACAAGACCCCTTTCCCTGCCCAAGCCCTTAAGAAGATGCCTTTGAAAATTTTCTGAGCTAAAGCAACCTTCTCTTTCTATTAAAGTCCTTATATCTGTGTCAGCTTTCTTTAACAGTTCTCATTAGAGATCAGATTTAGAAGGCATGGGGAATCCTTTTATTCTATAGCCAGAAGTGAGAGAAGGGGTAAGGGGAGGTGTATTCACTAATAGAGTCCTAGAAGGTCCAGTGCACCAACCCTTTCCCCCAACATTGGAGGAGGTGAGGACAGTGGGAGGACCAGCACTCTTCAGGTCAGGCCATGGGTTCAAGTCACACACGTGCCGGGAGATTCTTGCACAATTCCTCAACCTCTCATCAGTTTCATACTCTGTGAGAGCCTCAGACCCACTTCATTAACTTGTAATGTTCAAAAGAGGACTGAGAGCAGCCACTTGAAAATGCTTTATGAACTATAAAATTCTCTAGAACTCTAAGGAATGGTTACGATCATGGGGCTCTATGACCCAGATCTACAGCTTTATGTAAAGTCCCTGCTCCTCTTCTTGCTGTCCCAGGAACAGATGGAAAATCTGAGTCCTTCTGACTTCTTATTTTGACATACTGTGTGGTCTGGAAACAAAGCTTATGTACTTTTGCAGTTACCTCTTTGGAAGAAGTGTGAAGCAGACTAGGCAGTTTAGAAAGCACAGTTGTTATTTATGTTTCCTTATCACTCCCGCAGTCACCCCACTGTGCTCTTAAGGAGGACTAGGGAGGGAGAATTGAACCCCTGTGGTGAGGAGTAATGAATTTCCCTAGCTTTTGCGTGAACCAGCTCTTTGGAAAGCTAACCTTCTCCCCAGGCACTCACTACTAATTAAGAGGAGGGGTGGCTGCATTGGTAGATATCTACTGAAGCAGTTCTCAGATTCTTTTCATCACTTGCACATCAACTTCTCTTTTTCTTCTTAACTCTCTGTGAGTATTCATGCATGGGAGGAACCGAGCAAACAGTGGACCCAGATTCAAGGAAAGGACAGTGTAGCTATAGGACTCAGTTTCCCTCCATGGTTAGGTAGAGGGTCTACAGTCAGACTGCCTGGGTTTGAATCCCAGCCCTGCCACTGTCTGTGTGTTTTTGGGCATGTCACTTATGTACTTTAATACTCAGTTTTGCCACCTGTAGAATGGAAATGGCAGTACCACCCTCAGTGGGGCTGTTTTAGGTACCAGATGAGATAACTTATGTAAACAACAAAATCAGTCCCTGATTTAGCACATGATACTATCAACTTTTGTGCAGAACAAGATGTTAGCATGGAGGAGCTAGCTTACAGAAAATATTTTAGACATTCCGAGACACTGAAATGCCAGAGGAAGCTGGTTCTGTTTAAAACAAAACAAAGTGAAAGACATACATACAAACGATGGCATTGGAGAAGGCATCTTGGGTGGGATGGAAGTTGTCTTTTACTGTCCAACATAGTGTTAGAATTCAGAGGACAGAATGAAAGGCAGGGAACATCCCATGATCCAAAGCTTATCTGAGTATATGGTACTTTTATAACTGCATATCCTTGCAGGATCTGCAGTAAATCTGATAAATAGAAAAGGAGATCTTGAGCTTCTCCCCACACCTCCAGCTCTGCATCTGGGCCTTCATTGTGATTATTTCACTCTGAGAACTGCAGCCTTCTGTTTTTCTCTCCCCCAACATCATTTTAAAGCATAGCTTTCCAAATGCCATTTCTCTTCTGAAGCCAATATATTTTTTTACAGTTGGAGTTAGCTGCAACGTCTTTCACAGCTCGCAAGTCATTGGGAAGATTTGATGTTCATTCTGCTAAAATATTGCTGCCTGAAGACTCAACTGTGAAATGCAGCTGTCTTGTGTGTTTGTACTTCGCAATATTCCCAACACACACAGGCATGCACATGTGCACACATACATGCAAATATACGCACATTCACACATATACACTTTTTAAATATAAATTTAAAAGTTTTTAAATGAAAGCATGTTTATTATGGGAGGAGATTCTGCACAATTAAAGGTATCATTCATCCTGAGCAATTTTGAGGATACTATAAAGGATGTAGACTATACAAAGCTGGTGTGTATGTGTGTGTGTGTGTGTGTGTGAGAGAGAGAGAGAGACAGAGAGACAGAGATTAAGACAGAATACACTCATCTAAGATTATTTGCAGTCTAACTTCTTAAGCCATGATCTCTATGTTGGATAGTTGGAAACATTTTATAAAAGAGATTATTTATAGAAGACAAACTTGGGAAACACACTGTCCTAGGTTCAGATGCTGGCTTTGTTGCTTTACAAGTTGCATGAACCTGGGCAAATTGATTAGACTCATCAAGGTATACTCCTTCACTGGTAAAATTGCCACCTACCTCCAATAACCTTTCTTAGAATTAAATGTGATTATATAAATAAATGTTCTTTGCATAATGTTTGACAAACATTGAGAAATAATAGCTCCCTACCCCTTCTCATCTTTTATCCGTGAGCAGAGTAATGAAATATTTCTCACCCTTCTCACATATTCCCTCTTACAAAGCCATGGAGTTCCCTAATTTGAGTGTCACTTGCACCTCCCAGAACACAGGTTAGAAGACTGAGACAGAACTCAGGGTTACCTCTCAGCAGTCCTCATTAACTATTCTATAGGCCAAGTGTGTTAAGTGATTATTATTATTATTATTTTGAGACAGGGTCTCGCTCTGTTGCCCAGGCTGGAGTACAGTGGTGTGATCATGGTTCACTATAGCCTCAAATAATCCACCCACTCCAGCCTCCTGAGTAGCTGGGACTACAGTCACGTGCCACCATGCCTGGATTTTTTTTTTTATTATTTGTAGAGAAGGGGTCTTTCTCTGTTGCCAGGGCTGGTCTTGAACTCCTAGGCTAAAGTGTTCCTTGTGTCTTGGCCTTCCAAAGTTTTGGGATTGTATGTGTGAGCCATGTGCCCAGAAACATTAAGTGATTCTAACAAATGTAATAATTCCTAAAGATTTTGAAATTGTCATAGTTGCTCTGGATGGTCTAGTTAGGTTGGTGCAAAAGTAATTGCAGTTTTTCCATTCACTTTTTTTCCCACAATCACTTTTGCACCAATAAAGCAGTCTTAGAATGAAAATTCTCCACATTTCATTTTCAGCATTGTCTTTTGGAAAAATAGTGGGAATACATTTTTGGAGGAATACATTTTTGCAACTTTTTCCAGAATCTTTGCTCTTGTCCAAAATTCATACAAAAATTAAATATCCTAAAAATCTCTGTAAAATTGAGGGTCTCCATATATAGATTTTCAAGTGTAGAATCAATGGCATCATTGAGGTAAAGGCTTAAGTGGAATATCACCACTATCATCCTTGCTATGAATTAGATTGCCAGATCAAAAACATGGAATTCACTGCCTGTCACAAGGGACACCTCCCCACTCCAAACAGAAGAAGCACACCTCTTACAGACTCATTTTTACACCCCTCAAGAGCAAATAGTCCATGCTTATTATTATTTAAAAAACCTAGAGTCCTTCCAAAATGTAATGCATTATAAAAGCCTTCACATCATGGCTAATATTGAGAAAAGATGATTTATATTTTCAACTCAAAAGCAAAGCTTGGTAAAATGCTATAGTTTTAAAATTTTGTGGCTGTGTTATTCTTTTTCAAGCCGAATCTCAGGCGGAATCTACGTATATAGAAATATGACAGAAAATAAAGAGTTGCTCTTGTTGAAGTTGGAGACTTGGCCCATAACTGTTTGGCCTTTTCCTTGCTGCCTTGGCACATCCTGCCTTTATCCACACCCAAGTCACCACCTCAGAAAGTGAGAGTCACACAGTACATAGTAGAGAACCTACTAGTAGAGTAGAAAGAGATGTAACTTCAAAAAAACAGCATCAGCATTCTAGTGCTAGTTCTGCCAGGAACCAGGGAGATGAGTGTCCAGTGAGGGAGTTAAACGAATGATCTCCATGGTCCTCTGTTCTGACGTTTTGTTTTTTCTTGTTGTTGTTTGTTTCGTTTTAAATTATTGGTTTTCATCAAGTCATCATCTTTGTTACCTACATATAAGCAATAAAGTTGTTGAGAGTTCTTTCTCTGTTTTTCCCATATATGCTTTCAACAAATATGGATTTAAGTGTTTTGATGTTCCAGTCTCTATGTTATGTGATAACATGTTTTTTAAGAAACACTCATTGCTTTCATTTAAAGTATTTGAAAATGTGATCAGCATTATGTTTACCTGTTTTATGCAGGTGTGCCATGTTTGAATAAGATTAACCATGATGTTGGCAGCAGAGGATGGGGGCACTTCAGTACAACTGAAGCAGTCATACCCCACTTCTCATTACTGGGACGATAACTTGAACACTTAAGCAATCGCTAGAGCAGATGTATGTTTACAGGCCTCTGCTGTTGTAACCACTGCTCTGGATTCCAATGATGTGAGACCAGTCTCCCTCCCTTTATAACCTCTCTAAAGGCAGGCAGTGTCTCATTGGTCCCGGCGCTCTCATTGCCTACGATGGTGCCAAGCAGAGAGAAGATACTTTATCCATGTTTGATAAACACATGAGGGTTCTATGGTTGTAATGAGAGGAAACCCAGCAGTTAGAGTTTCCTATTCAAAAGTTCCTCCCAATTGCCATATGTGTTGTCTTATTGGGAATGCATTCTGTCAAGATAATGGTCCATGAGAGGCTGATGAAGAAAGAGCATAACAATTCTTGAGGCAAATCTTATAAAGCTGTCTTGTTGCCTCTTGAGAAAAAGGGGGCTACCTTTCCTAAGATTCTGAGTCAGGCTGTCCAAAGGTATCTTCCCACCAAAGTACCTTTCTATCCCAGGGTCAGCAAACATTTTCTGTAAAGGACTAGATACAAACATTTTAGGCTTTCTAAGCCATATGGTCTCTGTCACGACTACTCCACTCTCGTGTCATGGCATGAATGCAGCCATATATAATATACAAATGAATGAGCATAGCTATGTTTAAATAAAACATTATTTTCGAAGTCAAATGGCAGGCTGGATTTGGCCCATGGGTTTTAGTTTTTGTCTATTCCTCTTCTAGCTTATAGTCTAGAAGTTTTACAAAGTTCTTTTAAACTCCAACTTAGTCTTTCCTTATCTGCCACTCATGAGAATAGATAAAATAAATGATCACAGGATATTTCTTGGCCTTGTAAGATCAGATATTCTTCCTGTTCCATGCTCTTCTAAAATTTAAAACATTCTCGACGAGGCACAGTGGCTCACGCCTGTAATCCCAGCACACTTTGTGGGAGGCTGGGAGGATCACTTGGGCTCTGGAGTTTGAGACCATTCTGGGCAACATAATGAGACTCTGTCTCTACAAAAAGTTTTTAAAACTTAGCCAGGAATGGTGATGCACATCTGTAATCCTAGCTACTCAGGAGACTGATGCGAGAGGATCACTTAAGTCCAGGAGACTGAGGCTGCAGTGAGGTATGATCATGCCACTGTACTCTAGCCTGGGTGACAGAGCAAGATCTTGCCTAAAAAAGAAAAAAAAGTCCAAAACAGTCTCAAAGAGGCCTGCAAACCCCTGGTAGTTTATGTTCTCAAGGTTATCTCTGTCCTACACATTTAGATCCAGATTTGAGTTTTCACCCTTTTCTTATTTCCATAAAGGGACAATCAAAAGAACTAACCATTAGATTTATTCAAAACAGGAATATAACACTCTTTCCTGAGTATTTTAGGGGAGGGGAAAAGAGGAGTTATACTGCAAAACTGCAGCTATCTTTTAAATGAACATTAAGCATTCCACTTTTTAAATTGTTCTTCAGCTACCTCAAAACTAGTAGGCATTCATTGACTATTTCCCCTACATCACACTAAACTTACACGAACCTGCTTTATCCATACTTCTTCCTCATCTACCCAAATGTAAAACCAAAACCTTTTCTGTGCCTTCTGCAGAACAGTTTTGGTTGCCTTGGCTCTTAGCACATCCATCTAACCCTGTTGTCCTCTTCCACCCATGTAATTTACCCAGTCATTTCACCAGGAAAGATCAGTCTCTCCCTAAGTAGAATCTGGGGGGTGATGGGTCAAGCATGCTCTCCCACATTACATGTACGTGCTATTGGCCACACACTGTCTTCCAGCATCCTACTTACTTATGAAAGTCAAAGTCTAAAGTGAACAGGTGTTTTACTCCTAAGGATTGCCTCTAGAAATGAATTCTCTCTGCTGGCTCCTCCTCAAGTAGCATGTAATTCAGGCTCACAGCCTACCAGGTGTAGGAGGGCTTCTAGGCACTTGTTGAGTGCAATCTCTTTATTTGCAGGAGGAAAAAATCTGAAGTTCAATAAGGAGAATTAGATTGCTTAAAACTCAGTTAGGATTTACAATGTAGGACTAGGACCCAAGTCTAAAAATTTCTACCATAGAAGACAGCAATATTTATCAAGTTATATATCTACAAAATTGCTAGGTAGCATTATTATTATTTGTACATAGTTTATTGCTCATTGATACTTTCATTGTATCACTCTATTCATTATTTTATCAAAATTTAATTCTTTTAATAGTCATTTTTATAACAGTTTCTGAAATGGGATATTAAACGTAGTATGAGCAGAAGCTACAGGAGGAAGGGAGCTAGAAAGATGCCTTTCTTCCTGGTGTGGCAAAGGGCATGGTTCCGGAAGGGTGATGACAATGAACAAAGACAAGAAGTTTCATGAAAAAGTGTTTTATTCTGTGATCTCTTCTGTTTTTTTTTTTTTTAAGCTTTCCTAATCTCTTGAGACATATATTTTCTATAATAAAGCCTTATGCTTATGTAAGTCTTGATGTTTTTCAAAGTGCTACCATATATCATAATATGTCATTTGATCCTCACCAAAGTTTTTGAACCATAGTGAATACACAAAGCTGTAAGTCACCTTAAAAGACTCCATGCCAACAACCAACCTGCTTTCTTCCCTGACACCCAGACTATGCCCTGCACATTCTTTCAAACTTCAACAATACACAGACACAAAGACACAAGCTGGTGCTCTTTTTCTCTCTCCCTCTCTCACCCTTTTCTTCTTTCATAAATATTTGTCAACAGTCATGAAAAAGAGGAATTTGCAGACTTTATCTGACATCAGAATGTGCTTTTCTGAAAATAGATGCACTGAATGAGATAATGACTTTGGAATTACCCTATATGAATCACTAAATTATTCAGCCAATGTGTACATTCTTTTTATGCTAAGAATCTCTTTCCTTTAATCACCTTAAGACGGGGAAGGAGTGTAATACTTAGAAGAGGAATCTGGAGATGCCATGATGTGGGGTGGTCAAAAGTATCTCTACGTTTTCTTAGAATATTCCACCATCCTCAGCCAAACTGGACCAAAAAGTTATTTCAATCAACGATTCCGTTATATGGGGGAGTCTATTTAATTTTTAGAAGCAGTTGTGTAATGGATGGACATTAATGACATGCTTTCTGGCTGGTTTATAACAAAGAATGCATTTGTTTTCTCATCCTCACATCTTTTTACTGCTTGAATTTCCTTCCATATGTGTTCTAGATGAAGCTTTATTTGGTGCTGCTCTGATAATCACATAATATCCCTTTTCTCCCCTTCTTTTGGCCTGCTTGTGTACCTGTTCTCTCTGTATTTGAAATTAAACCAACCCAACGCTATAATTGAAAGAGAAAGAGCTTCTGTTTTAATTACTCTCAGTAATAGATATGACAATAAGCAGGGCTCGTTCACAGCCATTACATCAAGCAATGGAACCATCAGATCGCTGATCCTAATACCATGAAAGCTGTCACCCTGAAGCACTCTCTGATGGAGTACTTACTGTCTCCAATTACAGTTGTTTCTCCATTATCCATAGTTGAGGGGGTGAAGTAGAGGAGAAGATGGTGCCTAAGTGAATCCATAGAATTTGGTGAGGGCAGAAGGTTACAGAATGTGGAATGGGGAGCTGGGATTTGCTTACTAGCTCTTCCCCTCCACCAGCTAGGTGATTTTGGATGTCTTTCTCAATATTCTTATCTATAAATCAGATATGATAATCCACGTCCTGCCTAAATGAGCAGTTTTTGTAAACACTCAAGTACTGCAGGATTGAAGATTGTTAGGCTTCTCTACTTTGCCATTCAAATTGCTTCCTTTGCTGAGTGGAAATATGTATTCAATTTGGGTTCCATCTAATTTTCATACCCATTTCCTGATAGCATTCAGTGGTCAAAAGGAAATGTAAGGAGGAAAGAGAGATGTAAAGGGAAAGTCTAATCTGCAGACTTGATGATCAGTGTTTACAGAATTCGTATTTGCTTCAAAGGACAGCTGTGACTTTAAGAAAATCCAAGATGGCCTCCCTCAGCAATTTAGAGTCATTTCAGCACTTGGAAGTCTCTGGAATTGCAACCAAACTGGTGATTTCCTCCACCCTTTTAAATATGTGTATAAATAAAAAGAGGCTTTGTTGGTTAAAAAAGAACATTTGAGCATTTAGTGACCAAGAAAATTTTCTGCAGTGTAGAAGAAGTATATTTTGCATTAAATTTTAAATAAAGCATTCATTTATTCATTATTACCTTTTGAGGGCAACAAGTAAGTGCTACACACTGGGCTTGGCCCTGAGATAACAGAGCTATTTTGTTAAGCTATGGAGTCTAGTGAGAGAGTCAGCTTTGGAAGGCAGGATGACAGTGCTGAGTGCTGGGTCAATACAGAGTGCCAGGCTGCTCAGAAGGAAGGAGGGGTGAGTTGTGGGCTTCTTGGCTATGGAGACGAGGAGAATAGGAACATTCTAAGCAAGCCCAGTGAGCCAGTGAGAAAGTGGAACCAGGGCAAAGTGTCAGAGAGTGAGGCCTCTTTAATAATGACACTTTAAAAAATATTAACTATTTCAGGAAATCAGTCCTGAAAAGAGAGTTTGCTTCCTGACCATGAGGAATAAGTACAGCTTTATTATAGTTACAAAGCTATCTTTTCAAGTGGTTGACTTAGAGGATCAGGGAATCTCTGTCTCTTGGTAGAAATTAACTTGAAATAATAACTAACTCATTTTATGTATTTACCAGGAACTTTTTTGTCTTTTGGTTCATTTGTTTTTTATTGATTGGTGCTTAATGGAAGGCCCAGTGAGACATTTGTAGCTAAATTTGTTAGGAGCCACTTCTAATTAAAGTTCATTTGTAATGAAGATAAATGATAATCTGAGTTAATACGAAGACAGTATTCAACGTTACCTTAAAAATGATTTACACAGAACAATTTAGGAGCCTTTCTAGTGCATAAATTAAGGTGAATATATGATTAAACCTCAAACTATCAAAGCCTCTCATTTAATTTGATTTGCAAGGTGAAATATCATTATAAGGAACAGGATCCTGATTCTATTTGAAAGTAACTTTTTCTAAAAGCCTACAAGGCAAAAACGTTGGGCCAACTGGGAGGGAGCCCAGGGCTTATGCTGGAGTTTTCTGTATTTTGCTGTGCTCTTCTTCCAGCCCCCAAAATGCACAATTCCTTTACCTAGTGGGTAAGCCCCCTTCTAGAGTGTAAACTTAACTGGGAGTAGGGTGGGATCCTGCCTCTGACCATACTGCAGCCTCAGTATCTAAAATAATACCTGGCACTATTAGGTACTAGTAGGTGTGCAACTAATATTAGTTGTATAAATGAAAGGATGGATGAGTGTGTGAATATAATAAAAGAGTAAACAAATGGTAGTTCTCCCTGTATATATATATATATATATATCCTTGTTGATTTACATTGATGTGTATATATAGACATATATACTGATTTACATTGAGATATATATGTGTGTGTATATATGTATATATGTGTATATATGTATATATGTAAATTTGCTAATGTAAAGCAACAAGAATAGCTTTAAAAAATACTGATGCCTGTGTGCCAGCCCCAGATAATCTTATTTAATTGATCTTGGATTTGGCCCAAGGGTTGGGATTTGTAAGTCTTCCCAGGGTTCTAATGTGCAGGTCTAGGTGGAGTCAGTGTTGTATCCTTATCTCAGAAGGCCTGGAGCCTCTATTTCTGTTCAATTTCGTTCATAGACACTGACCTACCAATACTGGTGATCTCGATAAGAAATATCACTTCTGGTTTAACTTTTTATTCCTCCCTGTCACAGTAGGCCACAAAGTCATTTTACCTACATTTTAAAATAGTGCTACCTACTAGGAGATCTTCCAAAAGTCACTTAACTTACTTGAACCTCAGAATTTAGAAAATGGATATAATCTCTTAATTGCCTACATTACTATGTTTTTGGGAAGTTCACTTAAGATAATAGATGCAAAAATGTTTTAAAACATTATAAAGTGTAATATTATAAAATTTAAGCAATTGTTATTGTTTAGGGAAGCATAAATATGTTAATGATTAATTTGTAATTTTAATTAGATGGAATTTGAAAATACCTCAGAATGTTATGGAATGTTACGGAATTTGGCTTCATAAATTAAGAAAGATGTCCCAGCTCTGTTAGCTGCTATTCATAATAGATATAACTACTTAAACTCTTTGAACTTCAATTTCAAGGATACCTCCTGTCTCAAAAAGCTGTGAGAATTGGACACATTTCAGAAGAGTGCTATGTGGGCTCTGAAGCATTATATTAAAAAAGCCTGTTACTTTATTTTTGTTGTTATTATAATATTTTTATCCTGCTCATCGTTTGCTGGAAACGGTTCCCTTTAGATCAGGAAGGTTGATTTTGTGCCTTTCACAACTCCTAATTCAGTGACTTGAAACTGGCCACGGCAGGAGTATTTACACAAAGGAAGTCAGTAAATATTATAAATCAGGACCTTGGCAGGGCACCGTGGCTCACGCCTGTAATCCCAGCATTTTGGGAGGCCCAGGCGGCAGATCACGAGGTCGGGAAATCAAGACCATCGTGGCTAACACAATGAAACCCTGTCTCTGCTAAAAAGAAAATACAAAAAATTAGCCGGGCGTGGTGGTACATGCCTGTAGTCCCAGCTACTCGGGAGGCTGAGGCAGGAGAATCATTTGAACCCGGGAGACAGAGGTTGCAGTGAGCTGAGATCGTGACACTGCATTCCAGCCTGGGCGACAGAGCGAGACTCCGTGTAAAAAAAAAAAAAAAAAAAAAAGGGACCTTTTGTTTTTTGGAGATCCAGTTTACCAATATACCATAGCCAATATCTAAAGGTATCTGTCATTCTGAAAGCGAAAGAGTAGTTACAATTGTCCCTTGGTATCTGTGGGTTTCACATCATGGATTCAATCAACCACAGATTGAAAATGTTCAAATGAAAAAATAAGGATGGTTGTATCTGTGCTGAACATGGACAGACTTATTATCTTGTCATTATTTCCTAAACAATACAGTATAACCACTATTTGCATAGCATTTACATTGTATTAGGTATTATAAGTGACCTAGAAATTAAAGTATATGGGAGAATATGTGTAGGTTATATGAAAAGACTATGCTATTTTACATAAGGGACTTGAGCGTCTGTGGATTTTAGTATCTGAGTGGGGGTCCTGGAACCAATCCCCCATGGATACTGAGGGACTGACTGTACTCAATAATACTGGGTGATCTGAATAATTTAAATTGACGTGTGGTTGAAACCAATAACGCGGCAATGGTTGAGATTTAGCTTGCAATGGTTGAACTATAGTTTGCAATTCCAAGTATTAGTTTATTAAGGAGAAATTATATCTACTTCACCCAGACAAAAGCAAACAATGGGCCAAAACCTTCATCTTTTTCTCCTACATACTCAAGACACCGGGAAAGCATGTACCATTTGCTAGCCCTAAAATAGAGGATCACCTAACTAGTCAGTTTACTGAAGCTAACCAGTCAATTTGAATTTTTCGAGCCAAAATGTGATTTATTTTCTTTTTAAAGAAAATCTCTTCTGCCCTAAGGAAGCTTTTATTTTCTTGTCAGGCCATTTACTTTTGTTTGTGACTGACTGATTGCCATCTTTGTCAACCATCACCCTGATGACAGTTGGACATCTCTTGCCCCTCAGAACCAGCTCCCAAATTCCTAAAGTAGCATCCTTGTCATCAACACAGTGGGAATGGCATATCTGATGAAGCCCCACTGAATCAAAGACTGTTTCATACTTCTGTTCTCTCTCTCTTGTTCTGATCTAAGTGATATATCTAATTGGATTTAAACACAGGGATTTTATGGAGTAACTATAGTTTCTGTGAGAGCAGACATTTAGACCCCTGTAGTTCCCTATATTTTTATCCTCTAAGGCACTCCTTATTTCCTGTAAATTTAGTTGTTGCAAGTAGATCATTAGGTCGTGGGTAACGCACTGTTACAAAAGGAAGTTAAAAAAAGATAGAGGCACTGCTCTCCATGCTAGAAATTAGCCAGGTGCACCATTATGTAAAGAGCTTCAACTAGAGAGCACAGTGATTAAAATAACAATGAAACAATAGCTTATGCAACACTTTGCAAATATGATATTTTCATTTGTGGTATTGTACAAACCAAGCACATCAAGCAGCAATGTTAAGTAATTTGCAAAAGGCCAAGGGGAAGTGAATGAGGACACTGGAATGGAGTCTGTTTCATGCTATGCCAATCAAAGGCCTATTGTAAACAAGGGGGTGTTGCTGGCTGTGGAGGTATCTGGATGACTTGTATCTCCCAGGATGTTATAGATTAGCAACATAAACAGTGTATGAGCTAGAAAGGGAAAGGAGAGGTAGAAAAATCTGCTCATTGGCATGGAGTGTTGAATATAAAATTCTCATTTTGCAAGTCCCAAAATGATGCCTTTTTTCAGTGCACCCAGAAATGATCAGATGTGGAGGACCAGATCATGATTATCAAGCTCATAGGAGATTTATTTTTAAATGACTGACAATATAATATTTAAGTGCTTGACAATAAAGTCAAGTACACCATTCTAGTTATTAGACTATTCTTCTATACTATGCAGAGAACCCCTTTTCAGGTATTAAGATAAAAATAATCAATTTCTAAACAAAAGGTTTCTTGTGTTTTCTTCTTTTGGTTTCTTTGTATCAACTTGCTCATTTCTACTCTGAATTTGGCATATCCCACCAATTACTGCATGCACAATTAATCTACTGGCAAAAAAATTGGAGGAGAAAGAATTTGGAAAGCGTGAACACAAAGTTTGCCTTAGTCTATGAGTTTTGTTTTGACTTGCTATTTGACCTCGTATGCTGTGGACCAGCCAAAGTGAGATGACCTTCTCAATGCCACCCAAGCAAGTCTCACTAAAATCCTCTTCTCTTTGGTTGAAATTTTTGGAATGACCAATCATCTTTTTTTTTTTTTTTTTGAGACAAGTTCTGGCTCTATCACCCAGGCTGGAGTGCGGTGGCATGATCTTGGCTCACTGCAACCTCCACCTCCAGGGCTCAAGTGATCCTCCCACTTCAGCCTCCTGAGCAGCTGGGACTACAGGCACATGCCACCATGCCTGGCTAATTTTTGTATTTTTTGTAGAGACAAGGTTTCATCGTGTCACCCAGGATGGTCTTAAACTCTTGAGCTCAAGCAATCCTCCCGCCTCAGCCTCCCAAAGTGCTGGGATTACAGGCATGAGCCACCATGCCCGGACCAATCCTTTATTTTTATCTGTGAATGTATATTCATGATACAGGAGCTTATATGGTGGGACTGGAATCATTTGTTCAATTATCCCTGACTGCATTACCTGCTGATGATTGGTAGGATCCGAGTGGTGTGCAGAAGAATGCAGTCTTGGGACTCATCAAAGACCACATCAACAAAGACCACCTCAAAGACCCTCCTCAAAGACCACCACATTCCACACTCTAGGAGCTGCAAATGGAAATGACAGTTTATGGTTACATGGCGTAATAGTATTATTTTATTTTTTTAACTGATAAAAGTTGTATGTATTTATGTTATACATCATGATATTTTGATAGATGTATACGTTATGGAATACTAAAGCTAATGAACATATACATTGCCTCACACACTTATCATTTTTTTTTTTGTAGTGAGAACATTTAAAATCTACACTCAGCAATTTTCAAGTATACAATACGTAGGCCACCATGTTATATAATACATCTCCTGAACTTACTCCTGCTAATGAAAATTTTGTATTTGAATGGTCACATGGCCTAAATAACTGAATTATATGTGCCATACATCCACAAAAATTATTTACTTTACATTAAAGTAATGAATTACTTATTAAAATTTGAGGCCATTATACTACAGTTTACAATAGTGAACAAAATATTCCACACCTTTATTCTCAGTAGAAGACAAACAGTCTGCAATTCTTTCCTTTAGATCTGCCTCCGATATCCTAGATCTTGTGACATTAAAGCTAATCAAATGGCTTGATAACATGGGAATTTTCAAAGTATAAGTGTAAAGAAACCTGTAGCTATAGTGCTGACAGCACCGGTCATTGAAAATTAATCTTGTGGGTTTATATGACAGCACTGATACTGCACAGGTATCTATTCTTTTGCTTAGTCGTCGTTTATTTATTGAGCACCTACTAATGGCTGACATGGAGGTGGACCCTGGAGGTAAAAGGCTGAGTAAAACAGATATGATTCTTTCCTGGAGGATTTTATTGTCAAGTGAGGGAAGTAGCCATTATTCAAATAACCCCATATATACATTTCTAATTCTAGCAAGTATTGTGAAGGAAATTAAAGGGTGATTATTTAAACACAAACTAGGGTGAGAAAGCATTTGATCTGAGAGCTGAAGGGCAAATGAGAATTAACTATTCAGGTGCCAGGTGTGGTGGTTCATGCTTATAATCCTAGTACTTTGGGAAGCTGAGGCAGGAGGATTGCTGAGGCAGGAGGATTGCTGGGGACAGGAGTTGAGAGCAGCTTGGGCAACATAGTGAGACCTTATCTTTACAAAAATAAAAGTTAAAAAATAAGAAGGATGAACTAACAGAAGAGACATGGGGGGAGGAGTGGAAGGAAAAAATCCTAGGTGAGGCAACAACATGACAATGTTTTCTTTCTCATGACGGGCTTTCTCAGAAACAAAAGAACAGTGCAACTGGAATACAGTCTATGAGGAGGAAGGCCTTTCATGTGGAGGCAAGAGAGATTAGTCAAGGTCCAGAGATCACTCGTATGGCAGGCCTTTTGAAAGATTTTGCTCTTTTTCCTAATGACAAAGCCTTGAAGGATTTAGAGGGCCATCATTCAGATCTGGAGTCCGTTGGGAGCTTTACCAAGCCTAAGATCCCCCTCCAATGGAGAGACAACTATGTTTTCTTGCTAATGACCCAGCAACCATTAGATTCCGTCTGCTAGTAGCTGTCAAAGGCAATGACAGCTTGTCCATGCTCCAAATAACTATATTATAGAAAATATGGTAAGCGTGGGCATCTTTGGGCAGATGTCATGCAAAACTTTCACTGGATTCTCAAAAGTGGTCCATGACTCAGAGAAAATTACCCTAAACTGGTACTTTCCCAAATGTAATATAGTTTAGCATTTTTATCTCTAACTTGTTTTTCTTCTTGTTTTTATGTTAAAAAGTCACTGTTTCTAATATTCTGAGTGAGCATTAGTGGGAGCTAATGGCTTTTTAAAGAAAATTGGTGGTGGTTGTTACTAAAGTTGATGGATTTATTGAGCACCTAAAACGTTCTTTTTCTGTTCTACAAAGTGTGTGTATATGTGACTATTATTTCTGTAATTATTTCCTGATTGAAGTTTCTACTGACCAAGGGGCCAGTGATTATTTCCTTGGACTGTGGATTCAAGCTCTGTTTTTTTTCAGGGCTTCCTACAGCAGGCAATCCCTTTCTGTTCTATGAGCTATGAAAGACAGAATGATTAAAGTGGTTCTCTCTATTTCCAAAGTACATAGAACTTTGTGGGGAATTTGTTTTTGCATGTAAAATACTTCCTAATAACATATAATCAGCTACACAGTAACTCTTTATGGTATGGCAACATTTTTGTGCAAATTACTATACTAGGAAATCCAGGGCCCACAATCCACTTCCTTAGAAATGTGTATTGATCTCCTACTATTTGTGCTACATTGGGGATACAAAATTATAAATTATAGTTGCTGCCCCCAGAGGTTTTAAAGTCTATTAAGGTTTGGCCGGACGCAGTGGCTCATGCCTGTAATCCCAGCAGGATCACGAGGTCATAATTGAGAAATCCTGGCTAACCGGTGAAACCCCGTCTCTATAAAAATACAAAAATTAGCCAGGGTGGTGGTGGGTGCCAAAAAGTCTATTAAGGTTTGATGAAATATATTTTACAAATATTGAAAATCAGATGTGTTTATTGCTTTCATAGACATATATAATTTAGCTCATTTAATATGTAGTGATTGTGATAGAGAATAGAACAATATGTAAGAGGGAATGCTGCCTCTAAGAGTTTTACACACATAGATAGGACTTTTCGATAAAATGTGACAAGTGCTTGGATACAGGACTGCATGTAGAAGGCAGCCTCACTGAGAGTAGAGGATTAGAACAGGCTTATTGGGAAAGATTACACTGCATTGAGTCTTGAGGAGGACAAGCTAGCTAGGTAGAGAAGGAGTAAGGGGGTGTCAGACAGAGGGCACAGCATGAGCAAAGGCATGAAGGTGAGACGGGATAGTTCCCTTGACCCATCTGCAGGATTCGTGAAGGCTCATTTGCTCAGCCTGCAGCTCTGAACCCCTCATGGAAGGGGAAGCACGCAGGTGAGCGGGTGCAGGTGCGGGAGCAAATGAACACTGGAACTGGCTGGTCACTCCTCTCTGGTGGGAGCAGGCTCTGTGTGGGCCCCGCAGCAGTGCCCAACTGTGTTGCAATGCTCTTTTAGCTCTGCCATCTGGGAAAGAGTGTCTGCGACCCCTGGAGCCCCAGAGGGCGTATGTTACAATCAGTGCTCCTTTAGCATTCGATGTCCACGGACAGCTAAGTGTTAACCAGTTCAGTGGAAGATTAGAGTGACACAGCCTTTTACACTCTGTTACTTGGTACCTGAGTTCTTGTCTGGTGTCCAGGAAGAATTAGGTCATGCAAATGAATTGAAGGATGGTGTATGAGGAGGATTTTGTTGAGCAGTGGAAGTGGGTCTCAGCGGGAAGGGGAGCTGGAAGGGGGAAGGCAGTGGGAAGATAATCTTCCCCTCGAATTCGACCATCCCCGGCCAAGCTCTTTTCTGAAGTCCTGCCATCAAGCGATTCCTCTGAAGTCAAGCTGCTTCTCTCTGACATCCAGCTGGTTATTTTCTTCTCTCCTCCTCTGCCACTCCACTTTGTCCTCTGCCAGTGGAGCTTGGGGTTTTTATGGGTACAGGGTGGGTAGCGGGATGGGCTAGGGTGGTTTTGGAAATGGCAACATTTGGGTAGGAAAACAGAAATGTGAAGTTCTCATTTAGGGCCATGGGTCCAGGCTTGAGGGTGGAACCCTCACCAGGGACCCACCCTCTTCTACCCAGCATTCCCCTACCTCCTGTCCATATCAGAGGGATGAGAGCACATGCTAGATGTAAGGAAGCATAGGAGGAACATAGAGGAAGGAATAGTTACCTCCTCTTCCACTAAAGCAAGTTTAATAAAGGTGGCTTTTAGAGCTGTCATCATTAATGAGATGCGAGAAGACATTTCAGGAAAAGGGAGCAGCTCATGCAAAGTCATGAACTAGAGGAAAACAAGGTGTATTTAGGGAAGTAGGTTGTTTCCTACTGTATGGTGTGTGCTCAGGGAACGTGACAGGAACTGTTGGGAGTCTATGGAGGTGGGTCAGGAGGGCCTGAGTCCAAAATGACCATTCTCAAACACTTAAAATTAAGTCTGTTGGCAAAGATTTCAGTATGGGGTTAATGTAATGGAATATAAGGAAGTAGTGACAGCTTGTGCTCTCAGTTGTTGTAACATGTATGGAGAGGTATAGATACCAGGAATCACAAAGCAGCACGTACTTGTCCTCCATTCAGTAGCTATTGCACCATCTCCTCCTATATGCTGTGCTATGAGCTATGAGTTTCTGCTCAAGGTGCTGGAGAAACAGCAACAAGGGAAACAAAAACCTAGTTTTCCTGGAGCTTAAAAGACAAAAGCAACATAAGTAAGCATGTGTGCAGTGTGTTATGTGATAAGTATTACATAACAGGGATGTGTGTCACAGCAGGGAAGGGGGAAGAGGGTGAGTTGGGATATGTTTGTAATTCAGATGAGGTTCTTGGGGAAGATCTCACTAAGGAGATGACATTGAGGAAAGACCTGAAGGAGATGAGGCAGCAAGCCATGAGGAAGAATATTCTAGGCAGAAGGAAGAAAGCAAGTGCAAAAACCTCACCTCGAGTGAGGAACGTTTGGATGATTTTGCAGAAAAACAGGGAGGCCAGTATGACTGGACAGTCTGAGTAAAGAGAAGGATGAGATGGGATGGATTCAGTTGCAAGTGATTGAAATGAATAACAAACATTCATCGATCCAAGGATTCAATGACCCTAAGTATTCTTAGGTAGAAAGCAGGGTGACAGGCAGGGTGAAATAAAATCTCCCTCTATTCTGTAGAGCTGTGACTTAACCTTTCAGTCTTGTGAAAATATGTATTTATTTGTACCGCTGGACAGTTTTCCTGCTGGCCATGGAGAGAGTTTTGGTGAACAGAGAGACCTGCAGCAAAAGAGTTAAGAGATACTTTCTATTCTAGATGAATCAGACAGCAATGAGTCATTTTTTAAAATTACAGAGGTGGACACCACTTAGCAACTGTCCTTTTGAAAATTAGCTTTAATTTTTTTTTTATTTTAGTCATAATCATGGAACTATAATTACTGGAAAGGACCTTGTTTGTCATCTAACCCAGCTCTCATTTTATAGTTTCTTAAGAAACTAAGGTATGAAGTGTAGCTGAAATACTATTACAAATAAATCTATTCACTATTTAAAGCAGTATTCTGGTAAGGAATCTTTTGAAAAATATATATAATCCCTTAAATTTATAGTTTCAAAAATGTTTTAAAATATTTATGAAGTCCCTACTATGTATTTGACACTATTCTGGCATCTGGGAATTCAGCCACAATTAATAAGTTAGATTTCATCCCTACTCAGTCAGCATTTACATTGTGCTGTGAGGTGGGGGTAGGGCTAGGGAGAGCTGGGAGTAGTATGTATAGATGACAAACCAGTATGTTAATATATGGACAAAATAATTTCAGAGAAAGATAAGTGATATAAAGACAATCAAAGCACAGTGATGAATTAGAAGAATTAGAAAGTACCAGAGCTGTGGCCATGCAGTGCTGCTCTGAGAAGGTGAACTTTGAGCAGAGAAGAGATCCACCTTCAGGAGTTAGTGGTATGGGGGTGGCATGGGGAGGGGGCCAGGTTTTCCAGTCAGAGGGTACAGCCAGCACAAAGGCCCGAGCTTGGCGTGTTCAAAGAACAGACAAAAAACCACATAGTTGAAATGTAATGGAGGTGTGATATGTAAGATGGGTGTGGAGAGGTGCAAGGTGGCCAGCCCACGTGGGGCCTCTTAAAGACTGTGGTTAGACAGGTCTACGAAAATGTCAGAAAGCTTTCAACAGGGAAATGTTGACATCAGGCTTCATTTTTCAGAAGATCTGGCTTCTGTGTGGAGAATGGACTATGTTGGGACAAAAGACGAAGTGAGGAGATTAAATAGATGGCAATTTTACCAGCTCCAGCAAGAGAGATTGAGGCTTGTGCTTGGTTAGCACTGGAAGTGAAAAAGTGGGAGCAGACTGGATTCTTATCTATCAGATTTGGAGTACCATTAGCCATAAAAATCAATGCGGGGTGGGGAATGCCTGGTGCTGTGGCCCGTGCCTGTAATCCCAGCACTTTGGGAGGCCAAGGTTGGGAGCATTGCATGAGGCCAGGAGTTCCAAACTAGTCTGGGCAACACAGCAAGACCCTGTTTCTACAAAAAAAATAAAATTAAAAATTAGGTAGGCGTGGTAACATGTACCAGTAGTCCCAGCTACTGGGAATGCTAAGGCTGGAGGATCTTTTGAGCCCAGGATTTTGAAGCTGCACTGAGCCATGATCTCACCGCGGCACTGCAGCCTGTGCAACATAGTGAGACCTTATCTCAAAAAAAAAAAAAAAAGAAAGAAATAAAAGAAATACAGATTTATTTAGTAACTTCATGTAAGAGAATATGAGGCTCAGAAGATGAAGTGTGGCTTTTTCCAAACACAAGATAAAACGATTTACTGAAAAGCCTAGACTTCCAAATTGGTTGCTGAAAGGAGCCTGGGATGGAATGGCTCCCACTGATGAGAGCTTAAGCATCACTTTCTGCTTTCCCTCCAGCTATGTGAAGTTAGTCTTTTTTTCCTCCCTCTTCCATATGACTTGTTGCCAAGTTGTTTGATTATCTCCATGGGTTGTTTTCCCAGCAAAGCTAGATGCCAGGTGGAACGCAGTCTCCCCCAGCTCCCTGATTCCTTGTGGCCCTCAAATATAAACCATGAGGATTTTTATTTTTGGGATAATCACTGGGAAAAATCTCAACACAAACTTCAAACATGGAGAGCTTTTAGAGCACTGAATTTTTTCTAAGTTTTCGTACTCCTGATTCTTTATGAGTATGTCTTAATTTCTTTGGATTCATTGTCAGATGCAGTTCTGGCTAGGAGAGGCTGAATAATGGCCCCTCAAACATGCCCACATCTTAACATGTAATATATTAAATGGCAAGGGTGAATTAAGGTTGCAAATAGAAGTATGGTCACTAATCAGCTGACCTTAAAATAAGAAGACTATGCTGCATTATTGGTGTGTGCACAATGTAATCACAATTGTTCTTTAAATGTGGAAGAGGGAAGCAGAAAAACAGAGTTAGAGAGAGGTGTGAAGAGTTGGCTTTGAAGATAGAGGAAGTGGGCCAAGGGCCAGGGAATGCAGATGGCCTCTAGAAGTGCAAAAGATAAGGAAACAGATTTCTTTGTAAAGTTTCCAAAAGAGAAGTAGCTCTATCAACACCTGGATTTTTGCTTACCTAGACCTGTTTTGGAATTCTGACCTCTGGAACTATAAAATAATAAATTTGTTTTGTTGTAAGCTACCAAATTTTAGGTAATTTGTCATAGCCACAACAGGAGATGAATACATTTGCACTCTGCCATTATTCTCTGAGAAGGGACCTTTGAACTGAGACCAAACAATTATTGTTAATGGAAAGGGCTTATCTAGCCTTCCCAATTTATCTTTTTTGAGGTCTATTATAATGGATACTATGACTACTACTGCTACTACGATTACTACTACTGCATTTGAGCATTGACTACGTGTTTGCACTGTTTTAAACACTTAACTGCCCTTGTCATCCTTATTTTACAAAATAGGAAACTAGGACTCTGGCCCAAGGAGTGTGACACCAGCTTTTCAGTGAAGACCTTACTTCTTCCTCTGTGAGAGTTTCACTTGCTAGCATCTTGCAGGTGAAAGGGAGGGTGGAAAGAAAAACTTGAACTGTATGTTTTCAAGAGTTCACTCACCTCAATTATAAATTTACGTCTCTGGAGACCTCATACTGACTCCCATCTCAGAGGTCTCCTAGCTTCATGACAGAAAGAGAACCTTAGGTCATTTCCTGAGAGTTAAGAAAAGTTAATTAACATTTAGGACCAAGGACTAGTTTAGGTGCACATTTCTTGATGAAGGGTTTACTGAGTTGTAAAAGTTAATAGGAGGTAGAAAGATAGGAAGAGAGAACTTAGGACAGCCTGGCATATATATATATATATATTTTTTAACAATTCACAAACTAAGATTTGTTAAGATTCTACTAAGAATCTTACTTTGGCTACATCTGCATTATGTGGTAGAGGAGGTGAGATGCCAAGTTTATAAGTGCATCATCGTCTATCTCTGCTGTGTTTATAGAATAGTAACACATGTACCGAACATAAAAACACATTAAAGCGCACAACGAGTGTTTAAATACAGAGTATTGCCCATTTAGCAAAAATATCCAGACACAAAGTTGAACAGGCATTGAGCTGGATAATGCTTCCATGGTGCAAGCACCCGTATTAGTGTGGGCCTTGGACAATGGGAGGGGCATAAAAAAGGAAGCAATTCGGCCAAGACGCCAAGGGATGCTTGGAGAAATCACCCAGTTTGGGGGAAATAAAATTGGAAAACACAAGCTGAAAACAGCAAGCTCATGCAAACAATAGAGAAAGGCATCTAAGTGGAAAACAGAGACTGAAGGAAAATTAGAATTAATTTAAATGTAATTGTTTAACGTCTTCAGTTAATAATCTGCATGCTGTTTTTCATCCAAACACAGACACATTTTTGAGATGAGAATTATTGTTAAAAAAAAGATGTTAAAAATAAAAGAAAAAACTGCCAAGTGTCTCATAGACTGTCCCAGCACTAGCTCCCCTTCCTCCAATTCTTAATGATGAAACTGAAAGTTTGTAGTTAGCATAATGTCTCTATGCAGTCTTTCATCAGCAAAGGATAACTCAAATTTCTTGATTATCCTGACTTGATTATCCTTGACACTGAGTAGCAGTGTCAAGCACCTCGACAAGATTTTCGGTAACAACAAGGACTTCCAGGTAACCAGTGCTTTCTCACCTTGGGAATTCAGGGCATTAGGGTTTTGTTTCATTGTCCTCAGTCTTCAAAGCTAAGGAGACAGAGCAGGATGTAGAGACTTTTTACCAAGTGTAGTTATATTTGGTCCCCATAATTAAACAATAAACAAAATCAACAAAGAAGTCAAAAAAATAAAGATGGCGATCTTTGATTTTATAAAAATAACTTCCAGTATCATAAATTTAAGGTGGAAAACTGAGTAATGGACTAGGAAGAATCATTTATAGGATATGTAACAGACAAATGATTAATCTCCAGTGCACATAAAGAGCTTTTATAAATCAATAAAGATTTGAAAAATGGACACACGAATGTAAAAGGAAATCCAGAGAAAAAATATAAATGGTCAATAGACTAAAAAAGTGATCAACTTCAATAATAATGGGGGAAATACAAGCTAAAAATGAAAATAACAAAAATTAAACAAATTTATTCTATCCGGTGATGGAAATGATGTAGAAAAACAGCTAATTTCATGATAGGATCATTAATTATTACAGCTTTCCTGGAAGGCAATAGATAATATGCATAGATTTTTTTAATGTGCATATCTTTTGACCCAATAATCCCATTTCCAGGCATAAATCCCAGAGATATACAGAGGCGCACAATGATGTATATATATTTATTGGATCTCATTTCTGCCAAAAAAAAAAAAAGTATATATGATGTACATATGTATGTATCAGTGTAGAAGAGTAGAACCTCAAAAAGTATATAACATGTTAACGTTGTTGACCCTGGAGAGGAGAGTGTGTATTAGTCCATTTTCATGCTGCTAATAAAGACATACCTGAAACTTGGTCATTTATACAGGAAAAAAGGTTTAATGGACTTAAAGTTCCACGTGGCTGGGGAGGCCTCACAAACATGGTGGAAGGCAAGGAGGAGCGAGTCACGTCTTACATTGATGGCAGCAGGCAAAGAGAGAGAGCTTGTGTAGGGAAACTTGCCCTTGTAGAAGAATCAAATCTTGTGAGACTTATTTACTATCATGAGAACAGCACAGGAAAAATCTGTCCCCATGATTCAATTACCTCTCACTGGCTCCCTCTCACAACATGTGGAAATTTAAGATGAGATTTGGTTGGGGACACAGCCAGACTATATCAGGGTGAATATGACAGATAAGGAGAGAAGGGAGATTTTCACCGTTTATTTTATAAATTTCTATGTTGTTTAACTATTTTACAGTGAGAACATATACATGAATTACTATATAATTCAACATGCATAGCCATGGACATACATTTTAAAATCTGTTTAGGAAAATTGTTTAAATAATTCTAACTGATTGTGGTTACATCTATCTATAGACAGTAACTAAGCATTCTAGAATAGAAGGGATTAGATAAATATGCAAACAGCAACGATTCCACATGTAATTGTGATAATGGAATGTAAGAATAGACCAAATTTGTTTTAAATGTAGAAAATAATCCTTGAGAAATCTGTTTTGAAGGTCACTGTGTACAACAGCACTTTTCTTCTTCTCTTCTTAGAAATTATACAAACACAAGAAGGAGAAAGAAATTAATGTTAAACTCTTTTCCTTGATACTCCTTGAAGTTTATAGCTTTCATAAGAATGTGTAAGGAGGCCAAGGCTAAGATGGAGCTGAAGCTGCCTGGGAGGAAGAGCAGGAGGACATGAGGAGTGTTTTGAAAGGATCCAATGGCAGCAGGTGTCAGAGAGCACCAGCAAAAATACACGTTCTGCAGGGAGGTCTCTCACTGGTGTGCCAACCTGTTGGCACATATTATGGATAATGCTGACAATATCCTGCATAATATCCACACATATTATGGATATATGGACATATTATGGATAATAATATCCACACATATTATGGATAATACTGACAATATCCTGCATAAAATATGACTAAACAGAAAGCCGCTGGCAGTTAAAGGAGTAATACTGTTGATGAGGTGGGATTTATTGGAGCAATACAAAGGAATTATTGATAAAATTCATCATACTAATAATGTACAAAGGTAAAATTTCTATGATCAATCATCACCACAGACACTGAAGTGAAAATTTGGCAAAATTAAATAATTATTCTTGATTAAACATACGCACACACTCAAAATAAGTATGCATGGATACACTTCTAATATGATAAAATATTTCAAGCTTGGCTCCAAAGTTAATACTTGAACCATTAGTGCAAAGATCACTGAGTGAAGTAGCAGTATATGATTAATATACAAAAATCAATTGCTTCTATAAAATAGCTGGTTAGAAGATTTAATGATAGAAAAACATCAATTTAAAATAGCAGTCCACAGAAATTGAAATACTTGAAACTTAACATTTTGTTTTATGCATGACCCGTATGAAGAAACATTCCACCATTCCTGAAAACCAAAAAGGAAGTCTAATTAATGGAAAGACATACCACCATGTGCTTGGACAAGATAACGACCAGGTGCAGTGGCTCACGCCTGTAATCCTATCACTTTGGGAGGCTGAGGCAGGTGGATCACGAGGTCAAGAGATGGAGACCATCCTGGCCAACATGGTGAAACCCCGTCTCTACCAAAACTACAAAAATTAACCAGGCATGGTGGTGGGCGCCTGTAGTCCCAGCTACTCAGGAGGCTGTGGCAGGAGAATTGCTTGAACCTGGGAGGCAGAGGTTGCAGTGAGCTGAGATCGCACCACTGCACTCCAGCCTGGCGACAGAGCAAGACTCCATCTCATAAAAAAAAAAAACAACACACACACACACACAAAATCCAACAACACAAAAACACATTAACAAAAAAAAATGACAGATTCATAAGTCAATTTCTATATGTAAAATGGTGTCAAGAAAAATACCACTATACTGGGCATGGTGGTTCATACCTGTAATCCCAGCACTTTGGGAGACCATGATGGGGTTTGAGGGAGGTGTCGCTTGAGCCTAGGAATTCAAGACCAGCTTGGGCAACATGGTGGACTCTGTCTCCACTAAAAAATTTAGAAATTAGCCAGGCTTGGTGGCATGCACCTGTAGGCCCAGCTACCCAGGAGGCTGTGAGGTGGGAGCATCACTTAAGCCCAGGAGGTTGAGGCTGCAGTGAGTGACCCATGATCAGGCCACTGCCTACCAGCCTGGAAGACAGAGTGAGACTCTGAAAAACAAAAACAAAAACAAAAAACACTCACCAAATTTGTAGAATCAGACACATTAGTTCTAAAGTTTATATGCAAAAATCAGCAAAGTAGACAATGAATGAACAAATACCATGTAAGAAGATTAATGAAGTATCTCTGGTTAGAAATTGAGGCTACACTGCAAGCTTCTGTGAATACATAAAGAGATCTCTGGAAAATAATGGACATTCTGGACAGTTGATCTAAATGCATATGGAAATTCAGTGTATGAAAACGTACCATCTCAAAGCAGTGAGGAAAATATAGATCACTCAGTAAAAATTGTAGCAGTCTATAACAAAAACATAAAATTACAGTTGGGTTGTTATCTTGAGCCACACACCAGCATAGATTACAAACAAATCAAAGCTTATAAAACAAAGTACTAAAAGAAAACATGGATAAATTCCTTTATGAACTTGAAGTAGAGGGGTGGCTTTTAAATATGACTGAAAATCCGTTAATCATTAAAAGGATAAATCCAACCATATGAAAATAAAAACCTTCTGTACAGGGGGAACACATCAAAAGACCACTGATTAACCAGGAGAAGCTTCTGCAATTCACATAACAGGCCTAATTTTCCTTAAAAAATCCCTATAAAAAGAGATTTGGGAAATCATGAAGAAAAAAGATTTTCTACTCAATAGAACTGAAAAAGAATATAAACAAATAATCACTGACAGGGAAGTACAAACAGTTCTTAACCATATGAAAAATGCTCAACTTCATTTTTTTTCTTTTTTTTTTGAGACGGAGTCTCACTGTGTCACCCAAGTTGGACTGCAGTGGCATGATCTCAACTCACTGCAACTTCCGCCTCCCAGGTTCAAGTGATTCTCCTGCCTCAGCCTCCCAAGTAGCTCGGACTACAGGTGCCCACCACCACTCCTGGCTAATTTTTGTATTTTTAGTAGAGTTAGGGTTTCACCATTTTGGCCAGGCTGGTCTCAAACTCCTGACCTCAGGTGATCTGCCCGCCTCTGCCTCCCCCAGTGCTGGGATTACAGGTGTGAGCCACCATGCTCAGCCTCAACTTCATTCATAATAAAATAAATGCAAATGTAATACATTGAGATACTACTGTTTGTTTGGTTTTTCTTTTTCACTTATCAAATTGGCTGAAATCCACAATTTGATAAAACATTCTATTGGTGAGAGTGTGAGGAAATGGACATTCTCATAGAACGCAGTGGGGGAGGAAGGGAGCATGAATCTGCACAACTCCTGTAGAAGAAGTCTATTTAGAAACAACTACAAAAATTACAAAATTTCAAATTCATATATCGCTCTGAGAACATATAGAAATGCTATCCTTGGAACTTATCCTTCGTATTATGTGAAATAATATGTAAAAGTTCATTATGGTATTCTTTTAAAAATAGCAAAAGTTTAGGGAAAAATCCAATGTCCATCATTAGGGGACTGGTTAAATGAAGTGTGGTCCATCCATACAAATGAACATTATGTAATTGAGAAAAAGAATATGGCCCCTCCCTATATGTTATTTTGGGTAAATCTCCCCGGGATACGGTTCAGAAACAATTCAACATAAAGAGGAGTGTGTGTAGCAGGTTGCCTTTTGTGTTACAAAGGGAACATAGTAACATATGTTGATACTTGCAGGTTTCTAATCCTGTCTCCACTGCTTACATCTGGGTAAATTTGGGCAAGTTACATATTGTGTCTGGGCTTCAGTGGTATCACCTAGAAATGAAGATAATCACTACCACCTAAAAAAAAATTGGGAAGATTAAATGAGAAAAATATTTACAAAGCACTGAGCAAGGTATTTGGTTCCCAATTGTTGTAAAAAGGACAGTTACTACTCTAAGGGGCTCTGCCTTCTCTATATAAACTTACAAACTTTAGAAACTAATCTGACAGCCTAGCACCTACTAATATTTATTTGCTGTAGTTCACCCACTGTATTTGTACATTTAAAAATATGTATCTCAGTAAGTCCCAGAGTGCCTGAGGATTGAAAGGGGACAGCATCACAGCTCTAATGCTAAGAGATACAGACCATTAAGGCTCCATCTGAAATCAAGTATCTCTAAAAAAAAAGAAGGAAGTAAAATTCAATTTGTATGAAATTTGATTTGGACAAGTTCTCAGAGAAACAGGAACTGGATAAAGTGAATTTCACCTGTATCGAATCATCAGTCACCTTCAGTACCTAGGAAGGCACCAAAACAACATCTGGCAATCAATTTTCCATCTTTCAGTGCAGCCTGAGGAACTGGGTAGCAACCAGCATGGTATTGTAAAGAGAAAACTGTGTGGGCCAATTCAATTTCCTCCTATGACAGAATGACAGGTCACAGAGATAGGAGAAAAGCAATAGATGTAATCTACATGAGCCACAGCAAGTCTTTTGATTCAGTCCCACATGACAGTCTCATCAGGGCTTTCTGAAGATTGGGTCTAAATCAGGGTTTGAGGAACTGGGGCCCCTCCTACCCCCACCAGCGTCACCCAACCCTAGCAGAGTGCTGGATAGAAGCAGTGCGATAATCTACTAGAGACTGGAGCATGTCAGGGACGACAGAGAAGATAGAAGGGATAGAGGGAGGTGAAATTAATGCAGACCCAGAGACAGAGTAAGAAGGAGAGAGTCAGAGACAGAGAGAATGTGTGGAAAGTTTCTAGGATTAGGAGGCTACAAGTATATGTTAAGACACTCAGACAGGTGCAGTTGCTCACACCTGTTATCCCAGCAATTTGGAAGGCCAAGGTGGGAAGATTGCTTGAGGCCAGGAGTTCCAGACCATCCCTGCAACATAGCAATACCCCATCTCTTCAAAAGAAATAAATAAGTAAATAAAAATTAGCCTGGTGTGGTGGGATGTAGGTGTAGGTGTGCTGTAGTCCCAGCTACTTGGGAAGCTGAGGTGGGAAGATTGCTTGAGCCCAGGAATTCTAGGTTGCAGTGAGCTATGATAGCACCACTGCACTTTAGCCTGAGCAACAGAGTGAGACCCTGTCTTAGTGAAAAAAATAGGAACAAAAGTAAATAAAAATAGAAACATTCAAGGAGATAAACATGAGCTGGGAGACTACGTTGACAGCAAGGAGCTTCTCATGGGAAGGGAAGATCTTGATGGGCAGGGAAGCCAAGCACCTCCATGTCACTGAGGATGTAAAGAAAACTGGACAAAAAATACCATTCACAGTCACTCCCTCATTCATCGTGTGTGTGTGTCTTTGTGTGTGTGTGTGTGTGTGTGTGTGTGTGTGTGTGTGTGTGTGGAGAGAGAGAGAGAAACAGAGAGAAGAGGGAGGAGGTGAAATCTCAGGAGTTTTGTGAGAAACTATTGGGTTATGAAGGTGGGAAGGGCGGAGCTCACACTGGGAACTCTGCTTCAGGATCATATAGATATTGGAAAGTTTCATTGTAGATATTGGTGAAACTTGTCCATTGAATTACTGTAGAACTGGAAAAGGAGGAATGAATGTTACTGTTGAGTCAAAGATACGAATATGAGGACCAAAGCTGGATGGACTAGTTTGTCTTTTGCTAGCTGTCCTAGCTCAGATTCTGGACTTGTTATAAGAAGATGAAGGGGTGAGGGAATATGGGTCACAAATAGCTTTGACTTCAGTCCAAAGAGCCCTCTAACGTAAAGAAGACTTGGTATTTTCCCATCCCAGGGAAATCATGGCCTTATTTTTAACACAATAAGGTAAATTTTCTCATTAGAAAGTTCTTAATTTGTCATGTCAGTAAACATGTCCTTCTAACTGTGGTGCTGTCAGTTCACTACTGCAAAAAATGATCCTCCGTTCTCAACTCAGTCTCAGTTACTGCATCATCATAATAGTTTGATAATTTTATTACTACTCGAAGGCAAGTGATCCTTCTTTTGTTGACTACTGAGGAGGAAATTGTTAATGACATTAATAGCTTGATAATGTGACACAGAACTCTGGGTAATGCCTAGTCTGTGACTGTGTGGTTTGTCTGGAGAATTGAGTAAGATTACTGGGAAGAAACAAGAGCATTATAACTTTATGGGATGACTTGATGCCCACCTCCAAGGTTGCTATGATGATTAAATGAGACAGTGTATATACAAAAGTGGGCAATAGCAATGGTTCAATAAATGTTAGCTTTTTATGAAAATCCAAGTTAAACTTGGCTTATTCTCTTCTTTATTGCCATTCATTCTGTAACTAAAAAAGCTATTTTTCTTATCAAACACTGGGCATGAAGGATGAACTTGACCACTTCATTCTTGATACCCATGAAGTCAGAATCGGGTAATGAAAATCATTCATTATATCTGATGACATAAAATAGGCTTAGAACGATGTGTGAAATATAGTAAATTTTCATTAAATATATGTTGTCATTATTATTAGAAAGGGTGGGGAGACCTAATCGGGGGTGATGACATGAATAAACTTGTCCTCTGACATTGACTTTTAATTTATACAAGTTGGTTTTGAAAATTGAAAAATAAACTGACTCCTGATTCTCTCAGGGACTTAAACATTTCATTTTGCACTCCAGTAAGATCTGGCATGGAGGAGATGGACTATGCCTAGTACTGTCAGCAGCCTTTGGAGAAGGTCGGGATCCTGCTAAGATAAGCACAGCATGTAATGTTTGTCCTTTGGAAGCAAACACTTTGCCTTCATTGCAGTCTTCTTGTCAGAAGGAAGATAGAAGTGGGAGATGGGGAGAACTTTTTATAATTAAAGAAAAAAAAAACAACAAATGTTTCATTCTTAGCCTGGGGCTTCCTGGGGCTCTGAGGATTCCACTTTATTGGAGTATCTGGAGAATCACAGCTCTCTCTAGCTGATCAAAAGTAAAATTAAATGTGAGGCTGGGCGCGGTGGCTCACGCCTGTAATCCCAGCACTTTGGGAGGCAGAGTTGGGCAGATCACCTGAGGTCAGGGGTTTGAGACTAGCCTGGGCAACATGGTGAAACCCGGCCTCTACTGAAAATACAAAAATTAGCCAGGCATGATGGCGGGCACCTGTAATCCCAGCACTTTGGGGAGGGGATCACTTGAGGTCAGGAGTTCGAGACAAGCCTGACCAACATGGTGAAACCCCGTCTCTACTAAAAGTACAAAAGTTAGCCAGGCTTGGTGGAGGGTGCCTTTAATCCCAGCTACTGGGGAGGCTGAGGCACAAGAATCGCTTGAACCCAGGAGGTGGAGGTTGCAGTGAGCTGAGATTGTGCCACTGCACTCCAGCCTGGGTGACACAGTGAGACTCTGTCTCAAAAAATAAATAAAATAAAATAAAATAAAATAAGATAAAATGTGAATTCTGTATCACTTTATCAACACATGGACCCCAAAGTCTCTGTACTGTAAAGAGATGGCCGCAGGGCTGGGAGGAAAGACTCAGGTAGCTGAGACAGGAAGGCAATCAGGTTCTAGGGCTGGAGAAGGATCAGCAATAATGGATAATGCAGGGAGCGGAGGCGGGAAAAGGAGTACAAGATGCTTTCTTGGGCATTTTTTGAGGTTAGAATTCAACGGCATGTTTTATATGTGTGTTTCTTTTAAAATTCTTAATGCAAATTACCAACCAGGAAGCCCAGGGTAGATGGAGGGTAGGGAGGATGGAAGGTAATCCATTGCTCAGTGAGATAGGTAGAGTGCCCCTGCCCCCCCACCACTGTGCCACTATTTTTCTGGAAGCATAAGAGATACCCAGAGCCCTGGGTGACTGGAGCAGCCACAAGGCTGGACACAAGCTAGGCTAGAATGATTTTACTTTGGCTAAAACCAGAATGTCCGGGGAAGTATGGAGCCCATGGGCAGTTACTACCAGTTTCTTTTTATCAGTCCGTCTTCTCATGTGGTTTCTTGGAAAGATGTTCTCACTGAGAAGAAAAGTGAAATTCCAGTAATACCCTCTCCTGACTTCTACACTGAGCAAGACATGGGGGTAAAGGCTTTGCCTAAAAGAACAGGGACCCAAGAGGGATGGCTGACCTACCACCCATCTTCCATCTGACTCCAGTGGGGATGGTTCTAAGATATTGGTCCTAAACACTGAAACTACTGCTTTGACATTTGCTGGAGTCTCCCAACCCATCTCTTAATCTTCCCTTGGATTTTTATTTCTGTGTTCATTGGCTTCTGTTGCTTCTCTGCCAGGAAGATACAGTTTCCTATGCATTATGATTTGAACCCAAAAAACAGAAAGCTATCAGAAAGACAGAAGTTTCTTTTTATCTGAATTCAGAAAAACATGTTGGCTTGCTCTTAGCTGGATGTGGTCAGAAAAAAAGGAGAATAATTGTTTGGTAATTTCGTGGGATTTATTGCAAACTTAAAATAAAAAGTGAGATTCTCTTTAACTTCTGGTTAAATGCTGAATCTTAAAGTACTATATGTTGAAAACTAGATATGAACAATAAAATTAAGGAAACAATAAAATGTAAAAATTATCTAGATATGGAAAGCTTGTTGATCTTTCTACATGTCAAAGCTTTTCAATTTATTTGAAAATTGGACCAAACTCTGGCAGTTTGTACCATTTTGTTGGATCTTTTTGCCAAATTCTAGGCTTCTAACCCATCAGTAGATTCCAGACTGTCACACATTATATCATTTTATACTTTATTTATCTGCTAAGTTTAATTTTGTATTATTTGTAAGCAATAACACCTCTCCGGAATAATGACTCTTAAATATTATTCAAAGAAGGTTTGTATTTTCCAAAGCATTTTTTCTGTTTTTTTAATCTCCCTCTGAAAAATACTGTGGGAAGACTTGATTGATATTTGACAAATGAGTCAGCTAAGACACAGAGAGGTTCAGTGACTTTCTGAGGGTCACACAGCATGTTTATGGCAGAGATAGAGCTCTCAGATCTAATTGGTTTTTCTTGGTCATGCTGTCATTTGGCGATGCAGTTTTTAAAGGGGCTGTTCCTGTACCCCACATTTTCACCTTCACCATTATTCAAATCAACTCAGTTGTTTACGTTGTTGGGCCCGGTTGGTACTTCATCTGTTAAAATAAAAATAAAAAATAAAAATATAAACTGCTGGCATAATACTGCATCCCAAAGCCAGCAATACCATTCCCCACAGGCCAGCAGAGGGTCAAGAATAATTCACTCCCAGGCCTCTGTGAATAGCTCTGTGCTTTTTGCTATGCTACAAAGATTTTACTGTCTCAATGATTTTGTGCTGGATGATTCAATTAAAGGCCTTAACATTTAACACGTATACTTTTGACCTAACAGTTTGATGTTTAGGAGTTTACCTTAAGGAAATAATACAAATAATGAGTAAAATGTATATGCATCAAAAAATACGTTAACAAGTATGTTGATGATAATAAATAATTAGAAATTACTACTGGCACAGGGAATTGGTTGAGCGAATTACAGTCAATCCACACAATGGAATATGGTATAATTCTTTGAAATTGTAATGTAGATTTTGGTTTATGCACAGGTGAAGAGCTCCACAATATTTTATAAAATGAAAAAATATATGTCATTAACAATATAATATATTTATGGCATACCAATATATATTTATGATATATACTGTGGCTGAGAAAATCATGAGTGATTTACATTTTCTTGCAAATAAAGTTTTGAACGTTTTATTTTTGTAATGTACTTTCATTTTTCTTATAATCATAGAGGAAGGTAGGAAAGGAGGCAGAGTAATTTTTATTTTTATTTTTTACTTATCAGCTACATGGAATATTTCCAAGTTAAAAGTTTTTATAATGGAAGTGGTACGACAAATAATACTTGCTATGCTTAAAGTGTTTAGGAAATAGGCTATTAATGGATGCGTATAGACAAGAATCTATTTGCTTCGTGCTGTTCGTTAGACTGGGGTGGGGGGTACAGAGGTTGAATAGAAAGCACCCAATATAACTGCTGCATTATGATAATGCAGCTGCTTGTATATAAAGACATTACCTAGCAAAATTTTGAAAGGACTTTTCCCCTGACATGACTAATGCTATTGCTGTTAATTAAGTGACTTGTTTGGAGGAAAAGAATAATTGTGAAAGATTTTTCAGTACATTCCTGTCTTTGAAGAGGAATGAGTTCCCATAGTAATAGTATGTATTTACAGAATGGATAGTACATAAAACAAATTAGAGGGTAAAACACTATACTCAAAGCACGATTTTCATCTGTAATAAGACAGTCTCAACCCCCTGGAAGATATTTATAACTGAAGCATTGCTTCTAGACGTGGATTTAAGAGATTAGCATCAAGGTGGTCCCTGGGACAGATCACAAGTAGCACATAGGCTTGGAGAAAGTCATTATAGGTTCTCTCATGGGTTCAAAATAACAGCAGTTGATAATCTAGTAGCTAGTGTTTTTTTGTGTGTGTTTTTTTGTTTGTTTTGTTTTTTTTTTTTTTGAGACAGAGCCTTGCTCTGTTGCCCAGGCTGGAGTGAAATGGCGTGATCTTGGCTCACTGCAACCTCCACCTCCCAGGTTCAAGCAGTTCTCCTGCCTCAGCCTCCCAAGTAGCTAGGATTGTAGGCTTGCGCCACCATGCTGGCTAATTTTTGTATTTTTAGTGGAGACAGGGTTTCACCATGTTGGCCAGGCTGGTCTTGAACTCCTGACCTCAAGGGATCCACCTGCCTTGACCTCCCAAAGTGCTGGGATTACAGGCATGAACCACTGCATTTGACCTAGTTGATTTTTGTTTTTTTGTTTTTTGTTTTGTTTTGTTCTGTTTTTTTTTTACCATCCTTAATGATCTGGTGCAGAATGGAGAATGGTGTCAAGGCTTAAACTAGTTAAATGAATGCTGTTGAGAATTGGGTTTAATAATATTTCTACACTTATTTTTATTCACAAAGGAAATTAACTTATCCTAAAGAAACATCGAAGGTGTGAGAGAATTGCACTGAGCCAAGCCTTCCTGACATCTTTTATCTAGCACCTCTTTTACCTAGAGCATGGATGGCAAATCTTCATCTAAAGGGTTAACTCTAATCAGTCAAACAATGTGTCAAGAAGGATCTTGAGGCACTGTCCTGTCTCTGTGGGAAAATGGACCATGGCTGATTCATGATACCTTTCATAGTTAGGTGTGAGAAGAGCAACAATACTCATGTGGTACATTCACCAACTCAGAGCAAAGGAAACTCATTTGGAGGGGTTACAGGGATTCGTGATATGTTATTATGACTTTTCGATTGTTACAGACTTAAGCTGTTGGCTTTGTTGACCTAATTTCTCTAAAAGCCATGTTTATAAAATCATAGGGGATGTGATATGCCTTACAGCCTTGGGTAAATCAGGGTCAGTTTGAGACTGGGGTTGAGACTTTGGAGCCTGTAATTTCTTCTATGGAAGCCCAAGAGACTCACTCTGCATTCATGTTTTTTCTTTCTTTCTTTCTTTCTTTCTTTCTTTCTTTCTTTCTTTCTTTCTTTCCTTCCTTCCTTCCTTCCTTCCTTCCTTCCCTCCTTCCTTCCTTCCTTCCTTCCTTTCCTTTTCTTTCTTTCTTTCTTTCTTTCTTTCTTTTTTTTCTTTCTTTTTTTCTTTCTCTCTCTCTGTCTCTCTTTCCTTTCTTTTCTTTCCTTTCTCTTTTTTTTTTTCAGAGTCTTGCTGTGTCACCCAGGCTGGAGTGCAGTGGCACAATCCTGGCTCACTGCAACCTCCACCTCCTGGGTTCAAGCGATTCTCATGCCTCAGCCTCCTGAGTAGCTGGGACTACAGGCACATGCCATCGCACCCAGCTGATTTTTGTATTTTTAGTAGAGACAGCATTTCACCATGTTGGCCAGGCTTGTCTCGAACTCCTGACCTCAAGTGATCTACCTGTCTCAGCCTCCCAAAGTGCTGGGATTACAGGCATGAGCCACCACGCCCTGCCCCTCCATTCATGTTTTCATAAGGTGTCCCTCAGATGGGCTCTGAATATAGATCAAACCTAGCGTCCTTGTGGGTTGAATGCAGAGCTCTCACAGGCAATGGAGTTGATTTCTCATATTTCTTCACAATACCCTTAGAAGGTTCAGATGCACTCCCCATCTTATTGATAGAGAAATGGAAGCCTAGAGAATTGAATATGATGTCACACAGTCTGTTAATCATACAACTCAGATATAAGCCCATGCCTTTTTCCCACCTCATGTGCTAACACTGGTGAAAGGGAAGGTCAAACAAGTCTTCCCAATGTACCCAGAGAAGTGAGGCTTTATTTTATTATGCAGCTGTCAAAGTCAAAGCACTTTTATTAAGTGCTAGGAAGAATTTTATATACTAATTAGAATGGTGTGTGTGAGTGTGTGTGTTTGTGCATGTATGCACACTCATGTGGTGCATGTGTACACACCCATGTTTGCATGAAAAGGGGTGAGAGGAAAAATGTAGCAAATATGTAGAGCTATTGCCTTGGTGGTAAAAATACTTCAAATGTTCATGCATTAGATATATCCTTACAGGCTTTTTCACAAAGTAACAGGATTTCTGACTCAATTTAAAATCTGTCCAGAGGATATTTATTATTGGTAATTTATAAAATATATAGTAGAAGACAGGCTGATATATTAGTATATAATTTACAACATTTTAGGGAAAACTATGGTATTTTCTATAGGATAGAAAGATAACATAGCCATACACCTTTCAAACACTAGGTGCTCAAAAAAGTGTTTTGTTTTTGTTATTTGAACTATAGGTTTTTGCTGTATGATGCAAAGGGTATCACTTTGCAAAAATATTTGCATTTATGAGGATGCAAATGCCACATTTGTAAAAAAAAAATTAAATGCTAAATGCATTCAGGATACTGAATAATATATTACTATGGTTTTATAAAGCAAATAGTCATCTAAAATACATGCCATTATGAAAGAAAATACAGATGTTAAAAACCTCTGTATTGTCTCTTGAGTACCAAATGCAGCTGGTATGGGCTTGAGAGCCACAATTAGCAAGCCCTGGGTCTTTCTCTCCCTCTCCTGAGGTGCATTCCCCAACTTCCCTACAGATTGATGTACCCCCACTCTGGACCCTCCTTCAGCTTGGCACGTCCTTCATTATGGAACTTACAGCACTGGATAAGAACATTCCCTGACTGCCCCACAAGACTCAGCTCTTTGCATGCACTGTGCCTTGGTCATATTTTTTTTTCTTTGGCTTCAGAAAGACAAACGTATAAAAAATTTATTCTACATATGTCATCAGTATTTGTCACATGTATGAATGAGATCAATGATCTTTACTCTATTTCAGGGCCCCAGAAGGCTATGCTCATAAACTGATCTAACCTCCAATGGAGGGTTTCTGACTGGGAGATACGGGGTATGGATGCTAACTGCAGTACACTCAAGCTATTGGAAAGGTTGAGCTGGGCACCCAAGATGTCTCACTCGGTTGCATGAGGGTTTATTTGGCAGCTGAGTACTCAACCAGGATGTTGACCAATGGGCCTCATGGCCTCTCCAGAATAATGGTCTCAGGGCACCTGGACTTCAGAAATGGTGGATGGCTTTCCCCAGAATGTCCCAAGGGGGCCAGGCAAAGTTTCATGGCCTTTTATGACCTAGCCTTGGAAGTCACACCATGTCCCTTCTGTATCTATCTGTGATCTATCCATTTAAAGCAGTCATAATTGTACCCAAGGGGAGGAGACAGACACCTCATCTATCAGTAGGAGGACTCTTTTTAAAAAGTGAGCCATGTTTTAAAACTACCATTGTCTCATCTTCTCAAAATCAGTTATTTTTACTTTCTTTTTAAATTTTAGTTGCAATAGCTTATCACTATTTTGTTGGTTTCCCCATTCTTTAAGCTTCCCCAAAGTACCACAAAGGGTAACTCTTTTAATATTTTCCTCGACAGATGCATATTGTGTCCACTACATATCACCAGGATTTTGCAAGAATTTTGTCACACTAAATAAATAATTGCAGTGAACTGCAAGTTACCATTAAATCATTATCAGTAATCACTATCTAAATCAAGAGTACATTTCCCTACTCCCACATCGTAAACTCTTGAGTCTCATATTATTTTCTTCTCTTGAATTCCTGATGCCATTTTTTTCTGAATTTGTCCAGAATAGGGTCATGCTTTATAATAGCAGCACAAGAAGCACCATTCATATTTAACTCTGAGTTGTACCATCTGGATCGAGGGCTTAGAAATATATCTGAGTGAAATTTCATGAAAACAGGCCATTGAAAAAAATGTGCATTGTTAATCTTTGGGAAACAATAGAATAGAAATAAAGATGGCATATTTTTTCAGTTTAATGAACCTCGGCAGTCAGTATTGTGGCTGCTGAAGCGGGTTTGATTGCCAGTTGTTAAATGAGCCTACATCCCGAAAAGTGAGAGTAGATCACTCAGCAGAGCATCAGACAGATGATGTTTGCTTTAAAGAGAGATTAAACCAGTTCCGCAAAGGCCAGTGTCCCACTGCTTCCCCAAGGCAGCAAGTAGAATCTGCCCTTTCCTCTGCATTCTTATTTCCAAAACTTTTGCAGAATAAAACAAGTTCCATCAGTCCCTTGTCCACAAATGTAAAGACAGTGATAACACAAGGCAGATTTGAGAGCAATTGAGGAAGTTGCTGAGAAGTATGCCATGCCTCTCCTGAACTGGGTTGGACTTGATGCCATCAATTGTTTCTGGAAAATTCTCTGGTCACCAGCCCAAGAGAGGTTAAATGCCCAAAAATGCCTTTATTAAGTCACTCAGACTCTGGAGGTATATGTCTCCATCCACAGGAAAAATAAGTGACGAAGACTCTATTTATAGGTTCTCAGTAGATGAGACGTACTACCTAGTGTAATTGAAAAGAGGACAAAGGTAAGTATCCCCCCAAATAGCTCTCTTCCTCCTGCCTGGATCCAGTTTTTCACATTAGAATTACTGATGGCTGAGACCTGTGGTGTTCAAACTTTTTTACAGAACTCTATGTTCGAACAATATCTTAACTGGAAACCCATTATAAAAAGCAGCTACTTGTTCTAGCAGAAGATGGAGGAACCATTCAGACCCACTCACCTCCAGGCAATCAAGAGTGCCTCAGCAACCAAGGACTAGGATTTGTCCAGATGCTCTCATTGTTTTGTCAGTTGAGCAATTCAGTAATAGCTGCACTTTACAGGATGTACATTTTCTGCCAGACACTTTGCCTAATTTTTAGTTCTCATAACCAACACGTACTGTAGGTATTATTAACACCATTTTATAAGGAAGCTATAGCTCAAGAAAGATTAATAATTTGCCCAGGTCGAGAGGTATAGCACGGACTCAAATCTAGATCAGCTGGGTAATTATTTTTGTGGAATGTTATCCTACGCCCATAGGAAGTTTGCCCAGGTTGAGAGGTATAGCACAGATTCAAATCTAGTCAGCTGGATAATTATTTTTGTGGAATGTTATCCTATGCATGTAGGATGTTTAGCAGCTTCCCTGACCTCTACCCTCTAGATGCCAGTGGCACCACTACCCCCAGTTGCCATACCTGAAAACATCTCTAGACATTGCCAGATATCCCCTGGGGTAAAATCAGCTCTGGTTGAAAATCTCTGGCCTAGACCTTATCCAGAGCTGTAGGGATTCATTACCTCTCCTAAATAAAGTAACTTCAGTTCCTTTGGGCAATTTAATTCTGTAGGTTTACACTGTCCAATCCAGTAGCCTCTAGCCACATGTAATTATTTAAATTTAAATCAATTAAAACTACACGAAATTAAAATATTAGTCCCTCACTCACACTTACCACATATCAATCTATTGTCCATAGTTCAGAACCCAGAGGCTACTGTATGGGACAGAGCAGAATAGAATATTTCCATTATGACACTAAGTACTATAGGAGAGCCCTGATGTAGACAAAACTCTGCTAACACACAAGTGAATATCTGGTATTTGGAAATGGGAGATCCATCCCTTATGATTCCTTAGGCGGTTAGGGAAGAAGACAGTCCCTGAAGAACTTGCTGTGCTGACTCTGCTGACAATCAGCAAGCCACCCCTCCTTGGATATTCTCCAGTGTATGCAGGAAAAGAGCACCCTACATGGGCCAAGCGTCTGCCCGTGACCTTGGTGAATGCAGAAAAAATGCAGACGAGACCCTCTTGAAAGGAAGCTACAGACCTGTTCATTTCTTCATAAAGGTCAAAGATAAGCAGATTTGCTACCCACAGGGGAAGGATTCAGGGTAAGGAACCCTGGGTCTGACTAGAATTGGGGAAAATTAGCAAGGGAGAGAGCTTGAAAAGTGGTTGAAAAGAGTATAAGAACACACACATAGAAGACAATTTCCCAGGTTAAATTTGAAAGGTGAGGGACAACCAGATGCAGGAGCATGAGAAATCATGTAGTCCTAACAATTTGTTACAAATATGTGCCTTTCATCTTATCCTACCAATAATAGGGGGTCACTGCAAATTCATGTTTGTGTGTTTTATTGCCCCTATGGCACAAAGACATTTCATTAACAGTAGAGCCCTATGTTATAACCAAAGAGGAGGCTGCTATAGGTCACTTGAGGAAAATAATGATTTAAAGACAGTTGTAAAGAAAATAGGATCACCAGATTTAACAAATTAAACAACAACAACAACAACAACAGAGCATCCAGTTAAATTTTGAATGTCGTATAAACAACAAATGATTTTTAGTATAAGTAGATTCCATGCAATGTTTGGAATCTACTTATACTAAAATATTTGCTGTTTATCTGAAAATTAAATTTAATTGAGAGACATGTATTTTATTTGGCAGCCTTAAGAGAAAGTGGAAGACTTTCAGAGAAAACGTACATCTTTAGGCAGTGAGAAGGGAGGGGCAGTGATGATAGAAAAGAAAGTGCATTTAATTTAATGAATATAAAACGTCTTTAATTGGGATAAGGGAAGTCTAAAGACACAAGAGAAACTTGATTTTTGCTTATTTCCTATCAGAGCTGAGTAAACGAGAGTCAGCATAATTCTCAGGTACACTTGGTTATAACCAAAGCCAGGAAGTTCAGTTCAATGAATGTATTGAGTGACTCTTGTATAGCAAATATATGATGCCATACACTGGAGAACTGAAATTATGAAGGCAAAATCACTGCCCCAGAGTAACTTGCTATCTTGTGAAGGAATCACACATGCAAATTGACACTGGAAATTGACACATGCAAATTGACAAATAAACTGGAGTATAAGTGAATCTAAAGCTATGCACAATAAGTATGCAGGAGGGAGCCATTAGTTCTACTAGGGGTCAGGGAAGACTGTGTAGTGAAGTGATGCTTAAGCTAGACTTTCAGGAATGCAGGCAAGAGTGCACAGCAAGATTTGTGAAGGAACAGGTGTGATCAGGAACCTGGCCAGTGGTCAGTGATGGTAGGAATCTGGGGTGTGGACAGGTGGGTAGGAAGATTGAAATATGGTTAAAAGATGGGCTGGGGCTGGAACCAAGTCATTAGGGGATACAATCTAGGGGCAAAGAGGAGGCATTCGAGCAGGGAAGTAGCAAGATCTAATCTGTAATTGAAAATAGTAACAATAGAACATTAAATGGCAGTATATTTCAAATGTTTTGAAATTATAAGATGAAACTTTGTAGTTAAAAATCTTCTTAATATCTCTTTAAAATCTCATTTTTGGCCAGTTTATGTGTCATTCATGAGGGGAGCAATAGAGAATAACAGTTAAGACCATGGGCCTTGGGTCAGGTGATGCTGGAATTGAATCTTGGCTCTGCGACCCTGAAGTCATCAGTTTAACACATGACATCAACCGTAATCTGAAAGATGGCAGAACAACAACAGTCCCTGTACCTCATAGGTATGTGTGAGTTTTAAATAATATAACAAACACATAAAATGCCTGACACAGTGCTAAACAAGTAAAAATTATCATACATTTTGATAGAAGTAACGAATTCATTTATTTCACATTTTTACCTAGAGCTCGTGCACCTAGCTGGCTAATTTAGGACCTCCAACCCTGTTGAACACTGTGAACTCAGCTGTTCCTAGGAGCCCAGGGACCTCTTCACACATGTTCACATCCAGTTCACTCATGGCCGGTGCTGCCTTTGCCAGGCATGAGGTTTTGTGGCACCATTTCTTCTGGCATCACAATGTTTGCTGCTCCACTGGCATGGGAGGCTCCCTGGCTTCTGCTGAGGGCACTTCTGTATTCATGGCCCCCCAGGGCTCCTGAAGCTGTACTATTGTCTTTGCTAGTAGTTTTGTTTCTAGTGTGTTCCAGAGTTTAATGAAATTGCTCTTTTTGAGTTTTTTTTCCGATTCTGCTCTTTATATAACCAAGACATGTGTCTGTTAGGAGCTTGGCAGAAAAAGAACCAAGCTGTCTCCAGAATTGTCCCTCCCCTCTAAAGACCAACCTGCTGAGGGGTTTTGGCTTGTGGCCTATAGGATTCTCAGTCACCTGCTACCAAGAGTGACGTCTCCCCTGTCATGCCCTCTCCTTCCTCTTCCCACCACCCCAACACACTAAGATAAAATAGGGAACATGGATCCAGTAAGACTTCCCTTTATAAGCTGATGCTGCCCATTCGAGTTACCTATTGACAAGCCATTTGTCCCTAAATAGTTACATCAGAGTATTACCACACTGGGTTTATGGTGATGTGGGGAAGCCGAGTCACATTTTTAAAACCTAGTTGCACACCTTTCTACCACCCTCCTAAACTATGGAGCCACAGAATATTCATTACAGGGTGAGGCTGCACCAAGTCCAAGTCTGAGCAGGGCTGCCCTGTATTCGTTTCACTTATTGAGCCAGTGTGTTCCTTCCTTTTTCTTAGAGACTCAACAGACTCGGGGTCTGTGGCTTCCAGCTGACCGGTAAATCAGACATATGTGGCTAATCATTTTCCCCTTGCAGTCTATTTACAAAGTCAGCGTGCCACATGTCCCTTGCATTGTGCTCCCAGCTACCGGGCTATCTGTGCCATCTGTTGAGATAGTGGGCCCTTGCTTCACAGTGCTGGTTGTATGAGAAGTCAGTACAGATTGGCCAGCAACCTGAGCAAGAGTAAGCAGACCACTGCAGGGAGAGGCCAACAGATTTCCAAATCATAGTGGCCATGATGAGTACAAGCCATAGACCCAAACCCTAACTGAAGAGAACATTGTTATTTGTTTATTTATTTATTTATTTTTGAGGTGGGGTCTCACCCTGTCACCCAGGCTGCAGTGCAGTGGTACAATCATGGCTCACTGCAGCGTCAACCTCCAGGGATCAAGCAATCCTCCTGCCTCAGCTTCATCCTCTCACCTCAGGCCTTTAGCTGGGATTACAGGCATGTACCTCCAAAGCAAGCTAATTTTTTTATTTTTTGCTTTTCATAGCGATGGAGTCTCACTATGTTGCCTGGTCTAGAACTCTTGGGCTCAAGCAATTCTCCTGCCTCCTCAGCTTCCCCAACTGCTAAGATTACAGGCGTGAGCCATGACACCTAGCAGAGACTTCTGTATAGAGAATGTGACCCATTAGTAGTTTTTTATGGGGGCGGTATATAATGTTACCATGAAATACTATTCACAATTGTTCTAGTAACAAAGGGATTTTGTAAAGAGTGCCAACTAGCAATGTTTGGGAATCTTATGAGAATATTTAGGATCTCATAGGATTGTCACTGGTAATTATTCCTCTAGTCATGAGAACATCTCTATTTTGAGGTTAAATGTGTTGTTTCACAGTTGTTGGATGGAACTCTTACATCATTCACATAATGGTGCATCCAATTCTTCTTTTCTGAATTCTGTAGTATTGTGTATCATTTCAAAGGAAAAATAATGGTTGGAACATGTTTCCTATGGTTTCTAAACACATGTAGATTCAAGCAAATAATAGCAATATGGACTTAGGTAAATCTTATTCTGCCAGATAGATCATATTTTAAGTATGAAAGCTTATTGTTTATCCTTTAGAAAAGTGAATAATAATTTTTGCTGCAAAATGGTATACCAGCACATTTGTCTATAAACTTACATTCTTGGATATTAGCAAAATTGCAAGGGAATAACAGGCTAGATCCCAAAATCAATCTGAAAAACAGCAACAATGAAAAATCAGGGCTAGTTTAGATAATGAAGCAGTGAAGGGAGTTGATAGGAAGAAAAGGAACTCTTTTACCCCCACAGAGGCCATTGCTCATGCCATTTTCTCTCCCAGAAGAATTCCTGAGGAAAATTAAAAGACAATGGCTGCATTTCAAGCGAAGCCCAGGCCTGGGTATGCTGCTCCTCAAGAATACGATGTGCAGAAAAGTGCCCTTTCCATGGGAGCATTGCCATGTCTCTGATTTCCCCCAGCACAAAGATGGAAAAGTACTCTTGTCATTTTCTTTCTGGTTTATTGAAAATTTCATTTTGTTGCAGTGCACGTTTCCCCTAAACAAAGCTGTGTTCAACTAATTCTATTTCTAAGAGAAGTGGGTGTTTTAAGTAGTTGATGTAGCTTCTTGATTTTAAGGACAACACGGATACATCAAGGATAGAGAAAGGTATTCAATTAGAATGTGACCTTTAACAGCATAGACTCACAAAGTGTTTGACTTGTTTGGGACTTTAAATATGATCTGAAATACTAACATTTTCAAAAAAAGAAACTACGTTGAGAGAGTTGTGGACATTTATCCCAAACTCATTACCTTGTGTATGAAACGACAGTAATAAACTGGATAATAGATACAGCTACATACATTTAGCCATGTGTCCTTCTGTATATCTCAATTAATTAATGATGATGACAGCATTCTTCATTAGAACACATAGCTTGCCCAGCCACATGCACATATACAAAAGTGTGTATGATACAGGTATTATACATCTTAGATGTCATATAGCTATTAATTCAAGCCATATTGCATTCCTATATCAAATAAGGCAACCCGCATTTCACTCTGATTTGTTGCTGCTGATTTATCAATTTAGTAGATATGAGTTCATTTGCCAGTTGAAATTGCAGATTGCAATGCATGCATTTGAAAACTTTCTATAAAATGAAATTGGTATAGTGTGTTGGTGAAGCTCTTCTTACTTCAAATAGAGTAAAACTTAAGTGTATATTTTTAAGCAATTTTCTTAAAACCAGGTACATTTAGTAACTGAAGTAGTGTAACTACTTCTACATCCATAGAAGTCTTTGTTGACCTAACTCATCGGGTGGAGAGGATTTGAAATAGATAGAAGCAGTTTGCATAAAAGAAATGAACAATTTGCTCTGACTATTTGAGACAAGCTTCCTTTCATAAGAATCCAAACTCAAGGAAGCAGCTAGAGGTGTCCTTATAAGTACAGATGGGAGAGAGGATCTACATAGCTTTTGGGTGTGCACACCTAATAGAGCTGAACTAAATAATGTCGGGTAGATTTTGACTTTATATCTTTTTCATTTTTGTCATCGTTTCCATTTTTTCCTGCTTCATTTGTTCCTGATGTTTTTGGTGATGCATGAGTAGTATTTTAGGATTATGCCTATCAAAGATTTTTTAAAGTTTTATTTTCAGTATTTTCCTTACTTTGACATACATTCAATTTGTTACCACACACTTCAGTGGAAGTTAGGACTTGTCTTTATGGCCTATCTTTATACTCGGAAGCAAATTATTCATCACTTACACTTATTCTAGCTTTTCCTGTTTAGGCAAGTGTCCATTTGTCCTTAGTTCTAGCCAACATTTCCAGGGGATTCTCAAGGTGACTTCCTCCAGTTAGATATGTTCAAAAAGTGCCCAAGATGGTTGTGTACATGCATGAAAATGCAGGTAAATAATGGCAACACAACTTTATAGTTGAGCAATCCTCAATAGTTTACTAAGTAAATATCTCTATCATATGAGATCTGCTATCATTCCCGTTACAAATGAGGAAAACTGAGAAGTCAAGTAATTTTGTTACATGGTGTAATTAGGACTTAAGGCCATTTGTCCTTTCTCCAGACTAAGTGACATGGACTATGGACTAACAATGCCTTTCATTATCATTGTTCTGCCTCTTTCAAACTGTAATCAGTGCAAAGATGTCACTTCCAAACCTTGTTAAAATGCAGTTTCTGATTCTGACTCAGGTCTGGGATTATGCACTTCTAGCAAACTCCTAGCCCTTGATGCCTGAAATTCCACTTACAAGCTCCCTGAATGCTGGTCCATTGAACACACATTGAATCATAAGGCTTTTAACAATCTTCTGTTCACACAGTGAAGTAGCACAGCACATTTTCTGGAATTTCATTACATTTTCCAGTCTTTATTTTTTCAATGTGGTTAACTGTCTTTTCTTAGCAAATTTGTATGTAGATATGAAAGCATGTATCTTCATACATACGTTTTAAGTCTTAAGAAATATTTTGAATTGTAATCGGTATCAATAAACAGAAATCATTGTGTTTACAAGTATTCATTTTACAAAGTAGCACAACAGGGATAAGTTTAGTTAAGTGAACCATACAGTGGGCAAACAGTGCTCTGCAAAGCTTTGCCCCCCCTTGTGGCTGCAAACCAGAGGCATACAGAAAATAAAAAGTGCCTATTCACTCTTTACATTGTATGCCACTGCTCAGTTTATGCAATCAGATGGGGGTTTGATTGATTCTGAGGGCCTGACCTTGCTGGCTATGTCCTAAGTGGTTGGGCGTTAAGCTTTAAGCTTCTAGGGAGCCATTCACTTAGTTGAAATAAAAACAACTCCAGCGGGTTTGTGTTAGCATTTGCTTTAGTCACAATTCTGACAGACCCTAAACCAGGAGGTCAAAACTATCTAGGAGTGATTCTGAGAGCAACTTAAGCTCAAGGAGGTTGTTACAGAGTGAATTGTACATAGAGTGAAAATTCCAGAAACGCCGTGACTCCTTAACCCTGCAGGCATGCCGCCATTTGCCTGTTGTACACTCATGCCTTTGGCATTATTTCTTGGCCTGGAGGAACAGGATGGCAAGGTTAATTGCAAAGGGAGAGTGTTGGGTGCCAGGCAGGGGTAGGAGGAATATGTGGTTTCTGGATGACAGCCAAGTCTACAGTCCCACCTCTCCACCCCTTAGGCATAAGGACTAGTGGGCAGGTGTAATTAATATCACAAGGAGATATGGGAACCAGAGAACTTGCTGCCCTAGGAAGGGAGAAAAGGGACTTTGCAAAAGTGGAGGACGTGAGGCTCTGACCCCTAGTCTTCTGTTGCCAGGGATGAGGTATACCGGTAGCAGAAGAGATTACCTGTTATCTGGCAATAGTGGCTTTTTACTGAAGTACCTGAGGTGAGGTAGGTGGGGTACTGTAACTCTCTCCTCAACATGGCGCATCTGAAATATCTTAGTTTTTAGTTTCCCATCTTAATAGGGTGAGGATAGTGGAGGGGGTGAGTGGGAAGAATGGTGCTATTTTTATAATATCTAAAATTAAATTAAACTGTACTTATATTTTATAATTTATGACCCTGATTTTAGGTACTTTGACCTTTCTTTTGTTGTTGTTGTTTTTTGAGACAAGGTCTCACTCTGTGGTACAGGCTGGAGTGCAGTGGTGGGATCCTAGTTCAAACTGCAACCTCGAACTACTGGACTCAAGGGATCCGTCTGCCCCACCTCTCAAATAGCTGCGACTACAGGTGCACACCACCATTCTCAGCTCACTTCTTTTCATTTTTTTAAGAGACGGGGTCTCACTATGTTGTCCAGGCTGGCCTTGAGCTCTTAGCCCCAAAGGAGCATCCCATCTTTGCCTCCCTAAGTACTGGGCTTACAGGCACTTTTGACATGTCTATTTCATCTCTAACAGCTTAAATTCTGTCTACACGGTAATGACTTTGATTGTGTTGGGAGCGTGTACATTTCAACTCTTCAGTTTGTAATCCCTTGCCCTCCCCAGTAATCATGACTAGAAGTTGAGAATAGCTAGCCGGTGGGCCAAGTCTTGACTGAAACCACATTTTATTGGACCCACAAAGTTGATTATTATTATTATTTTAGTTGCTAAAATTTAAAAATTGGGCAGTTTCATATAATAATCCAGATTTCCAATGACTCTTAAAAACTTGGAGACTCCTCTTTCTAGGGCCTGCCTTGCTGTGTAGCTGCCCATAGGTGGGACTGCAGAGCTGCACTCCTCTTTAGGCTGAGAGTACACTCTCCAGTTTGCCAGTCTTAACCACTCATCAGCTTGGTCCTCTGCTCTCACCTGCATTTGAGTTTGTGACTCCTAATACAGAATAGCCTTTGCAAAAGCTTGAGATCGTGTGGGTGTTCTGGCATGCCTTCAGTGCAGCTGACTAAGCTCAAGAGAGCTAAGTGCATCCCAAACTGGCCAAACCCAGGATACGTGCAAAACCATGTTTCTGACTTCTGACTTCAGCCATCTACACCAGAGAATACAGGTGCAGATTTAAATTATCTGGAAGGGTTTAGTACAGAGATTGTGTTTAGCTGTGGATGGCTGAAAATCTAAAATAATAGTCATTTAAACAACTGGGCAATGCATGTTCAACTGTCATAGAAGTCTGGCTGCATGGGTCACAGCTGCTATGAGTCTACAACCGTCAGAAATCCACATTTCTGATGAGGATTGTACATCTTCAAGATGGAGCTTCTCCTCTATGAGTTGAGATGACTGCTTCATCTCTAGCTTTCTCTTGCTGGCAGGAAAGAGAAAAAGCATGAGAAAGGCATGCCTTCTCCTTCTAAGGAAACCCTGTAAACATTGCATGCATCCTTTCTGCCTACATCTCATTGGCCAGAACTTAGTCCCATGGTGATTACACAATTTCCTTTACACCAACCTAATATTTAGCTGCAAGTAAGGCTAGAAAAGAGTCTTTATTCTGGGTGACCTTGTTTCCAACTAAAGACAAGCAAGGAGACAATGAATATTAGGGTGCTAGTGGCGGTCTTTGCATGGACTGTGTCTTGTGGCTGTAAGATTTCCCAGATGTTGCCCATAGTGGGCATTAGGTAAATATGGTAGGGATAAAGGAAAGACAGGGATCAAGCCTCAGCGATCCTTACACTCAACTCCTGGTTACCGTACCATAAACCATATATACTATCTTCATTCCTTTACATACATCCTTCATTCCTTATTCCTATACATTTTGCTTTGCTTTAGCGCCCAATGCAAGTGTTTCATCTGTAATCAGCCAGGTGTTTAAATGCTATGCAAAGTACTATGAAAGTATCAAGAGACAGGGGCTCCTTCCCACATGGAAAGGCAAGTGTCTCATCAGAACTTCCACCCACCATGAAGTGCAGTTTCCCAAACTGATGTGCATGGTTGATCCTGGAACTTCACCAACTCTGGCAATATCTCTCTTAATCTTCATCATAAGCTCAGTCTCCATGGTATATTAGGAATCAGTGCTCTCAGCCTAACACTTTTCAGTGACATGGTCTCCTCCTGGCCAATGAGCATAGAAAAGGTTCCTCATGTGGTTACTTGTATGAGAATTTGAATTTACATATCTTCACTTTTGGAATAGGTGAAGTTAACTCATTTTAAAAATTCATTCTTTATATTTTTGTCAAAGAATATGTGTAAGGCCTCATTCTGTTTAAATATTAATCAGTTTATTTAAAAGGTTTACATAAAGCTTTTTAAAAGTAAATCCATGGGATAAGAAGTATACAAAGTTTTTTGTTGTTGTTGTTTTTTTAAGGAAGACTGAGACGTAACTCTGTAGATTCAAGATTAGACCTCCGCCTGCCACACCCAAATAGCTACTCTATTCAAACTATTGGGAATATAAATGATTGTTTCCCAACTGGGACAAGATAACGAAATTACTTGTTGTTCAATAAGAATAGCATATAATTGTCCTGAACTAACTTTCTGAAATACACCATTCCGACGGAACATGTATGTTTTTGGTTCTTTAAATAATATTTTTAGGCCCTAAATGTTAATTTAAAGAGAAAATCTTGAACCTTCGTCAGAGCAGATATCTGAGGATGGTCTTGGGTCTGCAGAGCATCCAGCTTGCATCTGGGCCCGGTACTTCCATCTCTCCTTTTCTCTCTGGCTCCCACTCACAGGCAGTCCTCGGATGCTGTATTAGGGAACACAAGGATTTAAGGGGGACAGGAGGCAGCCTACGTTCTGAGCCCAGCCTTTCTTTTGTCCCTTGATCATTTCAGTCTTTTTGCATATCCCCATGAGCAGGCAAAGGAAAGGACCAAGACTTCAAACTGGACTTGAGCTCCTGAGAAAGCTACATCTCTAACAAAAACATTTGGATTTGTTTTGTGTGTTTTGGAGAGGGCCATGATACTTTCATGCGACAAGCCACAAAATGGAAACATGTGGTCTGAGGATCTTCTTGCTATCCTAGCAGATACCCCTCTTGCTTTTAAAGAAATAAAAGGAAACAATACCTTTCATACTAAAAATGAGAACAAAAAAACAACCTAGCTAGGAAAAAAAAATTAAAACTCCATAGTAGCTCCTAGAGAGACATTTATTCACACATTTATTTTTAAAGAAGAAAATAATAAGTATGTATAGTGAGTGGCCTCCAGAAGCAGCTGTTTAACTTTCTCCCTGTTTCCCTGCATCTGCAAGCATAACCCTGTTGTATTCAACATCTGCTCTGCAGTTTCTCTTGAGAGCTGTAATAGAATACTGGGTCTTCTTGTCATTCTGTAAGATGAGTTATTTTGAGGGAAGAATACTTAGGGAATTCCATATAAAATACTTGTCTTGCAATACCCATATAGCTTTTTATTTTTAGTTTACAGAGTTTAAAGATCATACGTAGTTTTCATTAATCCCATTTTGCAGAAGAGAAAACTGAGGGGTAGAAAGTTTTCTCAACTGATCACATGGTAGATAAGGACAGGACTCCTCCTTTTTGATCAAGGGCTTTTTATGAACATTCTGCTATATTGTTTTGATATTTCCAGTTATTTTCTGAGAGTTTGCCACAAACAGTGACATGAGAAGGAGAAACATTTAAAATGATTTTTGTTCTGAAGGAGTCCATAGGCCTGCCAACCCAGCAGAATGTGTTACTTATAGGCGTAAAAGCAATCCTACCTTTTGACTACACACTAATGACCACCCAGCTGCTTGGCCAAAGAAGTAGGGTCTTGGGAGGTGTCTGGGTAGATGTTATTTTAAGTGCCACAGAACCTTAGACTATTACAGCTGGAAGTGAAGATCCTCCAACTCAACTCTTTGATTGCGCAAATGCAACCACAACTGCAGAGGTACAATGAATCCCCCAGACCCCTTGCTAAGCACTACACAAAGCCTAGTTGTGGGGTTCCTCCTTATGCTTCCTCAGGCATTTTCTCCTGCATTAAAAAAACACTGATAAATGTGCCAACCAGGAAATGTTTGTCAGCCAAGTTTTCTGATTTTCCCGATTTACATGATATCTGCAAAGGATTTTTAGTTATCCACTAAGCAGCTCCCTAATTGACATAATACCAATCTTCCTTCTTTTCTTCTGCTTTTTGCTCTTATTCTTTAAAATGTATCTAAATTATTGTTAACAACACATTTTTAAAATATCTGCTGAGAATCACAATGACACTGCATTTGTGTAGTTATAAGGTAGACTCTTAGATTTAGGGATACATTCCTGTTAGCCCAGCACATACACACCCTAGGGCTCATGGTTTTTGACCCACACCATATTTTGTGGCATGTAGTTCAGTTGCCCTGGCTGGGTTCTCCTATCACAAATTGCAAGACTCTCATGCAGGGCAGACACAGTGAGCCTACTTGTCTTACCTGGCATGACAGGTGAAAAGAGGTGCTTACAACACCCTAGAACAGTGTCTGGCACTTGTAGTCCAATACAGTACATATTTGTGAATGAATAAATGCACATTGAAACTCTGCCTTTGCAAGGAATTTGAGTCAACAGCATCTTAGCCTCCTTGACTAAGCCACTAGTATTTTGCTTCCTTCACAACTGCCAGCTTCACTGGAGTCTCCCGGATTCTTCAGGCGTGTCAAGGAATATTTTAGTCGCTTGGATACCAGCACACTGTTAGGATAGTGGGTCCAGATCGCTCATTCCATAATGATTCTGAGAGATTCAAAGCCATTTCTCCCCATCAGCGTGTGAGCCTATCGCTAAATAAACTTCCTGGAGTCAAGACGGTGGCGACACCCACGCACCTTGGCTTCTCTTCTTGTAACCATGGCAACACGCTTGCTCTCTTGCCCGCCCCACTCTGCTCTCAATCACCACAGAGCTGCTGGCTTAATAAAGCCTGACAAACTTAAACAATGGGGATTTCTGGCCTTAAGGCCAAGATCTTTATTAATTCCTAGCAGCCATAACCATTGAGCTGGCCTTGCTTGCTATTCAGGAACAAATTCCCCACCATGATTGATTCCTACCGCCTAGTATCAGCTCAGCTCTTCCCTTTCCAAAAATCAACCAGTCGATCAATTGATTCATCTATTAGGGGAAAAGATTAAACTATTTAGGTACTAAATAAAATTTGCTATTTTGTCTCTCTAGACCAGGATTTCTCGATCTCACCGAGTCCAAAAATGAGCATGGAAGAGTCATGCCAAGGATGCTTGGCTTCCAGTCAGAGCACAGTATATATTTGCTTCTGTCTGGTAGCCTGTTGCCCTTGACTTCACTGCATAGTCCCCTCCCATAGGCTCAGTGAACTGCTATACCTCTTGCAAGACACCACCCTTGCAAGACATTTGGATGAGAGCTGAGTCGAGGTCTGGAGGCTCTCTGCATTGAACTGGGCTCTTGCCATAGATGGCTAAAGGCAGACACAGCTGGAGAGGCCCCTGCAAATTGTGGCTGAGATGGCAGCGGTTCTGGTAGCAACTTTGCCGTCTCCAGGCCTCCACGCCCAGAACCGAAAGATAATGGCCTGCCTTGGAGCAGAAGCAGCTGCCCTCATTACCCTCCTGGTGCAAACAGGGCAAAACCATTCAATATCTCCTATTTCTTACCATATAAACCCCAAGCCCCTTGATCTGGCTCCTCGCATGCCTACCTCTCCCCAACATCTCTTATCACTGTGTAATTGTAATCTTCTCCCTTTGCTATGAAGAGTTGTATATTGTTTTCTCTCTTTTTTCTTTTTATGTGCCTGGACCTTGTTCTTACAGTTCTATTGACCTGGAATGCTCTTTCTTCTTTCCTTCCTTTTCATCGTTCAAAACACATCCTAAATGTCCAACAAGAAGACAGTGGATACATGAATTACTGTGGTTTGCCATCCATTTCTCCCTGTCAGGGCGAAGGCACCCACCCACCAGCTGTCAGGAGTGTTGACCACTTACTGTTCTCACTGAGGCCTTCTGCTCTTAGAGCCTTGGGTTGAAGGAAGCTGCTTTGCCCAGGGTTATATGAACCCACATCCAGTGGCCAGTTCATGCAAGGGTACAGAGGCTTGCACAGCTCCAAAGGGCCAGCCTAGCTGAGAACTACCCCCTGGAATGGCCTGAAGCCTCCATCACAACTGCACCACATCCCAAGCTCTCCATCTGCCCAACCCTGCCTGTCTTGCTTCCTTACAGGCAGCAATCAAAGCGTCCTCCCCAGCATGTAAACCTCTATTTCAGAGTGTGTTTCCCAGGTAACCTAAAGACAAGGCAAATCTAGGAAAAAATAATAGGTAATCATTAAAATTTTTAAATTATGTATTAAGAATATTTAATGACATAGAAAAGTGCTCAAGCTAATGAAGTAAATACAAAAACAAGAGGCAAAACTGTGCGTGCATTATGTTCCTGATTATGTAAGAATATAATGACAAAAAGGATGAGACAAAAAAGAAAAAATATATCTTTTCAGGAAGAACTACTCCTAAAATAGAACACAGATTGTGTATCTCTCTAGAATTTTGTTTCCGTTTTCTGTTTGTTTTAAACATGAGCAAGTAACATTGAGCAAGTAACATTATAAGATTTAATTAAGTCATTTAAAAGCAAAAGGGCATAATATTACTAAACAAACCCCCAGAACACAAAATACATAAACAAAAGTCTAGCTAACTCACCATCAGGGGACAAATGAAAAACTTCAGCTTCCATGGTCATTCTCTGTGCTATGTTCCAATAATATCTGCCCCTGTCCAAGTCCATAAAGTTGAATACTTCCTTTTTTGTTCATATATATATATATATATATATATATATATATGCATCTATCATTACATTTTACCAAACGGTACTGCAAATATTTAAATTTGTCGCTTATAATACACTGAGAGTTCTATGAGGATAGAAAATCATGTTTTCCCTGTCTTGGATGTGGCTTCCACTCTGTAAACACTCCATGTATTTTATAGATGAGTGAATGAGGGAATGCGTGAATAAATGAATGAATCAATAAAGTAACATTTAGAGGCTAAAAGCATAAAGAATTTGATTGGCGTGGAGGCAAACTACTGAAAGTGAAGCAAAAAAATGTAGAAAGAAGCCTTGAAATCCCAATTAACATTTCCTGATTGCTTCAGAATAGAATGCTGTAAAATGAGAGGCTTTCAGCCTGTCTGTGTTTCAGTTCTGTGCAGCTTACAAAGGAACCTGGGGAAAAGCTGACATTGCCGCTGTAGCTTTGAGACTGTCAAGATAAGCATCAGTTTGGGTTCAGAAGAAATGAACAGTGATGAATATTGTCTTCAGCTTCACAATGGTCCTTTTAATTCTTTTTTTCAAAAAGAAAAAAATGCCAGTGTTTCTTCTGGAATATTTTCAAATTTCTGCAAGTTTAATTTTGGAAAATTGCATTTGAAACTTTCTTGAAGTAGTCTTATTCTCTGCCCTTTCCGTCCTCATCTATAATTACTAATAAGTAGTCCCTTTCTTTTATTAAGGTAAAATTCATTTGTGATATAATTCACCACTTTAGCCATTTGAAAATGTACAACTTAGTGTTGCCTTTTTGCCCTGTGTTTGGCTTCTTGAAGCGACAATTTAGCCAGTCTTTGCAAAGGCATTAACAGGTTCTATTGAGCTGACATTGCAATAATGCTCCTGGGTAATACATTTACATTTTAATAAGAGCATTGATACCTTAACTCAAAGAACTAACTTAATTCTTTTATTCTCCCCATCATTTAGAGGATATGGGATCAAATCTGTTAGCAATATACATAAGAATCTTTGTAAACTGGCCCTTGCTTTCACCATTTCCTCTTCCGTGAAGCACTGTGATCTTTTTTTCTTTTTTTTTTTTTGAGATGGAGTCCCACTCTGTCGCCCAGGCTGGAGTGCAGTGGCGCTATCTGGGCTCTCTGCAAGCTCCACCTCCCGCATTCACGCCATCCTCCTGCCTTAGCCTCCCGAGTAGCTGGGACTATAGGTGCCCACCACCACACCTGGCTAATTTTTTGTATTTTTAGTAGAGATGGGGTTTCACCATGTTAGCCAGATTGGTCTCGATCTCCCAACCTCGTGATCCGCCTGCCTTGGCCTCCCAAAGTGCTGGGATTACAGGCGTTGAGCCACCACACCCGGCCAAAGCACTGTGATCTTAAGGTATGGTCAAATACTTAAACTTCTTCAAGTAAGCTGCATTCTCTCTTGCCTTTGTATTTTTTTCTTTTTCTGATTGGAAGATGCCTACACATCCTTTCTTAAAACAAAGTCCAGGCATTATGCCTGTGAAACCTTCTCCTCTTCTGCCTTTTGCTCCCCTCCTGCCCTTTCCTCCCTTCCCCTTTTCTTCCTCCTTTCTTTCTCTCTCTCTCTTATTCTCTAGGCAACTTCACATGCCACCAGTTCAATGTTTTCCGTACTGCCTTGTAGCTATCAATCCCATTGTTTTCTAATAAGATTGTAAATGCTTTGAGCATAAGGACTGTTTCCCTATCTTCACTGTTCAATGGTCTTGAAATGTAATAGATTCTCGAAAACATTTACAAAATGTAAAAAAAAAAAAAAAAGAAAGAAAGAAGAAGAATCTCACAATGTTTAGAAATCCCTGGCAGACTTGTAAAGGAGAATTTGTTTTTTGTATTGTAGTACCTGTTTAGGCACCCTTCAAGTGACTGTCTACAGTTAGGACTATACGTGATTAACAGTATTTGCCTGGAAGGCGTCAGAGGAGCAGAAAGCTGGAATGCATACACCCTTGAAACTTTTCTGATACTCTTTAGAGAAACATGCAAACTATTAATTAGATACATATCATGACAATGTGTATCTTACAGCATTGATAAACCTGAACATTCATTCCAGCCAGTTTTATTCTTGTTTCTCTTGAGCTTCAACACTGAATTTATATTTGTAACACCTGCTGTTTCCATCCCAGGATAATAGACTATTTAGCATTTTATCATTTCCAAAGTATAAGAATTCACACTCTACCCACCCCTAGTTATTTGATATGGATCTTTTCTGATGGCTCCCTGGGGATCATTCTGTAGTCTAGGCTACACTACCAAGGCTGTAGGCTGTCACACCAGTATATAAACTGAAAATAAAATAAAGAGAAAGATGTTCAGATTATTGAAAACGAAAAGCAATAATGAAAAGTGTGGGACTAGAGGAGGGAAAAAGAGGAGAGAGAGAGGGAGAAGAAAACAAAACAAAATTATAGTTGTCTTAGTACTCAAATCCTTGTTGCCCAGTCTTCCATGCAGCCTTCCTCATTCTAAGCTGACATGCTCACTGAAGCCTTCAGTAGAATGTGAGGGAGTTATCCAATGTTCATGTGCAGAATAGTCATCTGGTAACTTGTTCAAAATGATGGATTCCTGGCCATGGTGCTGATTTCTGACTTAATTTCTCTGAGGAGTATCTCGGGAATTTGCCTCTCTGACAAGGCCCCAGATGATTCTGTTAGAGGTGGTCTGATCAGTGAACCACACTTTGAGAAATACCACAGGACCATCTTTTAGCCTGACTGCATTAATAAGCACTTTATGCTCAAACAACAGGCATATATTAGCTCATGTTTTATTGTGGCTTGGCAATTGGAGCTGCATTCAGCTGAATGGGCCTTTTGCTGGTATTGCCTGAGCTTGCTCTTGAAGCTCCAAGTAGCTGGTGGCTCAGCTGGGGCTGGATGGTTAAAGTTGGCGTAGTCTCATGACTGGTAGGTACCAGGCTGTTGGTCAATGGCACGTCATTTCTCCTCCATGTGGTTTCCACGCCAGGATAGCCAGGACTTCTTCATAGAATGGTCTCATTATTTCCAACAGGAAGAAAAGGTATGCCCCAAAGTGCAAGCACTTTCCAAGCCTCTGTTTGTATTATGTTTTCTGTGTCAAACTGACAAAACAAGTCATATGGCTAAGTATAGAATTGAGGAGAAGAGAAATGAACTGTACCTCTTAATGGAAAGCATGGTAAAGTCACATTGAGAGGAATAGCAGGACTACAGGGCTATCTTTGCCAACAATCTTCCACATCTATTAGATCAGTAAACTATTGTGTCTGATAATGGTTGAAGAACCAGATTTTATGAAGAATTTATACTTTAATGTATAAATTAGTGCAAAGGCAACTTTATCCTCCAAGTAAAAACCCTTTTGCTGACTTGTAACATTTCACTCAAAAAAAATTTTTTTTGAGGAAGAGGTCAGTGGACTTATGGCCAGTATGATGAGAATTGTGCATAATATTGAATAGACCCATGGAAAACTATAGCCCTATTAATGTTATCTGCCTTGAATTACTTGTCAGAAAAAAAAGATTAAGTGCTGTGGCTCTAGGGACCTCGGGGGAGATTAAGTAAGGGGGACAGATGAGGATCTTCTGGTTCACTGCTTTTGGCAGAAGTAGATATACCTAGTGGTAAAGACCATTGTATCTGCCTGTTTAGGTTCCATTCTCGGACTTTTCCATTCTATTTTTTTAATTTTTATTTTTATTTTTTTTGAGATGGAGTCTTGCTCTGTCACCGGGCTGGAGTGCAGTGGCATGATCTCGGCTCACTGCAATCTCCGCCTCACGGGTTCATTCTCCTGCCTCAGCCTCCTTAGTAGCTGGGATTACAGGTGCGTGCCACCACACCTAGCTAATTTTTGTATTTTCAGTAGAGACAGGGTGTCACCTTGTTGGCCAGGATGGTCTCCATCTCCTGACCTTGTGATCTGCCCACCTCGGCCTCCCAAAGTGCTGGGATTACAAGCATGAGCCACCACTCCTGGCCCGACTTTTCCATTCTTTACCTGTTTGCCTTCGTTACATAAATTACCTCACTTCTCCATACCTCACAGTGTTGTTGTAGATTTAAATAAAATTATGCACGTTGTAAAAGCTCACAAAGCATCAGCTATCATCATCTTCGTTATCATCATTCTAGAAAAAAGTATTGCTAGCATACCATAGCTCTCTTTATCCACCTTAGGAGGGGATAACTACCTAAAGAATGTACACTCAGAGAAGTCCTTGCTTTCCTCTTTCCAATTCCTGAAATAACTTCAAGATTGACCAACACTTTTTATTTCATGAGAATAGGAGAGAATGACTTTACCCAAACTTGTTCCTGTTATCTACAGGGACTTGGTGACTAGTACTCCCACTACAGTTTAAGGGAAAAGCTACTGTGGTAGCCAGTCTTCAGAATAGGCACCAATGATCCGTGCCATATGGCATCCAGACTTTTGTTTAAAATTACCCTCACATTGAGTAGAGTTGACTTGTTTAACTCAAAAGGATATTACAGAAATGAAGTGTACAGAAGCATTTTAGTGTGATGTAACCTCATTTGTCTAGTTTTGCTTTTGTTGTCTGTACTTTTGGCACAGCAAATGAAACAAGCGACATATTGAAGAGACAACCTATGAAATGCGAGGAGATATTTTCAAACCTTAACCTCTTATATTTGACAAGAGGTTAATACCTAAAATATATAAGAAATTCGAACAATAGCAAAAAAAAATCAATAGCACAAAAACAAATAATCCAGTTACAAAGTGGGCAAAGGACTTGAATAGACATTTCTGAAAAGAAAACACACAAATGGCCAACAGGTTTATGAAAAAATCTTCAACATCTTTAATCATCAAGGAAATGCAAATAAAAATCACAATGAGCTATCACCTCACACTTGTTAGAATGGCTGTTAACAACAAATGAAAAATAAGTGTTGATGAGGATGTGGAGAAAAGGGAACCCTTTAACACTGTTGGTGGGAATGAAATTAGTGGAGCCATTATGCAAAGTAGTATGGAGATATGTCAAAAAATTAAAAATCAAACTACCATATGATCCAACAATGCCACTACTAGCTATATATCCAAAAGAGATGATACCAGTATGTTGAAAAGATATCTGCACTTCCATGTTCATTGCAGCGTTATTCACAATAGCCAAAATGTGGAATCAACCTTAGTGTTCATCAGTGAATGGATGGATAAAGAAAACGTGGTGTATATATACACAATAGAACCTATTCAGCCTTTAAAAACAAGGAAATTCTTTCACTTGCAAAAATATGGATGAATCTGGAGGACAGTATGTTAAGTGAAATAAGCCAGGCATAGAAAGAAAATATTGCATGATCTCACTTATATGTGGAATCTAAAAAAACAGAACTCATAGAAGCAGAGAATAGAATGATGGTGACCAGGGACTAGGGCAGTGGGGATTGGGAAAGTGTTGGTCAAAGGATGCAAAATTTCAGTTACGTAGGAGGAATAAGTTCAAGAGATCTAGCGTACAACATGGTGACTATAGTTAATGTATTCTTGAAAATTGCTAAGAAAGTAGATTTTAAGTGTTCGCCTCACAAAAAAATGAAAAGTATGTGATATAATGCATATGTAAATTAGCTTAATTTAGCCATTCCACAATGTATACATATTTCAGAACGTCATGTTTTATATATATATTTCAAAACATCATATTTTATATATATTTCAAAACATCATGTTTTGAATATAAACATGTTTTATATATAAACATATATAATTTTGTCAACTGAAAATAATAACACCAAAAATCATATCTGGAAATTATTCTGGTCTGATTTGTTTTATCTTTCTTAAAGTACGTATGCAGAATTTCAAATGTGGATTGCCATAATGTTGTTTGAGGAAAATTATTTTTATTTGCTTATTTCCAACACAATTCCTGACAGATTTCTTCCTCACTGCTATCTTTATCTCCACAAGTAAATGTCAAGATATTCAAAATTTTACACAAAATGTATAGAAAAGGAGAATAAAAGAAGGGAAGTGTGACTTTGGAGGCTAGGTCATAAAAGACATCGTGGCTTTCACCCTACTCTTCTGGATCCCTCACTCTGGGGACAGCCAGATGCCATGTTTGAAGGCTACTCAAGCAAAGCTGTGCAGACTTCCACGTGTCTAAATCCTAAGGCCTCTTGTCAACAGCAAGTACAAACCAGCCAACCATGTGAGTGAGCCATCTTGGAAGTGGATGCTCCAGCTCCAGTCAAGCCTCGAGGTGACTTCAGCTGTCACCGACATCTTGACCGCAACCTGATGAGGGACCCCAGGCCACAACTAGTCAGCTGCTCCTTGACTTCTGATCCACAGAAACAATGAGAGATAGTAAACATTTGTAGTAAACATTTGTTGTTTCTTCAAGCCTCTAAATTGCAAGGTAGTTTGACATGCAGTGATAAATAACTAATACGCTTGTTTTGATATGGGGAAGAGGAGAAAGCATAGATGCACTGGCAGATGGAAGGAGAGAGGCAGGAAAAGGACCCAGCAGGCAGAGGCTGAGGATGCCAAAGAGCAACCTCACAACCTCACACTGTGCTTATAAGCACAGTACTGAAGGCCAGTTATTTTGGAAGAGGACCAGCAGAATGGAGTGCACTAAGTGCTTTGAAGTACCTAGAGAGCCTGCAGGGAGTGGCACTAGGTAACAGGGAGGTCATGCTTCTCCTGTTTATCATCTTGGTCATTAACTAGAGCGAAGCTCTTTGTGAGACACATGCGAATTGCTGAAAATGGAGTTGAATTTCCTTCATCTCTCTTTAACTGGAAATATAATTGCAACTCCTTGCACATTGCATGAATTTTTTTTAAATCCTGTCACGCTTTGTTGGCTCACTGCTTTTCATCTTAATGTTTATTAAAACAGCCCAAGTTCCCTTTGATGCTGAAAGCCCAAGTATGTGATTGGAGGCCATTGCCAAATTACAATGTATTTTTACTTGATACTGAGTTTTTTGACTGTTCATTTTTAACTTTTCTCTTAATAACTTGAGAGTTGGAGACTGAGGGTAGGGAAAAGGAAAAAAGTCAGAAACAGTGACTGGCCAGTTTGAAACCCTCTCCTGGACTCAGGAACCTGATAGTTATTTCCAAAATACCACCACAGACATCTCACATGTTCTCGTATGAGACTCTGTTCTCACACTCCTGACCAGTGGCAGGTAGAATGAGCCATGATGCATGGTCCATGGATGGATATGTTACATTTTCCTAATGGAATGATCAAGGACCTAACACAGGCACTACATTAGTCAGGATTCTCCAGAGAAACAACCAATAGGATATGAACAGATATAGAAGAGGAGATTTATTATGGCTCACTATTATATAGGAGGCCAAAAAGTCCCCTGATAGGCTTAAGAACTAAGGACACAGGGGAAGCCTAAGCCTAGGGGCAACTGAAAAGCAGGAGCTCCAATGTTCAAGGGCAGAGAAGATAGATGTCCCAGCTTGAGAAGAGAGAGAATTCACCCTTTTTCCACCTTTGTGTTCTATGTGGACCCTCAGCATATTGGAAGCTGCCCTAATGCCTGTGCACACTGGTAAAGGTAGTTCTTCTTTACTCAGACCTACCGACTCAAACGCTAATCTATTCCAGAACACAGTCACAGAGACAAGAAGGAATAACATTTTGCCAGCTACCTAGGCATCCCTTAGCTCAGTTAAGTTGACGTATAAAATTAACCATCACAAATCTACCGCTTGTCAACATGGTACTCACAAACGCTTCTTCTTAAGTCATACTTTATCTCTAAATAAAAATAATAGAAATTTATAATTCCGTCTAACATGATACAACTATCCTCCATACGATTGAAAACGTACTAATTCCTTCCCCAAAAAAGAAGGTAAAATCTTTGACTGATGTTTACTCTTCTCTGATACACCATAACTTAAATACTAGGATGTGAAATTAACAATACTTAAATATAAAGCCAAAGCATATTATGTTATGTGATAAGGGAATGAGAGGAAATAAATTGAAGAGATTTGCTTAATATATGTACGTGTGTGTGTGTATAAATTCATAACTAATAAGAAAGAAATACTCATGTCAATGACAGTCCTCCTTTCTGTAACTGGCCATGGCTGGTATTTATAGCCACCTTCTTCTACTATGCATTCTGTTCCCTTTGCCTTCAGCAAGCACCTTAACCTGTCATGCATTTTTATGTGGTAGGTTGACCCAAATCTTTATGCCTGAAGGGTCTGGGCCATTTGTACTTCTGTCTGGAATGTGTTGTTGTAGTTTTCAATTCACTTTAATCACAGGGCATGATAATACTAAACTAAGAGATCTTCTATATTCCAGACATATTCTTTCTTACCCTGACTGTGGATGAGTGCTACAATTTGCCCTGGTTAGTGTGGATCAATCAGCCCAGCCAACACTGTAACTCCCTTCTCAGTCTATTCACTCATAGGCACATTTAACCCTTTAAAGTAGTGGGTGAGATGATTCTAATTTGATCTAACTAACTTTGCAATAAAGCAGAGATGGGCGCTCCAGTTTTCCTGAAAAGGTAGTTTTGCGTTTGAGTCTAATTTACAATAAGCGGGATGATGCCCAGGAAGAAATACTACCTGGATGGTTTCCAAAAATGTTCTGTATGAGGGGATTGTGAGTGAGAAGTGTATTAGTTTCCTGTGGCTGCTGTAACACATTATCACAAACTTGGTTGCATAAAGCAACAGAAATTTATTTTTTCACAGTTTCAGCATCCAGAAGTTCAAATTGGGCCTCTCACCTGTAATCCCAGCACTCTGGGAGCTGAGGCGGGAGGATGGCTTGAGCCCAGGAGTTTAATACCAGCCTGAGAAACACAGTGAGACTTCGTCTCTACAAAAAAATAAAAAATAAAACAAAATTAGCTGGGTGTGGTGGTGTGTCCTTGTAGTCCAAACGACTTGGGAGGCTCAGGAGGGAGGATCGCTTGAGCCTGGGAGGTCGAGGCTGCAGTGAGCCATGATCACACCACTTCACTGCAGCCTCAGCAACAGAGTGAGACCCTGTCTCAAAAAAAAAAAAAAAAAAAAAAAAAAAAAAAAAAAAAAGAGTCTGAAATCAGTTCCACTGGACCAAAATCAAGGTGTGAGCAGACTCATACTCCCCCTGAAGGCTCTAGGGGGAAATCTCCTTTCTTCTTCCAGCTGCTGGTGGCTACCTACATTCCTTGGCCATATAACTCCAGTCTCTGTGCCCATGGTCACATTGCCTTCGCTGTGGTCTCTTTGTGTCAACTGTTTCTCTGCTCTCCTCTTATAAAGATATATGTGATTATATTTAGGGCCCTACCAAATAATGCAGAATAATCTCCCTATCTCAAGATCCTTAACTTACTCATGTTTGCACAGACTCTTTTTAAAAATCAGGTAACATTTACAGGCTCCAGGGATTAAGATCTGATAGATTTGAGGGCCATTATTCAGCCTATTACAAAAAGTTTCACATCATTTCATCCCAAAGCCTGAGCCTTGCTCTATTGCACTTCAATATTTTCCTCATTGGTGCTGTATTCTAGTTGTTATTAAATCATAGAAAGAAAAAATTTTTTTTGAAAAACTAGAGGACAAACTCATTAAAGGGAAGGATTGTAACAAGAAAGGAAGGAGAGATAGTAACAAAGTTTTGCTGAAATATACCTCCTCCCCATTCTGTGCTGTCAATTGTAGCATCCTGCTCTGTTGAATGTCTTCCTTTGAAAGCTTCTCTAAGTTTTTACTTTGAAATATAGATTTGGTTACCCATACAGAAATTGCCATCTCACATGTTTAATCAAGACCTTGTCTGTCATTGTTGCCCACAACAAAGTTTTATTTAACCCTGGAGTGAATTTACTGTTCTACTCCCGCTGTGGGCCCCCTGAGGTGGTGTGTGGACCTGAGATGAAAACCGCTTGATGTATGGTTGGAGGGTAATAGACTTCTCTAACCCAGACTGATAAGTCATTACAGGCCCTTACATCCAATAAATCTGTGCTGGTTCCCAGCTTGCACTTAGCGTGCGGGAGGAGAGGGAGGACTGAAGGAGGACAGAGTCTTTACTAAAATGCTGTTCAACCTTGTACGTAGTACTTGGTAACAGATGAGCTCGTTGGCAGGGGCACCTTTGGTGGCAAAGGTGGTACCACATGTAATTTCTGCTGCAGATATAACAGAGGAATTCTCGGATTTGGGGAAAACTTGCAAATGAAAATAGTAAAGTTTATCTCCTGCAAAGTTATTGGAAGAGAACGAGAGGGAGGCAGTAAGACTCAGATTAAGAGGAGAAAATGTTCCAAATGCTTTGGCAAGGGGATCTTGCATATTGGCAGATTTTGACCCTTTTCAGAGTCATGCAATGCTTCTTAAGCTGGAGTCTATAGATAGACACTGAGAGCTCCACAAATTCTCAATTAGAGAAACACTGGCTTTAAAAATAGTGTCAACTCTTAGCCTGATATCTCAATGTCTCCCGAATTTAGCTCCATCTGCCCCTCTTAGTCTACTTTTCTCGCCTCCAGTTTTCCAATTTGGGCTACTCAGAATTCCACAAGACATCTCATATTTGGTACTTTGCACAGATCATATTCCTCCTTTAAAATGTCACCTACCTTTTCTCCTCTGTTCCCTCCCCCACCCCCAGCATGTCCTCTGCCAAAAGTTCCAAGCCCTGCTCCGGTTCTGCCAGGTTCCTGGTGCTCACTCTCCCTCCTGATTTCTGTAGCACTTAAGCTTGGAAAAGGGCCTTCTTGGGTACCCCACTGCTCCGTATCACTTTTATTTTCTATTTGTTTAATGTTTAAGATTTTGTCTCTGTTTCTCCTGTCACATATTTCTCAAAAACTGCATGCTTACTGTAAATACATAGAGTATCTTCATTTCCATCTTTGGAAGTTGAAAAGCCCTGCCACTAAGACAGGGCTCTGGGGAGCTTGCCCTCCTCCCATCCACTATTCCAATACCATTCAAGGTGCAGTGCTGGTCCTGTCCCACCTATTCCAACTAAAACCACATGTCATCAGTGAATTATTGTGGGCATTGCAAAAAGGGAAGGTGGAGCAGAGTAGCGATGGTGAAGAGAGAGAATCTGAAAGAAAATAGGGAGGGTCAAGGGCCACTGAGAAACCTGTGGTTGTAGGTAACAGAGAAAGACTTCCGAGAAGGAAAACGAGGGGAAAACGAGGGATGTTCCATTTGATATTATTGTTTACATTGCTGCAAGTAGAACATTCCCCAACTCAGAGTCAAACCTTCTGTTAAGTCAGTATCACACATGTGATGTATGAGTCTATTTTCGTGCAGAAATTAAGGGAAAAAAACTGGTTTCATATTTGAATCAAAGTGAAGCAATTATCGTGAGTAGAAGCCAGAAGCTTTCTACAAAAGTAAAGATGAAATAGTAAGCACTGAAAATATCTGGAGAAATGTGGGTTTGTGGCATAAGGTTGCAGCCAATCTTCTCTACATCTCATGGGGAAAGGAGATGCTGGGTGACATTTTAAGGAGTTCAAAGGATTTGGGGGCTAATGAAAGAAAAAAATATGACCACAAGGTGGCAGTAGCACACACAAGCTGTGTTAGGCACTTTGACAGATTTGCAGGCAGAGAGAGATGTTCCTTGCTGTGGAAGTCTGTCCTGAGGGTAAGCGCGGAGGTCCCAGTTCAGAAAGGAAAAAGGGCAGAGATCAACAGAGATTGTGTATCTAGGCAGGACACTGGGCAGGACAGCAGGGGATCTCTGTGTCTGCGTGCTCAGAAGGGTAGCAGCAGCTTGAGATCTTTACACCCAAAGCTTATGTTATCTGTGGCTACAGGTGTTGGGCACAGATTTGTGAAGTGTGCAAAGCTAGCAGACTCCAATTCACTGAAAATCTGCTTATTTGGGTAATATTTAAGATAATTAGATGTGTAAAAATTTGAGATTGGTACCAGCAGGCTTTTGGGCTAATGGGTCTCAGCCTATGGTGAAGAATCACAGAAACCAAGTGCCGGTGTGCAGGGGCCCTCTGGTTTGTTCATAAACCAAACATCTCTCTCTCTCACACACACACACACACACACACACACACACTTTTATAGGATTGGTGTCATATCACATATGTTGTTTTATAACATTTGCAATAACATCTTAATCATTTTTCAATGCCATTACAGATTCTTCTGAACATTCTTTTTTAATGGCTGCATATTGTTCCATCATGAGCTTCTCTCATGATTAACTAATCCTCTATTTCTGATATTTTCTAACAGATAGTCCAGTATTTCTAATATTGACCTACGGGTATGTAGTGATGGAGTCCGGGGGCTTTTTGCTTCCAAACCTGTTTTGGATTCTTGGCTTTACTGAGCAACTGTTTAGCTGGGGAATCACCAAATGATTTTTGAAAATAATGTTAAGAAAAAGACATTTCATTCAGATTCTAAAATATTTAATTATGGGTTGACTTATTTGGTATTTATTTATTTAGCAACGTGATGTATGGCCTAAGCTTGTAGATTGGTTTTAGTCAAAAAACAACTGTGCTCATCAAATAAGCCCATTATGCAAAGCACACTCCGTCATATTGGGTCCCTGAAGAATCTTAGTTTTGAGGTAAAGAACAGACCCCCATCTGGCTACATGTTACCCATCTGCAACAAATCACTGTGACACAAAACATTTAAAGAGACAGTAGTTGTATTAGGGATGGCATTTCCCCATTTTGAAAGATGTAAGTAAAAACACTATTTAACATCTGAAGTTCATTTGCAAAAAGAGTGGATGAGCTAGAGAAGGTGGCAGAATGACCGTGTGACTCCCACTTTCCTCATTGTGTGTCCGTGTGCATGTGTGGGGTGAAATAGAGGGCTTATATGTGGCAAGATATGCTGCAGGAACAACATCTGATCAAACAGCCTGAGTCCTGTACTCTCAATGCAGTTGCAGTGGTGATTCTCAGAGCTCTTCCCCCTCAGTGACCATTTGTGTATTAGACACTGCTTAAACCTAAGGAGAAATAAGGAGCAAGAAAACAAGATGAGGCTCGAATAGTCTATGCCAGAAAACTTACAAAACACATTTCTTTACGTAATTCAGTGGAATCACCCCAAATAATACTGCAAATTGTACGTCTTCAATATTCAGATTAGGTTAGGTTACTAAGCCTTACAAATATCTTAGTGACTTCCTCAAGATCTTGGCTGAACCACATTTGAACTTAGATCTGAAACTCTTCAAAATCTGTGCTACTTCTAAAAGATTATACAGATAATTTGACAATTGGGGAAGTCCGTTAAAACCACTGTGTAGGTGAACATTTGACCTTGATTTGTTTCTACCAGGCCTGTCCATATCCCTTCCCTTACTGGTTTTTGTTGTTGTTGTTGTTGTTGTTCTTGTTTCTCCTTTGGTGTTTGCACTTCTATCCCTGTGTGATGGGAAGCCCCTTCATTCTGCCTTTTGGCTGCCCTAGGAAGGCCAGGAGATAGGTATTGGAACTTGAACATACTTCAGCTTTTTCTTCTATCATCCATATCAAGATACCTGTATCCCATATTCCTAAGCTATCCATTCTGTACCATCTAAGATGTTAACTAGTGTTAATGACAATAATTACCTATGGCTGGGTGTTAATGGTTGATAGTGATATTATACAGCTGTCACCAAAGAAGTACTTTCTAATGGTAGCTGTCTTAGTACTTTGCAGGTTGATAGGGCAAAGTGGCTTTTAATATACACACTATCTCAACACAGAACATAGTGGTCAAGAGGAAGGGTTTTGGAGTTAGTTGTACCTCAGTTCTACTCTGGGCTCTCCAACTTACTAGCCATTTCACTCTTGGCAGTTCAATTCTCTCTTAGTGTCTCATTTTCCTCCATTGCAAAATAAAGGTGACCTCCTAGGGCTGTGTAAGGGTTAAATGATGTACTGTGTATAACTTGCTTAGGAAAATGCATTGCACATGGTCATCAAAAAATAACTGTTATAAAAATAATATTTATAAATTATTGTATTATATGCTGAATCCACCAGTGTCTTAGGCCATCACTCTAATAGACTTTATTGACTATGAAATGCTTACTCATCACTAGTTACAAGCATGTGTACTGAATGGCTGGAGACAATGGGGAAAGGAGTGCTAGGTGGTTTAAGGACTTTGTCTTCTGCCAGCTGACGACCTACTTTGGGACCGTAAGAAATAAATACAACTTTTTTTTTCTGTTTTCTTACTGTACCTTGTTCCCTGATAAGAATTTATGAAGCCTCTCCTTTCAAAAAGCCTCAATGCCACAAAGTCCTCCCCACCTTCTCAAAAAGGAAATCCACAAGTCTTCATTGAAGGCCTCTTCAGTGTTTAGCCTTGTGCTGGGTCTAGGGAATGGAGGTGGGCTTCTAAGATGGCATAGGTTTCGGGTTTCTCAACTACCTGCAGACTTTTCAGCATCATTTTTTCCGTTTTTTTTTTTTCTTTGTCTTTTTTAGACAGGATCTCACTCTGTTGCTAAGGCTGGAGTACAGTGGTGCAATCACGGTTCACTGTAGTCTTGATCTCCTGGGCTCAAGTGATTCTCCCTGCTCAGCTCAGCCTCCCTAGTAGCTGGGACCACAGACATGTGCCACCATGCCTGGCTAGTTTTTCTTTTTTTATTTTGTAAAACAAAGATCTCACTATGTTGCCCAGGCTGGTCTCGCATTCCTGGGCTCAAGCGATCCTCCTGCCTTGGGGTCCCAAATTTCTGGGATTACAGGCATAAGCCACTACACTTGGCTTTTTTTTTTTTTTTTCCTTAATCATGCTCTTTGTGGAGTTGTCCCTTGCATATCATTTTGCCCCTCTCACTCATTACTTCTGACTTGGGTCCTGTTCATACTGCATCTTGCTAAATAATTTTACAAGCCTCATAACCAAGTAGACATTCTCTCTAATGCAAATGTATAGCCCCCCTATCTTCTAGAACTCACAACAAGAAAACAAAGTTGCAAAAAGATAAATAGGAGACGTAGGAGATGCTTTAAAAAGTTAAGAGACCCACCAGGAGATTGAGACCATTCTGGCTGACACAGTGAAACCCCGTCTCTACTTAAAATCACACAAAAATTAGCTGGGCATGGTGGCAGGCACCTGTAGTCCCAGCTACTCTGGAGGCTGAGGTAGGAGAATGGCGTGAACCCGGGAGGCAGGGCTTGCAGTGAGCTGAGATCGTGCCACTGTACTCCGTCTCAAAATAAATAAATAAATAAAATAAGTTAGAGACCCACTAACATGACTAAAGTTAGAAAGCCTGATAATGCCAAGTACTGGAGAGGATATGGAACAACTGTAACTCTCATATATTTTTGGCAGAAATATAAAATGGTACAACCTCCTTGGAAAACAGTTTGGCAATTTCTTTGTTAAACATACATTTAAGATAGGACCCACTTTAAGAAAGTAAAATAAAAACTATATCTTTAGAATGAATTATATATTAATTGTTGTAGCACCTTTATTCATAATAACTCCAAACTGGAAACAATCCATATAACTTCAACAAGTATGAATGGATAAATAAATCATAGTATATTCACAAGATGAAATATTAGTCAACAATTTTTAGAAAAACAACAACAGCTAGTGGTTAGGCTTGGTGTCCCACACCTTTAATCCCAGCACTTTGGGAAGCCAAGGCAGGAAGACTGCTTGAACCCAGGAGTTTGAGACCAGCATGGGCAACAAAGTGAAACCCTGTCTCTATTAAAACAAAAACAAAAACAAAACAAAGCAAAACAAAACCTACGGATACACATAACTAAACAGATGAAGCTCAACATTTTGCTAAGCTAAACAAGCCAGTCTCAAAAGAATATACACTGTATTATTTTACTTATATAACTTTTAAAAAATATCCAAACTAATCTGTAGTGACAGAAGGTAGATTAGTACTCACTGGCAGCTTGAAGCAAGAGGAGCACTCGTGAGAGAGGGCACAGGGAGCTTTTTGGAAAGATGGATGTGTTCTGTATCCTGGTTGTGGGTGTGGTTTATAAAGGCATGGAGACTTTTCAAAACTTAACTGAATGGGTACATAAAATAAGTACATTATATAACTTGCTAAACATAGTATATTTTTATGTAGTATATATGAAATATATTCAAATAAGGCTAGCAATTCAGAAAATAAAAGGTAGGGAAAGATTTCACTTGTCCTACAGTAAAGATATCCAGAAACATATGAATCTATCCAGTGTTTATTTGACACATTTATTTATGCACTTAGTCATTTATTCAACCATTTATTAAACTGACCAGATGCTAAGTCCAGTGTTAGGTACATAACATACAGAGATCAAAGGTGACTTTGTAACCACAGAACGTTTGCAGTTTTGGCAAGCAGACCAGCTTGAAAATGGTTGCCACACAGAGCTTCAACAACAGGAAGTGTGGGGGACCATGGGTGTGTGGGAGAGGGGCATTTAACTGGGAGGACCAGTGAAGGTTCCTGGAGGAGGTGAAGTTTGATTTGAGTACTAGATAGAGAAGGGGATGTAGATGCTTCCAGGAAGAGGAAATAGCTCCTGCAAAGCCATGGTGGGTGTGGTGACCAGTGAGGAGCAGAAAAGTGGACATGAGTCATGTGATTAAGCATTTCAAGAGGATGGTATGTGTCCATTCAGCTTTGGAACAGCCCCGCGGGCATCTGTATGGTGTATTGATTGCAGAGGTCACCATGATCAGAGGCTGGGTAGCAAACCACTAACGTTATCTAGTAGTGGTGGTAAGAATGAAAAAATAGGACATTTGAGGCCTGGCCTCTTCTGGCTCTTTGTGAAATCTAACAAACATCTTCCAGCGCCATCTGGTGCTGCTTTTTTGTTTTGTTTTGTTTTTGCTTTGCTTTGTGTGTATTTGTTTGTTTCATTTTGCCAGGGGCATTTGGTGCTCAGCCCTTACCCTCTATGTTTTGTGAAGCATATCTTATTCTCCAGACATGTCTTATTCTCCCCTCCCTTTTATCTTGTCCTGAACACAGGCTAGGGGGATGACATGGTTTCCTTTTAGGTTTTAGAAGAAACAGGAGTCTTATTTGATTCCTCCTTTGAAAGAACTGCTGCCATGGGTGATTTCCTCATTGATGCAAAGAAACTATGCTTTGCCCTACCTTTGAGAGCATTTATAATACAAAGTCTACTTACTCTTCCAGTGAACTGATATGTACTTAGTCTCTGCCCTGTGTCTGGGACGCTGTGAGATACTGGTGAATTTGCTAGCTGGCATGATGGATTGTCCCCTTACTTCCCTGCTTTCACTCCCCAACAGATGATTATTGTTCTCCTGTGCAAAGGACTGTGAGGACACTTTGAAATAAAAAGGTAGTCTCTGCCTTCACCTGACATATAATTTTAAAGGGAAGACAATATGGCTGCCTGATAAAATGGGAAAAGCAATATAAAAGAGGTAGCGAAGAAGAAAGCTCACCCAGGCAGTAGTGACTACACTGGCCTGGCTGCCCCTGCAGAGAAAAGATTTCATAAATACCATGGGAACTCCTACTAAGCGCTGTAATTTCTGTTATGTGCTGGGAATACCAAGAAGAAAGAGAGCTAGCCCTGCCTTTGGGAGCTCCAGGACGCAGATTAGTCTTATCAAATGAGTCCGACCGGACTCAGTGGCTCACGCCCGCAATCCCGGTACTTTGGAGGCTAAGGTGGGCGGATCACGAGGTCAGGAAATGGAGCCCATTCTGGCTAACACTGTGAAAACCCCATCTCTACTAAAAATACAAAAAAACATAGCCAGGCGTGGTGGCGGGCACCTGTAGCCACAGCTACTCGGGAGGCTGAGGCAGGAGAATGGTGTGAACCCGGGAGGTGAAGCTTGCGGTGAGTGGAGATTGTGCCACTGCACTCCAGCCTGGCGACAGAGGGAGACTCCATCTCAAAAATAAAATAAAATAAAAGAATAAAATGAGGAGAGGCTCTTTCATTTCAGTTATTATTGCTTTATTGCCTAAAGTTTGAGACGATCCATCTGCATTGTAGAATCAGGATTTGATTAAAATAGTTATTTGAGCCTTGCACGTCAATGGGCCTTTAGAAGTTCACTGCTCCAGGTTGGTCTGAAGGTTCAGGTGTGGAGGAGACTGGTTCCCCCAGTGTCCTCCAGGCTGCCTCTTTGAAGTATGGGAGCATGGCAGCATTGTAAAGTGTGGCTGGTAGAAACCAAATAAACCTTAAGTTTAATTTGGAGTGGGAAGAACAGAATCATTAAAACAATCTTGAACAAGGAAGACAAAGTTGGAGACTTACCCCACCTGACTTTAAGACTTACAGTGAAGCTGCAGTACTCAAGACACTGTGGTATTGGTGAAAGGAGAGACAAATGGATCAAAGGAAAAAAATGGAAAGCCAAGAAACAGACCCACACATACATGGTCAAATGATTTCGACAAGGACGCCTCGACAATTTGATAGGGAAACAGCCTTGATCTGTACCTTACTACATGTACAAAAATCAATTCATGATAGATTGTAGAGCTAAGTGTAACAGCCAGAGCTACAAAGCTAGTAAAAGAAACATGGGAGAATAGCTTTGTGACATTGGGATAGGCAAAGATTTCTTAGGGATAATCCAGAAAGTATGATCCATAAAGGGTGGTTGAGACTTCCCTGTTTGGAGAGAACTGTGTTGCGAGCCTGTGTACACATATTTTATTTGGAGACCTGATTCATTGATACATCCTGGATCTTTCCTATTTGTAGCATATCAAATTCATATGCACAGTCCCCAGTGACCTTTGTTTTAAAAGCTTTTAAAATCAAGAACTAAATTTCAACACTGAAGACAAATCAGACACAAACCTCCATGTATTTCTAAAGTCTAGTCTCTAGTATATATCAAGCTGTATTATAATTAAAATCTCCAAAATCAGGACACAGCAGTCTAGTTGTGAAATAAACTGTCAGAAAGAAACCACTCGCAGGCACACACATTCTCCCACTAAAAAAAAAAAAAAAATGAAATGCTTGCTGTGTTGCAGATACATGGGACATACTTTATACGTGTGGAAACAGTTATAGAAATGCCATTTGAGGAGGGAAGCAAGGAAGCAATAAAAACAGTACATTAATATTTTTAATGTTGGTAAAAAAAAAAAAAAAAAAAAAAAAAAAAAAAAAAAAAAAATAAATTTCGAGGAGGATTGGGGTATAAAACTGTCAATTCTCAGCAGCTCATAAACTAATGAAGTTAAATTTTAAATGGGGGATTTTAAAACATGCGGGGGCTGTTTTCGTTATCTGATGGTATGTATCTCCAACAATAAGTGGCAATCTATAAACGCTGGGGTGGCTCCCTTCAGAAACATGTGATAAGAAAAGTCTCTCTCTCTCTCTCTCTCTCTCTCTCTCTCTCTCTCTCCCCCTCCTTGCCTCCCTCTCTCCCTTTCTGTCTCTCGCTTTGTTCTTTTTCTGTAAAATCTCGAACTCCAATGAACTTCAGCTTTGCAAAAGACGTGATATAAGTTGCTTTAAAAAATTGATTTGGCCTGAGAAACTTTGTTTTCCCTCATGTAGCTCTTTCTTGCTTACCTTTATTCTTTAATTTCACTTTCTTTTTTTCTCTCTTTTCCATCTAAGTTACTACTCCCCTAAGACAGTCTCTCTCTCTTGCTCTCTTTCTCTATTTCTGTGTGTGTCTGTGTTTCTCTGTCTCTCTCTATCTCCTCTCTCATCTTTGAAAACCAACAACATAGCCAAGTATCCTGTATAGAAGCACTTTTAATAGCTGAGAAAATAATTAATACCAAATCCATATTTGAAGATTGATCATTCTAGATTTTGGGACAACTAAAGGATTGCAGCTAGATGCAGGAGACAAAGTATATGAAATTTCTATTTAGCCTTAAGTCTGGTTTTCTTTGAGTGCTGGGTGATTATATTAATATTGTGGTGTTGGAGGACCTAAGTGTAGGAATTTAAGGGTGTTTCTCCAGAGGGTTCCAATATATGGTTGCTCTGAGCGTTTGGTGAAATTTCCATTTCAAACCAAATGGAAATGCTTTTTGAGTCATATTTTGTAATCTGATGCTATGTTTTCTAGTTCAATAACTTTGGAGAACTAATGGGATTTGTTTTTGTTTCAAATAGTTCACTATTTTTGGTGGTTTTGTTTATTTTGGTTTCTTGTTTCCCATTCTTTTAAAAAGTATTCTAAACAGACTGAGGAGGGTCAGTATTGGCTTCTCTGATTTACTATCCCCAGTACCTAGCAGAATGGGAGCATAACTTATGGTATGTACCTCATAATGTTTTGTTGAATGAACAAATACATGAAACAGTAAATTTCACCACGGAATTTACAATCTAAGAATAAAATTCAAAAGTTTTGCCAAAAAGATTTTTTGGCATCTATTTGCCTGAAGTCCAATGCTTTTTACTTACAGGTTCTTGGGTAAACTCCGGGCAGGTGCATTTGCTCGGCAGGTGACTTCTGGATAAATGAGATGGTAATCTATTTGGATTAAGTTTGGGAGAGTTTTAAAATTCAAAATAAGTGGATGTATTTTATTAAAAACTATTTCTATCTCCAAACAGAAAGAAAAATTGAGCATTAAAGTTATCTTTATTAGATGACCAGAATATGATGTCTCTGTGAAGGTCAAGTTGTTTTCTTTACTTCTTTATATACTATAGCTTTAAATCACTTTTAAGCAATGGAGTTTCCACTGTGTCACCTGGGAGACAACTGGGTGTTGTAACCAATATCTTAATTAGATCATTTATAGCTCATTTGCATTACAGGGCTGTAATAGACTGTGCCCTGTGATTTCTTGCACTCAGAAGGCAACCTCCCATGCTCCATATTGAATTGTATTACAATTATTATTAGGTTGTCCTTATCTTATAAAAAAGCAGGGGTATAGCTTCTTGTTTCAGGAGGTGTTTTGATTTTTCCATCACTGAAAAAATATAAGGTTTTCAGTTACCTCCCTCCTTCTGTTCTCATGTGGGAAACACCCCTGGAACCTGGACATTCAAGACATGGTTCGCCTTGATTCTCTGGACTCCATTATCATGAATAGATTGGGCTGTGAAGTCATTGGCGGAATGACATTCAAAAGTTCAATCTGTATCAAACTGTCTTATCTTGCAAATAGCCATTGGGAATTTCAAAACTAGTTTCATCAGTACTAGTTTTGAAATTCCCAAGCCAGAATGGGTCTGGACTGAAACATTTTGTTACGGGAACATTGTTTTAATCTACTAGGTTCTATTAACTGCTTCAGTAGGCTGCTTGGCTGCCACACTAGCAAGCTGAGAAGAGATCTTCAAGACTCTGGGTCACAGAAGAGAGTTAGAACCATTGAAGTTTCTGTATTTGTCTGCAGGGGTTAGGACCATGCAGAAGATGGGCATGGGCATTCGAAGCATCTCCAGTCAAATTGAACATATTGGCTTAATGTCTAGGGAATAAGGCAATGCCAGAGAAACATGAAAGAAGGAAGCATTCCTGTATTCTCTTCATTTTCAATGAGGATGTTCTTGAAGAGTCATTTTTGAGAACTTTGTCAGAGTCACCAGCCTTGCTGGAATATTCTTACTTCAATATGTGTATAAGTCCATGTGGTATTATTTGAGTAAGGGATCTTGCTATTTCTTACTTCCTATATTATACTAGGCTTCTTTACCAAAATCTACACCATATTTTTTCATTGTGGGTTAAAGGCAATACATTTATGAATTTTTAATATTCCTGTCAAGATCTTACAAGAAGAAATTACTTTGTGAGGTATGTAGGGGTGCTAACAGTAGGTTGGGAAGTGGATCATAATCTCAAAATAGTAAATGCTAGCTCGGTGGCTTTCCCACAGAGAGGTAATGTATCTTGATGAGACAAGAGCATTTGTAGAAGAGGGTTTATTTGCAGCTCTTCACCCACTGCCTTCCTCTGCACCAACCCAATCTCCTGGGCTCCCCTGGAATCACGTTCTCTAAGTACCTCCTTAGAGGTACTTAGGTAGACCTGCATTACCAAGGACAAGATAAAAGTCTCTTTCTTTGCCCTTAATCTGTTGTTTGTAATGGGATTTAGGAGCAACTCAGAAAGGAATGACAGGAACTATTGAGAAGTTGACACAGGGAAATAGAAATGAAATCACAGAACAAGAAGGCAGGAAGGCACTCTAGTAATCATCTGGTAGAAATACCACCCAGTGCTGGAACTGTTTCTGTGACATTTCTGATAGATGTCCTCTGTTGGACATTTTCATTGACTCGGAGCACACACAATGCTTCTTACAGGCACTGCATTCTTTTGTTGCAGAGTTCTAATTTTTAACAAAGTCCTTTTTTTTTTTATCTTTAATTGACTCCAAATCTCTCTTTTAGGATGTCCAACCCATTGCCCTTGGCTCATTATATATGACAATACTCTTCTAAGTCCGGGAACACACAATCAGCTCGTGTTGTCAAAGAAAACTTCACGAATTATAATAAGTAGTTATTATATTGCTTACTTACTTGATTAATGAAAGCAAATTTCTGGAGAACTCATGCTTTCTACACACCTCCAGGACGGTATAAGACAATCTTGCATGAATACATTAATTAACTACTTAGGGAATTTTCTACCTGATTATGGTTTATTTTACTTACTCTCTGGTTGGCAGTTCCTGAGGCACTTATGTAAATAAGCAAAGGAAATGGTCAGGGGAATTACTTAAATTTTGCCTCTACCTGTGATGTTCTGTATACAGGAATTAAGATGAAAAAAAATTGTGAAGGCTAGTTTGGCTCTCAAGACATAGCACTGAACTATATGACCAACAAAAGGAACATTACAAGGTGGAGTTTTGGTAAAAGTGGGATTCCTAGAAGAAGCAGATAGTAGTATGTGAGTGACTGTTGTGAAAAATGTTTGAGGGGTAAGTTGAGGTAAAATTGATAGAAGACCTTAAATGGTAGAAGAGGAACTTAGATATCTTTTTATGAGCATGGAAAGCCCATTGGTTATTCTAGATGTGTCAGTGAGAATAGGCCAAGTTAAGGTGAACCAAAATCTTTCAAATTTCAAAGTCTTCATGCAGCAGATGCCTTCTTATTCATTTTCCATGATCAATATTGGTTGGTAAGGGCTCTGCTCATCACAGTCGCTCAGTGTAGTCTTGTGTCCTCAACTCATGTTCCTGCAATCAGCGGGAGAAGGAAATATGGCACATAATGCACTGTCCCCCAGAGCTTCCTCCAGAAAGTGTCAAACATTTCCTCTGTTCACATTTTGTTAGCCAAAGCAGGTCACATTGCCATGCTGAAGTTAAAAGGGCACAAGGACATCAAATCTTAACCGTGGTGCAAAAAGAGAACACAAACATTTCCAAACAGTTCTAGTAACTTTCACTTCAGAGCACAAGAGAGAAATTATGGGGAAAAAAATAAGGCCAGTGGTGGTGCACAGTTAGGTATGCACACCTGTATTCCTGAGATATCTATAATGGTTGAATTCTAAAGGCTGAGTGGTTTTGAAAAGGCATAGTTTGTTTAAAATTTTAGAGGGATTTACTAAAGCCATTATCTCACCCTATTTTCTGCATGTTGTCTGTCTCTGGATCTTTTTTTCAAGTTCTCTGGCTTCCCCTATATTGATGAGTTACCTTGGAGTGATATGGAGAAGGGCCTTTAATGAATACTTATAAGGTTCCCTCTTTGTGTCAGTTTTGCTCAATATTTGTATTAATGACTTGTATTAAATAGAGAAAAGAGAGAAGGGTGAGGGGAGGTCTGATGTTGACTACATCTACGTAAGGCAAAAGGCTGGCTCAGAGAGTTAATACAGCACAAAATTCAAACTGATCTTGGTGGGACATGTATGCCTATGGTTAAACTTAGCAAGAAAGCATAGCTCTGTATTTAGATGTTTTGTAAATCACCCATATATGCAGACATTTGGGAATATCTGACTTGAAATCAGTGATTCTAAATCCTCCTCAGAACCATCATCTTGTTACAAGTGATAGAAGACAATAGGTTGATTTGGCAATCTAAAAAAACAATCCTTTCTTGATTAATGAATTTGACCCAAATGTTGCAGATTCTGGCATTAGTGGGTACTCAAAAACATCTATCAAACAAATGAATAAATGAATTAAAACAAGGACAGGTATTTCCTAGGTTTCCAAACGTAACACACACACATGTTTAAGGGCAATTAAAGTTCCTTCCTTCTATAGGAGGAATGCAGGTTTGTTCTAAATAACCAAAGGCCACACAGACAACATATTTCTATTTGTGCTGATTTAAACTGTTGAAAAAAGTGAAATGCACCAAGATAACAAGCAAACTAATGAGATGGTAAACTGGAGTCATTATAAGACCCAATTAATTTGATCCAGAAATTCTTGGTCAGAGACTTGATTATTTGGACACCTCCTTGTGATATGTGGAATCAAAATTTGGGAAGCAGCAACACAGTGGGCAAAAGGGCTCTGACTTAGGAATCATGGAATTGGGCCTTGGTTCTGGCTTTATCGTTTACTCACCTTAGGACCCCGGGCAAGGCATCTACCCCCTGTAACTGAAGTTACTAAATTAACCCTAGCTAACTTAGGTTATTAAGTTTATCTATAGGCAAAGGCTTGGAATGTGTAGATTGGGGTGAAGCCTGCCCTGCCAACCTCACAGAGCAGTGGTGGGAGCTAAGTGAGATAATGTACAGGAAAGCACGGGGTAAATTGCAAAGCATTTTACAAAGATAGGAAGCATTATGATGACATTTTCTGAATGGCCTCAAGAAACTGATTTGGTTGTGCAACATAAATATACTACTGGGAGGCCGCAGTTACCAGAGTCTCTATCAGAGACTTTTCAAAATAAATGCAGTGACTCGAATGTGTTTCCAGATGATGCTTTGAGGATTACTAACAGAGCAGCTATTACAAAGCAGTCAGACCCACCGGCCCATGCCCTAATCCTATTATAAGACAGACCAGATACCACTTATTTTGCTATGTCAACCTTCCTTTGACTGATAGTAACAATTGTTAGGCCTGTTATAAAAGGCAAGCTGAACAGTGGGAAGGCATTTCACAGTGAGTCAGCAATTATAGCCTTGCAAATTCTAATTGTCTACACCTTCAGGGTGTAGACAGTTGTGTGGCGACTTTCTATGTATATCCTGAAATGAGTGAAATAAAACTGAAAACCTAAGTGATACAAGAATACATGGGCACAGAACATCACTGGACAACTCCCATCAAGTTGAATATTATATACTGAGAAAACAGGTAGAAAGATGATGGGTGCAATATATGTCTGTTTCCAGTAAGAAACTGAGGTCCAAGCTAGTCACAAGGAAACAGGTCAAACCAGAAAGTGTAACAGCTTAACCCATAAGCAGGTATGCAGGTCTGTGTAAGTACGGGATGGATTTTTCCTGTGAAGTGGGTCTGAGGATTTTTATGTTTCCTTCTATTTCAAAGTAGCCTTCTGGATATAGGGAAGTTCTCTAGCCTGTGTGGGCTGCTCTCTGGAGTGAGCAGTGTTGGCAAGCCTGAGGAAAATGAAAGTTCTCTAAGGTAGCACTTCTCAAATATTAATGTGCCTATAAATCACCTGGGCATCTTATTAAAATGCAGATTTTATTCAGTACGTCTGGGCTGGTGCCTGATGTCTGCATTTGTAACAAGCTCCAAGGTGATGCCCATATGGCTGGTTTACAGCCCCCTCTTGGAGTAGCAAGGGAGTTGTCATAATTCCAGTTCTGGCACAGAGATGTAAGGCAGACTTGGTTTTTTCCTCTCTCTCTCTCTCTCTCTTTCTCTCTCTCTCTTTTTCTCTCCCTAGTCTCACTTTATCACTCTATCTTTGATACAACTGAAAATAGTTCTGAAGTCTTAACAAGAAGGAATATGAATGGGCTGAATCACGTATTAATCACTTCAGCCCTTGCCAACCACCCAGTTCTCAGGGGCAAGGAACTGTCAGTTCTGAGACCCTTCTTGTTCATGGAAAGGTGGCTGTGCTATTCCAGCAGCACAAGAAACGTTGAACCTCAGAAAGTACCCCTAAGTTCAGAAAAACTCACTATTTAACATGTAATCATCCTAATATCACTGTTTTGAAGGAGAAATAAAATTCCTGGTTAAGCTAGAGTTGATAAGTATAACCAATAATAATAATACTTGTTGTTTATTCAGGGCTCACTCTCTGCTATGTGTTTTACTGAAATCATCTTATTAAACCCATATATGATTCCTACAAGGCAGACACTATGTAGTTATCTATATTTTACGAGTAAGACGTCTGAGCCTGGAATTAAAGCCCAGCCTCTGAACCTCACTGCTACCCTTCCTGTTAACATGACCGGGCCACCTTTTAGCCTAAGGCTGTCTTGTCCCTTATTGGTTATTTGCATGACTAAATACTTTGGGTTTAGCATATGTTTGTGGAATTAGTAGGAGTAGACATATTCATTCAACAAGTCTGTATTATATCTTTAAATATAAGCTGTTATATTGGGAATAAATACAATATACTTTCTGTTGTTTGTTTCTTCTTTAAAAAATACTTGCCTTGAGTAGGTACTTTGGTTATTATTTTGATTTTGTTTTAAATCAAGAAGGATTATATGCACATAGATGCTCAATTGGTATTTGTTCACTTATGGGAGAAAAAGAAAGAAAGAAGGATTGAAAAGTGAAGTTGTTCAGCAAAGCAAGAGTTGTCACTTGGGCCACTTTATCTTTAGAAGAAGAAGAACACTCAACATGTTTGAAAGACCCCGAGACTTTGTCTGGCTTAAATCGCTGTTAACTGAGACCTACAGCTCTTCTGTTAGTGTTTCTTTCCTGTCAGACAGAGGTTTCTGTACGTATGACGTTCCTACTCCTGCTTGGAAATTTATAACAGACAACAGAAAATTGGAGAGTGTGATCAGTGGAGCGGAAAATAAACCCATTTCACTGTATTTAGCTCGATGTTTCCCATCCTGATTACACCAGACAAACATTCATGCGTGGAAGACCTATTACCCTTTCCAGAAGGCCCATGAAAAGTTCTTTCGTGTGTACCACTTTAGAGGAACTATTTCCCCCTCCTTAGCTGGTTTTTGTGAATCTATTTTTCCTAGTGGGGGCATCCTGTAAATTCTGGATCTCACAGTGTGTGCCAGTTTTTAAAACGGGCTCTTCTAGAATTGTGGGAGCAAAAGTGGGAAGGTTGTTGGAAAATGCAGAGCTAGACGCTAAAGACAGTCTACATTCTCACTTTCATTGAGGGCTTCTCTGGAAGCCAAAGAAGGGAGTCACTAATAAAGCAAAGACATAATGTCAAAGGATAACCAGTGTCTTAGCATCCGGTTTCTTCTTTAGTGCCCTCGCCTTACAACCTGCACTCCCTTTTGCATTTTGGGGGTTCTTTGGCCTGCACGCTAAACTTGACCTTGAAAGCTCTCTCTTCCTTCCAACCAATTACGCTCATAGCTGCTTTTTTTATTTTAACCATTTCACTTCTTTCACCATAGTGAAATAAAAGAAACAATAAAATGCAAAAAAAAATTAGTAAAATTAGATTAAGAAATTTCTCTAGCAGTGAGCTTGAGCTGTAGTTTCTGACTCAGTTTTGCAGTGAAAGCATCATTTGGCCTCACCCACTGCCTTCACTGTGAGTATTGTCAGCAACTTACCACCCCATTCTGCTTTCTCATCAGACCTTGCTTTAGGGAAGATCCAAGGGACACTTTTCCCAGCGTCCTCATCTTGCCAGCCAGCGGCTACAAGCTTTACCAAATGAACAAATAAGTTATTTTGTGTCAAGTGAGAAATGTGGATCTCTGGGGCCCCCCAAGCTGGAGGACTTTCATTTCTCCAGCTTTCCCCAGTTCTCTGCCTTTGCCACGAATGATGCCCTCAGGTGTTTTCTGTCATCCAGTCAGGGTGTTAAAATGTTGGGTCTCTATAAAACATTGTTGATCTGCCAGGATGTGGGATGTTCATTCAGGGTGTCCTCAAGAGAGGTTTGTCAAATTATAACTTAGAAGTTAAAGTATAGAGATGGTGGTGACCATAGTAGAGAAAGAAAGGAAGTTTCTCTCTCTCTCTGTCTCTCTCTCTCTGTGTGTGTGTGTGTGTGTGTGTGTGTGTGTATGCATGCGTGTGTCTGTGTGTGCATGCCTACATGTGAGTTTTGCTTGTGGAACACACAGTCTGTGTGCTTGTATGTATGTGTTTGCATATGCTCAATGAGTGCTTGTGCAGGCCCCTGTGGCCAAGAAGATATGACTGAACTAAATAACTAAAGAATAGACAGACAGTCTGCTTCCTGCTACTACAAGCACCATCAGAGGAATACAGTACAGTGAACACAGGGCTGTCCTGGACTGAAAAGTCTGGGAAACACTCCCTTTGGGTGCCTCTGGTAAGAATTTGAAAGTTAGCTGTTGTTAATTTGTTCTTAGCTTGAGAGCATGAGGACGCTTGTGAAATACGTAGCAAGTGGCTCATGGGGCTCTTTCCAAATTGAGTTAGGATGTGTGTTCAGTTCTTGAACCTCATCTTATGCAGTGTGCACTTGTGTGTGAATATGAGCTCAAAATTTCCATAAAAGAAGTTTATATAAGAAAAGGCGGAAGCCTTTTCAGGGATATGCGAAGATGAGATTGACAACACCATGAGGCTAAAAATAGTCATGTGTAGGTTGGATGATTCCCTGCATGAGTATAGTAGAGGTAATCCACACATCACATAATGAATTGAGCCTGTAAGTCCTTTCCCAAAGCTAAGATTCTAGTTTTTATCTGTAGCTCTATCTTTAAGATGCTTTTTCTTATTTTCTTTACATTGGATTTTCTGGAGAAGATGAATAGAATGTCAGTAATGCTCAGGAGAAGAATTATCAGCAGAGAATGTTTTAAAATTGAAAGTACTATATTGCTTTGTTCAAAATGTTTGGTCTATTTCATGTATTCACAGAGATTTGGAATTGTATTAACATATGAGTGTCAGAGAGGTATAGTCTCATCTAAATTTCAGCATTAGACTCCAAGTAGTTCTAAAGTTTGATTAAACATGCTTATAATAATTAGATTCAAAGCTTTTGGAATTCCAGCAGTTTTTTTAAGGATTCAGCATCTAATGAAGTAAAATAAATTGCAGGACTCTTGGTCAGTGAATAAGCACTTTTGCAGCCAAGAGCTACAATTTATCAATAGGACTCATTACTATTCGACTTGTTTTCTAGCTTTCTTTGAAGGTTTAAGGGCCATTGTCCACCCACACATCAGGTTTAGTCACAGGCTATTATGAAAAGAAATAATTATTTTTCCAAGGTCTGTAGGACCAGATTCAGTTTTGGAAAATGAGCTGATATGATGGTTTGTGCCCTATCTTATCAGTCAAAAATGCTAAGATGTGTAGGACAGAGAAAGGTTGTAAAAATGACTAGAGAATTCTGATGATAGCTGTGGGGATTTGGGCTAGAGCCAGCATGATACTCTCTGCCTACAGTCTGGTGTAAACCAGGACAAAACTGAACACCTGGGCTAGAGTTAGGACAGAGTCCTGGGGACCAAGTCAGATTGAAGGGGTATTATGCCAATGACATCGGAAGGAGATGCCAAAAGAGCAAGGTGAGCCTCCCTAGCCTCATTTCAGCTGTGAGGTGATGGGATACCAGGAACATTAGAAAAAATGGAGCACAAAATAGTTTGAGGTTTGGGCTTCAAGACAGTATTGGACCTATGAAGCCAAATCAATCAGTTGGTTTCAAGAAGAAAGACTGGACAAGACAGGAGCATATCCTAATCAATTTATGCAAAACCTCTGTGAAACAGGATCCTCTGGCCATCCAAATTGTTGTTTTAAGTTAAATTTTTGTTTTAATTTTGATGCTCTTAGACATACCCCATGTTTGTTACCTTTGTTTTCTCTTTTTATTAGCCGAAAAGCTTTTTCGTGCTCAGGAAATGTACCTTATTTACTTTTGTGTCTCTAGCAATCACCACAAATGATCATTATTAATAGGTGTGTATATAAATTATGGCTCACCTTGCATTTGAACTGCCTCCACGTTTGCTGGGATTCCCTTTTAGTGGAGTTCCTCTAAGCCTTTCTCTCTTGGGTTTCTCGTCTGGAGACAATTAGACAGTGGCCTCCTAGAATAAGGCAGTTCAGCTGTTGTAACTCTGCACAGGTGCAAATAAGTAGTTGTGAAGCAAATATTTGTCACAAGAATAAACTTGCATTCCTCCTCAGTAGGAGTCAAAGAGATAGCTCCCTTTGTAGTGAATAGCAAGTAAAAACAATGTTCTAAATTCAGTAGAAGAAAACAGGCATACACCCATCACCTCAGTCCTCGCCTTCCCTGTATCTTGAAGCTTTTCCATGTTGCCTTGAGAATGTGGTTTAAGAATCTGGGTGGATTTTCTTTAGAGTGATGAAAGGTTTAGGGTAAGAAACTGGCAAGGTGTATTGACAATTCCTGTTCAGTGACATGAGAAAAGAACTGTTAAGAGCATTGCTTCATTTCAACATTTCTTTTTTAACATAGAAGACTGCCCATCCTACCCTGCTAACCTGTCCAGGAAGACAAGATCATTGCCATGGTTACAAATTGCTTAATCAATAGTCTAAGAAACAGTAGCAGCCACTGCTTACTGGCCTAGCTGTTGCCAAGGTCTCTCATTGAGGAGAATGCATCTTCTTCTCCAGCTCCTATTGTCATGACAGCTTCTATTCCATCCAGAGATTCCCTTGGATGGGATAAGATAAACTTAGATGATTTGCAAAACCACAGTGAGATACCATCTCACACCAGTTAGAATGGCCATCATTAAAAAATCAGGAAACAACAGGTGCTGGAGAGGATGTGGAGAAATAGGAACACTTTTACACTGTTGGTGGGACTGTAAACTAGTTCAACCATTGTGGAAGTCAGTGTGGCGATTCCTCAGGGATCTAGAACTAGAAATACCATTTGACCCAGCCATCCCATTACTGGGTATATACCCAAAGGACTATAAATCATGCTGCTATAAAGACACATGCACACGTATGTTTATTGCGGCACTATTCACAATAGCAAAGACTTGGAACCAACCCAAATGTCCAACAGCAATAGACTGGATTAAAAAAATGTGGCACATATACACCATGGAATACTATGCAGCCATAAAAAATGATGAGTTCGTGTCCTTTGTAGGGACATGGATGAAACTGGAAAACATCATTCTCAGTAAACTATCGCAAGGACAAAAAACCAAACACCGCATGTTCTCACTCATAGGTGGGAATTGAACAATGAGAACTCGTGGTCACAGGAAGGGGCATTCCGGGTACTGTTGTGGGGTGGGGGGTGGGGGGGGCGGGGACAGCATTAGGAGATATACCTAATGCTAAATGACGAGCTAATGGGTGCAGGAAATCAACATGGCACATGGATACATATGTAACAAACCTGCACATTGTGCACATGTACCCTAAAACCTAAAGTATAATAAAAAAAAAAAAAAAAATAGACACATTCAAAAAAAAAAAAAAAGATAAACTTAGATGATTTGAAGAACAAGCATTAAGGGTTAGATAGCTTATTTTAAAACTCAAATCTTCATTTAATTATACATGCATATTTTATAAGCACCAATTTAAAATGCTAACATGAATACAAGGATATAGGCATTCATTTTAAGTTATTCTTGAAAGAATTGTTTCAATTCTTATGGTGGTTAGAAAACACAGATTCATTAAGAATAAGTCCTGACTAATTTAGTTAATTTTGTTTTTCTACCAGTTTTACCATTTACTAGCTGAGTTTTTAGTAGCTTAGTTTTCTGGACCCCAGAAAAAGCTAATGAGATCTTGGGTTGCATTAATAAGTACAAAGTGGGTAGACCAAGGGAGGAGATAGTCCTGTATCTGCTTAGTTACAACCCTGCACATTGGAATACATTGATACACTGGCAGATATAGGAAGAAAGTGAGCAAAGTTGTGTAGTGGTCAGAAATCCTCTCTTGTGAGAAACAATTGAAGCAACCAATTTCATTCATCCTGGAGATGAATTTACTTGGGAGAACCATGTTAAATATCTTTGGAGATTTAAATGACTGGTATGTAGGCAAGGGGCTGAGTATTAATGTAATGTCAGAAGGCTGAAGAAGTTCCAATGTGGTGTGTGGTCACCAAAATGCAGATTGCAGATCAGTTTAGAGAATTTTCAGCAGAGTCATCTAAACTTCATATTTCTGGTGCCTCCATTGTAGGAACAGTTGCCAAGTTTGCTTATGTTTTTACTCTCTCCTTCAAAAAAAAAAAAATTATCAAACTGTGATCTGGAGACAACCTGCTACAGATTCAGGGGGTGGAGAGATGAAAGATGGAAGAACCAAGAGAGACAGTAAAAAATCATATTACTGGGCCCAACCCTAGAACTATAGTATCAGATAGTATCAGAGTGTTTGGGTTTGTGGCCATTGAATCTGCTTTTTTTTTTTTTTTTTTTTTTTGAGATGAAGTCTCGCTCTGTCGCCCAGGCTGGAGTGCCATGGTGCAATCTCAGCTCACTGCAACCTCCACCTCCCAGATTCAAGCAATTCTCCTGCCCCAGCTTCCCAAGTAGCTGGGATTACAGGTTCCTGCCCCTATGCCCAGCTACATTTTTTTTGTATTTTTAGTAGAGATGGGGTTTCACCATGTTGGCCAGGCTGGTCTCGAACTCCTGACCTCAGGTGATCCACCCGCCTTAGCCTCCCAAAGTGCTGGGATTACAGGTGTGAGCCACTGCTCACGGCCATGAATCTGAATTTTAAACAGGCTTTACTTATGCTTACTAAAGTTTGCAGACACTATAGGTAATACATCCTGAATTCTGACAAGCAGATCATTCTTCAAATACTGCTTTCATTCCTGGTTCAACAATTTACTTGTTAGCTTTCTAAGGTTTAAATTCCTCACCAGTAGTTTTAGTAGCCTTGATAATCTTGTCTGTCTCACTTTTTAAGGTTCTCTCCAGCCACCATCTTGCCTGTCCTTCAAGTCTTGGTATCTTCACAGAACGTCTTCAAGCATTTTCTATTTACTGTATTTGTTTTTTTTCACATGTTCTGAAATCCTTCTAGTCAATGTCATGAGACTACTCTTGAACTTTATGAGTTCCACTATCACTTGGGGCATGCGGGTCTTCTCTCTCCAACCGGTAAGAGGGGTCTTTGAAACACCCGGCATAGCGCCCAGCTCAAGGTATTCCAGGTGTTTGGTGCTTAAAGCAACATTTTAGGCTGTTTATGGCAACTCATCATCTGAGGCTTGAATCTCTTGTATCGAGTGGTTAATCAAAGTTCAGCACTCTCATCAACATTGGTGGAAACCTTCAACTTTCTGAGCATACATCTTCCACCTCCAGCTTTGGAGAAGTTGGACCTGAGACATTTTTTCATTTTGAGCAAAGATCATTTTCCCTCTAACTTCCACTTGTCAGTCTAGGAGTCTGCTGAGTCTTCGTAGAACATATTTCATAAACGCATGCTATAAAAACATCCCTTTGTTTCTCATAAGCCCCATTAAGCTTACTCTCCTGATGTGTTTATGGGACTTCTGGCTGTTGTAAATCTGATTAGAAAGGAGAGGATTGTTTGATATGAAATAAAATATCCAAGTGAAATGTTGTCTTTTTACTTTTTTGAGAAATATCTAGTGGATATTTCAGAGGATTTAAAATAGCTCTTATATTTCCCTACCCTTAGCATATTAACTACCACAACAAAAAGGTTTGGAAAATGTCCATTTTGATGCATTTCCGTTTGATAATACATTCACAGTAAGCATTCTAAAATGCTTTGTGATTGCCAGATGACAGCCCCACACTGTCAACATAAGTTCTGTAAGAGCCAAATTGATAACATTGAAACAGTTGACACTGCACATTATGATTTTAATCTGCCAAACCATCTCACACTGACTCCTAAAATTAAAAATAAATATCACACCTATGGCAATTTTCACTTGAACTGATTCTTTTTTATTATTATTATCTTCGTCTGAAACTTTCATTCAGAAACCTGAAATGAATACATTTGTTTAATCAAGTCTATGCCTGATAGCCTAATCCCAATTCTCCTCCTAACAGCGAAAGGAGGCATCATTGAAGCAAAATGGTTTGGGCAGTAATTCAGGTGCCATCCTTCATGTACAGAAATGTGCTATCAGCGGGATGCTTGCTCTACGTCTGTCCTCTGCAGCAGAGGTGGATAGTGGCAAGGCAACATGGCAGCATGTCTCCTCTCTGGCTCCTCCTGTGACCAGTGTGTATTTAAGGGACAGTTGATTGATTAGAGATACACTAGACAATGGAATCTTCTTTGTTCTTGAGTTTCAAGTACATAGATTCCCAAGGGTGTAGAAATATGTTGGTTCACGTCCTCTTCACCAGGTTGGCAAGGGAAGGAGCCTCACCCTAGGGTTCTGGGGGTGACTGAACGTCCTAGACTAGGGAAGTCTGCTCTTGTAGGTTCTTATAGGATCATGCAATGTTTCTGCATGTGATCTCTCATAGCTGTTAATTATAAATTTTTTGTGGTTATTTTATTCATTTCTGGCTCCCCTGTCAGCAAACTGGGCACAGACACCATGTGTGTGTGGCTTTTCTCCCTCTTGAATTGCAGTCTCTCTGACAGTACCTAGTGCCCGATATAAGGTTGGTAGGCAATGAGTATTTGTTGAATCATTGAAGGCATCCACTCAGTATTACAACTAATGTTTCCTTCCAATGTTTCTCATATCTTCCTCCTCCCAGAACTGTTGTCTGATTCACCCTCTGAGTGTGTCTTGACTGATGTTGGCAGTAGCCTCCAGAAGGAGAATCCTCCCACCTTGGCCCTGTCCCATATGCTGCTGCCAGACTCATCTTCTCCAAACTGTTTTGATCATATCGCTCTCCAGGACAGTCTGGCCAATGCTTCGCCCCTACAGGTCCCTGGTGCTTCCCTCATTCTTTGATCCCTCCTGTAGGCAAGGCCTGCCCTATTTCTCAGCAATCCAACCTGCAATCCACTAAATTTGTTTATTTATTTATGTATGTATTTATTTAAAGACACAGTCTTGCTCTATCACCCAGGCTGGAGTGCAGTGGCGTGATCTCAGCTCACTACAACCTCTGCCTCCTGGGTTCAAGTGATTTTCCTGCCTCAGCCTCCTGAGTAGTTGGGACTACAGGCATGCACCACGCACTCAGCTAATTTTTGTATTTTTAGTAGAGACAGGGTTTCACCATGTTGCCCAGGCTGGTCTCGAACTCCTGACCTCAAGTGATCCAGCAGCCTCAGCCTCCCAAAGTGCTGGGATTTCAGATGTGAGCCACTGCACCCTCCCTAGTCCACTAAATAAATGTAAAAAGCAACTATGTGTCAGGGACGATGGGATAAAAGGGTGCTCGTGACATAGGCCCTTCCACAGACTGGATCATAGTCCAGGACAGTGGGGGGCAGACCTAGAGCAAATACTGCAATGTGACATGAGTTCTGTTCCAGAAGCACTGCCAGTGCTGCAAGAGTCCCAGTGAGTGAGGTTGGAGAGCAGCTTCAGTAGCTCCTGCTCATATGTGGGGGCCATCTCTGCACTGCCCCACCCCGGCATTGACCTACAGTCACATATACTGAGTTTCCTGTCCTTGATTTTTAGTACCTCTTTATTAGTCCACTCCAGCCACCATAACAAAGTGCTGCAGGCTTGGGAGCTTAAAGAATGAAACTATTTTCTCACAGTTCTGGAGGCTGAAAAGTCCCAGATTGGGGTGTCAGAAAATTTGGTTTCTGGTGACAGCTTTCTTCTGGCCTTTCAAACAGCCATTTTCTTGCTATGTCCTCATATGGACTTTACTTTCTGCATGAGCTCACAGAAATAGAATTCTGGTGTCTCTTAATCGTCTTAGAAGGACACGAGTCCTACTAAATTAAGGCCCCACCCTAATTACCTAATTTTGCCCGTATTACCTTTTAAAAAGCCCTGTCCCTAAATGCAGGCATGTTGGAGGTTACGGCTTCAACATATGAATTCCAAGAGGAGTATAATTTAGTCTATAACAATCCAAGTGTAAGATACCTGCTATATGAGTCAGCTCTGACTGCCTGCAAGTTAGTATCCCCATCTAACCAGATGAGCAGTCCTTGGCTTCTGTGTGTCTACTACCAATTCGTAGGTGTTATTTTCATGGTGTGTGCACACACCTGAGTGAGTTCTACACAGTCCCAGTGTTGTCTGTAACCCTAGGCAGCTTAAATAATGTTTTGTTTTGTTTTGTTTTTGATTTTCTGAGACAGAGTCTCACTCTGTTACCCAGGCTGGAGTGCAGTGGCGTGATCTTGGCTCACTGCAATCTCTGTCTCCCAGGTTCAAGTGATTCTCTTGCCTCAGTCTCCTGAGTAGCTGGGATTACAGGCGCCTGCCACCGTGCCAGCTAATTTTTGTATTTTTAGTAGAGATGGGGTTTCGCCATGTTGGCCAGGCTGGTCTGAAACTCCTTGGCCTCCCAAAGTGCTGAGATTATAGGCGTGATCTCTCATAGCTGTTAATTATAACAGCTATGTGAGGCACTGTGCCTGGCCTAAATAATGTTTTTAAGCCTCACTTTTCTCACAGTATTACTAGATTGCCAATCTCTCAGGCATGTTGAGGGGATTGCATGCAATAACATATGCAAAGCTCTAGACTGTGTTCAAACATGTACTTAGCTCCACTCAAGAGTTGGTTCTCCACTCAAATCCTGCCCTTGCTACTCTTATTTATCAGATAAGCTTTTAGAGGACAATACTTATGCTTTCTCCTATCCCTCTGTCTTTCTAATAAAGACTCCTGTCCCAAAGGCAGATAGATGGAATGCCTGACTGAAGGCAAAGTGGGATGAGAGAGGAGAGAGAACAAATCCAAACAGCAAAAAGGAGCAGTCTACAGGGAAGCCCCTATTGTCCAGAAAATGCTACAGAGAGTCTCTGTTTGGTCTTTGCAGCCAAGAATGCTAGAAAAACTTCTAACTGACAATAAACCATTCCCACTGGCAGAATACAATTTTGTTTGTTGTTACACTAGTCATTCATGAGGAATATCTTTGCTTTGTTCTGGGTCATTTACCTTGAGTTGGAAAGATGCGAAATGAATTAGCCCGGAGGCCAGGAGTGGGGGGATATGATTTGTATTAATATTTTTTGAGATATGATGTTGGTATGCAACCATAATAACCAACACATTGAAAAGTTAATTCAGCAACAGTAATTCTGAGAATTAATGCAACTTATTTGTCACTAAGGAGGACTGCATAGCCAAGTGATTTCTTTATGCATTTTAAAGTGTTTTTAAACCCTTGGGTAGCTATAGTCAATTTTTAAACATGTTTCCTCATTAATTTTGAATTTGTAAATGTACATTGTACAGGAGTGTTTTAATCATCTGGGGAGGCTGCTTCACAGATGGCTCTTGTGTGACCTAAAATTTCAATGATTGTAATGAATCAGAATGGCTGATGGTAAACTTGCTTGGAGATTTGCTGATTGTCAACAGTTTTACAGCTTTGCTACTGTTCTTGAAAGTTTCGTGCTTTCTCAAAATGAAAGGAAAGCAATTGTAATGGGACCATCAGGACCAGGAGTTGCCTAAATGAAAAAATTTCAGTCAGTTCCTTACTATTCTCTGTGGAATTCTTTTCAGTGAAAATACACCAACAGAATGATTGATCACGTTGAATCCAACACATGTGTAGAGAGTGAGTCATCGGCTCTCCAGGCCTACACGTGACAGGCCATTTCATGCCTCTCTGTGATACTATATGCAGTCCTAATTAAAATACAAGAAAATCTAACAAGAAATGCTCTTGTGAATTACTTATGCCAATGTTCTCCTTCTGTGGCACCAGAAGTTGAGAATTGACTGGGCAGAGGGTTTATCAGGTACATAAAGCTTTACCTATCACTGTTAAAGATTTAACTTGGCTGAGTGCAGTAGCTCACACCTGTAATCTCAACACTTTGGGAGGCTGTGGCAGAAGGATTGCTTGAGACCAGGAGTTTGAGACCAGCCTGGGCAACACAGACCCCATCTCTACAAAGAATAACAACAACAGCAACAAAAATAGCCAGGCATGGTTGGCACATGGCTGTGGTCCCAACTAGCTGGGAGGCTGAGGATCCCTTGAGCCTAGGAGGTGGAGGCTGCAGTGAGCCACCATGATCGATCATGCCACCACACTCCAGCTTGGGCAATGGAGTGAGACCGTGTCTCAAAAAAAAAAAAAAAAAAAAAAGATTGAACTTAAAATTCATCTAGAAACCAGAATTATAATAGACAAATCCATTTGTGAGGCCCCTATTTCTGTTTGTTTGTGCTAGAATCATATGTGTGTTACACCCCAGGCCTTACTATGCAATCTGCCTGCAGCACGGTGCAGGGAAAAGAAGATGGTCTGGGACATTAGAGTCACACATGTTCTCACTTACTAGTGTTACCCACACAACTGGTGGGTTCAATCGCTTGGCAGATAACAGTCCAATGACAACCAAGGAGGATTTAACAAGGGGGTTTTATTACTTGCCACAGGTAAGGAGGATACCGGGGATAAGTCCCAAAGCAGTGCCTTCCCTAACGAAGGTGAACACAGGGCTTTTATTGGGCTGGTTAACTGTGTCGTATGTAGAGGTGGCATATAGGCAGCACAGACGCAGCCACTGATCGTGCCTCTACATACGTCAAATGTATAGGAAATGGCAAATCGGCTTCTCCCTGGGTTTGGAGGTTAGTATGGTAATGAGTGGAGTTTGCCAAAGTTCATCTCCAACTCAGGTATCTCTGGATCCCATCAGTTTTGTTTTTCCTGGGCTGAGCTTCTTCCTAGAACTTTTTTGAAACAAGAACTCAAGGTTGAACAGTTACAAGTGGATACATTTTCACAATAATGCATATCTGAAACCCAGCAACCCTGGGTTACACTGTCTGTGTGTATCTATGCATAAATTAGCCTTTCTGAAGTTTGGTTTTTTGGAACAGAGGATGGTTAACTCTGCCAAGTAGAGAGGCTGTGGTGGTGAAGTAGCACGTTTAATCCTGGCACAGAACACACTCCACAAGTAGTAGCTCTTTCTTGGTCTCTTACTATCCTCGTTCTCTGTAAGAGGTGGCCCCCAGACTGCACATTCCAAGGCCTCATGCATTCCAAGAACCTCCACCTTTAATCTCTATGTTCTCAGATTAATAATTCTTAGAAAATTCTGGAGCCTGCCATTCACTGGCAGGTGCTTGAAACTCCAAATTCCTAATGCTGCTAAGGCTCTCCAGGAGGGAACTCAAGGAGAAGCGCCGAGAGTAAGATGAGGCCAGTATATTCACTGTCAGGTTGTCCCAGGCATTCTAGTAGGAGTCTCAGTACTGCAGTGGGACACACAATGCTTGTCCTTCGGGGGCCCTGGCAGGGAAAAGTTACTTCTCATTCCCTATTTGAGCAGGTACTGGTGCGAGAGCTGTGCTGAGCATGATACTGAGCACCAGCCTAGGAAACTCATCTTCACCTAAATTGTGGGTCATTACTGTTCATCTTTTCAGACCATACATCACTCCCAACAGTGTCCTGTTGATAGAGACAGAAGGCAGAGAAACTCTAGGCAGACAGGGCAGGTCTCTGGTGAAGCCCCACCTTCCAGCCGAAAAGCATGAAACCCATGGCCCAAAGTGAGAACTTCTATCCCTGTGTGCCCATTCTCTCCTGATTGGTTCTTTCCGAATAATGTCTTTTTTACCAATTGAATGTTGCCTTTCCTAAAACTACCTATGGCCCACCCTGCTCCCCATCCTGTGCCTATAAAGACCGTAGACTCAGTTAATAGAGAGAGAAACAGCTTGACTTGAGAGAGGGAACTTGACTTCAGAGGTATGGTTGGCCCTAGGAGGAGAGATGGCTTAACTTCAGAAAAGAGCCAGCCAGAGATGGCCGGACATCAGGGAAGATTACCTGCCCATCCTGTCGCCTCTCCTGCTCCCCTCTCTGTTGATAGCCATTTCCATCACCTAATAAAATTCTCTGCCTCACCATCCTTCAAGTGTCTGTGCAACCTCATTCTTCTTGGATGCCAAACAGAGCTCAGGACTGACAAAGTGTGGGTACCCAAGAAAGACTGTCACACTGACCCTTTGCCCTTGCTGGCAGAGGGCAGTCACCCCACAGGACGAGGCAAGGGCCCCACTGAGCTGATAACACACTGCTGTCCATGGATGGCAGAGCTAATAGAGCATTGTAACATGCCCTCTGGGGCTTTGGGGGTTGCAGACACCCCACCTGGGCGCCACCATGGGGCCTGCACGGAGTCTTCTCCTGCTGGAGTCCAAAGCTGCTGGCCGGATTCTGAACTCACTTGCTCATGTGATCCCTCCTACAAGAGGTTGAGAGGGGCGGGCTGAATAAGTTGGCACCCCTGTCACAAGTCTGATGAAGGGGTCGAGAAAAACTCCTGCAATGCTGTCACCTAGCGGGCCCAGTGCCTTGCCTGGGCCCTGAGCCAGTCCTGATAGAGAAAAGAAAAGGGACATTCGATAAGGTTTATGCTTCTTGGTTGAATGTGTTACTCTTCACAGAGACTTTTCATTTTAATGAGAATCAAGCAGAGTAAAAAACCAAAGGAATGAAACATCTAGTAGTGGAATATCAAATACGAGGAGCCCAGAGGGGAGCAGCCTTGGGTAGCCTAGGCTTTGGGGCCCTGAGGAAGGTGGTCTCTACTGACCTACCTGGGAAGGCTGTCATGTGGGAAACAGTTTTGTTCCTTATGCAGCAAGTATGTGGGTATAGGCTAGTGTTTAAATATCAGGACCCGGGCCAGGCGCGGTGGCTCACGCTTGTAATCCCAGCACTTTGGGAGGCCGAGGCGGGCGGATCATGAGGTCAGGAGATCGAGACCACGGTGAAACCCCGTCTCTACTAAAAATACAAAAAATTAGCCCGGCGTGGTGGCGGGCGCCTGTAGTCCCAGCTACTCGGAGAGGCTGAGGCAGGAGAATGGCGTGAACCCGGGAGGTGGAGCTTGCAGTGAGCCGAGATTGCGCCACTGCACTCCAGCCTGGGCGACAGAGCGAGACTCCGTCTCAAAAAAAAAAAAAAAAAAAAAAAAATATCAGGACCCACATTAACCAGAACACCCAGTAAAATCACTGTTCTGCCCCAAACCCTATTCCTTTGACAGACGGACTCAAGAGAAGTCCAGTCACAATGATAGTGATGGCAAATAGCTGTGCTGCCACCCCTGTCTCCCATGCCTGGCACATGCCACTCCTCCATCTCAGTTGACTTTCCTGCTGAATCCATGCTCACTCAGGATCCTTCTCAACCCTACGTCCCAGGCAAATATTGTTTCATCAGATTTTACTAATGTGATAAAATCGATCTGCCTTCCTCAGGCTATGATTTGCACATTCTGGATAAAGTAGGCTGCAGAATCAATATTGTCTCCCATTTTGCTGATTTTAATCACTTTAGAGATGACAATCAGCTTTCCCAAGGTCATCCGGTGGTTTATGGCAGAAAGACACCTCAAAATGGGGTCTGACCTCTTCAAACCCTGTACTCGTCTACTCTGTGTAGCTGTTTCCTTGAAATCACAGGTGCTTCTTGCTTTTCTCTTTACACACTTTAGGAGATGTTAACACAAAGGTACTGCTCCCAAGGGTGTAGATTTTCACTAAAACAAAACACACACCAATTATTTGCTTAGCAAATGGCATGAGCTTAGGATTCATGTGTGACCCCCTAAATATTAGGAATTATCTGACATACTTCATCACATACCTCATCACATACTTCCCTTTGAAAAGCTGCCTCCACCTACTGGGGCCCTGGTCAGTAAAATACTGGTTTCAATGATGATAAAGTCCAAGTGAGCCCCAGTTTTAGCATTGTTCCGTGAGCAAGGTGTTTTATTTGCACTGTCACATTGAGATAAGCTATAAGAACAAACTTATTGGGCTGGGCATGGTGGCTGACGCCTGTAATCCCAGTACTTTGGGAGGCTGAGGCGGGGGGATCACGAGGTCAGGAGACTGAGACCATCCTGGCCAACATGGTGAAACCCCATGTCTACTAAAATACAAAAAAAATCAGCCAGGCATGGTGGAGCGTGCCTGTAGTCCCAGCTACTCGGGAGGCTGAGGCAGGAGAATCGCTTGAACCTGGAAGGCAGAGGTTGCAGTGAGCCGAGATTGCACCACTGCAGTGCAGCCTGGGTGACAGAGTGAGACTCTGTCTCAAAAAAAAAAAAAAAACTTGTTGACTCCCAGGATAGCCTCTGTCATACAGAGCCTCTGGTCTCCAGGCCAGCACTACATTGTCACTGGGGAGTATACTTTCAAAATGTTTGGTATTCTGAATTCTAGGAAATGGCTGAGTACAGCATTATGTTCTCTGCTTCTCAAAAACCTTCTGTTTGGCGTGGAAACACATGCTCTGATCTGTATGTCAAGGTTTTCTGTGTGTGGCTCTTCAATCAAATTACCCAACATGGGACTATTCATGGGGAGCTCTTCTGAGAACTGAGTTGGAACTCAAAGGCTGGCCAGCTCCCAGGGCTCTCCTGGCTCCCCACCCACGGCGCTCACTAAATGCTTTTTTTACTTCCTCCACCAGTGCTCATCATCTTAAAATCTAACTCAAGTCATGGTTGTCTGTGTGACTTGTTGACTAGTCTAACCTGTATTAATCCTTCTTTTATCTGAATTAATACAGTGTGCATTTTGATAAGAGCTGCTTTTTATGGTTGATTGTGTGTGCACTGCATTACTGTAGGATCCCATTCACAGTGTTGTCACTGAAAATTTGTATAGTTATCACTACATCATTCCAGCATGAAATAGGAGAGTGCCTTGAAGAAGGGGTACTCTGTTAGTGCACACGATGGTGCCATATTGAATAGTGAAAGAGCTACCCACCAGTTCCAACTGCCCAGTCAGACGCTGGGAATTATCTTGTTCTCTACAGGGCACGCACCTTGAGGTCTAGAGGAAACAATCATTGACTGGATATCTATTAGTTTTCCAGAAACTGGGCTGGGCAATATATTACCTCCCTTCATTCTGTTAATAATTATAAAGTTTGAGAATTGTCTCCTTATTTTAGAGGTTAAAATGTAAGTAATTTGTTCAGTTATGTAGCTGATCATGACAGAGCATTGATTTGAACTCCGATCTTCCTCATTTCAAAGTCCACATTCTTTCCCTCATATCTCATTAGTCCCCAGTACATATGGCACAGGGATCATCCCTCTGTGGATTCTCAATAAATGCTATGAGAATTAATTAGCTAAAGAAGAGTAGCAGAGAACAGTTCATGGGTTGTCAGGGTTTTGTTTATAGCCTGTAGAGTTTAGCTGTCCTTTCCCATGGTGTAGGTGAGAGAAAAAGTACTGACGTGGACCATGTGGACCCATAGCTACTTGGAGCCTCAGCATCAGGACTTACCATCCAATCTTACATCTTCAGAATTTCCAGATCTTCCCCTGTGTGGAAGTGGCACCACTGTAGTAGCATGGAAGGTTGATTGGAACTTGGTGGATATTAACTGAAACATCATAGAAACTTTCTGGAACCCAGAGACCCCAGAGATGAAACTTAGGTTGAAACTCATTAGAGGAGGATTGTATTAGTCCGTTTTCATGCTGCTAATAAAGACATACCCAAGACTAGGTAATTTATAAAGGAAAGAGGTTTAATTGACTCACAGTTCAGCATGGCTGGGGAGGCCTCAGGAAACTTATGATCATGGTGGAAGGGGAAGCAAACATGTCCTTCTTCACATGGTGGCAGGAAGGAGAAGTGCTGAGCAAATAGGGAAAAGCCCTTTATAAAACCATCAGATCTTGTGAGAACTCACTCATTATCACAAGAACAGGAGCATGGGGGTAACTGCCCCCATGATTCAATTACCTCCCACCAGTTCCCTCCCGCAACATGTGGGAATTGTGGGTACTACAATTCAAGATGAGATTTGGGTGGGGACACAGCCAAAACATATCAAGAATAATTTTAAAATCTTCTACGTTCTGTTTTATTATTCAGCATCTCACATTTAAAATGTTTAGGCAATATGGTTCTGTGAGCAAGGGTGCCTGCCTGGGGGCTATGACTACATGAGAAATCGGTTTGCTGCAATAAACAGAGGCCTGGATGTGGCAGGAAACTCACATTCCAATGCAAGTCCCACACATGACCAGCTGTCCTCTCTGGCCGGTCACTTCAGCTCTCCACATTTACTTACATATAGAATGTGGAAAATAATCTCTCCCCTTTACCTATGAAGTGCTTGACTTTGAGGTAAAATATTTCTTTTTTTTTTTTTTTTTTTGAGACAGGATCTAGCTTCTGTTGCCCAGGCTAGAGTGCAGTGTGGCATGATTATGGCTCACTGCAGCCTCAAACTCCTGGGCTCAAGCAATCCTCCTGCCTCAGCCTCCCAAGTAGCTGAAACCACAGGCATGCACCACCACGCTAGGCTAATTGTTTTACTTTTTGTAGAGATGGGGTCACAATATGTTGCCCAGACTGATCTCAAGCAGCCTTCCTGTCTCAGCCTCCCAAAGTACTAGGATTATAGGCATGAGCCACTGTGTTTAGCCTAAAAATATATTTTTACGTAGAGGTGTTTTGAAGTTTGCTAGTGGCAAATGCTTATCACTATATGGCTAATAATAATATTTAGCCATTCATTTTGGGTATCCAATAAGTATTATTAAGATCTATCTTTCACAGGTACTATTCTAGGCACTGATGATACCTAGTTGAAAGAGATGCAAATGGTACCTGTTCTTGAAGAACTTTTATTTGAGTGAGGGTAGATACAATATAAAAATTTAGTAAACTGTTTATAACAAGAAATACATGTACAATATAGTTTCAAATAATAATGATTTAAAGTAAGACAGGGCAATGCGATAGAGTAGGGGTGGGGCCTCATCTGGCTGGCTACCTGTTATTGTACTGCCTTGGGGCAGAGATTTGTTTTTACATTTTTAAATGGCTAACATTTAAAAAATAAAGATCTCTTGATATGTGAAATTATATTAAATTGAAATTTTGATATTCATACTTAAATTTTTGTTAGAACACAAATACTCTCATTCAATGGCAGAATTATTTGCAACAGAGATCATAAAAAATATTTACTATTTATATTACTATTTGGCCTTTCATAGAAAAAGATTTACTAATTGCTGTGATGGACTGTGATGGGGATATAATTTGTCTATGTTGGTCAGAAAAAGGCTTTACAGGTTTCCATCATCACCATTATTATCTTCATCCTCATAATTATTATTTTATATCTTCTAGATGAGTAATCTCTGACAAACTGTTTAACCCATCGTTGTCACATTCAGAACAGATAAACTTTAAATTCCTGCTTGATTTTGTGACCCTTTGAATGATGTATAGTCAAGTTTCTCTCTGTTAGAAGTTGTTATATTTGTTTAAGTATCCCCAGCAAAATTTTCATCCTTCCCACTTCTCTTTGCCACCTACCTGCATTTTTGCACACCCAATTCTGTTGTCAGATGGTGTGTGCCAACAAATTTTATTAGTCTAAGGAAAACATAATTCTGAAGGTAAAACTGATACAAAATAAGGTCATTTGCTGAGCCAAATATAAATTATATTTGGATCACCTATTGTTTGGGATGTTCTGCCTCAGTGCTGCCCCCATTAGAGAGCTAATCAGGAGCCAGCTGTGACTGCGACTGGGGCAGTATCTTACATGTGAGTTTCATAAAGGCTGGCTGGTGCAATGATTAGCCGATGCCATCTATCAGCCAGTGCTGTGTGGCTGTCATACCCCTGTGTTGAGGTGTGCTTTACAGAGATCTGGGAGCCTCTTCAGGCATATTGCTGGGGCGAGGAATGTACCACATTTTACCCAAGAGGAAAGACAAGGAAAGTGAGAGAAATGTAGGAAGTAAATGAATTTAAGTGAAAATCTGGAGATGTAGGCTTTTGGGTTATACATATAATTTGATACGGTGAAACATTCAGTGGATCCTCATGTGGGAATAACTGTACATTTAACTTCTAATGACAGATAACCAGTGACAAACAGAGCTATTTTTAAATGTGTTAATCACAATTGTATTGACGTACATTGAGGACAGAGCAGTACAGGCGTACACAAGTTATTTTTATTCAGTAAATAGTTCTTGCTGTGCATATGGATTTGAATTTTCTTTTCTATAAATTGCAGATCCGCCATGAGTCTGTAGTCCATAGATTGGGAGTCATTCTTCCGGATCAGGAATCAGCAAGCTATAGCTAGTGGGCCAAATCTGGCCCACCACCTGTTTTAGTAAATAAAGTTTTATTGGAACACAGCCACGTTCATTTGTTTACTTATTGTTTATGGCTGCTTTTGCACTATAATGGCAGAGTTGAGTAGTTGTGACGGAAACCATCTGGCATGTAAGCCAAAAAACATGTATTATCTGGCCCTTTACAGAAAAAGTATGTGGACCCTTGCATTCAATTATTGTTTTCTCATGGACAAGAGTGGGTTTTTAAAAAGATATTTAAATCCCAATGTATCATAAGTATGCAAGTACTATCTGGTAAGGTGGAAGAAAATATGACAAAAACATTCATGGGATTCTGGAATATTAATTCTGGATATTGTGTACATTTCTGGAATAACAAAGCTAAAGAATATTTCATTATTTATACAGGCAATTCCTTTGCCTCTATGGCCATCTATTTATTCAATCTACTTAAAAGAATTTTGTTTTTCAGGCCAAACTCTTCAAGTGTTTATGATCATTTTATTATCTGCATCATGAGGCGTTTCTGAGTGCCCCCTTTCTGATGGGCACTGAGAGAAGATTTGAGAGCTTAATAATTTGAACACAGAGAAAATTCTGTCTTCTAAATAATGTGAATTGTTCTTCTATCCTCTGGGTATATCTGTCTCTTCCTCCTCAGTCCTCAGAGAAGATGAAAAATATCTGGTAACTTGTGTTGCTTGAAAACTCAGATATACCCTCTTTTATGTGATAGGAATCGGTTGGGTTCCTGAATGGGAAAACTATTGTGATTCTAGGATATCAAATCCAGAGTTTTATTCAAATACATTTAAAAAAAAACCCTGGGACATATTCTTTTGTAAAGAAAATACTCATTTTTAAAACATGAAAACACAAGTATCAAATACATAGGTTTTGCTAGATTTTATTTGCAGATGGTAGATTTTCTCTGTTTAATCTAAGCTTTTTACCCAGGATCTGTGTCCCAGCCTGGTGGCCATACCCACTGGTCATATCCTCTGCTCATCTGACGCCAAAAGACTTTCCATATTTGGAGTAGAAACAGAAAAAATAAAGAAGCAGCAAATGTTCACATTCAGCGTCCAGTTAGAGGAGCACGCTTGCTTTCTGAGGGAAGAGGGCACTCACATAGATAAGTTCAGGAGTCAGATAGAAGTTACATTGCACTGGGCTCCTATCCCCATAACCAGACTTTCCACAGAATTGCATTTTCTAACCTACCTTCTCAAAGGGTGGCGAGATTTTTGGGTAGGGCCAGATGCCACTCTGCTGTGACTTCAGCTTGACAAGGTGTCTGAAGATATCCTCACAAACAGCCTGACTTTTGTTCCATGGTTTCCATCAAAAACGTCAGTTTATATCTTCATCTTACTCCAAGAAACCTTGATGAGGAAATGTGTATCTGAGCTCTGTGGTTGACCCGTGGACTTCCGAGAGCAGACCGACCTCATAAGGTTGGCATTATCGGAAGCTGTGTTTACACCTCAGGAAATGGTCTGCTTCTTCCAGAGCAGCCTGCAAAAGTGAAGACAATAAGCAGCTAATGTAATGAGATCAGCATTTGAGGTAGTACTGGGTGTCTGGGGGCCAGTGATACTTACACACACGATTTGTTAGATAATGCAGCAAGAGCTGAGGCCTGACTCAGGCTTCACGCTTTGTGAGCTGCCAGTTTTAGTACTGTTTCTATTTCCATCAAGGCCTTCCCTTGCTGTGTGGGCCAGCCTTCATTGGCCTAAGAATCATTCATTCATTCACTCTGCAAATGAGTACCTGCATTTGCAAGGTGTGGTTCTGTATGCTGTGAGACTATTTTAACAGACATGATATACACTTACGATAATTGGTTGAGAGAATGGAACCTAACCCTAGAAGACGTCACCTACCTGACACTTGAAGACATGGAGGTAGACAGTACACTCCATCTTCTGAAGATTGGGCTGTCAAGGAGCTGATAATTTTAAAAAGATCTTTAGGACCATTGTCTTCATTCCCTAAAGGCTGGAATAGAAAATATCAAAATTAATTGTGCCAGTAAAAGCAAGATGACAATCTTAAAGCATGGTAAAGAGAGAGGTGGCGGAATGGCTGTTACTCATGAATAACATGGTGTGCACTAAAGATTTGGGACAGAGGGAGGGCACACATATAGCTTGTAGGATGCTGTGTCCTGGGTAGGGTGCTATTTCAAGAGTGAACAGTATGTGCAGAGCACAGCCACGTGGAAGGGCAAGTTTCTGGGAATGGAAAACAGTTCTAGATTATTAGGGAGACACGGAAAAAGATGAGAGCAATTATAACAGTTAAGGAAAGAGTTCTGAAACCTTTTGACCAGGGTTTGGGTCCTTGCTTCATTGCTGTAAGATGTATTTGGATAGTTAACCTCTCCATGCCTTTGTTTTTTTATCCATATGGATAGCAAATAGGATATCAATCTGCCTGAAATGAGGGCTGTCACATATTAATATATCAACATATATATTAGACAAATGGTAAAGAATGTCTTATGGTATAGAATCAAGTTTAATAAGCTTTTTTTTCCCGTAAAGGTCAGGCAGTAAATATTGTGGGCTGTGGTTGTGGGCTATCTATAGTCTCTGTTGCTATTCCTCAGCAATATCATTATAGCACAAAAGCAGCCACAGCCACTACATAAACAAATGGGTATAGCTGTGTTCCAATAAAACTTAAGTAACAAAAACAGGTTGTGGGATTGATTTGACCTATGGGCTATAGTTTACCATGTGTTTAGAATATGGACTGTGTTCTGGCTGTTACATGTTCATGTGTGTTACAGGGTTGGGTGTAGGGGATTCATTCATAGTTTTTACATTAATAGCCCCTAAACAGCTAAAAAAAAAAAAAAAAAAAAGAACGGCACAATTAGATTTTAGAATTTAGAAAGACAGCACTCTTTGAACAGAGTGGTGCAGTTACCAAAGTGTACAATTTTCTGTATATGTTTGTGTGCATATGCATACGCATGGGAATTTGTGTTTATACATGTGTATGTGTGTGTTAGCATTGGCAGAAGTGAGATGAATCTACAAGCTACTGACATAGTCTAGAGATTATGAGAACTTGGGATAAGATAGGGCATTAGAAATAGAGAAGAGAGCACCCTTGGGTGACAATGTGTTTAGATATTTTAGGATGACAGCCAGGTTTCTACTTCGGTGATTGAGATAACAGCTACTGGAGGAACAGGCTCAGGGAAGATGCCACATTCATGTGAGGAGAGGGTGAGTTTGATCGGCCCATCAAATAAGTTTTCTTGTGGGCATATTGAGTTCAGAAGAGACAAGGTGTGTAGATACAACTGTGGAAAGCACTAATACATGCCTAATCTAATCCCAGAGAAGGGAAAATAGAAGAAAATAGTGTGTGTGTATGTGTGTGTGTGTCTATGCAAAAGTATTTAGGCTAACTTATTCATGTGTTAACATAAGGCCAGAGATACAGGGACACACTTGGAAGTTCTGGGAATTGGGAGAAAGAAGATTTAAAATTTTCTTCTCAAAATAGTGCTCAAATTCAAGAGTGCCTTTCTACTATGAAGGTGTCAGTTGTCGAGATACTCACAAGCATATATAATTCCTTATCTGTAAGAGTCTGTAGAAGCTAAAGAAGTATCTTTATGTTGGACCTTTAGGTAAGACAGAAGGACCTGCTTTTAGTGAATAAGTGGAGAGAAGAAAATAGAAAACAATGTGATAACACTCAGATTATAGTTCTTTACTCTAATGGAGGATTTCGATAAAAATCCTTTTATTTGACCTCAAGGGCACATAGTTTACATAAATTCCATATGTATGTGGATGGTCTCACTGACTCACCAACCTAGAGTTTCCCTGGCTTTTTTTGAGTTCTCATTTAGGTTTTTTAAAATTATATTTTATTCGGCATAAATGGTTCCTGTGTGAGAGTGTGTGTGTGTGTGTGTGTGTGTGTGTGTGTGTACAATGTGTCCCCAGCAACTGATTCCAAAAATGACTTGCTGAAATGCACAATTCTGGCTGAGCTGGCACTGATCTTTTGATGTGGGTGGATTTCTGCTGATTTGTGGAAAGCTTCATGCCCCAGCCCCCTGTGAAGTCACAGCTGGCTTTTCCAGGCCAGTTGGCTGGAGGTAAGAGTACCATCTGGGGCATTGAAAAGCAGTGAGACTAACTGGTCTACTGGGGGGATTGAACAGGCAATGTGGATCATGCTGGTGGCAGCCTGCAGTGAGTGCACTTCACTCTACAAAAATGTTCAAATAAGACTTCAGCTTACAACACATAGTTTGGGTGTTAAATTAATATTAGTGTTTGACTATTATCTTGCCTCTGACCCTGGAAAGAAGACTGATTGTATTACCATCATTTTATATATATAGTCTAATCCTAACAATAACCTTACGAGGTGACTATTGTTTTTCTTCATCCTTATTTTAGAGATAGGGTGACATATGGAAAGGTTGTTACACAGTCTGTACATGGAAAGAGAGGATACTGGCACAGTTGCTAAGAGCCCAAATTCTTAACCAAGACAGGCTCCTCCCTCTCTCTCAACAGTTACCTATCACCCAAATGTGGTTTGTTTTTTTATCTGTGCTCTTTGTTTTGAAAAATACATTGTGTTAAAATTGGTATTCTTTTGATGACCAAATCTCAGATTTAGGACTTTCCTTTTACCTGAACATTTTTTGTAAAACATCTACTCTCTTGCAGTTGTTTCACTCTATTCAAAATAGACGTGGGGCATAAATAGTCATATAGGAAGACCAAAGCCTTCTAGGGCAAATCGTCATTGGAATGGAGGAAGTCCAGGCTTTCCGTTTTCCTTGAAAGAAAGTTTTCCTTTCCAAATAGCTCTTTCCAAACTCTGCCTTTCCAAAGAGCAGAAATCAGAAACTTTATGAATCAGCCTTGTATTTATGCTTCCTTAACTTCCATGAAGGCATGATTTGTTTAGTTTAATAAGGCTTTGATTGCAGGTATCAGCACACAAGCGTTGACTGAAACTGGGTTTCTTTTGGTAAAATGCAAGCTGTGTGAAATTCATGGAAAATGCAATTACGTTCTAATTTACTCAATGTCACTGGCTTTAATTAAAGTAGATCATATTTCTATGAAGGCAATTCATGATCATCTTTAACAAAGGAAGTAGAAAACATAAGGAAATTTGCTATTTTTCCTTTGAACATTAACACAGAGCTAGTTACTTTTTGGCTACTTTTTTGAGAAGTAGTAAGACACCGGTCAGCATCCCCAGGCAGAAAGGCCTGTAGGGCCCCAGCCGAGGCAACTTGTCTGCTGCAGAGGAGCCTAGCCAGGCCTGATGTGAGTGCCCAGGGAAGACATCTCTATTCTTAGCCTTTACTCCGATTCTTCACCACCATCCATCTCACCTATCTCTTCTGTCTTGTATTGTCTACTTCTCAGGGTATATCAAAGGTAAAAACTGAGTGAAATGTGGATGCAATATGCTACCCTCTTTTTAATCAGATTAGAGGTGTTAGGATGCAAGCAATCAAATAATAACCAACCAGAAGCCCGAAAGTGGGCAGAACCATGGTTGTTTTAGCAAAGCCTTCAAAGACCCTGACTTTTTCTAACCTCAGCTCATAGGCTTGATCATTAGGTTTGGCTTGTCATGGTGGCAAGATGGCTGTTGCGGTTGCAGGCATCTTACAGAGGCCAACAATATTTGATAAGGAGAAGTGTCTTCTGCCATTTATCTATCAGAGAGATATCAGATTTTTCAGATTTCCCTGACTCTCTCGCTGACATATTTCATTAGCTAGATTGGGTCACCAGACTATGACATGTCAGGAAGAAATGCAGAGGGACAGGGACTGGGGAGACATAGCTGGCAAGTTATTCTTGCAAAGAAAGCACCTATGGGAGGAATATGCAAGGACTAGATAATGGTTGTTGGATAAACCAATATCTGTGTCTGTCATACCACTAATGATGTCCATCATTAGTTTTGATATGTTCATGTAGGTGCGAAACTATTAGTTAAATGAACTTATAAGTCAAGATCAGCCTCATTGGCTTTGAAAACATATATGTCAGCTGGCATTTATAAATAAAGGCATAGGAAGTTCATGCAAGATAATTGTATTTACTTCTATCAAGGTTTCCTGAAAACTTTATAGTTTCTGAATCCTCAATGTGAAATGATTCAGAAAAATTTTTAAAAGAATTGGAGACAGGTAGTCATCTATAACTACATTTTTATATGCTGTAAGGGGAGGAAGGATTAAAAAGTTTTGGTCATGGGAATACTATGATGACACTCCTTAATGTGATCTCCCGTGGACTATGTAAGACAATGAATTTAAAGTGCAACAATTTATGCTAATCAAGGTTAAAATGTGGCAAAGATGGACTAGGTTTTAATGTGCTAAAAGGAAATTAAAAGCCTCTGGCAATCTATAAACACTAGCCTTTGGTTTTGACTGAAGTGCCCATTACCCACAAAAGGTTTAGTCAATCACTGTGCTGATAACACAATGCGTAATTACTAGTAGGCTCTGCATTGCTGAGGAGGAACTTTTTAAATCTTCCTCTCTTTCTTGAACCAGTTCAAAGTTCTTCAGTGCTTTTTTAAACAATCATTTTAATTTGTCTGATAGTTTTTACTTCCTTTCATAACTAAATTGACTGATGACAGTCAATAGACTTTCATTCATTAAAAGTAATAGCTTACTATATTTGCTGAGCTAAACATCTGTAAATAATTTCCAGTGTAAATTTGGTGAATATATGAGTGCAATTTTACTCTCTTATTTCTGTTTTAAGTATCTTACCTTCTAAAGAGTGATATTGGGATTTTGCTGACATGCCATGGAAAACTCCTTCGGGATACCCTGTGGTCTAACAAGAATCTGGAAAAATAGAAACTGAAGGAACCTGAGTGCTCATTGGATCCTACTTTTTCCTTTTAGGATGGATGAACTTGAGACTAAGGAAGGATTTTGTTCCAAGTTTAAGAGTTGCATGGGGATCAGGTGGCTGCCTTTAACTGGCTCTTTCTAATGCCTTCCATGCTTGGCATAGGGCTGCAGACACGGCAGTCACCCAGTGTTTGCTATTTGGGTGAATGAATTATTTAAGGACATTTGTATTTTCTTTTACTCAGCCGCTAGGAAGTTATGGCAATGGTGTGGGGATCATATTGGCCACAAATCATGATGGCAAGTAGGACAGGATATCAGGGCTCTGGGTCTTATTTTTCTGAGGTGCTCTTAAGGGCATATACCTAGACTCATCTATTTAATCTGATTGCAGTTGGTTGGTGGGATGGTTGGTTCAGAATAGGAACCACTGACATTTGGTTTAATTGCCTTGGAACAGTTATGTCCCACGTGCCTCAATGATGGCCATCTTGGATAAAACTAATAAATAAGTGGAGTGTGTGGTGTAGATCGAATGCCTGCTCTAGATTTTTTCCACATGGTACAACATGGCTAATGAAGGCATCTACTCTCTGGGGCATGTGAAAATCCAAAAGGTATGGCTTTGTGTTTACAAAAAATGCTGATGGAAGCCATTTCCCAATTCTGATTTTGTCTCAAGGCTAGACTGCTTTTAAAGCTACTATTAGCAAATAATTGTCCCTTAAGTGAAAATAGCAGGCTCTCAAAGGCAAACCATTGAATACCACAGAGTCAACAGATTAGATTATAATTTAGATTAGATTTTAGATTTTTACAATGTAGATATAGATTAGAATTTCAGCTCTACCACTTACTAGTTATATCACCTTGAACAAGTCACATACATTCTCTGTACTTCAATTTATTAATGTGTATAATGGGAATAATCATTATTATTACTTTTATCCTCTCCAGCTGGTTTTTGAAGAGTAAAACAATGCATATGAAAGTTTTGAAAACAGTGTGGTATCATGTAAATCTAAGAGATTAGTATTAACATCTATCAGAACCATGCAACAATAAAAAATAATTATATTGGGAGGCAGTTTTCCATAGTGAGAGTCTTAGAATCGTTAAAAGTATTGAAAAGGATCTAAGAAAACCTAAAATGGCAATCTCGTATTGAAGATGAAGGAGCTGATGTTCAGTGGAGTTTAGTGATTCTCCCAGGGTCTGTGGGAAGTGGCAAAAGTAAAAATCAGTGCCTTCAACTGTTCATGACATATTCCTTCTTGATCACAAGGTTTCATTAATCAGAGAGAACCTGTAGGGAAGGTGAATGGTGTAATTCCAAAGTGAAAATCTAACCCAGATGAATCAACCCCATAGAAGATTACTGAATATCCATTATATGGTAAAACTGGTCCAGTGGGAAATAAAAAGGCTTGGCTGCTGACCTGGAGGAGCTGTTCATCGTTTGGAAGATGAGACATGCCCCTTGGAAAGATGAGGGATGACAAGAATGAAGTATGAACCACACATGAAGTACTGTTGGGTGGCAAGGCCGTGGGTGTAACAGGGAAATTGCCACAGCCCAGCATTCAGTTTCCTGGACTTGGTCACAAATGCAGAATCTTGGAAAATGACTTCATTCCCTGGTTTGACTGGTAAGAATCACTCAGGACACTTGATAAATTCACAGATGGCTCACCTTTTTTTCTATAAGGAATTACGTGGCTCTGGGTTGGAGCTTGGAATCTCTCTCTCTCTTTCTTTCTCTCCCCCATCCTGTTTCTCCCTCTTTCTTTGTCTCTGTCTCTATCTCTCTTCCCTCTCTCTGTTTCCCCCTCTTCCTCTGTCTCTGTCTCTTTCTCTCTCTCCCCCCTTTCTTTTTTGCTGTCTCTCCCAGCCAGCCCCCTTTCTCTCTTTCTCTCTTTGCCCAACATAATTTCTACTTTCAGGCAAGATTAGGAAACACTTCTTTAACTGATATCATCAAACTGAATCTACTTTTTTTCTTGCTGCAAATTGGAGGGTTGAAGTAGACCAGCAGTCATTTTCAAGCTGTTTCCAGAGTTGATCTGTTTTACGTATTGGTTTTCCACATATGCATTACTCTGTGGAAATTGACCCAAGATTTTGATCCATGCTTGGCAGAGGTCTGTGGATACAGTCCACACTCAATAAATGTCTGCTATTTAAGTTAGTGAATTATAGGTAATTATATAGTTATAGTATAGGTATAGCCATAGGTACCTATGCAAAAGTGTGTGTGTGCACATGTGCACACGTGTGTGAATAGATAATACAGTCCCTGCCATTGGGTGGCTTACATGACAGTGGAAAGTGAAGACATATGCTGTGAGTGGTTGGCAGAGGCAAGGAGAATATTTCTGTTAGTTTCCTGAGCAGACTGCAGAGTCAGCTTATCACCTCCTGGAACCTTCCCTAATCCGGGAAGGCAAAGCCCTGCACTATGCCTACAAAAACCAAAGCAAAGCTCATCAGCTTCAAATGGAACCGTCTCACTTCTGCTGTCTCTGAGAGTGATATAGTGTGGGTCCCACCACCTCCTTTCCTCTGGGGATAAGTTCATCCAGTCTCCAGTCATCTTTCACTTGTGAAAAGAACAGGGAGAGGCTTAATTCATGACTGCTGCCTACTTTCTGCTTATTCACTGGCTGACTTCATTAAGCCCTTTAGAAGCCAGCCATTGGGCTTTGCCTCATTCAGCTCCCAAGCATTTCGTTCTTTTCTTATTTTCTGCAGTTTATGGAGAAACCGGGTCATCCTTATACCCTTCCTGAAAGAAAACAGCTCAATGAAGCAGACAAGTGCTAAACAATGCAGAAACACATGTTACAGATCAGAATGGGCTGCAGAAGTGATGAAAGGGCAAGGAAGAACATCTTCAGCTTGTCCTTAAAGAGGATGGAGAACATTTGAATTGTTAGTGGTACAGGAAAAAAAAAATACTCCAGGCCTGATGTGAAAGAAGGCCTGGAGACATTAATAACACATGGTATTCAACAGGAATTTTCCAGAAACTGGTCTAGGCATCACTGGGCTAAAATGTTACTTCTGAAGGTCTACAGAATGCTAGTGAACAATCGTTTCTCAAATCTGACTTTCCTATTTCTTGTGCAGTATGTATTCCCTTGCCCTGCTTTCCTTCCTATTTTTGTGACAAAAGTACTTATAATAGGTCTTAAAAAGAGCTTTGAAGCCTGACAGTGAAACAAGCACTTGTGAAATAACCACCCAGAGAAGGCAAAATCTGATTTCACTAGGATGTTACTAGATTCCTCTTCCATTAGATGTTTTCACAGGTCCTATGGCAGTATGAGGCTTGTGATGGTAGATACTTTAGCCATCTCTCTAGTTTCATAAAGAAATTGTCTGAGGGAAAACAGGGTACAGATTCTTAGGACTGGCCACATTCATTTGCATTTGGGCCCTGACCAAGCCCCCAGCACAGCCCAGCAGGGGCTCTGATCCTCCTTTACGCTGTGAGATAGATGCTTTTGAAATAGGCTGGAAAGGCAAGGAAGCAGAGTTGCTGCTGTTCACAAGCTCCCCTCTCTTCTGCCTCTCACATCCATCCCTATGGTTTTGGCTTAGAACCAGCCACACTGTGAGACTAATCCTTAACTTCAGCAGGAAACGTCACTGAGCGAAGTCTTGGTGGCATGTCATGTTCCTTTTTGAGCTTTATGCCCCAGATCTATGTCCAGACACTGTTTCCACATTTACCAATGTCTGCCCTGCATTTCTGATTGAAGTTATGCAGATTATCTAGGCCCAGGTGCCATCTTTGGCTCAGAGCCATACCCTTGGGACTGGATTAAGTGCTTACACACCTTGCCTCATTAGATCCTCATCATAATCTAAGATACTTTTTGTCCCCATTTTACCAGTGAAGACATTGAATAACAGAGCCCTTAAAAGAATTTCCCAAATGCCTGAATCAAGAAAGTAGCGGTCCGGGGTTTGCAACCAAATATAACTCCATATTCTTTATAAAATATGCTCTCTATTAGAATATATTCTCATTTTTTTCCATACATAGTCTACTAAATATTTTCTCTTATATAATATGAAGGTTGACGTTGTGTGAAGACATTGGTATTTGCTTCCCTACCCAAAGTTCTTGAGAACGAAATTCTGTTGCATCAAAGAGACCTGGTCAAATTGTGAATATTTAAATCCATTACCTAAATGTACAGCATTGCCATGCATTGCTTTTCCCAGGGGTTGACCGAGGTTACCCCTCCCCTTCCTCTTCCTCTGAATAAATATGCAATCTTTGAGAGTCCTCAAAGACCCCTGTCAAGTTTTGGACATCAGCAGGAGAGTTTTAGAAACATGTCGAGGTCACCGATAGCTTTGCGGAGGAAGTTGAGCAGGAGAATGAATAGACTTGGAAGGCACACGGAGGAGCTGAGAGTGGGGCAGGGGCCAAGGCAGAGGGGAAGATTTAGCATGGCCTATTCAAGGGACAATCGGTACTGATTTGCAAGCTCGGAAGAGAACACCAGTACCATTTTAGACATTTAACAAAATGTTTTTGGAAAGAACATCAGTGAACCAGTTTGGATGAGAACCAAATCTAGGTTTTGTCTGAAACGATTGAAGTACAGCAAATCTGGGGCATCAAAATCTTAGAATTTTATATGTGGTGTCATCTGGCCCAAATGACATTTTACAGCAGAGGAAGATGTGTTAAGAGTGAAGTTAGTTACTCTGTGTCATTCGAGGTGACAAGTCTGGGCTCAATCACAGGCTCCGGCTCTCAAGTCCATTGCTGGCTCCACTGCACCATGGAGCCTTCCCCAAATGGGATCTGAGCAACACTGATGGTATCCTCAGTCTGGGGACCCCTGAAGATTACAGTGACAAGGACTATCTCTGATGCAGAGATTTAAATGGGACTGTAGACAGCTCTTGGATATGGATAGATTCGTTTTACCAGATCATTTGGCAGCCCACAGGGATGTCAGTAACTCACGGAGCTGATCATTCCATCTCGTGCAAGGAAGGCATCTCTAAGGCACACATGCAACCTCTGCCATCATGTGCATAGAGCAGGCGTCACTATCTAGATACCACAGCCTTCTCCTACTGGTCCCAGGTGGCAAGAGAATGGTTCTCATCAGACTCCTTCATGAAGCTGGCTTTAATCAATTGGAGTTGGCATGTGAGATGAAACCCATTTGCCATTTCTGCTCTAGTGCCTGGTGCTGAAATTGGAGATATCTTTATGATTTTCTTCAGGCCAATTCTTAATGCTTTGTGGCACCATCCCTAATCTCTGCAGCCTGCTACAGTGGAAATTTTTGTGTAAGGCAAAATGATATCCACACACAGGCCAATAATACCCCACATGATAGAAAGCCCAGGGAGGCAAAGGCTATTGTACTTTTCTGCAAAATGGGAATACCAAAGCACCTGGTTCACTTTTGTAAAGAATAAAAGCAATAATGATTGGAAAGTGCTTAGTACTATAACTCGCACTCAGTAAGCCATCTATCTCTATAAATGTTAGCTCCTCCCTCTCTTGCCTGATATAGAGATTTCCCCATACTCCTATATAGATTTTTGCCCTGTGTAGAATTGTGCTGTTTCTGCTCCTGCTTCTTTGCCTACATTTTTACCTTTCTTCTGTGTTTTTCCCCTCTTTTTTCTGAAAAGAAAAATGAGGCAAGGTATTATAAAATCTGCAAAACTCAAATCTAAAGCATGGTGTCTGGTTAATAGTGGGAGCTCAGCATCACAAGTGTTAGATTGGGTGGATGATTATAGACACAGAGGGTTTAAAATGACTGTTTTAAAGCACTGCCATTGCATGACCCCCTCCTCTCCCTAATGATCCTCCCTAGAGTGAAAGTTATTCCTAGAGTGAAAGTTAAGGGGAATCCTCAAGGGGAGATCTTCTCTGGCCCATCTTCTGCTTCTCTTTGCTCTAAATCTCTTACCTCCAACTCTGCCATTCTCTCTCTCTCTCTCTGTCTCTCTCTCTCTCTCTCTGTCTAGATCCCTCTCCCCTAATCCCTCTCCCAACCCCCTTTATTTCTTCTTAGGTTACTTTCTTCTTTATTCTCTCCTCCATCCATTCTGCTTTGCTCTTTCTTTCCCTCCTTCCCTCCCTCCCTTCCTTCCTGCCTGCCTGCCTGCCTTCCTTCCTTCCTTCCTTCCTTCCTTCTTTCCTTCCTTCCTTCTTTCCTCCCTCCCTTCCTTCTTTCCTTCCTTCCTCCCCAGCTTCCCTTGTCTACCAACTCGTGGCCTACCCTTCTTTTTCCGTTTCCCTCAGGGCTTGATTACATCATGGCTGTCTGATTTAATCTCAGCTACCCTTGTTCTGTTCTTTCTCTTGCCTTCCAGCAGTCACATCTAAACCTGAAGAGAGACTTAGAGAAAGAGAATGGACTGGATGAAGCAGCTAAACAAGCTTAAGAAAACCACATGGGGAGGAGGAGGTGTAGGAATGGGAACTCTGTTCTGTGTTTCCTTCAGCTCTTCTCCTTTAAATACGGCTCTTAGTCACAAGTGTGGGTTGTTGCTATGATTCATCAGTGTTGTTTTCTCAGACAAAAGCCAGGAAACATTTTTGGAGAAAACTGAAATGAGGACTAGGTTGCATTCTTTGACAAGGCTGACCTTGCAAGTTAGTCAGGTAAACAGATGTTTGCATTGTGATTAGGGAGCCCTGAACAGAAGTGTCTGTCCCCAAATCAACTTTATAGCCAGTCTTTATCATAACCATTTACTATTTTAGATCAAAAAGTTTTTTTTGTTTGTTTTGTATAGAAAGCTGCAAATAATAGATTGTTAAATTTTAGCTCCACATATGTCTGTTATTCACTATACACCTTAGCTTGCTGTCCCTGGAGAGAGAGGAACTCCAGCTATGCCTTTTGGGGTAGAAAAATATACTATGAAGAATAGATATGGAAACTGACATGAAAGTGGCTAACACTATGGACTGACTACTAGTTTCCTAATGATCAGCCTTTCCCTCCAACCATCTAACATGACAGATGTGGAAATCTGTATGGCCAGGTGTGCATGTAAAAGCTAGGACGTAGCCAAGTGTATGGACACGAACAGTTATTTGGAAGAGATTCAACCCAGGTTGTTTAAATATTTGACTCCATACCCTAGCCCCTTCTTCCTGCCCCGAAGAAGGAGAATAGAAAATGAAGTAGAGATCTGTGACTGCAAATTAGCAGTTAGGATGGTTATCTTGTGGAGTGCTTTGAAAAGGAGATTGCACTTGAGGGAGACAGAGTCAAGACGCTAATGCCAAATGTGTCATTTTGACCATTTACTGAAGTGCAACTCTCTGGAACTCTGGGCTATCAATTAGTGTAGGATTTGCAGGGATCATTAGCCTAAAGAGGGACGTTTTTACTTGGAGTACAGGGGGCAACTATTCTTAGCTCAGTATGATCTCTGTAGGAGAGTTCTTATTGGTCACAAATCTCTAAAGTCGTTGATTTCCTAAAATATCAATTATATTCACTGATATGTTTTGCAAAGTTTTGGACAGGCGATTGTCATGGCTCACTCTGCTCAGTGGTTTTGATAAAATATGCTGATGAAAGTTGTCAGATTCTTCTCAGGGGCAATGATCAAGAAGATAGGTTTTTGGGGAAAAGAAGAAATTTAGGAAGCTACAGGAAAAGAAAATCGTGCCTCAGGGTATCAGCCACTGGCAGAAGTTGTGATTGGGTTTGAAATGTTTTTGACAATGCAAAGTCCTGAGCCAGTCAGGCTGTGAAAACAGAAGCCTGGTGCTCTAATGGTGGAAAGGAATTTAACTGCAATTACTCCAAATGTGATTTTGCTCATTTGAGTGATCAGTGTTAGAGAATCCTCAGCTTCATACTATGAGAGGCACTTAACCTCTGATGGTAGTCAGCACAGCTGAGGGCTTTGGGAGGATTGACACAGCCAGCCTCTGTGAGCTCAGTCGAAGTCCCTGTCCTCTCTGGGCCACAGCTTCCCAAAGAACAACATCAGAATAATAACATCTGCTCCTCTGCCACGCGTGGGTGTTTTCAAAGCAACATAAGTCAAGAGATGGATAAATAATGGGCCAATGGAAAGCACAGTTTGTGTAACTTTAGCCAACTCTAAACACCAGAAATTTACCCAAAGAATAGTGCCAATTAAACCCACAAAGACCAGAAGTCCAAGTAGCAGTGACAATGTGCCAAGTACAAATGGTTTCCTGTTTATATTTTTCTTTTCTATAAGCTCAGGCAGTCCTGAGATTGCGTCTTTTGATATTTTTATCTGTTCCATCTATATGATCCCGGAAATGATTCCAAAATTACTGATCCATGGGTAGATTGGTCTTAGACCAGGTTTGGGAGTCGTCACCAGGCCATTTTCAAGTGGAAAAGGAGAATGCCTTAAAGTCCATTCACACACTACCTTAACATTATGCTTTGCTCCTGGATATTGCCCACAAATGGAAATAGATGTGCTAGCCTCTTCTGTAATGCAATCCGTGGATGGGAATATAAGACAGCATAAATAACATCATATGATCTACACTTCAAAGAAAAGTATGAAGCTTCTTTTAGGTATTGTCAGTTCATGCCAAGATGTGATTCTAAGATGGAATTAAATGTACAGGAGATCTTGGGAAACACACCTGTAAAGGATGATGGGAGTAGACATGATGTTTGGGAGAGCCTCAGACCGTGATGCAAGTCTAACATCTGTGGATGGACAGAAAGAAAGAAGGATTATATAGGAAGGGCCTTGAATTGCAGTCCCGGCTGTCTCAGTCAGGCTGATGGGAAGGCCCTGAACAAAGTCTATTACAGGGGTCCCGCATTAAGCAGGAATTACCTCTGTAGCCTCCATGCTCAGTAGCCTCTGTAAATACCATGGCAGCTTCAAAGGAGTAGCAAGTTAAAGCTATCAGTCAACTGCTCTTCACAGCAGGCTGTCTTGCAGGGAGAGATGAGTAAGACACCTTCATGGTCACCACAGGTATTACTGATACTTCCTATCCTGCACTTCTCAGCCCTGTGTTGGCATCCCCAGACACCTCTAGGGCCAGGTGGCTTTGCTGTATGGCCAGGCTATCTACTGTTGGTTCAGTTACCCAACTAACTCAGCAGTCACCAAATACTCTAGGCACTAATCACCACTGTTAGTGAATTTTTGCTAGATGTCAGACACCAAGCTAACTGGTACGCATATAAGATCATCTCATCCTTAACTACAACCCTATAATGGAACTCCTGTGAAAATCCCCATTTCACAGATGAAACTCACAGCATAAATCACTTGTTCTGAGTCTACATAGCTGGTAAGTGATGGAAATTCCTTTGGAACCTGGATCGGCCTGGTCACCTGGCTACTCTGCTGTGCTTCTGCCCATCTAGTGCAAGTCTGCAAGTCTCCCAAGTAACCTGGGAGTGCAAGTAACCTCAGAACTATGCTAAGTCCTGGGGATTTTGTGTTTATGATGAGAGTCAGAACTGAAATCTAAATAAAAAATTATGATACATGTCAGTGTGGGAATTGCTGAGAGCACTGAGATAAACTGGAGCTCAGTCTTGCAGGATGAGAGGGGATTACTAACCTGATCAAAAGAAGAAGAGAAATTGAGGCAGACCAAAGTGCATTTGCCAAATCACAGTGGTGCCAAAGAGAACCTATAACCCTTTCACCTGCTCACAATTTTTCTATTCAGTGTTCTAGTCAAGCTCTGCTGTTTTAAGATAAGATCTGCTTGCCTGGAAAGCTTATGTTTATTAAAGCAGCCATTTAAAACCATTATGTTACGTAGAGATCAGTTACAAGGTGTAGTTCAAGTAATTACTACAAATAATTAAAGCCCTAGAATTTCTGCAGGCTTTACTGTTTCTCTAAACTGGAGCACATTCAAGGTAATTCCCATTATAGAGCAGTCTGTCACGTATTCCAACTATTTTTCATGAGTGGGAGCAAAAGAGATAGAGTTACAACTATTGCTCCAGGAGCTGCAGTTGGGAGTATGTCTCCCACTCTCCTACTTGAATATTATCTGCCATTTGTATATCAGTGAGAGAAAATGGTTGAAAATCACTGTAGTAAAAAGATGCAAGTTATGTATACATAAAACATACATGTCAAAGTAGAGAAACATTAAACAGCAGGGAACACAGTCAACCCGTGATGGTGGTTGTGTCTGAATGCAGGAGGAGGCTAGAACCTAGAATGAGGACAGAGAATACTTTACTCAAAACAGGTATATAAGTAAACAGCAAATCTGCTTTGAAGTCTGTATTTGTTATTTCTTGTACTCTGTTTTTTTTAAATTTTCTGATATAAAGTTGCTTTTTAAAATGTTAATGGAAAAAGAAAAAAAACAATTCATGAAGCCCAGATAAATAGGGGATGGAAATAGAAATGAGGCTCACAACAAGAGTGGGCCAACTCTAGGAAAATATATTAATTTGCCTTGTGATTAAAAAGAATAATAATGAATCTATATATGAGAGAAAATGTCACAGCTGTACCAAAAAAAAAAAAAAAAAAGAGAGAACTGGTAATATGCGAAAAAAGCATATGGTTTAGTTCATTTTATTGTACCAATGTCAATTTCCTGTTTTTTTGTTTGTTCGTTTTGAGACAGAGTCTCTCTCTGTCGCCCAGGTTGGAGTGCAGTGGCGTAATCTCCACTCACTGTAACCTCCACACCCCTGGGTTCAAGCAATTCTCATTCCTCAGGCTCCAGGGTAGCCAGGACTATTGGCGTGCACCACCACACCTGGCTAATTTTTGTATTTTTAGTAGACACAAGATTTCACCATGTTAGCCAGGCTAGTCTCGAACTCCTGGCCTCAAGTGATCTGCCTGCCTTGGCCTCCCACAGTGCTGGGATTACAGGCATGAGCCACTGTACTATGGTCATGTAAGACATTATCATTGAGGAAAGCTGGGTGGAAACATACACAGAAGCTCACTATACTGTTGTAGCAACTTATCATAGGTCTCCTACTATTTCAAAATTAAAAGTTTAAAAAATGGTAATGATGGTATAAAATTCTATCTACTTCTAAGATATTTCTGTTCTTACAGAGGATTTTTATCATCACTGTACTAGAACCTAGAATGAGGATAGAAAATTTGCTAAAGAGCATAGCTCTCTAATAGTGACAAATCAGGTAGGGGGTAGAATCTTCCAAGACAGCCCACAGATTCCATGGCTCTGATTTTTTTCCACCCACCTCAAATTCTAAGCCTCACCATGTGTTCAATTATTAAACTTGTACATACATTCTCTCACATGTTCTTAAATCCTCAAGAGCAGTCCTCTAACAGGTGTCTTGTGCAGGTCATTAAAAACTATCAGCCGGGCGTGGTGGCTCATGCCTGTAATCCCAGCACTTTGGGAGGCCGAGGCGGGTGGATCTCCTGAGGACAGGAGTTCGAGACCAGCCTGGCTAACATGGTGAAACCCGGTCTCTACTAAAAATACAAAAATCAGCTGGATGTGGTGGCAGGCGCCTGTAATCCTAGCTACTTGGGAGGCTGAGGCAGGAGAATCACTTGAACCTGGGAGGTGGAGGTTGCAGTGAGCTGAGATCTTGCCATTGTACTCCAGCCTAGGTGACAAGAGTGAAACTCTGTCTCAAAAAACATGTATATATAAATATATCTTGTGCAGTTTAATTTTCTGCTTGGATGATATGCCTGCTATTGTGATGTCTGTGGAAGTGAAGACGTCTTAGTACGTACTGTTAGCTAGAGCACTTTGGAGGAGAAGAGTAGACACGTTGCAACCGAAAGCTTCATGCTGCCAGCCTTACATGAGAACCTTGGGCTGTCCTTGCATGCAGGTGGGAGAGAGGGCTCTCTCATAAGCAGGACTTCAAGGAGTCATAGAGACAAGACTGGTCTCCATCTGTTTCAAAGTTTCTTTCATGCGTCTTCCTTCCAGATATGCTCTAGTTAAAATATAAATGTATCACAGGAGAGAGACACATTAATTTCTCTCCATAAAATCTGAGTACGTGTTTATGATATACTATCCAAGTGCAAAGTCTAGAAGCAATATAATTCCCTCCTAGAATAGGTGGTGTAAGGGCTTATCATTGTTACTACCTTTGAATTGATTATTTATTTCTATTTAAAGTAACAAGCTACTCTTGCCAGCCCAAATACTCAGCAGTTAACTGGAATTGGAGAATGGGGATGAGTCAAGAGCAGAACTCCTGTAAATGCAGGCTTTGATGTGAGTAAAACTAAAACTAGCAGAATGTTAATAATTGTTGAGGTTGAGTGACAGGTACATGGGGACACATTGTCTGTTATTCTATTTTGTTTATGTATATTTGACATTTTCTATAGAAAAAAATTAAAAAGAAAAAATAAGTGATTTTATATTCCAGTGTATTGTCAGGAGATTATTAGATGTTATAATAATTTTCAAAAGAAGGTAAAATCATGACTCTCATATGGATATAAAAATGAACACCTTGTTATGGACTGAATTGTGTGCCCCTAAAAGATATGTTGAAGCCTGAACTCCCAGTACCTGTGAATGTGACCATGTTTGGAAATAGGGTCTTTGCAGGTTTAATCAAGTTAAGATGAGGTCATTAGATGGGACCTAATTTAATATGGCTGATGCCCTTACAAGAAGAGGGAATTTTGGACCCAGACATACAAGGAGGACACCATGTGAAGACACAGTGGGAAAAGCAGAGAAGAGATGGCCTTGTGTGTAAGGAGGCAGAGACTGGAGTTATGCTGCCATAAGCCAAGGAACAGCTGGGGCTACCTGAGCTGGAAGAGGCGAGGAAGGATTCTCACCTAGAGGGTTCTGAGGGAGCATGGACCTGCCAACAACTTGGTTTCAGATTTCTAGTCTCCAGAACTATGCAATAATAAATTTCTGTTGTTTTAAGCCACCCAGTTTGTGGCACTTTGTTACGTCAGCCCTGTGAAACAAACAAACAAAAAACAAGTTAAAAATTTTATTTAACTCATAATATGGAAATAGGTGAGGTGTTACAACCAATTCAAAAAAGAAGTGAAAAATAAGTCCAAATGTATATAGAGTAAAGGAACGTTGAAATGAATGCACAAATGGAACCAAAACTAGATTCTCCTACAATAGGACAGAAAAGTCAATTGAACCTCTACTGGACAGAACATAATTTGCATGTGTATAGAAAAAAATTATGCATTGTTCTCAGTTCACCTACAATTTACAGAGTTGCAAAATAGCTCCTGTTGCATCAGAATCAGATAACCTTGACAGGTGTTTTTTAAACTATGGGTTGCTTTCTACTGAACTACATAATTTTCTCTATATGACTAAGCAAAACAATATTAAAACCTTCAATACAAATGCTCATTATAGAAAAAGAAGAAGAAATGAAAAAGAATGGAAAATTAGATTTAAGGCAGACTATATGTACTGAATTGTGATAGTTGAGAAAGTTAATCAACTCTGTGACCCCTGTTCCTCATTAGTAATATGGGAATAATACTAATAGGGCCTATTAGGTCGTGGTGAGGGTTGAATGAGATAATGCACTTGGAGTACGTGACAATGACTGGCTCAAGGTGTTCAATAAATAATTGCCATTATTGCTATTATTATTTTACAGATTGTTGGGAAAATTAACCCACAGAATCAATAGAAGTGTTGTATATTATCAAGTATTCTTCACCTCTAGCTTCACCCAACCATCATTACTAACTTGAATACAGGACTTGCTTTAAGATGAGAGTAAGCTGAAAAGGTTGCAAGCTAGAGGAAGATTGCGTCTGAGAACACAGAGCAAGGAAGGAGGCCTAAGAATGAAGGGAGCAAATAAGAGTAAGAAGAGGGGCATGGAGGGAGGAGGCAGGGATGAGAGAAATGGAACCAAGGCCAACTGATGGTTGCTGTGCAACTATGCTAAGTGCTGACTCTCCCCCAAACCCTTTGCTTGGTAAATGATCACCATAATGGATATGCAACCTGCTAATGACCCAGCTTGTAAACCTTCCAGGGGTTTTGCAGAAAGCCCGTTAATCAACTTCAACTTCGTCCATGTGACCCTGAGACCCCACTTCTGAGGGCAGACAGAAGAGGAAGTGGTATTATTCAGATGCACAGGACAAATGGAATTAAGGCACACTGATGATTGGGTGCCTGTGCCATGCTATTCATGAGGCCAGCTTTGTCTCTTCAGCATCTCACTCAAAAGAGCACTACTGCCAAAAAGCCACCACCACTGTTCTGCCTTTCCAGTTGTGCTTCAAAGCCGGTATTGTGTCACTTGCTCTGGGCTTGAAATTGTTCCTTAGATTTCTTCCCCGAAAGAGTTTACAGACATTGTACAAAGAAATTAATTAAGTAGATTTTCCATTTGCACAATTTTAATGAATAAATGATGTTCCTATTTGTTTATCTGCTTTCTAATTATAACACAATTCAAAACATCTTGGTTTTCTGCATTCCGACAATGTTATTGTTATGGTGGTGTTATTGCTGTTCTCGCAGTGCAGGTAATATTATTTTTTTTTAGATAGATGCCAGGTGCAGTATTCCATATTTATTAAAATGTGATCTGCATATTTTTCTCTTTTCATGTACTGCTTATCTGTACAAGAGCAGAAAGTTAAATATAATGCTCTGCATTAAAGAGCCTGAAAAGAGTTTCACAGACAGTCTGAGGATTTGTGGTCTGGTGTGGGGATTAGGCTTGGGTGATGCAGTTCAGGGCCAACAGAGAGAGACCTGGGCTAGGGGCCAACCAGCAGGACCTAACCTTACTACTCCAAGCAGCCAACAGGCCATGAACTCTGGCAGGAAGACCTGACAAATGGAGTTTTCACAAGGAGACAGATGTCAGCGGCTCAAAAGCCAGCAGGCCTGAAACTCACAGGGAGCAATCCAGAGACAAAGGAAGGAGGGCTCTGGACAGGAGATACAGCCTCTTCTTTCTTTGTCATAGAGTTTTGAGGTGGGTAGACCAGAAATCATAAGTGTTTGTTATAGCCAGAATTCAGAGGTCTGTAAAGGAATCCTGGCTTACTGAGGTTGGGCAGAAGTCCCACATCTCTTTTCTGCCCTCTCGGTGCAGGGAAGCATCATTGTATACTTTTGCCCTTGAATGGAGGAGAGTTGTCTGTAAATCTGTCCTGAACTCAGATAGGCACTCGACAACCATCCAGTTTAATGACTGATTGTGGGCCTCCTATCATGTGTCATTCACAGAGCTAAGTGCTGGGAAGACAGTCCTGTTCTTCAGGAATTTACAGTCTAGACTCCAGAAACTGCATTGGGAGACCTCTGTAAATATGAATCGCTTGGCTGCCTGGAAGAGTTGTATCCTTGGCCTGCCCTGAGGTCAAATGCTGTGGATACTGCTCACAGTGGCTTGAAATTGCGCTCCTTTTCTCTTTGTGCACTCCTTATAACCCCAGGGTAGGAGGATGGTGATATAGAACATACTCACTGTCCATGCTTGCTAACCTATGGTAAAAGGCAGTGTGGTATAGAGGAAGGAGGATTTTGAAGTAGAGCAATCTGGAATCCCAAATATTTCCTGCCTTAGTTGTGGGATACTAAGTAGGTAAACTTAATCTCCCGGGCTTATGTGTCCTACTGTGCACAATGACGACATGATTCTTGGTATTTGTATAGTAGTTGCAGCATTTAGATGAGGTAATAGTTGTGAAGTTCCTGAGAAGTGCCTGGATGTTAATAAATGACTGTTCTTGATGCATAATGACTGTTCTTGATGCATAGGCTTGCGGAGGAGGCAAGAGCATCGTATCATTGTCCAGGATCTGGGAAACTTTGCCAAAACCTGGCTCTGTGACTTGGTCAAAGTACTCAACCTCTCAGCCTTAGCATCTGATTTGTAAAATGAGGATTTGGGTTAGAAGATCTTTGGCAGGAAGATCTTGTGATTTATTGATTGCTATAGTCAACCACTGCCAATGCTAAGTTTGTTGGCTTTCTTCTGTGAATAGTCAATGTACCCTGCTTGGAATCTTCTTCGGCTTCCAAAACTTGACCTCTTTCTTGTGCAGTTTCCTCCCAGTGAGCACCCTAGTCATCCTTTATCCTCACAACTATAGTTCTTTTGTATTGGGTTCTGAGCTTGTGCTTTACTTCTCAGGAATTTTGCTACTGTGGACACTTTCATCTTTTCTATGTTATTTCCTGTTCCTTTCTTTGGTGACTTTCTTTTTGTCTGTACTCTTTGGCCTCTTGCAAAAAGCAGAGCCATTGATCTTTATACCCTTCTTATTTTATTTTCCCTGAGTCTGTTGATTAAATTGTACATTGGCCACATACTATGTTCATTAATGAAGCCACCATTTAAGATGTAATAAAGTCTAGTGTAATTGGCTTTATTGCCTCTGCCCAACCTCTTTACTGGACAGAAGGTTAGTCAAATGGATAGACACATGTTTATCTCTTTACAATAGCAGCACACAACTTCTGCTGCATGAAGGTGGCCTCTTTGTTGCCTCCCTCCTTACAACATGTTTATGTTATCTTTATGTAAAAAGATCTTCTTTCCTGGTCAGCCATCAGTGATGTGCTCCAAGCACAGGAAGTATCTGTGGTAGCCAGCAATTGTAACAGCTGCCAGAAATAAAAGATATGTCTCTTGTTCCTGAGAAGTTTATAGTTTACTGAGAGAGACCAAACAGCACACAGGGAGTTACATATAATCTGGGCTATTATCTTATAAGGCAGAATACAGATATTTTGAGAAACCTACCACAGTCCAAGGTGGTAAAGGAGGGTTTATTTCACTCTACACTGAGCCTAATTGCGGGATAGGAGTTTGGGGCTGCTAGGAAGGAAGTTATAGGCAATTGAATTTGGCTCAGTAAAAGGATGAACTATAAAACTGTCAGAGTTGCTCAAAGATATAAGAAGCTGTTTCATGAAGTGGTGAGTTCCCTGTCAAAGGTGGTAATAAAATACTTGATGGGAACATTTTGGTAGGAGTTACGAACTAACAGTGAATTAGCAAGGCAATTTAAAAAATCTTGAATTCCTGGAAGTCTGAGACTTAAGACTCCCTGGACTAGGGAGTTAATGGGAAAGTTCTTTGAAGAAATGGGACTTTGAGGTCCCATTAACTAATGAAAGACTAGTTAAGCAGAAAGCATGGGAAAGGTGCTCTCAGGCAATGGGATAGAATAAGTTAGGAGCTTGGACATTGGCTGATACTCAGACATAGGACCATGCACATAGGAATCCATGGGTTGGGTTTTAGAACAGCTGGATCTCCTGCCTTATTTTTTTCTAAGTTCTTTAGCCATTCAGATAAACTAGGACATTTCTATTGGGACTTCTGTTTATTTTTGGACACTTGATCATTCCATTGTTGGGATTTTAGACAACAAAGTATTGTGAATAGAGTGTCTTGGGCTGCAGTTTCTCAAACTATTTTGCTGGGGGACACATGCCCCACTCCAGCATGGCTTCATAAGATAGAAGAATTAGCTGTTAGAGCTACAGGTCATTCTGGTGCCATATGGACAAGTTCAAACTCAGTTTTGTGTCTGTTTTACAAAGGAGAAGATTGGGTGTGGAAAGTAAAGAAAAACTGATATGGAATTCCATAGAGCATCCTGGAAGTATGACAAACCTTCAATCCTTTGGACTCTATTAAGTGCATAAGTATCTTGTACAGCAGAAGAGGGAATAAACAATCAATTCACCCCAGTGTCAACAGAGTGGTCTTAGAAAAACCTGGATCTGATATGGCTCCTTTGCTTAAAATCCTTTAGTGTTGCCTGATCACCTCCAACATGAACATCAAACTCCTTGGGGTGGAAAAAAAGGCAGTTAATGATTGACAGCGTCAACTTTAGAGTCCCATTGCTTGGGGATAAATGTTGATCTTAGACTAGTTACATAGCCTGTCTGTGCCTTGGTGTCCCCATTTGCTAAATGGAGAGTATTGTAATAGCACCTACCTCATCAAATTGTTATGATGATTACATGTGTTAATATACATTAAGCATGGAGAATAGTGTCTGGCATGCAAATAATATTAGTACTGGGTTTTGTACACCCTACTCACTGTGAGCTTCTTGAGAACAGGTATCATGTGCTTTGTGTGGGCATCTTCCCAAGTACCCATCACAACACAGGGCTGGCACATGATATGCATGAAGGTTAAGAACACAGGTTCAGCAGCTGGACTGTCTGAGTTCGTATTCTGGTTTCATCATGGGACCATCTGCATGGTACTAACTCTCCTCATTCTTGATTTTTGTCATCTATAAAAATGAGGTGAATAAATGAGACAATACCAGTAAAGCATTTCATTAAGCACAAAGCCTGGCACTAAAATTGTTAGCTAATATTATCCTTAGATATCAATAAAAATGCTTGCAGAATACATAGTCAACATTCCAATAAAAAATACCAAGATGTGTCCACTTTTTTTGTGCCCCTCTCCCTTTTTTGCTGTCGTAGTGGCCAATCAATTCCCTGTATCTCAATTTCCATGTTGACTATATGGTGATAATTCTACCAAATGTTTACTTCCCAGAAGGACCAAGAAGACGGATGTTCATGTTTTTAAAGCTGTTCTAAGCGACCTATAGAAAATTGCAAGTGAAAAGTCTTGTTCTCATCATGAGTATTAATTGATTCTCCAACCACTCATCAGTCGGAATATGACTGACCCACAGACTCTGGAGGAAGATTTATCACTTGCCTCCCCAAACCTATGGATGTGCCTTTCATTAAATGCAATTATCTCACAGCCAATGCACGCATCTTGAGTCCACCGCCTCATACTCAATGAAATCATTAAACTACTTTGCAGCAAGGAGCCGTCAAAAGCCACCTGATGAAAAATGACCATAGATTGGTATTTGCGTTTAATTATACAATATCTGCTCTTGGAGAGTTTCAAGGATGTTGCTCTGTTGTCTCTACTCCCTCCTTTTTTTTTCTTTTATTCTTAAATATGGTTTAATACTCCTTTCCATTTCTGTACATCACAACACCGAGATTTTACTGCTTAGGATCTGTCTGCAAAGGCAATGGAGAATGCAAAGGCTACAGTTTTCACCCCCTCTTATGTATGTGTTTGTATGTGTAAGTGTAATACATATCACTATATATTGATACACACATCAATATATAATGCAATATATATCACCAAAGAGAACACACTGATTAAAGAAACACAAAAATTTAGCATCATTTCCAAACTTAAATAGTAAAAATAAAAACTACAAAAGGAGCTGCACACCCTAAATGTATCATGTGAAACAACAAGCACATTCAAAAATGTAAATTTACATCTGATTTCTCTGGTCTTGTCATATCACATCAGACCCATTTACAATGGCAAAACCCTAAGGTACTGCTGTGAAGAGAGCATGTTTGCTCGCTCTTGGGTGTTCTGCAAACAAATAGCAGAGCCTAAAGCAAAAAAAGCCTGTCCCGGTGAAGTCTCCCACATTGGTGAACACCAAAGAATCAACTCTTCTCACTGGGGGTTGAGACATCAGGTTACACATTGACAGACAGTATTTGGACTTCAGAGTACAGTGTGAGAACCAGAAACTTTACATTTAAGACATACTTCCTTTATTCAAGTGAAACAGGATTATTGGAAAGGTAGGCAGGTCTGTAACCTGGGAACAAGGAGCTGGTTCAGACCAATAAAGCTACGAGTGACTGAATCAAGTCAGCAAAGAACAGCAGTCAGGCACGAAAGTGTTAAAAGTACCCAATTTGAAAAACAAATGCACCCCACTACCCTAGTTAGTGTGGAGGTGATACCAATTGACTTTTAAAACCTTTGGTCCTTCAAAGTCCATTTGGTATACTTTTTATCATTGCTACCACTGGCCACATACTATACACTTTGTTCACTGTCACCACCTCAGGCATGCCATGACCTTGCATGTCAGCTGGGTTCAAGTCTGACTTACAGCCCAGCTGTGAAGCACAAGCTTCAGGGTTTCAGGCCACCTTTTGGATCCAGCATGGTCTTAAGTCCATGGTGACAGAAGCTGTGTCCCATCCCTTCACATCCACCCCTAATTTCTCATGTGAGAGGTGCTTGTACGTCCCACATCTGAAACAGATGCTCCAACCCCACCAGGAGGTCAGGAGTTTATGATTACATGCAGTCATAAATGTCTGTCATTCCTGTGAAAAATCTTGTAGTTCATTTTAATAAATCAAAACATTCACATAATCATGCCGTCCAGCACAAGGAAAACACACCCACCTCCCTTTTAACAGGGATTGACCCAAGCAAAGTAAAATCCTCTTTGAATTTCTTTGCTTCCACTTAAATTGCATGTTTTATTTCTCCCAATCCCAGCAAAAGCACAGAAACCCCATCATATCCATCCCAAACTGGTTTCGAGTAGGTTAAGGTTATAGGGACCCTTGTCAGATGATTGATACAAAGGGCTCCCAAACACCAGGCACAAATGTGTCTGCAAACAGATGGAAGTAAACAGTGCACCGGCCCAAATGCTTCATGATTCAGTTTGACTTTGCAATGCAATTTGCACCCTTGAAACTGCCAGTCTGGGCTCCCTCCTTTTTAAAAATTTATTTATTTATTTATTTTACTTGGCCCTCGCTTGTTACTGTTTTAGGATATAGAATACCAGTGTATGTATTTCTCTGTGCCTCTTGTTAGGACCGCTCCACAGGCAGGAGCCTGCCTCAGGAAGGATGGACATATTTGAGAAGAAGGGTGACAAGTCACTCAGGGATGGCTGTCTAGAGCTCTCCCTTTCTGACATCCTCACCAAGAAAGAAAGCCCTCAAATAAATATTAGTCTTGGTCTCGCAGAGGCCACAATTCAACATATAACACAGTTTCCTTGAAGGAATTTTCAGAGCCCTCTTATATTAGCTATAAACAGACTTACCAAGCAAAGGATGAGGTTTAAGAGCAGCAAGGTTCAAAGGAGGGTGGAAGGCTAAAATAAGCCACAAACTGGGGAAAACTTGGGGCATATTGTGAGGGAGGGAGAAACATTAAAGGGAGAAAGAAAACCACCAAAGATAAATATCCACCGCCTCCAACCCTGTGGGCTCTGCCTCTTGCCAGCCTCATCTTGCAGAAAGAGCAAGCCCAAGTGAGGTGACTGTAGAGTTGGGGCAGACAACATAAACCACCATGAAGGGCAATTTCTGTAGGCTGAGTTCTACCAGTGAGGTGGAGCAGGGATTGTTCTTAGGGGTCTGCAGGGACCAAAGCATGGAAATCAAGGAAAATCTTGAGTTATTCATGGGAAATTTCAGGCATCTAGCTAGCCCTGAGAAGTAAATGAGCAGCTTGACAAGCAAGAAGGTAATAGTAGCTTAAAACAGTATCCCAGAAAGAATCACTGTATGTTTGGTTCCCTATAGGAACTAAAGATAGCATTTTTTTTTTTTTTGAGACAGGGTCTCACTCTAAAGATAACGTCTTAACATATGTCCCTGAGTTGTTTTTCAAAAATCCAGATCCCCACCAAATGAATCCGCTGGCATATAGACCTCAGATAAGGAGAAACTGAGGACTGAATTCTGACTGCTGTTCTTTGTTCTGAATTTCTTCCTGAGGGGCCTGGAGATCAGATGTAATATTCTGTTGATCCCAAGTTTTTAGAGAAAGCTTCACCTCCTAAAGCAATTGCAAATTAGAAAAATTTTGGATGCACTTATGACTCATGAGCCCCTTCCTCAAGATGTCCCACTTTTTTAGGTCAAACCAATGCCTACTCTCCATGTATTTGACTTATGACTTTGCCTGTAATGTCTGCCTCCCCACCTTTAAAAACCCTTACCTGTAAGTCATTGGGAAGTTTGAGTCTTCAGTGTTAGCTGCTCACCTCTTCTTGCTTGGTGCCCTGCCATAAATGCCTCACTTTCTCTCACTGCAATCCCTATGTCAGTGTTTGGCTTTGCCGCACTGAGTGAGCAGACCCCAGCTTGGTTTGATAACACCAGCAAGAGAGTATTTGAGGATGTCTTGGAAGCCCTAAAATGAGGATCAAGGAGAACTGTTAACAGAAGAAAAAGCAGAAAATGGAGGAAAGGGAAGAAGACATAATGAAGTTGGCTATCTGCAGATGGAGCATTGAGTTTCTCAGTTGCAAGTCTCTGAAATACCCTGTGTGTAGTGAGATATTTTCCCAAACTTCCACAACGCATATGAACAATGAGGGCATACAAGCTTGTCCAACCCACATTATTTTGTTGTTGTTCTGCTTTGTTTTGTTTGTTTTAGGCTTTCAGCAGCCCAAAGCCATGGTTTTTGGTTGCTGTCTCTAGTGATTAAGTAGAAAAGAGAGATGCGAAAGGGGCTTTACTGGCCTAACCAGAAACAGAAACTAAGGACCCATGACTCTATTTGCTCCCTTGGACAACCTTGTATGGAGTAACAAAGGGCCATTGGATCGTTCCTCAGGTGCCCCATCAAGATTAACTACTGTTGACAATGCCTCATAGTGATAAGTGGAAAAGAGAGATGAAAAAGGAGCTTTACTGGCCTAACCAGAAACAGAAGCTAAAGACCCATGACTGTATTCTTTCCCTTGGACAACCTTGTATGGAGTAAGGAAGGGCCACTGGATCATCCCTCATGTGCCCCATCAAGATTAACTACCATTGACAATGCCTCATTCTCCAGCAGCACAGGTCTTTGATGCTAGGTGCCAGTGCTGAATGTATGTGAAAGTTCTCTGTGCACTTTGACTTACCGCGCAAGTGTCCTTCCTCCAAGAGCCTTCCTCAGAACTTTACGCTGATATTTAGTCACAAGCAAAGTGAACATTCCTGAAGGACAACAGAATGACTTCTATATATTTTTTTGTGTTATATTATTTGTGACTGACAAATCATAATTGAATATATTTATGGAGTATAAGTAATGTTTTGATACATTCACACATTGCGGGATGATCAAATCGGGCTAGTCAATGTATCTATCACCTCAAATATTCATCATATTTTTTGTGAGAACACTTAAAATCCTCTCTTTTAGCTATTTTGAAACACGCAGTACATTATTACTTATTGTAATCACCATGCTGCACAGTAGACCAACAGAAGTCATTTGTCCTAACTGAAACTTCACACTCTTTCACCAAAGTCTCCCCTTTCCCCACCCATGGCCCCTCCCCAAGAATGAACAATTTGGAGTAGAAGATAGATTTCACGATATTACGTAAAATACATTCCTACATTCTCCTTTCAAAAAGAAGCAAGAAATAAAAAAATCAAAAACATCAAAGCTAAAGCAGCCCTAAGTGTAACTTGAAACTGCCTGAGGGAGGGCAGGGGAAGGATCACATAATTGCAGTGAGAAGTTCTGTTTTGCCAAATACTTGAGTGGAAAAATCAGTTCCAAAGACCCAGTAAGTGTGACAACTTACTTGTCAAAACATTAATTTACATTTTGCTTTGATGGAGAGAATTTAGATTTTAAAATATATCGGCAGGGGTACTTAAAGCAGTCACATCTCATGTTTAGTATAGTTGTCATTAACAATTTCGAAGTTTTGGGGGCTAGAGGTCTTTCCCCCAATTAATGAGACTAAGTCCAAAAGGCTTCGGATCCTCTATGTTCTTTATATTTGATGATGCTGCTTCTTTAGGTTTTTGTCACTTTTGCCCCATGCAATCTTTCAGCTCTAACGCAAGTGTTTCATACTTATAAAAATAGTAGGAAGCTTGAGGTACGTAGACAAAATATGACAGTAGTGATGTTAGTGGAGCGGGTTACAGTCCTATCCACATAGAAAATGAAAATTTTAAGTCCTAAGTAAGAAGTTGAGAGCATGCAACTGTAAGAGGCACGACAGATTCCCCATAGATGCACCCGGTTAAAGTACAGCCTCCTCCTTAGCAATACCAGAAGAAAGCTATAGACCTTGTGAGTTTATGAAAATTTAGAAAGATTAGTTAAGATCTTAACCTGTAATATGAAGTGAGTTTTATTTAAATTACTAATGACAAACTTAAGTACAAATGTAAGAATACAACAACTTATCAATAAGGCAGTTTCACAGCAGTATATTTCTGAAGCTGCTCACCAATCACTTCTTCCTAAGTCATCACTAGAACACTCAGAGGATGCTGTTGAGGGTTTTTCCCTATCAGAGGCCTGAGCTGTCTCTTACTCTTTATTTGTCCTCACTCATTTCAGCTGGTGTTCATTGTTATTTTTTCACTTTCGCCCAAGTCACTTCCTATTAATCCAGTTATATTTGTCTGTCTGTGGTTGATCAATAGACCTGAGATATTTTGCCTTAACCACACAATCTTCATTAACTGCATTAGTGTTGTTCTTCATTTGTTTCTCATTCATCATTTCTCATCCTGAAAATATTTATGGAATACTTACTCTATGGCAAAGTTTGTTACTCTCATCACAACTGTCGTTTGGGGCTGAGTAATTCTTTGTTGTGGAAGACTGTCCTGTGCATTGTGGGATGTGTAGCAACATCCCTCGCCTCTACCCACTAGATGCAAGTAACACCTCTCCCCCCAGCTGTCACAACTGAAAATGCCTCCAGACATTGCCAAATATCCTCTGGAAGGCAAAATCACCCTTGGTTGAGAACCACTGCTCTCTGTCAATCACTGTTCTAGAAGCTGTGGATACAGAAATGAAGAAAATCTTGAAACTGTAAATGCATACAATCTAACATGTTGACATGAGAACATCTCCTTAGTTACTAGCCTATGTGCCCTGTTTGAAATAAATGATCTATATAAAATCTACTGCAGGCTGGGAGGATATTTATAGACTCATAAGGCTGTAGGTGGCAGCAAAAGGCATTTTCTGGGTTGAATCTCCCTGGAAGGGTCCTCTCATCTGCACTCAAAGCATTTTTCTCCCCAGTCATTCATCCAACAAATATTTACTGAGAGTCCACTGGTTACCAGGCATGTTATGCTTGTTTCCCCTTCTCCCTTTGATTAGCTTTCTCCATGACCTCCAGAACTAGCCACTAGCCACTGTTGGGGGTTTTAAAAGCTATTCATTTGCAGTACCATGCTGCCTCCCCAAAGCGTTTCTATTTAACTGCCATGTGCCTACTCCATATGGAATACACAGGAGGTCTGGAAATTCACGATTCAATTAACAGGAATTTAATTAGTGCCTACTCTTTGTGAGATAGATTAAGAAGAATATGGTATGGGTCCTTCACTTGACCATGAGCCATTCTGGAAGTTGGGACATCTTGTTTCCAAAGCCCTGGGAGCATTTTCCTAGCAGATCGAAGTCTACCAGAGAGAACTGTTAAGGGTGGTTCCCACAAAGGTTTATAGTATCCATCATCAGCAATCTAATGTGTATATGACTTTACAGAAAAGGTTTCATTTTTCTTTTAAAAATTTTGCATTTGCCGCACACACACTGATAACTTGGTCTTAGTTGCTGGGGTGGATTATAGATGTCTAAAGATGTCTTGTGTAATATTTTTACCACTTCTGCCACTGAGCAGTGGAGTCTATTTCCCCTCCTCTGGAGTCTCCTAGCTTTGACCCATAGAATGTGGCAGGAGTATACTCTGTAACTTCCATGGCCATGCTGTAGGAGATCTGTGGTGGCTACTTCCAGCCATTTGCAGTACTTTCTCTTGGAATATCATTGCAATGCTGTGAAAACCTCAAGCCATGCAGAGGAGCACTGAGGTGCTCCAATGGACAGCCCTAGCTGGCTCTTCAAACAACAGGGAGCCCTCACTGGCAGCCATGGAGGTGAGACTATTTTGGATTTTCCAGTTGTTCTGCAGCCCTAGCCATTAACACGTGGAGCATAGCTTAACTGTCCCTGCCGAGCTCTGCCAAAGTTGCAGAATTGTGAGCAAATACATGATGTTTTTTGTTTTAAGCCACAGTTGTTTCTTGGATTGTTACTCATCAATAGATTCAATAGACAACCAAGACAGTTACTTCTCAAAATTTCTTCCCTCTGAACTCTCTCCAACTTTCTGCTGATTAGGAAGTCCAGTCCCTAAGGGCCTAGTTGACTGTCCCTGGCATGGGCTTTCAATTTAGCTTCTCTGTCCATTTTTTTCTCTATCCTTGATGAATTGTCTTGCCTTTAGGGAAGAAATAGACCATTCCCCAAAACTTACCCACTTACTCTTTCTTGCTCTTACTTGAGTCTAGATTTGGACCATGAAACTCTCACTTTAACTGGTTAACCAAGAAGATTATCATTTTCTAGTTATAGATTCAATTTATACTATTGTTTTTTGAAGTAAGAAGTCCCCTCTGGCTTTTTTTTTTTTTTTTTTTTTGAGACAGGTCTCCCTCTATCACCCAGGCTGGAGTGCAGTGGCACAGTCTCGGCTCACTGCAACCTCTGCCTACGAGGTTCAAGTGATTATCCTGCCTCAGCCTCCCGAGTAACTGGGATTACAGGTTCCCACCAAAGTAACTGGGATTACAGGTTTCCACCACCACGCCCTGCTAATTTTTGTATTTTGTATTTTACTTATTTATTTATTTATTTTGAGATAGAGACTCCCTCTGTCACCCAGGCTGGAGTGCAGTGGTGCAATCTCAGCTCACTGCAATCTCCACCTCCTGGGTTCAAGTGATTCATCTGTCTCAGCCTCCCGAGCAGCTGGGATTACAGGCACACACCATCACGCCTGGCTAATTTTTGCATTTTTAGTAGAGATGGGATTTCACTATGTTGGTCAGGCTGGTCTTGAACTCCTGACCTCAGGTGATCCACTGGCCTTGGCTTCCCAAAGTGCTGCGATTACAGGCGTGAGCCACCATGCCCAGCCTAATTTTGTATTTTTAGTACAGTTGGGGTTTCACCATGTTAGCCAGGCTGGTTTTGAACTCCTGACCTCAAGTGATCCACCCACCTCAGCCTCCCAAAGTGCTGGGATTACAGCCCTCTTTTGAATCACAGGGATGTTAATCAGTGTGGGGTAAAGACTGAACATAAAAATGGCGAATGGATATAAATTCTCTTGTTGGGAACTATGGTCCTAGCTGAGGGGCACCAAGATTAGAAGAAAACACCCACCACCCACGATGAACTCCGATAGGACTCCCCGTCAGATTTTCCAACAAAATGCCCCTTGTAAATCACTTTTAGGGGCCTTTGAATCCCTAAATTTCAGCAAAGTCCTGTTGAGATGCTGTATATGCTTTTCTTATATGAAATATTTAATAGTCCACCTCAGCCCCTTGTAGCAGGCTAATGCATTTCCTCTCCTGTTTTATCAGCAGTGTTTTGTGTTAGTCATTTATACCACAGGGTGGACTTCTCAGCCCCTACCTCCCTGCACCCACCCACCCAATCTTGTTATGATGTTCATTTGTCACATGCAGTACTGTGCTTCTGTAGAGAAACACAATTGATATGCCATCAAATTGCTCCTGACAGAGTGGTTTTAAAAGCTTTTAGAGCGGATGTACAGGGGAAAGTTTTGTCTTCATGGAGTCAGTGTGGCTCATCTGTCTGTATTAAATGTCTAACAGTTACACTGAACAAGAATGACATTTTAAATAAGAGTAAGTACTGCTTAACTTTTTAATGTCATTTTTTAGAGCCAAGGATTTGAATTTTTTTGGTAAACGTACATAGCTCAGTTTATAATATAGACTTTCATTTTTTTCTCCACTCTTTCCTCCATTGCAAATATCTAAATGTCTCTATTTTCAGTTTAGTTGGTAGAATCTGTCTCTCTTGAGATGTTCGGGGATTTCTTTTTAAAGGCATTGGCAGATTTCTTTCTGTACAGGCTTAAAGTTAGCCAGTCTTGTCTGGATTCAGGGGGTTACAAAAGTAGCATCAGCAGCAAAGACTGCTGAGTACAGGGAAGTTGGGAAGGTAAAACATATCATGCGAAAGACAAGGAACTGGATATTGACAAGTCAACAGTCAGGTGGGCATAGAATCCCAAAGAATACAAAGGCTAAATGATCACTGATCCAGCTGGCATGTTCCAATCCTTGCACATAGCTGCCTAAAGGCCTCTAGGGCTGCAGGGGCAAACAGAGGCAGGAGCTCATGTGCACTGTGGGGCAATGCACCGGAGAGAGCAGAGGAGGAGCACCAGAAGCAAAGTATGGGCCTTACCACCAAGGCCACCTGTCCCAGCTGCAGGCTTTTATTTTATGAGATTTGATTCTGGATGAGCACAGTTTTCCCAAGCTCTTTGCTGAATTTCAGTTTTATTTCTCTGAGGCTTTGAAAGTTTATGAAGGTATGCCATATAGAGCATAGTTTCCCTTAGGTGCCATGAGGAAAACTGTCTTCCTCTTCAAAATAAAACCAGACTCTCCTAGGCTCGGCACTGGAAAGAGCATCTCCGGATGAGAAGAGAAGGTTGACCCACTGACCTCCTCTGTGTCCTAAATCAACTTTGGGCAGCAGATCCTCTTCTTTATTGCTGCCTTGTGTGCTCCACTCCTCTGTTCAGTGGATGGAAATCTCTTTCACCTGATGTGTCATTAGCACTGCTGACCAAACTGGAATTTACCAAATTAAAAAAAATAAAACTCAGAAAAGCTTCAACCTTCTGACTTATTTTGTTATATTTCTTTTTTTTTTTTTAAGACAAGTTATGGCTCTATGATCCAGGCTGGAGTGCAGCAGCGTGATTTGATCATAGCTCACTGCAGCTTCAAATGCTTGAGCTTAAGGAATTCTCCTGACTCAACCTCCTGAGTAGCTGTGACTACAGGTGCATGCCAGTGTATCCAGCTAATTTTTAAAAGTGTTTTTTGTAGAGACAGGGTCTTACTTTGCTGCCCAGGCAGGTCTTGAACTCCTGGCCTCAAGCAATCCTTTCCACTCAGCTTCCCAAAGTTCTGGGTTGACTTATAAAATACATGTTTTTGATCCTGTTATAGGAAGTCTCTAGAAACACTACCTCTAGAAAATGTACTGTTCACACTCCAAGATATTTCTTTATAGATGGACGTGTACATACACATGCGCACACACACATCATATCCATTTAACAGGGCTCAGCCCAAATGTCACCTTCTCTGTTCACTACAGCCAATTACAGTTTCTTCTTTCTCTATGTCAGGGCTTTTCTAATAATATGTCCCCAGCCCTTGTAGTGCTACAGGCATTAGGCCATGGAAATACCCCTTAATATGCACCATTTGTATAGCATACTTATGTAACTGTAGGCCTGGCAGTTAACTAAGGAGATTGCCTTTGTAGACACTGGAATTTCCAACTGCTAATTCCTTTCCAAGTCATGTTGATTAGGTTTCTTAAAGATCTTCAACTCTAGATTCAGGGAATACTTGATTAGAATGGATCACGCACACACACACACACAGTGTATTCACTTTCTGAAAGTTTCTTAGACAATGACTCAAGATGCAAATGTTTAGTTACAATTTTAAACCACATTCAAGATCCTGTTTAAACACAAAAAACACATGCCTGAAGAATGAAGAGTGAATGCCAAAGCATCCACCCCAGGCCCGTTCATTATCTGCTGCACCTCCACCTGTATCTGTTGGCTTCTTGGGTCTTGTGCTGGTCATCCCCAGGCTCCAGAGGCCCTCTGCACATCTTCTCAGGGTGGTCAAGTGATTTGTTGCCACACTGTGGAAAATTTTTTTCTGAGATGGTCACGCCTGCACTACTGCTGCCACCACTGAGATTGCTGTGGTGGTGCTTTCATTTGGATTTTACAGCTTGGCATTTTGCCATCTGTGAGCCCAGACTCTCTCTCTCTCTCTCTCTCTGTCTCTCTTCTCATTACCTCCTCTGAGGCTCCTCTTTTTGACTTCACAATTCCATCTCAAACTTTACATCCTCTTAGGGACCCTGACTTTAGCTCCCTGGCCACAGGGTCTCAGTCTCACTGGCCCCATCTGTCTTCTTCAGCCTTGAGGACCTTGCATGCCACTCAATTGCTACGCTTTGGTCCCACATCCTCCCACTCAAAAAGTGATGGAAACTGAGGCTTCTAGGGCAGATCACTGGGGTCAGATTGGGAAAAGCCTGGAATGCCACACCAAGGAATTTGCATTCTTTAGGGGATGTAAAGTCTGTTTTTCATGTTTTCAATTCCAAGCTACAACTTTGAGGATTTTTAGATTTTGGAACACATGTGATTTGGAGAAGGGCTTACAGTCTCTCAGGGGACCATTTGGGGAGAAAAACCACAAAGTATGATTATTGTATTTAAATAAACACTGGTGTTGATTCAGAGCACTGTTCTCTGTAATTGCCTACTTAAAGAAGTATGCAATGCTGGAACAAAAACTTCACCTATTTTCCCCGTGTGGTTTCTGAAAATGGATATTTACACTGACGCAGTGCACTTTTTTCAACTTGGAAAAATATATCACCCTTTTATTTTCATGCAGATCATGGAACCATTTGTTTTTTAATGTGAGGTATGGTCGTGGACAGGTAGGCTGCTGGATGTGGAAAGGGAATCAGTCTCCCATCACTTTCTCCTCAGGTGAAGTTGAAAGCTCAGCCTGTTGCCCAGGAGGTTAGCTGTCTAGAATCCACAGAGGGCCATCCCTGGGCAAAAATGAAGAAGTAGGCAGGGGCATTTCTCTGCAAGCCTACTTTAATCTTCCCATCCTCTTTAATGCCCCACTCTCCAGGCCTCATTGCTGGGCAGTTTCCTCCCAGGCTCTGTGCCTTCAAGCAGCTCAGAAGCCTATGTTTCCTTCCTGTTTGGTCTATTTATATTTCCCCTCCAAGCTAACACATTGCCCTTCCTTCCCTGCAACAGTGATATTCAGATTTTTCCTTCTGTCTTATCTGGAGTCAATTTCATACCAAACCAACTAGAAATGGCATTTAGTTCTCCCAAGTGAATAGGCACAGTTTCTCTTGAGCTGCAGTCTAGTGTGGAGTGTAGAGTCCTTTGATGAGGAGTTCTAACACTAATGAACAAGGTATCGCTTCTCTTTGAGGCTTGATTTCCATAGCTGTACAATGATTGTGAAATATACAGTAAGAGCCACAAAATAGCCTTTACTCACACAGCACTTTAGGACTCTAATGGCACCCCACACATTTCTTCCTAGATTGCTCTGAGCATTCGCTAGTGTTTCTAACACATATTATAGAAAACACTTGACTTGGCAGTACAAGATCTCTGCCATTGTCTTACTCCTTCTTGCTCCTTCTCACCATAAGCCCACATAGCCGTGCCACCAGCATCCATGACAGGCTCCTCCACTGTTAGCTGAGCATCACCAAAGGCTGCGTGGTTCCTACTGGTCCTGATTTCTGTGTAATGGCTGGCGCTACCCAATGTTTCTGGCAAGGGTTGCCATGCCTGATGTCTGGGATCCAGCTGCTGCTGCCAGTGCTGCCTCTTCTGCTGCCAACCCCACTCTTTTCATCCTCCTGCTGCTTCCACCAACATTTCTGCTGCCATCGCCAAAATTACAGATGCTGCCGGCACTGCAGCTTTGCTTACCCCCTGCTGTCTTGTTGCTGCAATGCCATGGGCATCAGGCAAGGGTTCAGGGGCCTAGGCCAAATGGCACTGTGGCCACTTGTATGTCTCCCTCTTGGAAAATGCAGGCTATCCAATAAAGGGGAGAGAGGAACAGGGCAGAGCACTATAAAAGACAGTGAGTAATTGGTAAAGATAACTGGGATATATATATATATATATTTCATCTTTCTGGACTGTGGTTTCATACGATTCAGTTAAGAATACTTGATCCCAATATCCTTTCAACACTTCAGCATCTGTGAGTCTTTTCAGTGGAGACCCAGAACCTTTAAGTGGATGGAATAGGGCAGGTGGTATAGGCTTGTGGCAGATCCCGGAGAAGAACCAATGCCACTTGATTTTTTTTTTTTTATTCCATGGCATTCCCTGTGTGAGACTGTGCATGTGTGCTTATGTGTGCATGTGTGTTCTCTGTATCTGGTGTCACTACTACAAGTTTTTCAGAGCGGGGGTTAGTTCTCATTATAATCACATTAACCTCCAAGCATGCACTCTGATGCCAAGCTGTAGGATTCCATAAATGTTTGATGAGAAGTTTTTTTAAGCTTTTCATTCAGAACATTTTTTTATTATTAAAAGCTCCAAATGACTAGGAACAAAGTGCTTAATACTCTCCAGCAACTCCACCCAGTCAGCACATCAAAAGTTACCAAAAAGGAACAAGAGAAATCAAAGAGATGCAAATGAACATAATGTCACCACCTTGCCTTTATTGTACTTAAAAATAAAATAAAAGATTGAGAAAAATTTTCTCACTAACACAAATATATTCTGTTGTTCGTTAAATATTGGTGATGCGGACAGGGACATGGGAAATTTGTATCTGTGCAAGCCGCAACTTAGGCCTTAGCTCCTCTCGCACTAGAGTTCAGAAATCTTTGGACATGATTGTTAAGATTTGGGTAACAATAAACCCAAAATAACTGGATTTACCTTTATTTTCCTGCACCTTCCCTTTTAGAACTTCAGCCTTTTATATTCTTCCCAAAAAGCTATAGAAGTCCTCAGACGATCTACGTTGTGTTTCTAAAATCAGCCATTTTGACAACTATATGGATCTTTGACTTTTTCTTCCTGCTCCTGCAGAACACCGTGGTGAAATTTGCAGCACCATCCGGTGCCAAATTTAGCATCCAGGTCACTGGTGCCATGGAAAGCGTTGCCACTGATGCTTGTGCCGGGAAAGGCACCTCTCCTCTGCTTCAATGTCCATGCTAAGGATGCTCCTACCCAAGGCTGAGGGTGCCATTGTTTCCGTCTGTTAGTGTCTCCAGGGTCTTTTCATCCTGGGAGCAGCCTATGGTCTTGCCCTTTCTCAGTATTTGTCATCCTGCCTTGCCTGAGTGCCATCATTTCAGGGCTAAGAAAGAAGATGCTCAGTGGTTTTAATTAGGTTAAGCTAATCCCTCCTGGTATGTTACCCTTCCAGGAAACCTAATGCCTCACACTGACAAAAATGCACCCAGTGGATCTTAAAAAGTACTAGAGATTATGCCAGGTGTTGGCCTTGTTTGAAAGGAAGGATCTGGCTTTTCCTGGAAATAATAACCGTCTGTTTTCTCTTTGCATCAGATCAGCTCCCTCTTCTTCCTCACTGCTCTTTCTTTTCCTGACCTCCATTCCTATGGATTAGCTAATTAGTACAAGCACAACATAGATGAGGCTTTATAGCAAGGGTAGAAAGAGCAGATGATGTTGGGAGCATGGAGAATGATAGAGCTAATTAAAACAACAACAACAACAATATTCAACAACAACAAAAACCAGCAGCTGCCTCCCTTCTGCTTCTGGAGGGAAAACTTTGAATCATTTTGTAAAGTTGATTGAGATGTACAGAGCATTGGAGGAATGAATAGTGGTATTATTACATTCAAATTACATGGTTCTCCCTGAAATATGAGAGTGAATATAGTGTAATAAGAACACAAATTTTCTTCCTGACTCACCACTTCCAAGCTCTGCAACCTTGGACAAGTTACTCACCCTCTCTGGGTTTCAGTTTTCATATCTATCACAAGGAGAAAATACTAGTGTCTGTCCCATAGACTTGTTAGAAAAATGTAAACAAAGAAAGACCTATGTAATAGAATTGTAGCTGACACAACATTAGTACTTAATAAATATTAGCTATGACCTGAAATTTGCCATTATAATTATTATTTAGGCACTGCCACCCACATTTAGTTCTGCAGTTTATGTGGTTTGATTATTTTTCCCTAGAGAAGGCTCATGGCTTTTTGGCTATTAAGCATTTTTTTCCTGTTGGTATTTTAGAAAGATATAAAATGGCATCTTAGAAGGGCCTCTAGCTATTGGAAAGGTGAATCGCCCGTTGGTTTAATTAGAAGAGATATTTTCAGGTGAAAATGAGATGATGTTTTTTGAAGAGCTACTGCTACCAGGGAGATAGCTTATCACAGTGTGGGTTTCCACAATGCCGGGAGCTAAGTTCCAGGAATAAACCGAGCTAAGAAATATATTCCAAGTATTGAATGTGATTACGAGGGGTAGGGAGCCTGAAAACATGTGACATTAAGGCAATTTTCTTAGGGACAGAAAGTCATACTCTATTAGGTCTTTTGACCTCATAAAGTGTTCTAGGACTCTATGGGTATTTTGTGTTTGTCAGGGTAGACAAGATTGTGCTGAGAAACTACCTAATCCCCATCCCAGTGGCTTAATGACACAGAGTTATTTCTCATTCCTAATAGCTGCTGAGTGGAAGCAGCTGCAGGGGTGAGTCCTGTGTGTCTCCTCCACTTACCAGCCCAGATCTCCAGGCTGGTGGATCCTCCACCTTTAATAACAGCCATTCTCAAACTTTTTAATTTCCTAGATTCCTTTACATTCTTAAAAAATATATATAAGACATTTGTTCCTATAACTATAGATATTTACTGTATTATGCACTAAAACTGAGATTTAAAATATTTATTTACTCATTTAAAAGTAAGTATAGAGCCAATACATGTTGAGATAAATAACACTTCATGGAAAATGACCATATTTTCCAAAACAAAACAAAAGAACGACTCTGTTTTGCATTTCCTGGTCTCTTTAATGTCTAGCTTAGTTAAGGACAGCTGGATTCCCATATCTGCTTCTGCATTTAATCTATTGCCACATGCTTTTTTGCTTGAAGAGAAAACCTAGGCTTTCACAGAAATGTGATTAGAAAAGAAACAATCTCTTGGACCCCTATAATGGTCTTAAGAAAGCTCAGCGGTCCTGGGATCACAGTTTGAGGACTGCCGAAGTAAAACTTCTCCAGTCACTGTGGCTGAAAACAAGAGTGATAGTTCTACAGCTCTTTAATATCAGAAGGAATGTAAGTCGCTTTTGCTTATAATTTGTTGCGTACAACTCACCACATGATCAAGCCTAACTTCAATTAAGGCTGGGAAATACAGGAAAACAAATGGAGTAACTGATGAGGAACACTGTTTCTGCCGCAAAATCATCCACTTAGTATCTTGGTAGTCCTTCCTTTCCTTCCCACCTCCCTCCCCAATTACTTGCTTGCCAATGACTTCTTGGTTTTCTTTTCTTCTCTTCTTTTCTTTTTAATGCGGACCTGTAGAGTACTGAAATCAAACTCAGTGGAAGTTGGTTCAGAAAATGGGATATCAGGGAGAGCTGAGGCAGATTGGCAAGCCCTGAGCTGCCTTTATTGCAGCTGTGTGACACCTTCCTCTTGTTCCTTTGTATCTTTTTCATCTACTCTTCTGCTGTAGTTCTCTTGGGCTATTTTGACCCTCTCAAAATTAAAATCGTATTGGCATTTTTTCTGTCCACTCACATTCAAATCCATGGTTTGCCAGCCATTGTATTCACATCAACTATTTCCTCAAAGCAGTTCTCAGATGTGAAGTAGAGATGATTCAGCTTGGGCTTCTGGAACTTTCAGCATCCATGTCTGCCTGAGGCCTTCTGTTATCCATTGCTCTAGGCCACTATTGCCCAGATATTAGCATGCATATGAATCACCTGGGGCTCTTGTAAATGCAGATTCTGATTCAGTAGGTTGTGGGGTGAGACTGAGATTCTACATTTCTAACAAGCTCCCAGGTGATGTGGATGCTATTGGTCCCGGATCACATTTTGAGTTATAAGGCTCTAAACCCAGTCCCAATGTATATATCCTCTGGGGAGTCTTGATGGTTTGCCTCTTACTCCAGAAGAGACTTTGGCTAATCTTCCAACTCTAGCCAATCATTTGAAACTCATTGTGAATCCCATCACACTTTGTACCACCAATGTACTTGAAGATGTTCAAGTCCTCAGGTTAGAAATATGATAGTTTTATGGTTTCTAATAACTGCCCAGAACTTGGTATGACGAATCTTCTTTCCTACTTTGCAAGTAGCTCTCTTAAAATTTGCTGAGAGTCTATCATTTTTCAGTTGTGTGCATTTACTTACAAATACAAATTTGGATTTCTAAGGTGCACTGTGCTTCATAGCTGGTAATCTCTCTTCTGTGCCTGGGCAGGTGCTCCATGTAGCAATCTAGGCTTAGGAGAAAGGAGAAAAAGGTAGGTTGGTTTGGTGCTCACACATCATGTCTCCTTTTAATTCTGGTGCTAGTGGACTAGAGAAATTGAGAAGGAATAGATTAGAGTCTCCTCACTTGACGTGGCTGAGCTTCGCTCCTCATTAGCTGTGACTGCTATTCAGCCTCACCATCTGCAGACTCAGCACAGATAGGTGGTGAGTACCACATGCATTGCTGATGAGGGGCACATCTGTGAACAGCTACCTAGTTGTGGTGATCCCTTTGGCCACATCCTTCAGTTGGTAGAACCATACTTACTTTCTCTTAACCCTCAAACTAGAGTTGTATTAGAAATACAGAGGCCCCCAAATTTACCTTCTCAGACCTTTAAATCCAAGCAACATCTGATGTTTTATCTTATCCCAAATGAGGAACTCAAAAGAAGGGAGAAGGAGAACTGGTACCTCTTGTTCTACCCCTCTCCATGAGATTTTCTGTCCCTGTTTCTGGTTTTCTCACTCTGGTGGTATAGTGCAGATCAGCTAGTTCACTGGCTAAGATATACACTGCAAAGAGGAATAGAATGTAAACCTTCTCTTTTCTTTCCTTGTTACAAACTTCCTCAATCTTTTCAGGTTATCCTCCTCATCTCAGGGTAGAAAAATATGTTCTTTCAAACTCCATAAGAGGGGATGAATGAGGCAAAACTGCATTTAATAAAGACTACAGTTCCCAAAAATGCTCCTACCTTTCTCACCAGTCTGTCACTTACATTGAACAGGAAAGTGGGGGCGTGGTTGGTGTGAAAGAGGGTTCTTTGACAATTCTCAGTAAGCCCAGCAGGAATGGAGCTATCTCATGGGTCCTACAGGACCCTGAACTTCAAGGGGAATTTAGTTCCTTTATTCTCAACACTGGGCCTTTAACATGAGTGCACGACAACTGGAAAAATCCCAAATGACTGCCTGTTAGATGTGTGTATGTGTTGCATCAGATCTGATCATCAGTTGAGTGAAGATTTGTGACCATTTTTTTGTTTATCAAAACTGTATCAAGTGGAACTTGGGCAAATGAATGGTTTCTATTTTTTCTCAGCTGTTCTGGTGCTGTGTACCCTGTCAGAATTAAGTCAAGGGAAGGGAGTTATTCTAATTTGCTAACACTTGCTGTGTCTGGGAATGTTTAATGCAACCACAGAGAAAAAACAGACATGTTTAAAAGGTATGGTATGCCTGTGACACGTGCTCTTCCTTGACACATTTGTGTCACAGGTGCCGATTCCTGCAGTTTACTGGTGTTCCGCACCTCAGTTGTGCAACTGCAAAAGGTGATGAGTGGAGGCTGTGCTTGCCTCAGCTGGGGGCAGCACTCCCCAATCAAAGATCAAGCATACAGACTGGCAGGAAGTTTAACAATTCCCTTTCCCATCCATGGAAATTCAAGCTCTTTTGTCATCATATTGTTTTGATTTGTATACTATATAGCTTGCTGAGCCTCTCATGAGATTTCGAATATGAAACTGATCAATTAGGTAAAAAGCAACTTAATTTTTAAAAAACTCAACCTCATCACCCTGCATCACTTCAGTGTGGTACTTTTGAATGCAAATGTCAGAAATAGCCTCTTCCACCCGATTATGAACCAAAGAGATCATCAGAGAGCAAGGTTGCCCCAAGGTCTGTGTTCCTTCTTGGCCTCTGTCCATCAGTCTTCTGGATCAGTGGTCTTCAAGCATTTTGACACAAACACACCCCCTTAAAGAGTTTTGAAATACCATGTACTGTCTCATACATTTAAACAGAAAAATTTTGAGATAATCATCTATTCACATGCATTTCACATGTCATAAATAATACAAAGAGACCTGTATGCTCTTCCCCTAGTTTCCCACAATGGTAACATCTTGTAAAACTGTAGTACAATATCCTAGCCAAGATGTTGTCATTGATACAGTGAGATACAGACTATGTCTATCACTACAAGTATCACTCATGTTGCTCTTCAATAGCCACACCAACTTCCCTGCCAGCCTCATCCCCTCCTTAACTCTTGACAACCACTAGTCTGTTCTCCATTGCTATAGTTTTGTTGTTTTAAGAATGTCATACAGGCCGGGCACGGTGGCTCATGCCTGTAATCCCAACACTTTGGGAGGCTGAGGCAGGCGGATCACGAAGTCAGGAGATCTAGACCATCCTGGCTAACACGGTGAAACCCCGTCTCTACTGAAAATACAAAAAATTAGCCAGGCGTGGTGGCGGGTGCCTGTAGTCCCAGCTACTTGGGAGGTTGAAGCAGGAGAATGGCGTGAACCTGGGAGGCAGAGCTTGCAGTGAGCTGAGATCGCGCCACTGCACTCTAGCCTGGGTGACAGAGCGAGCAAGACTCCATCTCAAAAAAAAAAAAAAAAAAAAGAATGTCTACAAATGGCACCATACAGTCTGTGACATTTGGGGATTGGGATTCCTTACTTACATTATTCTCTGGAGATTCATGCAGGTTGTTCAGTTGGACCATTCACCCATTGAAGGACATGTGGGTTGTTTCCAGGTTTGGGCTATTATGAGTAAAGCCACGAAAAATATGTGTATCTAGTTTTTGTGTGGACACAAGACTTCATTTCTCTGGGATAAATGCCCAGAAGCACAATTTGCATGTTTAGTTTTTAGTTTTGTTTGTTTGTTTTTAAATAAACTTTATTTTTTAGAGCAAAATTTCAGGTTCACAGCAAAATTAGAAGAAGGTACAGATATGTTCCCTATATCCTCTGCCACCACACGTTGTTTAGTTTTTTAAGAAATTGCCAGATTGCCTTCCAGATTAGCTGTAACATTTTACATTCTCATCACAATGTATGAAGTAATCCTGTTTCTCTAAATTCTCACCAGCATTTGGTGTTTTCACAACTTAAACAAAAGTTAGCCATTCTGATAGGTATATAGTGATATCTCAGTGTGGTTTTATTTTGTGTTTTCCTAATGACTAATGATGTTGAATATATTTTCGTGTGCTAACCATATATCTCCTTGATTGGAATGTCCCTTCATCCCTTCATATCTTTTGTCCATTTCTAATTTCTCCTGCCTCAGCCTCCCAAGTGGCTGGGATTACAGGCATGCACCACCAGGGCTAATTTTGGAATTTTTAGTAGAGATGGGATTTCACTATGTTGGTCAGGCTGGTCTCAAACTCTTGACCTCAAGTGCTCTGCCTGCCTCAGCCTCCCAAAGTGCTGGGATTACAGGTGTGAGCTACTGTGCCTGGCCCGTAACTTCTTTTTTAATCCTCTTAATAGGACCTTTCACAGAGCAAAAGTTTTCAATTTTGAAGTTCAATTTATGTACGTTTCCTCTCATAGATTGTGTTTTTGGTGTCAAGTCTAAGAACTCCTTTCCTAGTCCTAGATCCTAAAAATATTTTCCTATTTTTTTCTAAAAGTTTTACATTTTTCCATTTTGCATTTGACTGTGATCTATTTTGTGTTAATTTTATGTAAGGTATAAAATATAGGTCAGGCTTCACTTTTTTACCTATGGAGATCCAATTGCTCTAGCACCATTTGTGTAAAAAGCTACCTCTTCCCCATTTAGTTGATTTTGTACTTTTGTCAAAAATGTGTCCATTTCTGGGTTCTTTGTTCTGTTCCATTGTACTATGTGTTGATTTTTCCACCAGTATGACAGTCTTGATTACTGTAACTATAAAATAAATCTCAATATTGAGTTAAATGGATTCTTCCCTCTTTAATCTTCTTTTTTTAAAATTGTTTTCAGTATTCTAGTTCCTTTGCCTTCTCATATACATTTTAGAATAATGTTATTTATATGTACAAAAGTTTTGCTTGGATTTTGCTAGAAATTGTGTTAACCAGTATATCAATTTGGGTAGAATTGATGTCTTTATTACCTTGAATCTTCCAACCAATTAACACAGTATGTCTCTCAATAGGTGTTTAATTCCTTTTATCATCATTGCATAGTTTTCAGCCAACAAATTCTGTATATGTTTTATTGGATTTACATCTAAATGTGTTCTTTTTGAGTGATTGTAAATGGCGTTATATTTTTAATTTCCATGTCAGGTGTTTATTACTAGCATAAGAAATAGAATTATATTTCATATATATTATATCCTGCAACCTTGCTGAACTCCCTTACGAGTTCTAGGAGTTTTTGTAGATAACTTAGATTTTTCTAGTTAGACAATCATATCATCTGCAATACACTTTTTTTTCTTTTTCAATCACTATGCCTTTTATTTGCTTTTCTTGCCTTATTGAACTGGCTAGAACACTATGTTGAATAAAAGTGGTGAGAATAGACATAGACATCGTTGGTTTCCAGTCTTATGGGAAAAACATTCAGTCTTTCAGCATTAACTATAATGTTGGCTGTAGTTTATTTTTTTGGTAGATACATTGTATCAGGTTGAAAATGTTCGCCTCTATTCATATTCTTCAAAGAGTTTATTTTTTAATCATGAATGGTCATTGACTTTTGCCAGTTGCTTTTTCTGCATCAATTGATATAATTGTGTGAATTTTCACCTTTAGCTTTTTTTTTTTTTTTTTTTTTTGAGACAGAGTCTCTCTCTGTTGCAGACTGCAGTGCAGTGATGTGATCTTGGCTCACTGAAACCTCCCTGCCTCCTGGATTCAAGTGATTTTCCTGCCTCAGCCTCCCGAGTAGCTGGAATTACAGGCGCATGCCACCACACCCAGCTAACTTTTGTACTTTTAGTAGAGACAGGGCTTCACCATGTTGGCCCGTCTAGTCTCAAACTCCTAATTTCAGGTGATTCACCTGCCTCAGCCTCCCAAAGTGCTGGGATTACAGGTGTGAGCCACCACGCCTGGCCTTTAGCTTATTATTATAGTAGATTATATTGATTGATTTTCAAATATTAAGCCAGCCTTGTATCCTTGATATAAACTCCACTTGGTCATTTTATATATATATATAAATGATATATTGCTGGGACAGGAGATTTCTCTTGAGATTTTCTCTTTGATCCATAAATTAAGAAGTGCGTTGTTTAGTTTTCAGGTGTTTGGAGATTTTCTTTTTATTACTCTGCTGTTGATTTCAAGTTTGATTTTATTGTGGTCAGAGAACACATTTTGTATGATTTCAATTTTTTTTTTAATTTGTTGATGCTGGTTTTATGACCCAGGATATGGTGTATCTTGGTATAGGTTCTATGGACACTTGAAGAGAATCTGTATTCTGCTATTGCTGGGTGGAGTGTTCTAGAAATGTTGGCTATATCCTAATGGTTGAGTATTGTATCTTATTGATTGGTACTGTTGAGTTCTTCTATATCTTTGTTTTTCAGTCTAGTTGCTCTAATTGTTGAGAAGAAAGTATTGAAATCTACAGCAATAATTGTAGACTTGTCTATTCTTTCAATTCTGTCAGTTTTTGCTTCACATATTTTATAACTCTGGTTTTTAATACATACATATTTAGTGTTGCTTTTTTCATGGATTAGCCCTTTAATATCACGTGTCTCTCTTTGTCTCTGATAGTTTTGTTTGCTCTGAAGTCTACTTAATCTGATATTAATATAGCCAATTCTGCTTTTTTTATTAATAATATTTATATTTTCATATATATGTATTTTTTCATCCTTCTGTATGTATGTATTTTTTCATCCTTCTGTATGTATGTATTTTTTCATCCTTCTACATATATTATTACTTCTACTTCCTATATTATTATATTTTAAGTGATTTTCTTATAGAGAGCATATAGTTGGATAATGGTTTTGGATCCAGTCTTCTAATATATACCTTTTAATTGGCATATTTAGGTTATTTGCATTTAATGTAATTATTGGTATGCTAAAGCTTAAGTCTGCCATTTTATTTTTTTGTTTTCTGTTTGTTTTCTCTGTTTTTACTTTGCTGTCTTCTTTTCCTGTCTTCCTATATATTACTTGATCTTTTTTTCTTTTATGGAATTCTGTTTTACTTATCTATAATATATCTCTTTGCATAGCCTTTTTAATAGTTGACCTAGGCAATACATTCTTTACACATAAATTATATATATTGATGTTTTCATATTACCAATTCTAGTGAAGTTTAGAAATATTTATCTGCCTTTATGTCCCTTTATCCTCACTTTATTTATAGTTATTATCAATATTTTCTATGTATACATTTAGAATCAAACTAGACAGTGTTGTAATTTTATAATTTTTGCTTCAACCATCAAATACAATTTAGAATACTCAGGAGAGAAGGTAGGTATTTTGTATTTTCCTGTATTTTTGCTTACCATATTTTTCTTTTTTCCTTATATTCTAGCCTTTCCCCCTCCCCTCCCCTCCCCTCCCCTCTCCTCTCCTCTCCTCTCCTTTCCTTTCTTTCCTTTTGTTTAGAGACCCGTCTTTAGCCCTTCTTTTGGGGGAGGTCTATTGATAACAAAGTCTTAACATATTCTTCAATAGAGCATGTAATGGTTTCCTCCATAAAGAATATTTTCATTGGATATAGAATTATGGTTAACAGTTCTTATTTTCAGTCTTGGAAAATATTGTGCCAATTCCTTCTGGTCTCCCTGACTTTTGATAAGAAATCTACTCTTATTTGAACAGCTTTTCCCAACTTTTAGGTTTGTTGGTTTTTTTTTTCTAGATAAGACTTGTACTTTTTCTTAATTTTCGGAAGTGTAACAGTGGTGTGCCTTAATGGGGGTTTCTTTCAGGTTACACTGCTTAGGGTTTTCTGAGCTTCTTGAACATGTAAGTTTATATTTCTGGACACATTTTTGAAGTTTTTAGTTCTTATTCCTTTGACTACTTTTCCAGCCATATGCTTTTTCTCTTCTCCTTCAGGACCTCAACTTACAGGAATGTCAGATCTTTTATAGCATCATAGGTCCCTAAGGCTTTGTTAATTAATTTTTTTTTTCAATCTGGTTTCTCTCTGTTGTTCAAAAGATTGGCTAATTCCTGATTTTTTTCTTTCCTTTTTTTTTTTTTAATCTTCCAGTTCACCAATTCTTTCCTCCATCTCTTCTATTCTGCTATTAAGCTCATCCACTGAAATTTTAATTTTTGTTATTGCATTGTTTTGGTTCTAAAAGTTACATACAGTTTTTAAAAATATCTTCTATTTCTTTGTTGGAATTATCCATTTCTTTGATAAGGCCTTCTATTTATTGTTCCAAGCGTGTTAGTAATTGCTTTTTGAAGCATTTCTGTCATACCTGCATTACAAGAAGTAGAAGTCTAGAAGTCTCTGTTGACATGTAAGTGGGGAAAACTCCCATTGCTGCTGGAAAGGATTGGGAGTTCTGGCTTTTCATGTCTTCTGCACTGACATCTTAGTGGGGATGACCTGATTATCACTGGCTGATGGTGAAGACCTGACTCTTCACAGGCCTCTTCTGATGTCATGTCAACAGAGTAGGATGATGGTATTTCAAGCTCCTCACATATTCTCCACTAAGACCCCTGGCAAGTTTTCTTATTGTGTGGATCACAGTCTTGGCATTCTACTGGGGCTTCTCTGATACCACCCTGGTGTGAATGTTGGGACATGTCATTACAGCCTCATAAGTGTGGAAGTCTCAGCTTCCCGCTTGGCCTTTGCTGGCCTACATGAGGTTGGAGGCACAGTTTTTTTCAATGGTGTTTACCTAAAGTAAAGTGGCTATTATCTAAAATTTTTCTACATTAACAGGCTTTCCCTTTTATGATCCTTTGGTTAGAGAAAGCAGCTTTGATGTCATGATATTGTGATATATTAAGAAATATATATTTGATCTTTGACCCTATTTCCTGGCACAGAGCTCCAAAAACCTTTGAAATTTTCTGAGTGGTAGGAGTGAGAGGATCGTGTCTTGTTATTCATAATAAGCATGTTTTCAACCATATCTGTGTTTAGTTTATGCTAAGGAATGACTCTTAGGGGATGGGGCATATTGTCAGAGAAACCAGTTTTATGATTAAAGGGTTGGAACTTTCACCCCCACTCTACTTTCCCATCTCCAAGACTTTCAGGGAGAGGAGAAGGACTGGAGATTGACTCAGTCAGCAAAGGCCAGTGATTTAATCAACCATGCCTATGCAGTGAAGCTTCCATTAAAACCTAAGGGATGGGGTCAGAGAGCTGCTGGGTTGCTGAACACATGGAGGGGTTGGGAGGATGGTGTGCTTGGAGAGGGCATGGAAGCTCCATGCCACCTCCTAACTCCCATACCTTAGCTTATTCAACTGTTTTATTTGGCCGTTGGCTGTTTCTGAGTTGTATCCTTAGGTAAATGTTTTTCTGCGTTCCACAAGTTATTCTAGCAAATTGTCAAACCTGAGGAAGGTCATGGGAACCCCTGATTTATAGCCAGTTGATCAGATGACAGGTCACAATCTGGGGCTTGTGATCTTTGTCTGAAGCTGGGAGGGGTGCAGTCTTGTGGGAATGAGTCCTTTACTTGTGGGATTTGTATTAACTCTGGGAAGTTGGTGTCATAGATGAATTGTGGGACACTCAGTTGGTGTCTGGAGAGTTGGAAAATTGTTTGGTACCGAAAACCTTCACGTTTTCTGTCAGAATTAGGAAGCAGTTTGTTTTTCTTTTATGTTGGGTCTTTTTTGTCTGTGCCGTTAGTTTCAAGTGTGAGATATTACAGAAAGAAAACCCAGGGGACTCACCACTGTCCTTCCACAGATCCTGTAGTCCCTAGCCGGCCTGACTTCTTCTTGCATTTCAGTCTTCTTACACTTGTTTTATACATAATGGCCACAAATTTTACTGGTACTTAGCAGGAGGAATAGGAAAAAAAAGTATATATATATTAGTAATTGCCATTACTGTTAATGGCAAAAATCACACTTACTTTTGCACCAACCTAAGGCCGTATCTTCCAAGAAGTCTATCTCACACATTTTGTTTATATTTAAACATTTTAATTAAGGTTCAAATATATTTTTCTTGTTATTAGAAGCTTGACAATATGAAATAGCTCAGAGAGTGAAATAAGAGGAATCCTTATAATTGAAATAAATATACAAGGTTATTTTATCAAAAAGTTTTAAACCACATTTTAGAAAATAATATTTAGCTTTATCCCTTTGGTGCTTGGAAGTATGTCTATTCTCAGGGCAATGCAGTAATGATATATTTATGTTGGCCAACAGTTATGCAATCTTTGGTAAAAGGGGAGGACTTTTGAAAAAAGATACATCATACATTCTTGGGCAATTTGAGAGAGTAAATAGAGTGAAAACATGGAATTTGTTTCCCTCATAACTGTCCTTGAATGTGGACCTGAGGGTACCATATATTCCCAAGTTTAAAGATCATTGTTCTAACCAGAATTTGCTTAAGAAAAACATCTGCCTAGACCTTTAGCCTAAAAGATAACTACAGTCAGATATTTTTCTCTGGCCATATTCAGAATTTGTCTTGAATGGTTATTAGGAATTAGTTGTAATGCATGGATTTTTTTTCCATCATTTCATTAATGCATTCAGCTTGAGTTTTCCGTTTAGCTCTTAGAGGGAAAAATGCCTGAAAATAAAGTAGCTAGTAGGTGATTGTAACTGGAATTTCCAGTAGAGCCTTAGGGAAGGTGTGCTTTGATAATATTGATAGAGATAAAGCAGGGGCTCTGCGGCTGTTTGTGAGGGAAGCATTTAATCAGCGTGTATTTGTGTGCTCACTTTACTGAAACACTTTTTCCCACTTTTTATTCTTTACCATAACCAGTCTACCCTCAGGACACAAAATCAGTGCCTTGGGGGAGAAGCAGGGAATGGCTGTGCATTTGTTTATTTCATCTCCTGAATAGGTATCAGAGAGGTACCACCAGGGGAGGGGCATGGCTGGGTGCAGTCCCAGAGGAAAGGAGCAGAGGTGTTTGTTCTCTGCACTCCCTTTCTTTCCCCCTCCAGCCTCACAGCTCTTAGAAAAGGGAAGTTCAAGGACATGATCCTGGAAGACTCTCTGACCCTAAGGAGAAGTAAGATTTTATCAAAACCACTCGTTTGAAATAGGTGACAGGCATTGAGGTGCAGGGATGTGGGGACAATGTGAAAGAAAGAAAATATCTATAAAAGCCAAATAAACTAATTCCATCCCCTACCTGCCCAAAGAAATCACATATCATTACTCCTGGAGAAATGCTTTGCTGTCAGATGAATGGCACAGTCTTGTCTCAGTGTCTTATCTCTGGCCTGGGCCCCTGCCCTCCCCTCCTCCTTCTGATCACCTTCCTACCATTCTCACTCTCACCCCTTAGTGATCATCAAAGTTTCACAGACACATACATGGTTAGAGTGGGAGGAGTTGTTTCCCGGCCATAATATACATTCTTTTATGTAACTAATAGTAATATGCAATCTTGGTTGCACATTTACATCCCATTGGGCAGCTTTACAAAATTTTTGATACCCAAGGTGCTTTCCATATCAATTAAATCGGATTCTCTATGGGTGGGACCAGGTATATGTATTTTTTTTCAGGTATACATTTTTTTTAGACTTTATTAGGTGATTTGAATGTATAGTAGGGGATGAGAACTTACAAATTAGAACATTTCTAACCCAGTTGATTCCCACAAATCAAATTTTCTTCTCCTTTTGCAAGGGAAGTATGTGACTCCACAAGACTGACCTTTGATCTGGGCAAGAGGGGTGCCTATCCTAAGCCATGTGATTTAGAGGCCCCCACTTTGGCCTCCCCTGGCTGTGCTCTGCTCCGTGGGATAAGGAATCCATGGGCCAAGGGGCCTGACCTTGGGAGCCCATGCCTTTATCCTGCACCACACTATGGGTACCAAGGCCTTAAAATTGACTATCCAAATAGCTCCGAGCTGGCTTCCAGGGTTTGTGGGGCCTCTTGCCTGGGGGCAGAAAACAGTGATGCTGTGAATGGATCCCCCAAATGCTGTTATTTGTAGGGAAGATTGTGTGGCTCCAGCCTGGACATTGATTTTAACTGGATGTCCGTAGTCATGAGCATGAAATCCCTCACCGTGGAGCTGGGATAGGAGGGGAAAGGGGGAAGGCTTTGGGATGATACTGGTGGCTGAGGTCACAGATTAACCATTTAGGTTGGAGAAATCCAATCAGAATCTGGCCTTCCCAGCTGTTACAAAGGTATATGTTACAAAGGTATACATGTTACAAAAGAAGAATGGAAAATATTTCAGTTTGTTTGCTTGACTTATAACACTTAAATATTTAAGATATGGTATTTGGGTCCCCATATTGACTCTTTGCTGAGCTCTGGAAATGTCAGCATCTGGCCTGTGACCCCCCTGTTCTATCTGTTTCTGTGGCCTAAACTCTATGGGTAGGAGGTGTTGGCCTGATGGATGCTTCCTACCTTGGCAGCAACTTCCTCTTGTTACCCACAGAGCCCTGACCAACTGAGATTTCACCTCTGGATTCCTCTCACTAGCTCCCTGTCATTTTGGTTGTGAGCTGCTCCTGGCTCTTGCATGGTTGCATATGTAGGATTGCAACAGTATACAAAATACATGGGTTTTGGTGCCAGATAGACATGATTTCTAGTCTTAGCTCTGCCACTTGCCACTTGCGTGACTTTAGGTGACATCCTTGACCTTTCTAAACCTTGGCTTCTTTATTATTTATATTTATATTTATAATCAGAGTTAGCAATACCTACCTGGCATGGTGATAGAACTAAATGAGAAAACAAGGAAACATGGGAAAGTGCTGGCACAGTGCCTAGAGGTAGCAAGAACTCAGTAAATAATTGTTTCCGTTTATCAAGTAAGGCCAATTCATTTAAAAACGATAACAATTCTCCTTTACCCCTCTTATTTACATTTTCTGTACTAAATAATTGATTTTTTTTGTTTTTCTTTTTATAATGCATTTTCCAACTCTTAGTTCTGCCTGCCTCTCTCTCTCTTTCTCTCTCTCTCTCTCTCTGTGTGTGTGTGTGTGTGTGTGGAGTACATCCTTCATATATCGAAGTGACAACTAGCCTACTATCAGGAGGCCAAGTACTTTGAGTTTTTGTGAGGAGAAGGCTGTTCGTATTTCTTTCTTTGACAGTTTATTTTCTTCTTCACCCAACCATCACCTGATCTAGGTTTTCTACAGTAAGACCAGTGGAACTGATATGTGGATGGAGCCTGGTCATTTGGCCTGGATGTACTCAGCCAGTGGCACTCAGTATGTGCTGGTAAACTGAGGCAGGATTGACTCCAGTCTCAAGAGGTTAACCATGACCTATTACAACCTATTGTAGTGTTTCAAAAACAGGACTGTATGCTCCTTGTTCAATACCCTTTCCTGGGTGTACTGGGCCACACGTAGTAAGTGCTTAGTTAATGCTTGTCAGATGAAATAATAAGCAAATGATAAGTTATATAACTGGCCCATTTTATATTAATTAACAGGCAAGCCACATGTTTATTGGTTGAATATATAAATTTTTAAAAAGTAAGAATAAATTAAATGAATGAACAAATGAATGAATGGTGAAGAAACATCTATTGGGTGGATGAGGTGTTATGCTGGGGTTGCTTTCATATTTAATTGCTCTAGGCACTGAAAGGGTACAAGTTTTCAGTGTATCAACTTCCCTGTCTATAAAATAGATCCATAGTATCTGTCTAAACAGGGAAAAATGTTTAATAAAACTAGGTGCTCTAGTTGAGTGTTGGGAATTCTTGGGCATTGCTCTCAATATAAGTCGTTGATTAGCAGAAGACCTGGCTGTGTAAATACTAGCTCTGAAAAAGGAGAGATTTTTTATTATTTAAAATTCTCCTTAGTCATCCAGCATTTGTGTTTGTTTTTGTGCAGGGATGATCTCTATTTTAGCATTTTAGCCTGTGCATATACATGGATGGAATAACATTAGCTCCAAATGAAGACAAGAGCCCATCTCAGTTCAGGCACGATCGTGCTTGATGGAAAAGCATGTCCTTAAGGCTCATGCAATGACCGGAAGCTGCTGTACAGCCTTGACTAAAAATGAAGGTGCTGATCTTCTGGTTTGTGCATGGACACAGATACCTTAGTACTGCTAAGTCCCATCAATCTCAAATAAAGCAGAATGGAACTGGCAGGCCAAGGCTTAGAATTGGACATGGACAGCAAGGTTCTATGAAAGTAAACATTGTGGACAGTTTCTTAGACAGTGTATTTCTTAGCGTACCTGTTAAGATACTGTAACAAAGAAGCCCCCAAATATGTAACAACCCAAAGGTAAGAGCAATCTAGGATGGGGCGGCCTCAGTGCTCAAGGCATCTAGGCTAGCGAGTCTCATGCGCTTTCCTCCATGCAGCTTCCATTTTTGAGTCTAACAGCTGCTGTTTTGTTGCTGATTCCCAGGTTGTTGTAATGAAAAAAAGCGATGCCCAGGGAAAGCTCTGCCTTAAGGACATGATGCTGAAATTGCACACATCACCTCAACATATATTCCATTGTCCCAAACTCAGTCACATGGCTACACCTAGCGGTAGGGGAGCTGGGAAACAAAATCATCAGCTTGGAGGCCGTATGCCCTGGTAAAATTCATAAAAGGAAGAAAGAAAAGTAAGGCTAGCAGGAGACAATTTAACATCTCTGCTACGGGAGATCCATTTTAGAGGACAGACATGTTCATCTTTACTAAAATACTTTGTGTATTTTAATGGTTAGAACACTTTGGTTACAAATAATGAGGGAAAGCAAAGAGGAAGTATTATGAGGGCGCATGTAAAGCAGCAAGGGAGAAATCATAGAAGTTAAAGGCAAGCATAGCAGGATCAGACCCCACAAAGATCATGACAGGGAGTGGTTTCCATGTTTATGGCTACTCGGGAACCCCTGCAGTTGGATTTTGTTGATCTGCCACCTTCTGCACTAAAATGATTTGGTTATACCGGCACTGTGTTTTTTCAGCCCAACTAACTGGTTTGTTCTGCTTATTCCTCTTAATTTACACTTGTAGATGAACTGCCTTGAGCTTTACTCTCCCTTTTAACAATGTATAATTTCTTTCTCTATGCCAACCAGAAAATCGTTTCATTGTTTTGAGACAGGCTATATAGGTTCTAGGTTACTGGGCAGACTATCAGTTCCTTTAACCGATACCGTAGGAAGGACACTGTTCTCTAAAAGGAAGCAGGGGGAGAAGGTATGGTGTCCTCTTTTATATACTCCTCATTCCACTCAAAATGTGATCTAAAGACCAATAGCATCAGCATCACCTGGGAGTTTCTTAGAAATTCAGAATCTCAGGCTACACCTCAAACCCACTGTATTACTTTCCTAGAGCTGCCATAACAGCATGCCGTAAACTGGGTGGCTTAAACAATGGAAATGTATTTTCTCATGGCTCTAGAGGCCAGAAGTCTGAGATCAAGGTGTTAGCTGGGTTGGTTCCATCTATCGTCTCTGAGGGAGAATGTGTTCCATGCAGCTTTTCTAGTTTCTGGTGGTTAATTGGCAGTCTTTATGTTCCTTGGCTTATAGATGCATCACCCTGATCTCTGCCTTCAAGTTCACATGGTGCACTCCCTGTGTGCAGGTGCCTTCTCACATGCCATTATTTATCAAAACACTGGTCATATTGGATTAAGGGCCCAGTCTACTCCAGTGTGACTTCATCTTAACCTAATCATCTACAATGATGCCATCTTCAAATAAGGTCACATTCTGAGGTCCTGGGGGGTGAGTACTTTGACATATAAATTTGTGGGGAAGGGGTACAATTCAATCCATAAAAACCACTGAATCAGAACCTGTACTTAAATAGGTAATTTGTATGCACATTAAAATTTGAGAAGCCATGCCTTAACATTCTTCAAAAAATAATGTGCCACCAACACACTTACTACCACCTTAAATGTGTAATGGAAAGCAGCCTAGTCTTGGCTTTTGGATTCTGGCCCTACCCTAGCCATGTCAAGTTTAGTGCACAGCCATGTGCCAGACTTATATTCAGCACTGAGTAAACACTTATTGGATGAGTGAAAAAAGTGGGCCAAAGTTCTTTCATGTCTAAAATAGGAATAGTTATTTCAAAAGAATATTGTAAAGACTGTCAGATTTACCAAATATTTAAAAATAGAAAGCATGACTGTATCAGTCAGAGTCCAGTCAGGAGACACACATACAATTCATTTGAACAGGGAAATTAGTATCTATTAGAGGAGAGTAATTATAAAGGTATAAAAAATAACTCTAAAGACGACCTTAGAATTTAGGGAGACTAAGAAAGGGACAAATTTTAAATGAAGGGGCCTTTTCTCCAAAGCTTGGATTCAGACTTCACTGGAGAAGGTATAGTTGCCTCGCACTGGATGGTAAACACGTTTTATGGGTTGGCCTGTATGCTCCAGGGTATATGTTGCACAATGCTGGTGAGTGGGATCAGAGGGAACCAAGGTGCCAGGAACCTGCTGCCTGTCAAGGGAAGGCCTAGGGTGCATGATGTCTGCATCAGGAGGTCTGCAGTTACATGGACACTGGACTGCAGACAGAGTCCTGAGCTCACCTAGGGAATGTACACAACACTGGATGCCCCTACACTGAACTACTGGTAGCCTGCAATAGGAAGATGTGAAAAGAAGGGCAGTACACCAGAACCAGGAAGAAAAGACTCTTCTTCACTCCCGCTCCAACACCTTCTACTGACATAATTTAATGTCATGCCTGTTGCAACAAAGAAATGCTAAGGGATCCATTCCACTATTGCACAATGAGTAATGAAGGACAGACTTTATAGCTGGGAGGCAATAGATTGATAACTAGCACATGCACTGTGCCAATATAAAGTTGCTTTCTCAATGCTAATATCAAATATGGCCTCAGAGAATAAGAGAAATAAAAAATGTGGAATTCTTAATGCCTTATCTGATAGATAAGTAGTTAGTTCTCCCTAGCCTTTCTCTAATTCCCATATATACACTGCTTTTTCCAACTACATTGCCTCATAATATGATTTGGAGGGGTGAGATTATATTGAAAAGGGAAGTTGTTACTAAAATTGGGAACTGAGTATACCTCGATGATGGTGCTCACCTATGTATACTCTTGTGTTACGATAACCCACAGCACAGCAGTGCCAGGCACTCACCCTGACTCCTGGTTATCTAAGAAGTCATCCTCTGGGGCTACCTTCCTTGGGCTGTTTTTCTAAGACTCTGGACCATTTATGCCATAATTGAGCTGATTTATACAATACTAGGCCATCTCATTCTTGCCCATGGCTTTAATTACTCATGAACACATTCCTCTGACCAGGTTGCTGTTCTGAGTTCCTAACAATAGTCTCCTTGAAGCCAATCTTGAAGGTCACAAAGACACCCCAAACTCAACATATTCAAATCAAACTCATTTACTATCACCACATTCACCCCCAGTCTGTTATTTTTTTCTCTCTCTCAAAGAATGGCAACTTATGTTTATGTTATCTTTCTCTTTCCCTTTACCTTCCATATCACTTCCATGTCAAAGTTCCTGGATCTTATCCCCTAAATACCTCTTGATTTTGTTCACATCTCCCTGTCTACATTAGCACCACCCACATGTGTACTACATCACATCTGACCTGGACCACCATACAGCCTCCCAACTGATCTATCAGCAACCCCTCTGGCCTTTTTCCTAATATGAATCTAATATCACCCTCACCTTCACTTCTGTCCCACTGCTTCATATTCTTCAATGTTTCTTCATTGCTCTTAGGACAAACACAAAACCCTTGATGTGATTTTCAAAGTCCTGCATGGTCTAGTTCTTCTCCACCTCTCAAGACTGACTTCACCTCTGGCCATCTCTTGACTTCTCTGGATCAGCTACACTGGCTTTTTTCAACCCACTCTTTCAAGATATAGGGCCTTTGCATATGCTCTTCCCTGTGCCTGGAATACTCTTCAGATCCCACCTCAACCATTCTCTGGTCACTCTATCCAGCTCAAATGCCCCCATTATCAGCTCCCATCGCACCTTAGGAACTGCTTCTCTCTGATAGCACTTTACAGAGTCAAATGTTATGTTTTTTCATTTAATTGTTTGGTCAATGCCTATTTCTAGACTGTAGAATCTACTTTGGCAGAATACGCATTAATAATTCCTCACTGTTGTATTCTCAGTGTCTAGCCCAATGCCTTTTATTTAGGCATAATAAGGAATCTAAATATTGGAATTCATGTGCTACAATTTCTTGCTGAAATTTACTCTCTCCTTCAACAAATATTTAGTGAGCACCTACATGTGTTTGCTTCTATATTTGGAACTGTGCTTCCAAATAAGATTCCTGCTCTCTCATGCTATATTAGTCTGGGTTGTCTACAGGGATAGGACTAATTGGATAAATGTATATATGAAAGGGAGTTTATTAAGGAGTACTGACTCACATGATCACAAGGTGAAGTCCCAGGATAGGCTGTCTGCAAGCTGAGGAGCAAGGAATCCAGTCTGAGTCAAACCTCAAAAGTAGGGAAGCCAACAGTTCAGCCTTCAGTCCTTGGCTGAACTAAAGCCTTCAGTCTGTGGCCTACAACTAAACCCAAACCACTGGTTTAGTTGTAGGTCTAATAGTTCAAAGACTGAAGAACTTGGAGTTCAATGTTCGAGGGCAGGAAGCATCCAGCACAGGAGAAAGATGGAGGCCAGAAGACTCAGCCAGTCTTATCCTTTTGCATTCCTCTGCCTGCTTTTATCCTAGCCGTGCTGGCAGCTGACTAGATGGTGTCCACCCAGATTGAGGGTGGGTCTGCCTGTCCTAGTCCACTGACTCAAATGTTAATCTCTTTTGGCAACACCTTCACAGATACATCCAGGAACAATACTTTGCATCCAATGAAGTTGACAATATTAACCATCACAAGTCCACTCCTTGTCACCTTAAACCTATACACATCTTTTGAAATCGTACATAATCTTCAAATAAAGACAATAATAAGGTCATAGTTATGCCTAACATAATATAGCTATCTTTTGTACTACCGGAAACTACCAATTCCCAACCCAAATGCTATTAGATAAAGTTAACAACACTGAAATGCTGATATGAAGTCAATAAATCTTATGTCACATGACAAAGGAAAAAGAAATAAAATGAAGATATTTTCTTAGTGCAAGTGTATACATGCTCAAACATGTTCATAACAAAATAAAGAGGAAATACGACAGTTACCATCCTTGTTTCTGCAACTGGTCACGTGTCATAGCTGGTATTGATGACTACCTTCTTCTACTACCCATTCTGTATTCCTTTTGCCTTCAGCAAGCACCTCAGCAGGTCATGGTTTTTTACCTGGTAGAGTGACCCAAACCTTCATTCCTGTAGGGTCTATGTCATTTGTAGTCCTGCCTGGATTGGGTTGTTGTAGTTTCCCATTGACCTTAATCACAGGGCATGATAATACTAAGAGATGCCCTCAGGGATCTCCTGTATTGCATGCATACTCTTCCTTACCTCCACTGTGGAGTAGTAAACTGATTTTATCTTGATATTCTGGGTCATCCGGGTCAATCACCCCGGCCAACCCTATAACTTCCTTTCTCCCTTTGTTGCCTGTTGACTTAAAGGTAGGGGGATCCCAAAGTGGCCAAGTGGCAATCTTAACTTCCAGTTTAATAGAATCGTTGTTGTGTCTCCTGGTGATGGTGAGAAGTAATGCTTCCATTTCCACCCCTTGATTCCTGGAATCATGAATCCTGGCTATGGGATAAACAGTACCATATGTTGGATGCTGATTCAGATCATACACAGCCTTCTAGAGAACTTTGTCCCATCCCTGCAAAGTATTGTCACCTACTTGGCGTTGTAATTTGACTTCAAAAGGCCATTTTACCATTCTATCAGTCCAGCTGCTTTAGGGTGATGGGGAACATGGTGAAACCAGTGGGTTTCATGAGCATGAGCCCACTGCTGCACTTCTTTAGCTCCAAAGTGAGTGCCTTGGTCAGAGGCAATGCTATGTGGAATACCATGATGGTGGATAAGGCATTCTGTGAGTCCGTGGATGGTAGTCTTGGCAGAAGCATTGCATGCAGGATAGGCAAATCCATATCTGGAGTAAGTCGATTCTGGTGAGGACAAACTGCTGCCCTTTCCATGATGGAAGAAGTCCAATATACTCAACCTGCCACCAAGTAGCTCGTTGATTACCCAAGGAATGTTGCCATATTGAGGGCTCAGTATTGGTCTCTGCTGCCAGCAAATTGGGCACTTAGCACTGGCCGTAGCCAGGTCAGCCTTGGTGAGTGGAAGTACATGTTGCTGAGCCCATGCATAACCTCCATCTCTGTTACCATGGCCACTTTGTTCATGGGCCCACTGGGCGATGACAGGGGTGGCTGGGGAAAGAGGCTGAGTGGTGCACATAGAACAAGTCATCCTTTCCACTTGATTATTAAAATCCTCCTCTGGCTATGGTCACCCTTTGGTGAACACTCACATGAGATACAAATATCTTCACAGTTTTTGACCACTCAGAGAGGTCCATCCACATACCTCTTCCCCAAATTTCTTTGTCACCAATTTTCCAATAATGCTTTTTCCAAATTCCTGAACATCCAGTCAAACCATTGGCTATAGCCCATGAATGAGTATATAATCACACATCTGTCCATTTCGCCTTCCAAGAAAAGTGCACAACAAGGTGCAATGCTCAAAGTTCTGCCCACTGGGAAGATTTCTCTTCACCACTGTCCTTCAGCAACGCCCTGGAAAGGGGCTGTAGGTTGCGGCTGTCCAATTTCAGGTGGTGCCTGCATATTGTGCAAAGCCATGTGTAAATCAGGCCCTTGTCTTCTTTTCCTCTGTCAGCTGATCATAGGGAAATATCCATGAGGCCATCAGTGCAGGCTGGGGGAGAGAAGGCAAGGTGGCAGGAGTGGGGACCGTGGGCGTCTGAGCCATTTCCTCATGTAACTTACTTGTGCCCCCAGGACCTGTTCAAGCCTGCTCATGTATATATCATTTACACTCGATGGTGGAATGGTGCTGTACATTCCCCCACTTTATGGCTAGATGGGTCAGAAAGCACTTGGTTCATGATAGGCAGTTCAGGTGACATGGTGACTTGATGATGACCTATAGTCAAACGTTCAGTTTCTAACAAAGCCCAGTAACAGGCCAAGAGCTGTCTCTCAAAAAGGAGATTAGTTATCCGCAAAAGATGACAGGGCCTTGTTCCAAAATCCTAGGGGCCTCTGCTGTAATTCACCTATGGGGGCCTGCCAAAGGCTCCAAACTGCATCCCTATTGCCACTGACACTTCAAACACCATTGGATCTTGCTGGGTCATATGGATCAAGTGGCAGAGCAGCTTGCACAGCAGTGTGGACCTGTTGCAGAGCCTTCTTCTGTTCTGGACCCCACTCAAAACTGGCAGCCTTTCAGGTCACTCGATAAATGGGCCAGAGTAATACACTCAAATGAGGAATGTGTTGCCTCCAAAATCCAAATAGATCCATTTGGCATTGTGCCTTTTTCTTGGTTGTAGGAGGGGCCAAATGCAGCAACTTATCCTTCACTTTAGAAGGAATATCTTGACAGGCCCCAAAACACTGGACTCACACAAATGTCTCAACAATAAGTCCAGTGTATTTGCGACTTCGCACTCACTGGATCCAATCAGCATAATATCATCAATGTAATGGACCCGTGTGATGTCTTGTAGAAGGGAAAAGTGATCAACATCTCTGTGAACAAGATTATGACACAATGCCAGAGAGTTGATGTACCCCTGAGGTAGGACAGAGAAGGTATATTGCTGGTCTTGACAGCTGAAGGCAGATTGCTTCTGGTGGGCCTTATGGACAGGAATGGCATTTGCCGAATCAATGGCTGCATACCAGTTACCAAGAGATGTGTTAATTTGCTCAAGCGATGAAACCACATCTGGTACAGCAGATGCAGTTGGAGTCACCACTTGGTTAAACTTATGATAATCCACTGTCATTCTCCAAGATCCATTTGTCTTCTGCACAGGACAAATAGGAGACATGAACAGGAATGTGCTGGGAATCACCACCTCTGCCTCTTTCAAGTTTGTTTGGTTTTTTTTTTTTTTTTTGAGGTGAAGTCTCACTCTGTCACCCAGGCTGGAGTGCAGTGGTGCGATCTTGGCTCACTGCAAGCTCTGCCTCCTGGGTTCACGCCATTCTCCTGCCTCAGCCTCCCGAGTAGCTGGGACTACAGGCGCCCCCCACCACACCTGCCTAATTTTTTAGTAGAGAAGGGGTTTCACCGTGTTAGCTAGGATGGTCTAGATCTCCTGACCTTGTGATCTGCCCACCACGGCCTCCCAAAATGCTGGGATTACAGGCGTGAGCCACTGTGCCTGGCCAAGAATCACCACCTCTGCATCTTTCAAGTCCTTGATGGTGGCACTAATCTCTGCAATCCCTCCAGGGATGCAATATTGTTTTTGATTTACTATTTTTCTAGGTAGAGGCAGCTCTAATGGCTTCCATTTGGCCTTTCCCGCCATACAAGCCCTCATCTTACCAGTCAGGTAGCCAATGTGGGGGTTCTGCCAGCTGTTAAGTATGTCTATGCCAATTATGCATTCTGGCACTGGAGAATTGACCACAGGATGAGTCTGGGGACCCACTGGACCCACTGTAAGTTAGACCTGAGCTAAAACTTCACTAATTACTTGACCACCATAAGACCCCACTTTAATTGGAGGACCATAATGACGTTTTTTGTCCCTTGGAATCAGTATCAGCTCAAAGCCAGGGTCCAGTAGTCCCCGAAAGTTCTGATCATTTCCCTTTCCCCAGTGCACAGTTACCCTGGTAAAAGGCTGGAGATCTCCTTGGGCAAGGATGGGAGAAAGATTAACAACATAAATTATCAATAGTATAGTGGGGTCTTTCCTCAAGGGGACCCAGTCTCCCATTCATTCAAGGGGTTCTGGGTTTGTAAACTGGTTCAAGTCTGGAAATTGATTGAGAGACCATGATCCTCTGTTTTTATAATTCAAATTAGTTTTTTGTTCACTCAACCTGGCAGTTTTCTGCCTATATAAATTAAATAAGAATGCAGTAAGCTTGCTGTCAATTTCACTTCTAGGAAAACTGTGATTAATTAGACAATGCCAGAGCTCTACATGAGTCAGACTATTCTGATTGCTGCTTTGCATCTGCTGTCCATTACGGTAACTATGCCCACCTTGCCTTTGACAGTTGAGTGCTGCCACTTGGCCTCTGCCACCTCAGGATCTAATTATTCCTGTTGCATTTAAATTTTGTAGTTGAGTGACTGCGGTTCTTATTGTAAGATCTGACATACAGAGAAGAGCAATCACAGAGCCCTTCAAGGAAGCAGATGCTGCCCTCACAAATCTATTTTGCAAAGTATTGTTAAAGGGTATATCTTCTGGACCCTCCCAGCTAAGATGAGTAAGTCTAAATTGACTAGTCTACCCCAACATCCCAATCTCCTTAAGCCTTTGGATCCCTTCCTCTACATTAAACCAATGGAGAGCAGGCATTTGCAGCCCTCTCACATTGGCTTTTGATCCGTATTTCAGCTAACCAAGCAAGTAAACTATTAGAACATTTTTTAACTCTCCAAGCTGCAATATCCCTGCTTAGTGGACCCAAATCAATAAATTCAGCCTGATCCAACTTTATGTTCCTTCCATCATTATCCCGTATCCTTAATATCCATTCCCATGCCTGTTTTCCAGGTTTCTGCTTATATAAATTAGAAAACTCAAGGAGTTATTTTGGAGTGTAGTGTACTTCCTCATGGGTTACAGTCTCAATCTCACTTCTAGGGGCTTGCCAGGACTTTAGTTATAGGTCTAGAAGCAAACAGGGTTTGGGGTGGGTCCTAAGGAGAATCAGCATTGTCTTGCCTAGCAAGTGCCTCAGGGGAGGCCATCACTGTTGTCTCAGGCAGTGCAGGATTAATCTCTGACAAAGGTGGAAAGGCTGATGGCAGTGTGGGTGGAAGGAGATGTTGCCACCACTAGGGGTGGGAAGCCCGTTTCCTCTGGCGAAAGAGGCTCTTCAGAATTTAGGAGTTCAGTGCCCACAGCATCATCAGGGTCTTCCCACACATCCCCATTCCAAGTTGCAGGGTCCCATTGTTTTCCAATCAATGCCCTCACTTTAACAGTAGACACCTGACGAGGCTATGTGTGCACCTTTTTTCAGGTCAGCCACTCACATGTCAAGAGCTTGTGTCTGATTTTCCATAGTTTCAGCTCTTTCTCTACAGGAGATAAGACTCAGGGCAATCTTAGAAGATTTGAGGCTCAGTATGTGCTTCTGAAGCTGGGAGCTAGAATCCCTCAGTTCATCATTTTCTTTCATCACTTTGTCTAGTGAACTAGACAACCAATTTCATTATATTCCTTGGTTCTCCACATATCGTCAAAGGTATTATGTATAGAGTCACTGTATTCTTTGCCACTCACAAATGGTGAATCAGGAGTATCAAATGTATTTATTTTGCATAACTGTCTAAACAGTTCATGCCAAGGACTATCAGTGTTCTCCACGCTATTAGAAGTAGAGTCCTTAGCGTTTTTTGTCTAATCATATTAAGCAGCCAAATCCAGAAGCCCCCAAATCAACTAAAGAACTCCATCCTTAAAATTCTGTTCCTCTAGAACCACTCTTGGTACTAACATCTGTATTAGTCTGGGTTCTCTAGAGATACAGGATTAATAGGATAAATGTGTATATGAAAAGGAGTTTATTAAGGAGTATTGGCTCACATGATCATAAGGTAGATTCCCACAATAGGCCATCTGCAAGCTGAGGAGCAAAGAAGCCAGTACAAGTCACAAAACCTCAAAAGTAGGGAAGCAGACAGTGCAGCCTTTAGTCTGTGACTGAAGCCCAAGAGCCCCTGGTAAACCACTGGTGTAGGTGTAGGTCCAAGAGTAGAGCTGAAGAACTTGGAGTCCAGTGTTCAAGGGCAGGAAGCATCCAGCACAGGAGAAAGATGGAGGCCAGAAGACTCAGTCTAGTCCTTCCATATTCCTCTGCCTGCTTTTATCCTAGCTGTGCTGGCAGCTGATTAAATGTTGGGTCTGCCTCTCCCAGTCCACTGACTTAAGTATTAATCTCCTTTGGCAACACCCTCACAGACACACTGAGGAACAATACTTTACCTCCTTCAATCCAATCAAGTTGACACTCAACATTAATCATCACACATACCATGCCCATTCTGATGGGGAAGAACAAAAACAAAACAAAAAACACCCACACATACATGAGAAAAGTTGCAGATCACAATAGGCTCAATGAAGAAAATCAAATAAGGTGGTGTGATAGAAAATAAGGATTAGATTGAAAATGGCCTTAGCAGAAGAGTTGGATTGCCCAAGTAGGCCTCTCTGAGGCATTGCATTTGAGCTGGATTTTTATGGTGAAAGAGCCAGCTATGTGCAGCTGAGGACACAGGTTTCCAGGCAGAAGCAGTAGTGAGTGAAAAAGCCCTACAGTGATAAGGCACTATCTGTGTCAGAGAAAATGAGAAAAACTTTAACATACCATTACTCCTAGGGTTAACAAGGGCAAGGCGTTGACCCAAAGGCATTACATCTTAGCACCACTGAATGTGTGATTAGAAGGTGCCTTAGAAAACCAGTTATTCAAAGGGAGAAGAAGCATGATCACTCCAGTTAGGACAGTTTGCTGTGCAGGAGCATTATCATACTGCAAAATGCTTGTCAATACTGTTTACATAGAATACAACCTGAATGGTATTCCTGGTATTATTCCTGGTGTTATTCCTGGAAATTCTGCCTGCTTCCCACTGCTAAATGTCAATAGATTCCCCCCAGACACCATTTATCTGAAAATACCAACCTCTCCCTCACCAGCATACACACTTTTCTACATGTTAATCAGGGCTAGTATTGATCTTGATTAGAATGACTGGAACCTTTTCAGTTTACAGATGTGGAAACGGAGGCCCAGTAAAGGAAAGCAAATAAATGGCACAACTTGGGTCTTCTTTTCTGACTCAATACCTAGTACTTATTTTACTACAGCACAACTATCACCCATATTTTTACCCCCAATCATAGTTGGTTTTGGCACATGGAAAGCAAGCAAACCAAAACCACAAAAATGCTGTGTAAAAAGAATATTTTCCTAATATTCCTCTTTGATACATTCAGATTTCTATGGATGACATTTTCTGTTAATGGTCATTATCTGTGCTTTGAGGGAAGGTAAACTTGAAAGCCCACCTTCTGTTCAATGCTGCCCCAGACAAATAAGTTTGATGTACGGCAATAAACATTCTTCCATTGCTCACTGCAGCTGGATGTTGTTTGTAATGTTTAATCTGCCAAAGCACATTGTATATTATCATTCAGATGCAAAATAATTTATGGCTTTAACTCCCTATGCATTTAGATGAGTAAATCACTTGATATTTAGAAGATACGATTGTTGTTTAATTTTTTGCTTCACTTAACTTTTTAGATATCAATACAACTTTGACTTCATGTTTGTTTTCGATTAACCTTGCAATTAAACATAAGAAGAAGTGTGTGCTCGTGTGTGTGTGTGTGTGTGTGTGTAAACATTGTATGGGGCATCTTTGGGGAGATCTTAAATCATGACAAGTCATCAACTTACGAGCTTGTGCCTTGTTTTTTGAACAACTGAAAGTCATTCTGAACAAATTATGTTGAATGAGATGGATAATAAAATTGGATTTTACCATTGTAGGCTATAATAATGATAATAATAACCACAAAAATGTTATCTTTTAAAAATAATTTAAAAGGAAATTATGCAAAAAAAACCTAACTGATGACAGCATCATAAGAAAAGTGTGAGTTCTTCAGTGTGATTCATTTGAAGGAGACAATGCTCATTTGCATTTGTACATTCTGTATATTTATTAGGAAATCAATCTTATTAATTTTAGCATGTCATTGACAGACAGATACATATTTATTTTTGTGTATACATTTATATATTCATTAAGTGTGATAAAGAAATAATAATGATAGTACTAACATTAAGCTTGTATTATGCACCATCACAGTGCTTAGGGCTTTGATGGCATTCTCATATTGCTTCACAGTGGTAACACTATAAATGATGGAATCATAGCTTTATAGTGGAAGAATAGTTTTGATGAATTGAAGCTTGTTTGAATCAGGGGCCAATTAGAAGGAACAGTAGTATTGATGAAATATAATTTTAATACTGTGAGTTTCATACCGAGACTTAAACTGGTCTGAAAATGTGTGGTCAAGGAGAGGCATTTTGATGACCTGCTTCAATGGATAGGATTTAGTGTGCAACGAACACCCCATATATCCAGAGTGCTTGAAGAATGTGTGCCTGTCTTTTCTATACTTTAGTTTGTTTTATATACCCTTTCTAAAAGACAGTGAAAAGACAAACCTTGGCTCAGTCATTTTAATTTAGTAGCAATTGAGTTCATTTTGTTTAAAGGCTTATGTAATTTCTTCACTAAAGCAATTTCTAAATTTTCCAATGATTTGCTTTATCTCACATATTTAAAAGATGTGCAAGAAACATCCTATGCTTAAACATCCTATCAGCACATCCTAAAGTCAGTTTCCCATAGCATAGTTCTTCTATATGCTAGTATATTGGCATTGCTATTTGCTTTGTAGTAAATTATCCCAAAACTCAATGGTTTAAAACAACAGGGTTTATTATCTCCTGGTTCTGTGAGTTGTAAATTCAAGTATGGCTTAGCTGCATCTCTCGTGTAAGGTGTCTCACAAGGCTGCAAGTCAGCTGGGGCTACAGGAATCTTGAAGCTTCACTCAGAGAGGATCCACTCCAAGTTAATTTGTGTGGTTATTGGCAGGATTTTGTCTCTTACTGGCTGTTGGCCAGAAGCCACCCTCAGTTCCTTGCCAAATGGGCTGCTCTGTAGGTCAGCTTGCAACATGGTATATAGCTTCATCAGACTGAGTAAGTCAGAGGGCAAGACAGGGAGTAGTAACAAGAGGGAAGTCACTGTCCTTTGTAACGTAATCTCAGAAGTGACACCCCATCACTTTTGCCATTCTGTGGATTAGAAGGTAATTACTAAGTCCAGCCCACGCTCAGGAAAAGGAATTGCAAAAAAGCATGAATACCAGGAGGTGGGGATCATTGAGAGACATTTCAGAAATTCTGTGGCAGGTAGTAATGTTATGAGAGTTTAATGTTCTAAAAGATTGTGAAATGTCAGGTTTATCATAGGCCCTTTCAGAGTCTTGAACATGCTAACTGCACTGCAAATTGTAAGTGGAAAGGGTCTATGGAATGGAGTGTTTCGCAATCCTATTTGTTCAGTGAGTCCTTTTTGTTAATGAGTGACATGTTAAATGATCATTTCTCAAAACCTTTGGTGAATGGCTGCCTAACATTGTCACTTGACACAGAAGTTACTGAGAATATGAGAGGTGCATTGCCATTGGCTGCAGAACCTGGGCCAGTGCACTTCTCTTCAAGCTCTGAGGTTCTTTGCACCTTATTAGATTGATACATGGTTTATTTATGCCACCATGATCATGATTTCCATTGGGCCATCTCTAACATCAGCTGCTGGCAACAAAAGCCATATAAGTAAAAAAGCGTGTAAGAGTTGATGTTGAACCCATTTATGAAATATCTGTGAGCTGATTGTTGTGGAGATTAGCTTCCAGCTGGTGCTCTCCTTTCTCCCTTTGTGGATGGCAAAGCCAGACTGTGGCCAACTCTGCCGCTTCTGTCTTTAGTCCAACCCCACCCCCATCTCTATGGGAATTGGAAAGCCACCAGTATCCATCATTATCTTCTTCACTCTGGAAATAAAGATGTTGGAACCTTCATACGTCACTCTAAAAAAATTGTCAACTCCTAGAGACACATTGCCTTGTTGATTTTACTTTATTTCTCATGTCTCTCCTTTAAAAATGAACAATAAATTGCAGCAGCTCATGTATAGAAGGACTGCATTGCTATTTAACTTCTTGTTTGGACCTTTAATGGCCCATGTGCTTTGTCCTTCTCAGACAGATATCATGGCCTTGATATCACGAACTGTACCATGCATGTCTGCATGTCCCTCCCCAGTACAGCAGAGTTCAGTGCCCTGGGCACTTTTCTAAATAGGCTCTGGGTGTTTGGTGGATTGAGTAGATTGTCATGGCAGGTGGGGCATAAGCATCGTTATTGTTAGCTCATAGTTAAATGTCTGAACACATTAACAACGTTTGTTTGTATTTTAGCCTGATAATTATTCTTTTTCTCATTTCCTGCCATTTGTAAATATTATTTTGCACATTTCCAGTGGGGAGCTTTGGAGAGAAGATTTCGATCATTCATACCTCTTTGATGCCAAGCCCACTTTTTTATAGTTCTTATGAGTTAAATTAAATCAGGTTTTTTATTGTGTCTACATCTACGTTTATGTATTTTTGTCTCTCTGCACATCCACACTTTTTTCTTCTTTATGTCTCCTACAATTTCATGAGATAGTCTTTCAGCAAAACAAAAGCCACCAGGAAGTCTCACTAATCAAGTCACCAGAAATCTGCAAAAGAAGGGTTCTTGCTGGAATATTGCCTTAGTACTAATCTATGGGTGGTTGATGCATCTAGAACTTACGCTGGATAGCATATTAAACACCTTGCTGAATTATGGTGCTTGCTCCAGCTGCTTTTAAAAAATTATTTATTCATTAATGACTTTTGAAGGTGAGCAGATGTTTCCATTTGCTCATTTTGGTTTATGGCCCATTCCGCAATTGGTATTGTAGTACACACACTTCTATGTAATATATATCTCATATGGTCCAATGCATTAGAAAAAGAGAGGAACTTATAATAAAAACATGGGATCACTGGCAGCAAACAGTATGCCTGGAGCTCGTGGTGACTTCAGCATTATCAGAATGTTGATAGCATTACATCTGTTGTGTCTGAAAAGTGCCAGAAAATGGTGCTAATTTATAACGTAGGAGGAGGGAGGCGAAGAAAGATATGGTGATGGAAAATAGTACACAGTAGAAGACAGTCAACTAAATAGTAATTTGTTAAGTTTTATTCACACTATATAACAAAGTGCTGTCACAGGTTTCTGGTTTGGTTTATAAATCAACTACGTATGTTGCTCATCTATACTTCCCGTGGAAACGGCCGACTATTCTAAATAAGGCCTTTCCTTTTTTACAGAAAACATGTTTGTATTTCTAAGGGTTGTGTGGTCCAACCCAAGAAAGAGGGCAGTAATAGAATAAAGTAAGGCCTCTGGCTACCATTGAACTTTACAAGGCAAAGGCCAGAGAAAGGCAGAAAAACAGAGGGAAATTGGAACCAGCAGCATCCGTAGAGGAAGAACAGAGAGAAAGAGGGGCAGATGGTATGGAGCAATAGTGAGAATGATGCTTATAGTTATCACAGATGCCTCTCAATTTTTAAAACCTTGAATGTCTACATCTCTGGGAAATTTAAACACTAAAAAAAAATGCTTTTTTCTATCCCTCATTTCCACTCCTTTTATCCTCACCTTACAACCATATGTATCTTTTTTTTCTTCCTAAGATTCCATTGCTAAGGTTGTAGATGTATAGGTTAGACAGAGTATGTTCCCCAACACATCAGAACAAAGTTTACAGGATGTCCTGGTGTAGCCAGAAGGACAGAGAGGCTTTGTACCTGCCTGTGTGGAATGTTTACAAGATCCTGAGTAAAGCCACTGCCCACACCCTATTGTTTCTCCATTACTGGCTGCTCTTTGAAGACAATATTTTTGAATTTCATCTGTTATTTCAAGCTTTTATCTATGCTAAAATGCATATTGAATATTTGATGCTGGCATCAGTCACATGTATACTTCTAGTCTAGAGGGAATGTTTTAGGTTCTCTCATGAGACTGAATTTTGATAAGAAAATGTGAATGTGAAGATCCTTGCAAGAGAGAAAAGTTACAAAATAAGAAGATTTTTTAGTTTTTCTTTTTAAGCAAATTCCTCTGCCCACTTTGTGACAGTGTTTTAAGAACAGATGGGAGTGTCCCTGGATCCTTTCAGCTGGTGGCACTGTATGAGTTTTCTACAGCTGCTGTAACAAATTACAACAAACTTAGAGGCTTAAAACAACAAAAAATTATTATCTGATAGTCTGGAGCTTAGAAGTTCAATATGGTCTCAATGGCCTAAAATAAAGATGTGGACAGGGCTGCATTCCTTCTTGAGCCTCTAGAAAATCCATTTCCTTGCCTTGTACAGCTTCTAGAGGCCACCCAATTCCTAGGCTCACAGCCCCTTCTTCCATCTTCAAAGCCTGTGACAGTAAGACAAGTCCTTCTCATGCTGTTATCTGTCCTGTTCTCTGCAGCTAGGAAAGGTTCTCCACTATCAAAGACTCATGATTTACATTGGGACCACTTGGATAGTCGAGGTAACCTCCCCGTCTCAATATCTTTAACTTGTTTCTGAAAAGGTCTTTTTGCCATGTAAGGCAACACATTTGCAGGGTCCTGAGATTAGGATGTGGACATCTTTGGGGGAGTGCCTACCATAAGCACGAACTAAAACAAACTCTTTCCAACCTATTGTGTCCTGTGCAGGTGGTCACTTTTTTTTTTTTTTGAGACGGAGCCTTACTCTGTCACCAGACTGGAGTACGGTGACATGATCTCGGCTCACTGCAACCTCCCATCTCCAGGTTTAAGTGCTTCTCCTGCCTCAGCCTCCCGAGTAGCTGGGATTACAGGCACCTGCCACCTCACCTGGCTAATTTTTTGTATTTTTAGTGGAGACAAGGTTTCACCGTGTTGGCCTGGCTGGTCTCAAACTCCTGGCCTCAGGTAATCCGCCTGCCTTGGCCTTCCAAAGTGCTGGGATTACAGGCATGAGCAACTGCACCCGGCCTGGTGGTCACTTTTTAATAAGCTGCCTCAGTTAACAAGAGTACTGGGCCTGGCCAGAAATTTCTACCAATGCTGAGTGCTGATTCTCTTCTGATACTAATTGAAGTCAGTGTCTTGTCAGCCTCCACTTCTCAACTCTAGCTGAGAGTTGTTGGAGTCACGAGACTCTGAGAGAGAAGTTGGAGTCACATCTTTGATTCCTTCTCCATGTTTACAAAATTTTGTATCCCATTCTTCCCCGCAGCATGAGATCCTGAGACTTTGGCAGCCATCATCAAAGTTTGCCCTCCACGAAACAGTAGCATTGAATTCCAAGTAGCCTTCAGGATCACATTGTCTAAGCCTATTATTTTCCTAAAGGAGCAAAGAGGAGCTCAGGGAAGGAAAATAAATTAGCAAAGATGTAGAACCTAGAGCCACACAGACTTCCAGATCCGTGCCTGGGCCTATGTGGTGTAGTTCCACCTCACAATACCAGACTAGAGGTGACTAGACAAGGTCCTCAACCAATTAAAACACAAACACACACACACACACACACACACACACACACACACACACACAAACACAAAATAAAACAAAAAAATATTTCCCCATAAGAAAATGTTCCAGGTAGAAGTGTAATAATGTCAAATATTTAGGAAGCATTTGTACTAACGAGGATAAATCAGAGAGTTTTGTTGATTGTGTGTTTAATCCTCAGTTAATCAGAAGATGTTAAAATGGGAGCATTCCTTCATGAAAAGCATATACTTAAGACTTTGAGGTCAGAGGAACCATGAATGGGGAAATCCATGAAAAAAATTCTTATTACTGATGCCTTTAAGGTCTGGTTTTAGAGATTCAGTGTGTGTACACATAGAAACTGAATCTCTAAAACTAGACCTTAAAACCATTGGTATCATGATTAATAGGGGTTAATGAGGTTAACCCCTATTGATCTTAACAGGGAAGGCTTTGGTTCAAAAGCCTGAAGGAGACCTAGAGCCAGCAAATGTGACATGGGGTTTTACTAGGGGCTGACTACAGGGGAGAGAGTCCAATGGTGGTGGGCTGGAGAGGAAAACCATCTTACCTGCAGAAATGGTCCAGTGGTGGTGGGCTGGACCAGTAACCGCATCACTCAGTGGCAGTGGGCTGGGCAGGAAAACTTCAACCACCTGCAAACAGCATGCAGTTTGTATAGCATTTTCAGTTAACACTTTCCCCATAATGAACTCCACCTGGCAACCTTCATTACCCCAAAACTCAGGGCCTCAGTCCTATGTATGGCCCATGTTCCACAGGATGGGCCGGGTGTTCAGATGTTTATTATAGATGAGAAATGAATCTCAGGGTTGGCCACTCCTGGAATCTGTAGCTCAAAACACACATTCAGGTGCATCTGCCATACAGGGTTATTCTAAGGGTATGCTGAAATCATTGCTATCAGGTGCATTTACCCTTCTATGTGGCCCCTTGGTTTGACTACTGAGGTTAGTTGCAAAAGGTAATATCCTGGCTTCTATGGCTTCTGGCCTAAATACAGTCCCATATTAAGCTCCTGTTTGAGTATTTTCTGAAGTCTCTTCAACTTAGAATGTCATCTCTTATGGTTTCTTAATTTCTAAATTATAGGGATTCCTTTTGCAACAGCAATGTCCATCTCTGAGGCAGCTGGCTGTTCAGTCGTTGCTGCTGATTATTCTTTAGTCTATGAGCTGTCCTGGGAAGAGACAGAGAGAGCTGATTTGCATGACCTGAAGTGCAAGTTGTTCCACCGCCTTTAAAATAGGCTGCAGCTGTTCTCGTGTATTGACCGCTAGGGTCTTATATGTATGGTGACCTTAAACTTCCTCGGTGAAATGTTCTGTTTCATACTCATACTTTACACTATTCAAAAAGTTAAATCAGACAGCATTTTCCTGGACTACTTTGCCAGGAGGTGACCACTTTTGTGCTTTCCTTATCTGAGGAAATTTGCAATTTGCCAATATTTTAAAAGGGAAGACAAAGCCATAAAACAGAATAGTAGGAGATATGAAACTAGTTTAGGGAAGAAAAATAAACTTTGGTAAGATTTTACTCACACTTCCTATCAGTATTCCAACAAGCTCCAGCATGAATTAAGTCTTCTCTTCCTTATTGGCTGTCTTTATTTACTATCTCTCTTTCTTCCAAGAAGTATTTATTCGTACTTACTGTGTACCAGAAGTGGTGCTAAGGTCTAGTTAAGAAGTAATCCCTGCAAATCCTATCAAGAGACTGACTTCAATTTAAATGAGCAAGTGAGTCTCACTTCTTCCAATTCAGATGCCCTTTTTCTTCCCTTCTTCACCTTTTTCTTCACTCCTCACTGGTTTCCAACAGGAAAACAAGTGATCTCAGTATATACTCAACTTCAGACATAGTCTCTTGAGTCATCTTAAAGTTGAGACTGAGACAGCAAGTGCTGTTTAGAGAAACTTGAAAATATGAAGAGTAACAAAAAACATTATTTGAGAAGTAAAAATGCCTAATATATCTCTGTAGGGAAGAGTGAGTTATTACGTATATATTTCAACACTGCAGTGTAAATGATGGTGACTACATGGATACTTATTAAGGCATTTCATCTACAAACAGTACTTAGTTCAGTTTACTGAAAACAACTCAGAGTTTAGGGTGTGGTTAAATATAACCAAACATGGGCATCTTTTACTTCTCCAGGTTTAGACATAAAGCTAAGACATAAGGAAATCCTCATTAATTGGCTAGTCATGACCCATTCTAGAAAGTAGAATTATTCAGAGCATTAGGACCCAGTGAAAGGTCCTACCATAATTCATCAAACTGGCTAGTGAATTTTCCCTAAAATTATACATTGAAAATACGGGATTCTTCATCTTCAAAAAGAGTTTGAGGTCTGCAGTGGTGAATATTCATGGAATCACAGAATTGCAGACATAACTTTGGAGGAACTCTCATCTAACCATCTCATTTTCACACTGATAAGGAAAATTATTTATTTTGTAGATAGGTAGCAGAAATGTTAAACAACTATCAAATGTAATCTAACTACATACAGGCAAGACCGAAGTTAGAAACTAGGACACCTTTCTTCTAATTCAAAGTTGTTTTCACTCTATCGCAAGCCTTACCTTAGCCAAAACCACCATATGATTGTCTGTAAAGAAGACTCTATTGCCCAGTGGTCATGATGATTTAACTCCTTTGTGTTTTCCTTTCTTCTTGTTTTCTTGTCTTCCCTTTTAGTATTTATTCATCTTCTCTCTGATTAATGAGATTAGTAAAATAAATCTTAAAATGGGCTAATCTGTAAAACTTTTCTTTTTTTTTTCTTTTTATTTTTTGACAGAGTCTTGCTCTTGTCACCCAGGCTGGAGTGTAAGGGCACAATCTTGGCTCGCTGCACCTCTGCCTCACGGGTTCAAGCGATTCTCCTGCCTCAGCCTCCCGAGTAGCTAGTATTACAGGCACCAGCCACATTTTTTGTATTTTTAGTAGAGACGGGGTTTCGCCACGTTGGCCAGGCTGGTCTCGAACTCCTGACCTTGTGATCCGCCTGCCTCGGTCTCCCAAAGTGATGGGATTACAGGCGTGAGCCGCTGTGCCCGGGCACTAATCTGTAAAACTTTTCAAAGAATCCACCTCTTTGTTACCCTCAGATATATAATCTATTCAGTCATGCATCTACTCAGTCCCACCATACTGAGAATGATGAAACTACTATGATGCGTATTTTGGGAGTGTGTGTAGTGGTGTATGTGTGAGTGATTGTAAGTGTGTAAAGTGTATATACGATTGTAGGTCATTGATGACGAGGAACTTTATATTGAAATTACTGTCCCTCAATTCTGAGTGACTAACCTTCAGCTTTGTTTTGTTTGTATGCTTTCATATTCATAAAATGAGCAGATTTTTAAAAACCCTTGACCTTTATCTTATAAACCTTAGTGTTTTTAGTAATAATAGTTCATTGGTAACTATCAAACTGAATGTTCATTCATATCAACCAATAAGAAATATTAGTTCTTAATTATTTCTTGTTTCTTTGTCCCTTTCCACTTACACGTACATCAAGTGTTTGGTGTGATTCATGAGACCGTGGGCATAGTCTTGGGTTAGTGGAAGGTAAAGTAGGTGTAATAGAAGCAAACTTGAGATGGGAATCAGAATATTTGGGTTCTGGTCTTAGGAAGTCATTGACAATAAAATGTGTCTTTTATTGAGCACTTGTGTAAGTCAGAAATGTATGCATTCTCACTGACCTGTGAAATTGGAATTATTCCCTTCTCCATTTTACAGATGCAGAAATTTAGGCTGAAAGATAGTAAGTTGCCTTCACAGAACTAATAAGAAAAGAGATGGGATTCATAGATTTTCTGTCTGTAAATCCCAGGCCAGCATCTCTGCTGGGCGGTGCTGCTTTCTTGCTCTGTGTTTTTAGAAAAATCACTTGGCTTTTCTGGGCCTTGGGTTTTCTCATTAATCACTTGGTGGTTTGAGCTCTTATCATGTGTAAGGTTCCTTAGAGCTCCAGGAATTAGAGAAGGTCATTTTCTTTTCCTCCTGCACCTCTCACCCCTTTGGCATTTACTTTTCTCGTATCCAGCTGTTAATCATTAAAAAGGAAGATGGTACTGAAAGTCATGTCTGGCCATGAGGACAAGATCTGAATGTTTTCATTCTGACCGCTACATCAGTCTGCATATCTTGCCTGTAAAACAAAATCAAAGGGCGTGGTGGGGAGGGACTAGGGACTTTAATTATATTTTTAAACAATGGATTTCCATTAAAATTATATTATTCTACACCTCTGGAAAATTACATTGTAGATGAGATAAATGCAGCTTGGCATTTAAATTAAGGTTATCTTTAGACTGGTAATCTCATTTGCTGTTTAGCAATTTTAATTCAAGTCAAGGCAGTGTAATTAGTGCCCTCAGCCAATTGCCATTCCTCACTGCTTTGTAGCTGTATTTACTACTGTTAAGACACATTCTATTCGTGTGGAAAGTATAAGTCAACATACTAAATTATTAAAGGTGGCATTCATCAGGAAATACTCCCTGCACATGCTGATGCTTCAGATTAGAAGGCTTTAAGCCGTCACGCCAAGAGAACAGTGATACCATGGATGGCAAATGCAGGATATCACCATTTTTTAAATACAGAGAAATTAATGTGAGATGTTGTTCTTAGGGCAACTATACTAAGTTTAGCAGTGCTTCAACATGTTTTCAATTTGAGACAAGCTTAGCATAATTTAACTTCAAAATTATATTTTACATGATGTGATAGTTTTTTTTTTTTACACTAAGGTATGCAGGTGTATGGTGGGGGATAGGGAGTGATGGGTGGGTGTATGACTCCATGTCTGTATATATAGTTTCTATTATAGCTTAAAACCAGACCCAGGCAAATATCTCTAGGTAGTAAAAAAAGATTAGGTAATAAGGAGTTCTATTATACCCTTGAGAAGACAGGCAATTTTTTATTTATTTGAGGAAAAATACCCGTGTGTCACTATATATACTTAATAATATTAATTATATAAATTAATTCTATTAATATATTACATATTTGCAATTGACAAATTGAGCTATATACATCTGTGTTTATGTGTGTATATACATTTATATATGTGTGTGTATATGTGTATATATATATATACACACATGCTTTATTTGACTTTAGATTCCTGCTTTGAAGAACAAGCGATATTCAGAATTCAAATTCAAACATAAATTCAAATCTTTTCTTCCTTCTGCCTAATAATGGCTTTAATGAAAAAAATCTATAATTTAGTTTGCTTCGTGTATTTTAATTTCCTTGAGAACAAGAGCTTTATCTAGTTTTCATTCCTTGCAGCAACTAGCGGACCTTTACTTAAAGACTCTTAGTAAATGTTTGTTGAGCTCAATTATGTAAAGGAACAGTTGACTGTTCTTGACGACAGCTTTCTAATGTATGAGTGTTCTCTTGGTTTTATAGTCCATATATTGAATTCCGTATGCCTGCTTCTTTTCTCTACTCCAATAGGACTATAAGCATGTTTACAGACAGACAAATCTGTTGCCTATTTGAAGAAAAGTGTACCACTCAGAACATTTCTGGAGAAATATTAGCATTGTAAATTTGATTTTCATGCCTGGGGAAAAAAGATCAAATGGCACAGAGAACATATTCATGTGATATTTTGGTTTGTGAATCTTGATTTAACATATTTGAAAGGTAAAATAAACAATTCCATGTGAGCAAGAATAGAACTGTTTATTTTGACAAATCGAGTCCAAGTTTACAATCTTAGTCCTTACTCCAATCTTAATCCTTAGTCCTTCTGATTGACCCTTAATGACTTCTAGAGATAATCAGATTTAATCGTCCATCCAAGTCCATGGTGGAAAACCAAAATATCTTTTTTTTTTAGAATAGAAGCAATATGATTTAGAACACTAAAAATGCAAAGCAATTCAGAAAGATTTTTGCTTTTGAAAACAAACAAGTAGAAAACCTATGTGTTTTTGCTTCCTGATATTCGTGGAATGACATGAAAGACATTGCTCATTATCTTGCTAGCCACTTGATATTGCATATGCCAGATGCAGTGGCTCACACCTGTAATCCCAGAACTTTGGGAGGCGAGGCGGGGGCATCACTTGAGGCCAAGAAATTGAGAAGTAGTGTTGCATTGGGAACCACAGGTCACAAACCAAACTGCAGAGAAGACAAGGTCCACATCTTTTAATACCCAGAGCTCTCTATAGTCCTGAGACAGTGGATTTGCATCATTATGAAACAGTAAATGAAAAATACCATTATACTGAAAATAGATAAGTGATATTTTGCTTATGTGGCAGGGTAGTGAAATTATGTCTTTGAATGTGTCATTTTACGTGACCTAACATCTTTTTTTGTAAAATGCATGTAATTACAGATTTTTCTGACTGGGAGACTGTAAAAAACATATACCCAAATTAAGTTAATAAAGCACAACAATCACCCTTTGTTGCTGCCTGGGGACAGCTGGGTCCTAAGGTTGGGTCTCATAGCTTTCATCTGTTAGTTCAGCTCTTCCTAGTGTCTGAGACTGATCCTATTCCTAGTTATAGGATATTAAATGCGTTGCCAGCCATCATTTCAGCATTGGCAAACATGAGCAAACTATGCTATTTCCTGTGACCTTGTGCCCCTACCTCGTAGCTTTCAGCATCCATGTCCTACCTTATCTGTAGTCACAGAAACTTGCATGTCACAGCTAAGGCCCTATTTTAATCTCTTGGCAGTGCACAGATTTTATAGAAAATGAATTCCTATTTTGCTTTACCCACACCAACTCGGCAGTGGAACTATTGCCAATTTTCAACAACCCTAAATGCCTACTATCTTCTGCTTTGATTTCCCTTTTTATTGGCTGATTTTGAGTTTCCTGCTGAAAAGTTTTACCTAGCTGCTAGAATGGCCAATGATTACTTCTTCCTAGACTTCTCTGAAGCCATTCTCTACACTTTGGCCCAAGTCATCACCATCTGTCTCTGAACTACTACAATACTTTTCTGTTCTCTCATTTGCCAGCCACCCCAATACACAATCCAGCTTCTGGAAAGATCACTCTAAAAAGTAAATTGGATCATGCAGCATCTCTACTCAAAACTACTCCAGTGGCTTTCCAGTGCATTAAACAGTTCTTTAATGTGATTCTTGAAGTCCCTGCATAATCTTGCCTGTGTCCAATCCTCCAAAGCCATTCTGTCTCTTATTCCACTGACTGCTTTTAATCTTCAAACCTGCTGCCCTTTTTCTTTCTGTATATTGTATGCACACACTATTTTCCATCTCTGGCATCCTTTCCCCTCTAAGCTCTTAAAGGTAATACCTACTCATCTTTCAGGTCTCTGTGAATATGTTATTTCATTGGTACACTCTGTTATTTTCCCACTGAGATCTCTATTCAAAGAGAGATCTCTTTCACAATCTGTAGTCAATTATTTATGTGTGTCTCTCTTGCTTACTGGCTGCTTAGATAGTAGGATCTGTGAAGGCAGGGCCCAGACTCACATTGTTCATCACTGGATACCCAAATCTTGGCAAATTTATTCACTTGTAGAGTAGGTTGGTTTGTGGACTTCACATTTAAACTATTAAATGAACAGATTGTCTGCTTGGATTATAATGTATCGCTTCTTTCCCTACTCTCCTAACAATAATTATTGTTTATTGCAGTCAAATCTTATGTAACAAGAAATCAGCATGAATTACTTCAAATCCTTACAGTCTCAATATAAGGCAGATGTTATTATTCCCATCTTACAAGAATGGAGATGATAAACATGTAGTGATTTGTGCCAAGTCATAAAACTAGTCATGATGAAGCCAGAATTGTGTTCCGAATCTTTTTGACTCCCCAGCCTGTGCTCTCCCACCTCAGAACATTCATTTTCTACTGCCCAAACTTCTCCATCCTCTCTACAGATATCTACTGTAGAGCCATCACCAAGTGCCAACCTGACCCTTGATGTGTGCGTCAGCCCCTCTGGGTCCCATCAGGCTCACCTCCAGTCTCTCACTCTGACATGGAATTATTTTAACGTAGACAAGTCTCAGTAATTGAGTCATAAGCTAGTATCCATACTTGCTTTTTGTAGCCTAGAGATGTGCCAACGTTTGTTTGGTTAGGCAGAGCCCAAGCATTCCCTACTTGAGTGGTAGCTACTACCTAAATTATTTGGCCTAAAGCTTGGGAGAAAATAAGTTCCCAACTTACAATGTGAATGGGCTCATGGCCATCCCACTTCCCCATGTATCCTACCCACTGAACATTTATGACTGTGGCAATAGTCACTGAAATACTAGCAGGGCTCACAATATAAGAAAACATTTAGAAAAGGATTGATGCTTTAGAACCCAGAGTTTGGAGTTTTGTATCACCCCTCATGCACATGAAAAAATTTGAGTAAAAACAATAAACTCCAGTGGAGGAGGAGCTGGTAGTGAGCCCATGATAGAGTCACCATTGTTAAAATTCAAGTATGACACCAGAGCACCTAAAGACGCCTCAGGAAGTGAGCTCGCCAGTTACGTCATGGGTGTCTTCTGCTCTTATCCTTGTTTGAGGTCTTTGCTCTTTCAGATTTATAGGAACATGGGACTACAGAAAGGAGATTGCTTTCAAAGTGATTAAATTCTGGACAATAATGTCTATGAGAAGATGAAAGAAATTAGTATCAATGCAGTTAAATTAGTGAAAGGAGTGAAAGCTAAGCTGTTATAAAATATAAAGCATTATTATCAAGGGACTGTGTCTTTGTTGGATACATCTTACCTATGCTTAATAAACCATAATATTCACCTCTCTTCAGTTCATGAGATTGCCAGTTAGTCTGATTTTTTAACAGTGTGCTTTTCAATATTCAATGTGTGAGACTGTTTTTAACCAATCAAATTAGAATCAAATTTGCAAGTGAAATGCCACAAGACAGAACAGTATATTCTCTCCTGAAGTTGAAATATGAAACACCGTTCATTGCTAAATTTACTAATTTTATGACCCCTGTCCCAAAGTGCTTGGAAGAGGATTTATGTTGCCTATATCCATGAGGCTTATTGCCCATGATGTCATTACTCGTTATTGTGTTTACTGATTTCTCTATGCCCAACATCAGTTTTGTTTTGTTTTATTTTGTTTTCCTTAAATGAGTGGAACTGTCCTTTAGAATTGCAATGCATGGGGCTGGGCATGATGGTTCACGCCTATAATCCCAGCACATTTAGAGGCCAAGGCGGGCATATCACAAGGTCAAGAGTTCAAGACCAACCTAACCAACATAGTGAAACCCCATCTCTACTAAAAATAAAAAAATTAGCCGAGTGTGGTGGTGCATGCCTATAGTCCCAGCTACTTGGGAGGCTGAGACAGGAGAATCACTGGAACCTGGGAGGCGGAGGTTTCAGTGAGCTGAGATTGTGCCATTGCACTCCAGCCTGGGAGACTCCATCTCAAAAGAAAAAAAAAAAAAAGAACTGCAGTACAGAGTTGATAGGAACAGTGCTAAACTCTTTAATTTAGAAAATTCAAGGCAATCACTGCCATATATTTTCAATTGTCTGTTCTAGCCATGTGGTGAGCAACTTGAAGACATGATCCCTGAAACTGAATAGAGTTAAGACATAGAGAGTTTTAAGGATCTTTATGATTTTGTGTGCTGTGACACATTCTTGTTAATATGGCAGTATAATCACCATTTCTAAGATCATCTCTGTCTTGAATATTTCAGCCAAAAGAAATGCAAATATTTCTGAGGGTAGTAACCTGTTAATAAGTCAGCTGTCATAAACTGTTTGTCCAGATTAATGCCTGAGCAGGAGTAGCACATGGGAGGTGAGAGCCAGAATGAGGGAAAGGGCAGTACATTTCAAAGGAGAAAGGCAGAGAAAAATAATTGAAGAATGCAAAGTAGCTTGAACCACCTTGCTGACCAGTCTTAGGTATCATGGTTACCTCTGTGGAAGTGCAAGGTGGGTATTTGTTTAGACTTGATCCTTCCTGGGACAAAATGCTGGTCAGGATAGTAAAGGGAGATTAAATGTACTTAGATGTGCTTCCAGAAGACAGGTATGTCATCATAAAGAAGAAAGGGCTATTAGCTCCTGACCTACTTAGAAAAAGTGGAACCAAAGTGGAACCAGGAAGTGTGTGAGATCTGAGCATGTCCTGTTCTCTCTCTTTCAGGAAGAGCAGAGGGCAGGAGCTTCCACCAGGAGCTCACCTGACTCTCTCCTAGGCACCTATGTTTCTGATTTTCCTTAGATATAATGAGAAAGCTAACACACTTAGATACCTGGAGACATTTGAAATAACTCGACAACTGTTTGGGAGAGTAGGAATGCTCCAGAAGAAAATGGAATCAGCACCACTTTCCCATTTTGACCCTTGAGAAAAGAAAGAAAGAAAATCAGCATTTATTGAGTAATTTGCCTTGTGCCAGACAATGTATCAGATGTCTTATATATAATATTCCACAGGCAGACTCTATTATTTCCTTTCTATATATGAGAAACAGACTCTGAATTGCTTTAGATGACTAGCTTAAGTTCATGAGGCTCAGAAGAGATGAACCTAGAATACAAACCCAAGCTCTTTAATTTCTAAATCAGTGGCCTTCCTCACTATCATTATGCTGTGTTATGTAATTGATATCTGGAGTTCAGGGAGAATCACCATACTACTTTGTATGAGAATAGTGTGTATATGTATACATTTGTATTTTATATAAACCTATGCATGGACATATTAAAGTGAGTGAGTTTTTTTGTTAGTTTTTGTTTGTTTGTTTGTTTGTTTTTGAGATGGAGTCTCACTCTATCACCCAGGCTGGAATGCAATGGCACGATCTCGGCTCACTGCAATCTCCGCCTCCCGGGTTCAAGCGAATCTCCTGCCTCAGCCTCCTGAGTAGCTGGGATTACAGACACCCGCCACCACACCTGGCTAATTTTTGTATTTTTAGTAGAGATGGGGTTTCCCCATGTTGGCAGAATGGTATCCATCTCCTAACCTCGTGATCCACCCACATCAGCCTCCCAAACTGCTGGGATTACAGGCATGAGCCACCACGCCTGGCCGTGAGTGAGTGTTTTTGCCAACCTGATAGCCTTGGTTTTTTTTTTTCCTGTACCTTCTCAGTGTCTTGGGATGGGAGCCATGATACCTGAGGAAGTAACAAAGATTTTACAATCATCCCTAAGTATTCACGGGGAATTGATTCCAAGACCCCTGAATGCTCAAGTCCCTGATATAAAATGGCATAGTATTTACACATAACCTGCACACATCCACTCGTTTACTTTAACCATCTCTAGATTAATTAAAATACCTAATGCTGTGTAAATGCTATGTAAATTGTTATGATACTGAATTGTCTTTTATTTTTATTATTTTTATTGTTGTATTGTTATTTTTAATTTGTATATTTTTGAAATTTTTAATGCTCAGTTGCTTGAATTCATGGGTGTGTAACTCACAGATAAGGAGGCCTGACTACATTCCCGAAGAAGAAAAATAAGGCTAATCAGCCTTTTTATTTAAGAGTATTTGGGCATGTTTTATCACATCCACAATATTTCTTTTTGTTTTTTGTTTTTTTTTTGAGACGGAGTCTTGCTCTGTCACCCAGGCTGGAGTGCAGTGGCGTGATCTCGGCTCACTGCAAGCTCTGCCTTCCAGGTTCATGCCATTCTCCTGCCTCAGCCTCCTGAGTAGCTGGGACTATAGGCGCCCACCACCATGCCCGGCTAAATTTTTGTATTTTTTTAGTAGAGGCGGGGTTTCACCGTTTTAGCTAGGATGGTCTCAATCTCCTGACCTTGTGATCTGCCCGCCTCAGCCTCCCAAAGTGCTGGGATTACCTGTGTGAGCCACTGCGCCCAGCCACAATATTTCTTTTTCTAATCATGGTAAAGTGTTCAGCAAACATGCCAGATTTCCCAATGTTTCAACATGCAGGACTAATTTTGTAATTAATGTATATTCCTTTTCTTCCTGAGCCTTTTTACAGGAGATGTTTTTGCCTAGTCGTCGTTATTTTTCTAATTGCCCAATTTTCTTTTCTCTGTTAAACACTAATTAAAGAATGAGCTCAGGACTGCCACCTTTTTGGAGAAAACATTAATCTCCTGCCCTCTCCACATTTTAATGGGCCTAATTTATCCCTATTATCTGCTCCCTTCACCACCCCAACTGAGCAAGGAAAACATTCTTATCCCCTGCACCCTTCTCATACTCTACTGCATTTTTGCATTTTATTTTCCCTACTAAGTTCAACTGATGCTGCATAGCCTTGTTTATGTTTACTTTTCATTATCAGCAGAATATGCATACGACTATGTCTTCTCTCCTCCTCCCTCCTTCCCTGCTTGATCTGCTCTGTATTTCTTTTCCTATTGCTAAACCTCTATGTACCTGCATCTGTTGATGAATTAATTAATCACCCAGACATAGCTCAGCACCTATATGAAACAGGCCCCAGGACACTGAAGCATCAATTATAGTCTCCAGGAACCAGCAGTCTGAAAGGAGAGGCCGACACATAAACAGAAAATATAATAAAATGTGGTACAGGCAACCATACAGATTAGAAGAAGATGCAGGAACACAGAGAAGGAGCTACCACTCCAGCCTTGGTAGCAGGGAAGGCTTCCCCTATTGGCTGTCATTTGGAATGATTGACCATACCATAGGTAGAAAAATGGGTTGAATCCAGAATTCATTTGCATTAATAGCAAACCTTGATAATCAGTGATATTGACTTCCCTTTCATCTCTTTTCCATAACTCAGTAATATTTCCATTAAGAAAATATTATAAGGTACTTTGGAATGTCCATATTAAAAATAGTATATTAATTAAAATAGCACAAAGCTCAACTAATAATCAAACCGGCCATAAACTATGGAGCAAAGAACTTGGTTTCCAAGAGATTACAAAAAAAAAAAAAGCTACCTGTAAGCTCTGAGCTGATTGTATTGGCTTTTAAAGACTTTTTAAAGCCTCTCCTTAAAGCAAATCACACTGTATTAGTCTGTTTTCACACTGCTGATAAAGTCATAGCCAAGACTGGGCAATTTACGAAAGAAAGAGGTTTATGGACTTACAGTTCCATATGACTGGGGAGGCCTAACAATCATGACAGAAGGAAAGGAGGAGCAAGGCAGATCTTACATGGATGGCAGCAGGCAAAGAGAGCTTGTGCAGGGCAACTCCTGTTTTTAAAACCATGAGCTCTCATGACACCCATTCACTATCAGAACAGCATGGGAAGACCCGTCCCCATTATTCAGTCATCTCCCACTGGGTCCCTCCCACAACACGTGGGAATTATGGGAGCTACAAGATGAGTTTTTGGTGGGGACACAGAGCCAAACCGTATCATTCCATCCCTGGCCCCTCTCAAATCTCGTATCTTCACATTTCAACACCAACTATGCCTTCCCAACAGTCCTCCAAAGTCTCCACTCATTTCAGTATTAACTCAAAAGTCCACATTCCAAAGTCTTATCCAAGACAAGCAAGTCCCTTCTACCTATAAGCCTGTAAAATCAAAGGCAAGTTAGTTACTTCCTAGATACCAAGAGGGTACAGACATTGGGTAAATACAGCCATTCCAAATGGGAGAAATTGGCCAAAACAATGGGGCCACAGGCCCCATGCAAGTCGGAAATCCAGCAGGGTAGTTAAATCTTAAAGCCCTAAAATGATCTCCTTTGACTCCATGTCTCACGTCCAGGGCATGCTGATGCAAGTGGTAGGTTCCTATAGTCTTGGGGACCTCCACTCCTCTGGCTTTGCAGGATATAGCTTCCCTCCTGGCTGCTTTCACAGGCAGGCGTTGGGTGTCTGCAGCTTTTCCAAGTGCACAGTGCAAGCTGTTGGTGGAGTTACCACTCTGGGGTCTGGAGGAAGGTGGCCCTCTTCTCACACTCCACTAGGTGGTGCCCCAGTAGGGACTCTGTGTGGGGGCTCCAACTCCACATTTCCCTTCCGCACTGCCTTAACAGAGGTTCTCTATGAGGGTCCCACCCCTGCAACAAACTTCTGCCTGAGCATCCAGGCATTTTCATACATCTTCTGAAATCTAGGCGGAGGTTCCCAAATCTCAACTCTTGACTTCTGTGCACCTGCAGGCTCAACACTATGTGGAAGCTGCCATGGCTTGAGGCTTCCACCCTCTGAAGCAACAGCCTAAGCTATACTGTGGCCCCTTTTAGTCATGGCTGGAGTGGCTGGGACACAGGGCCACAAAGTCCCTAGACTGCACACAGCAGAGGGACCCTGGGCCCAGACCACAAAATCATTTTTTCCTCCTAAACCTCTGGGCCTGTGATGGGAGGGGCTGCCACAAAGTTCTCTGACATGCCCTGGAGATATTTTCCCCATTCTCTTAGTGATTAACATTTGGCTCCTCATTACTTATACACATTTCTGAAGCCAGCTTGAATTTCTCCTCAGAAAATGGGATTTTCCTTTCTATTGCATTGTCAGGCTGCAAACTTCCCAAACGTTTATTCTCTCTTTCCCTTTTAAAACTGAATGCTTAACAACACTCAAGTCACTTTTTGAATGCTTTGCTGCTTAGAAATTTCTTCTGCCAGATACCCTAAATCATCTCTCTCAAGTTCAAAGTTTCACAAGTCTCTAGAGCAGAGGCAAAATGCCACCAGTCTCTTTGCTAAAACATAACAAGTGTCACCTTTGCTCCAGTTCCCAATAAGTTCCTTATCTCCATCTGAGACCACCTCAGCCTGGACCTTATTTTTTATATGCCTATTAGCATTTTTTGTCAAAGACATTCAACAAGTCTCTAGGAAGTTCTAAACTTTCCCACATTTTCCTGTCTTCTTCTGTGCCCTCCAAACTGTTCCAACTTCTGCCTATTACCCAGTTCCAAAGTATCTTCCAAGTTTTTGGGTATCTTTTCAGTGGTGCCCCACTCTACTGGTACAAATTTACTGTATTAGTTCATTTTCATGCTGTTGATAAAGACATACCCGAGACTGGGCAATTTACAAAAAAAAAAAAAAAGGGATTTATGAACTTACACTTCCACATGGCTGGGGAGGCCTCACAATCACGATGGAAGGCAAGGAGGAGCAAGTCACATCTTACATAGATGTCAGCAGGCAAAGAGAGCTTGTGTAGGGCAACTCCAGTTTTTAAAACCATCAGATCTCGTGAGAAAAATTCACTCTCACAAGAACAGCATGAGAAAGACCCGCCCCCATAATTCAATCATCTCCCACCAGGTCCCTCCCATAACACATGGGAATTATGTGAGCTACAAGATGAGATTTGGGTGGGGACATAGAACCTAACCATATCGCACACTCAGTTCTGATATTCTTGGCTTTCTGACATCCTGGACAATTAGCAATAACCAAACCTAAAAGGTAGAGAGTTATTTAAAGGATTGTTTCTTGACCCTGGGGAAAATGTGACCTCCAACACCTGAATAATGAAAAAAAAACCATACACACAAAAGCTATAAAACAGTTGAACAAAAAACCTCTTTGAAAACCAACAGATCCAGGGAATGAAAATAACAGCAGATATTTAGCTTTCTCAATAACTCTCCTGTTGTCCCTGCATGCTAAAGAGCACAATAATTGGTATTGACACTGACGGACCAGAGGCAGCAGAAAAAGATTTATTTAGATTAAAGGAAATTCATTTCAGAAGGTAAAGAAGATGGATATTTTCCCTGAAAATTTTCCCTGAAAACTGAATTAAATGAAACAATTTTCTTCTTTAGCAGGAATAAATTTTAATCAGCAAATGATCACACACATTTAACACTGTATAGTGCTGAAGTTGATATTGGATGCTCATGAGTTTCTTTTTTGTTTGCTTTTGGTGTTAACTTACTGTCTCTCTTGCGGTTTTCCAGATTGCTAAACCTTCTTTATCGAAACCCTTCTGTATGTCTTAAGGTACTCCTCAAATAGAAGGTGACTCTGATTGTTCCAAAAGAGAAAATTGTTTCTCATGTCAGCTGTATTTTATTTCTTTGTAATCCAAGAAAAGAGAGATACTTGTTTAAAAATCCAAAGTTCTGACATCTTGAATATAACAACTGATGCTAAAAGTTTTTTCAATTGATTCACGACAATGCATTTAAAACATATTTTTAAAGCACTTTATATAGACCATCAAGTGACTTTAGATATAGCCTTTCACATTACAGTGAATTATATTTTGTTCAGCTTTCTTGTCATGGTAATCCATTTCATGTGTTTTCTTTTCACAGCTGCCATAATACTCTGACTCACCATTGCCTTTTTCCATAATTATCAGCATATTCTCCTTAATCATACGGAAATCTATTGTTTTTGTGCTCACAGCATTACAGAATGTAGACCTGAACGTTTCCGACCATGTCACTACAGATTAAGATGTGGATTCTTTAGAATAGAATGTGTATTTTTAGAACACCATTGTGTTCCCAACCCTTAGGTAAAGATCACTATCATGTAGACCCTAAGGAATCCTTGATTTCAGGCATAGCCTTGCTGAGGAGAGGGACTCACACACACTGGGATTAGAACAATTTGAAGCCTGTGCATTATTTGGGGCTAAACTGAATATGTGACTTGCACATATAGGGAAGATCCTTGTATTTGTAAGATGCTATCACATCACATCCAGTGTTCTTTAACAAGGCATGATCAATTTTGAAATTCAAGTGTTTTATAAGCTTCTGTGGAGAAGCAATAAAAACATACAGTTTTGCATGGTGAAAAAAGAGGTATCTACATATGGTGTGGGCAGGGAGAAGCAAGTGCATTCTATGTTCCCGTTTTATCATCTGTGTTACCTGCATCTTGTACTTATTCTGATTCTGGTTGTCCCTCCCTCCCCTACATCTCCCACTCTGAGGTGGTGTTTTGAATGCTCTTGAAAGTTTGTCACATTTGCTTGATATGGTTTTGGCCTGAAAACATTAGAACTGATAAACCAATTTGTTGTTTATGAATCACTAATAATTTGAGCATGATGGATTTCCTCTAAATGCAGAGTTCATTCTTTCTTTGCCATCTGATGTATTAACAGAAGCTGGTCTGGAGAAAGGCTGAGGCTTCCTCCTTAAGCATGTTCCCAGTGCCAACTGATAAGCAATTAGAAAAAGCAGAGCTGGCATCTGAAGGCTCCTGTGTTCTAGGGTAGGCATCTCCATATCTGATTCCAATTCCGTCGTATTCATTTCTGGTTGCATGACTTTGCTTACTTAAAGTCTCTGAGGCTAAGTTTCTTTGAAGGGTTTTTTGATTTTGCACAGGACTATTCCTGAAATAGCCATGGGAAATGAATGGAGAATAGTTTGTATATATTTTTAAATCCACTAAAATAAACCTTGTCATTTATTCTCTTATTGAACAAAGATTAATTAGAGATGTATTGGACATTATGTCTATAGGAAGGGTGGGAGGTGTGGTACGGTAGAAATTCCAGACAGAGAGAAATGGAGATGATGATAGCTATATTCAGCCTAGCAGGGCCATTGGCCTCCTTGCTAGAAAGTTTGAATTTATGCTGAAGGCAAAATAGGGAGATACGATTTTATGTACTTTAAAGATCCAACTAAAACCGCATGGAGACTGGAGTAGAGAGAGAGGTGAAATGGAGGCAGAGAGCATCCTTAAAAATAATCCAGTGAAGAGATGGTGAGTGTCTGAACTAGGGCTTATGGTATTAGGGATGAGGAAGTGTGGAGACAGATGAGGAATAACTAAGGGATAGAATTGGCATTACTTGCAACATAATTAATGTGGGAGGTGAGCAACCCTGGGGAAGATGCTAAGTTCAGTCTGGGACAAGTTGAGTTTGAGGGCATGCAGGCAGAGTGAACAGTTTTACGTAAGTGTTTGGAGTGTGGGAGAGGGTTTCGGGATATAGCTATAGATCTGGAGTGCAGCAGCACACCATATATAAATAAGGCTCTTTGGGCCACTGAATTGATGAGATTGCCCAAGGAGAGAAAGGAAGACAGCAAAGAATAGAATTCTGGGGAGCAGCAGAACTTAGGGGAGCAACTAAGAAAGGGAGCCAAAAAAGGAAACTGAGAAAGAATAGTCAGGCAGCTGAGAGAAGAACAAGAAGGGTGGAGTCACAGGAAAAAAGAAATTGTCAGCAATAACACATGCAGGGAGATCAGATAAAATAAGAACTGAAATCATCCAGTGGTTTGTGGATCTGGATAAGTAGCTCAGAGAGAAGTCAGATGTGTTTCCAGAAAATGTTTATTGCTTAAGCAAGACCAATCCCTGTGCTAGGGTACTTTGCCAAGGTTTCTAAATTGGCTTTATTTACAGAAGGATTACACCTCTACAAACGCACACAGGTCAATCAATCCACTTCATTCTCAGCCAAGATCATTATGACTTCTTTTCATATGTGCTTTAATTTTCGTTTGTTTGTTTGTTTGTTTAGAAATAGGAGTGTTGAAAAATAACCTAGTTGCCAATTTGGTTATGTGCAACTGTTAAATATAGACGGATAAACAGATGGGTGGATAGATAGATAGATAAGACAGATAAATAGTGGCTACCAAAATGTTTGAGGTAGGAGAGCTTCAGCTACTCTCTTACTATACTGCTAACAATTATAACAAAAGCAATTCTCAACAAAATGTATTGATGGATTCTCAATTTCCTGTCCTAATAGGTGCTCTGAACAATAGCTTGCATGAAAGGAGCACTTGAGGTAAACCTGCTACCTTTGAGAGGCAGGATTGCTACCTTATGGGAGTGGTCAGGCAGGCAGAAATTCTGCATCTCGGCTGGGCACGGTGGCTCAAGCCTGTAATCCCAGCATTTTGGGAGGCCGAGGCGGGTGGATCACAAGGTCAGGAGATCGAGACCATCCTGGCTAACACAGTGAAACCCGTCTCTACTAAATATACAAAAAATTAGCCGGGCGTAGTGACAGGTGCCTGTATTCCCAGCTACTCGGGAGGCTGAGGCAGGAGAATGGCGTGAACCCAGGGGCGGAGCTTGCAGTGAGCCGAGATCCTGTCACTGCACTCCAGCCTGGGTGACAGAGCGAGACCCTGTCTCAGAAAAAAAAAAAAAAAAAAGAAAGAAAGAAAAAAAAGGAATTCTGCATCTCAGTCTCAGGGCACAGAAGCATTTAGGGCTCAGACCTCGCCTACCATACCTAAGGATCCAGGCCTCAGGCCTAGCTATGTGATTTATTCTTCATATAATCATGGGCAATATCTCTAAAATATTTTAGCCCATCCATAATGTTGAATATCAGTATTCTCACCCAGGAATCATCCATTGTGTTAATTAACTGGCCAACAATTTCACCAATGAAAAGCCATTTCTAATATTTGTTATGCAATGCCCCAATGTTAATTGAAATATACCTAGGAGCATTTATGCTGGCCACCTCTACTGTGTGACTTTTATGGGGGAAAACTTGTGACCACCCATGAGGGTGTGAATTCCTGATCAAGGCAATAAACTGCTCCTTCAATGGGATTTAAACCAAAAAACACACATAACTCACTCTTTTTGTCTAAAGAGAATTTTAAAGTAAATAGAAAATGTCATAGGAGGTAGGAAGACTGAGACATCATCGTGAAACCACCAACTACATCTTTGTGATGAATGAAAATATCATTTGGAAATAATATCTGTCACACTAAAAACTAGCCTTTCAGAGTATTTTTATTCTTTTTTTTTTTTTTTTTTCTGAGATGGAGTCTTGCTCTGTCGTCCAGGCTGAAGTGCAGTGGCACGATCTTGGCTCACTGCAAACTCCGCCTCCCAGGTTCGAGCGATTCTCCTGCCTCAGCCTCCTGACTACCTGGGATTACAGGTGCACGCCATCACACCCAGCTAATTTTTGCATTTTTTAAAGTAGATACAGGGTTTCACCATGTTGACCAGGCTGGTCTTGAACTCCTGACCTCAGGTGCTCTGCCCACCTCGGCCTCCCAAAGTGCTGAGGGTACAGGCTTGAGCCGCCATACACTGCCCAGAGTATTTTTATTCTGCCACAAATTTTTGAAATCCTCTCCATAACCAATATTCAGATCTCATTCTCTAATGAACATTTTTGTCAGTGTCCACTCATACACACACACACACACACACACACACACACACACACACAAAAAAAAAAAAAAAACAGCATGATCATCAAATTGCCTGAAGTATACCATCAGAATATTTCACATCTGTGCTTGTACAAAGAGAAATATTCTGATGCTCTGCTGTACCTGCAAGTCATTTCAATCAGTTAGAGGTTCCTCAGCTAACAACCTGAGTAAAGCTATACATGATCAGGTTAAAGAGCGTAAACCCGAATGCTAGCATAGACATGTAGTATTTATATCTTTATATTTTTATATATTTTTTGATTACAAAAATATTAGTATGGATATTACATAACATTCAAATATTACAGAAAAACCTAATGTAGAAAATGAATATCTTCAGTGATCCTATCTCCAAAGATAACTGCTGTTATATGCTTGGTGTGGTTTATGGAAGAACTTTTCCCCTGCAAGAATAAACATATGTAAATACAATTTTTTCTATAGGATCCTAGTCATATATGTTGTTTTACAATTTTTAAAGAATTCACCCTAGACACATCTTCTCATCAGTATGCAGAGATAGTTTTTTAGATAACTTTAGGGTTTCCATTTCCAATGTCAAATTAAAGCCATCCTATTACATACTTTCTGAACACATTCTTTTTTTTTCTTTTTTATTAGACTTTAAGTTCTAGGGTACAAGTGCACAACGTGCAGGTTTGTTACATACGTATACATGTGCCATGTTGGTGTCCTGCACCCATTAACTCGTCATTTACATTAGATATATCTCCTCATGCTATCCTTACCCCCTCCCCATACCCCATGACAGGCCCCGGTATGTGATGTTCCCCACCCTGTATCCAAGTGTTGTCATTGTTCAATTCCCACCTATGAGTGAGAACATGCGGTGTTTGATTTTCTGTCCTTGCAATAGTTTGCTCAGAATGATGGTTTCCAGCTTCATCCATGTCCCTACAAAGGACATGAACTCATCCTTTTTTATGGCTGCATAGTATTCCATGGTGTATATGTGCCACATTTTCTTAACCCAGTCTATCATTGATGGACATTTGGGTTGGTTCCAAGTCTTTGCTGTTGTGAACAGTGCTGCAGTAAACATACGTGTGCGTGTGTCTTTATAGCAGCATGATTTATAATCCTTTGGATATATACCCAGTAATGGGATGGCTGGGTCAAATGGTATTTCTAGTTCTAGATCCTTGAGGAATCGCCACAGTGTCTTCCACAATGATTGAACTAGTTTACAGTCCCACCAACAGTGTAAAAGTGTTCCTATTTCTCCACATCCTCTCCAGCTCCTGTTGTTTCCTGACTTTTTAATGATCGCCGTTCTAACTGGTGTGATATGGTATCTCACTGTGGTTTTGATTTGCATTTCTCTGATGGTCAGTGATGATGAGCATTTTTTCATGTGTCTGTTGGCTGCATAAATGTCTTCTTTTGAGAAGTGTCTGTTCATATCCTTTGCCCACTTTTTGATGGGGTTGTTTGATTTTTTTCTTGTAAATTTGTTTAAGTTCTTTGTAGATTCTGGATATTAGCCCCTTGTCAGATGGGTAGATTGTAAAAGTTTTCTCCCATTCTGTAGGTTGCCTGTTCACCCTGATGGTAGTTTCTTTTGCTGTGCAGAAGCTCTTTAGTTTGATTAGATGCCATTTGTCTATTTTGGCTTTCATTGCCATTGCTTTTGGTGTTTTAGTCATGAAGTCCTTGCCCATGCCTATGTCCTGAATGGTATTGCCTAGGTTTTCTTCTAGGGTTTTTATGGTTTTAGATCTTACATTTAAGTCTTTAATCCATCTTGAGTGAATTTTTGTATAAGGTATAAGAAAGGGATCCAGTTTCAGCTTTCTACATATGGCTAGCCAGTTTTCCCAGCACCATTTATTAAATAGGGAATCCTTTCCCCATTTCTTGTTTTTGTCACGTTTGTCAAAGATTGGATGGTTGTAGATATGTGGTATTATTTCCTTTTTTTTTTTTTTTTTTTTTTTTTTGAGACAGAATCTCGCTCTGTCACCCAGGCTGGAGTTCAGTGGCGCAATCTTGGCTCACTGCAAGCTCCACCTCCCGGGTTCACGCCATTCTCCTGCCTCAGCCTCTCCGAGTAGCTGGGACTACAGGTGCCCGCCACCACGCCCGGCTAATTTTTTAAATATTTTTAGTAGAGACGGGGTTTCACTGTGGTCTCAATCTCCTGACCTCATGATTCGCCCACCTCGGCCTCCCAAAGTGCTGGGATTACAAGCGTGAGTCACCGCGCCCAGCCGATATGTGGTATTATTTCTGAGAGCTCTGTTCTGTTACACTGGTCTGTATCTCTGTTCTGGTATCCGTACCATGCTATTTTGTTTACTGTAGCCTTGTAGTATAGTTTGAAGTCAGGTAGCCTGATGCCTCTAGCTTTGTTCTTTTGGCTGAGGAGTGTCTTGGCAATGCGGGCTCTTTTTTGGTTCCATATGAACTTTAAAGTAGTTTTTTCCAATTCTGTGAAGAAAGTCTTTGGTAGCTTGATGGGGAAGGCATTGAATCTATAAATTACCTTGCGCAGTATGGCCATTTTCACAATATTGATTCTTCCTACTCATAAGCATGGAATGTTCTTCCTTTGTTTGTGTCCTCTTTTATTTTGTTGAGCAGTGGTTTGTAGTTCTCTTTGAAAAGGTCCTTCACATCCCTTGTAAGTTGGATTCCTAAGTATTTCATTCTTTTTGTAGCAATTGTGAATGGGAGTTCACTCATGATTTGGCTCTCTGTTTGTCTCTTATTGGTGTATAGGAATGCTTGTGATTTTTGCACATTTATTTTGTATCCTGAGACTTTGCTGAAGTTGTTTATCAGCTTAAGGAGATTTTGGGTGGAGACAATGGGGTTTTCTAAATATACAATCATGTCATCTGCAAACAGGGACAATTTGACTTCCTCTTTTCCTAATTGAATACCCTTTATTTCTTTCTCCTGCCTGATTGCCCTGGCCAGAACTTCCAACATTATGTTGAATAGAGGTGGTGAGACAGGGCATCCCTGTCTTGTGCCGGTTTTCAAAGGGAATGCTTCCAGTTTTTGCCCATTCAGTATGATATTGGGTGTGGGTTTGTCATAAATAGTTCTTATTATTTTGAGATATGTCCCATCAATACCTAATTTATTGAGAGTTTTTAGCATGAAGGGCTGTTGAATTTTGTCAAAGGCCTTTTCTGCATCTATTGAGATAATCATGTTGTTTTTGTCTTTGGTTCTGTTTATCTGATGGATTATGTTTATTGATTTGTGTATGTTGAACCAGCCTTGCATCCCAGTGATGAAGCCAACTTGATCATGGTGGATAAACTTTTTGATGTGCTGCTGGATTTGGTTTGCCAGTATTTTATTGAGGATTTTTGCATTGATGTTCATCAGGGATATTAGTCCAAAATTCTCTTTTTTTGTTGGTCTCTGCCAGTCTTTGGTATCAGGATGATGCTGGCCTCATAAAATGAGTTAGGGAGGATTCCCTCTTTTTCTGTTGATTGGAATGGTTTCAGAAGGAATGGTACCAACTCCTCTTTGTACCTCCGGTAGAATTTGGCCGTGAGTCCTTCTGGTCCTGGAATTTTTTTGGTTGGTAGGCTATTAATTATTGCCTCGATTTCGGAGCCTGTTATTGGTCTATTCAGGGATTCAACTTCTTCCTGGTTTAGTCATGGGAGGGTGTATGTGTCCAGGAATTTATCCATTTCTTCTAGATTTTCTAGTTTATTTTCGTAGAGGTGTTTATAGTATTTTCTGATGGTAGTTTGTTTCTCTGTGGGATCGGTGGTGATATCCCATTTATCATTCTTTATTGTGTCTATCTGATTCTTCTCTCTTTTCTTCTTTATTAGTCTTGCTAGCGGTCTATCAGTTTTGTTGATCTTTTCAAAAAACCAGCTCCTGGATTCATTGATTTTTTTAAGGGTTTTTTTGTGTCTCTATCTCCTTCAGTTCTCCTCTGATCTTAGTTATTTCTTGCCTTCTGCTAGCTTTTGAATGTGTTTGCTCTTGCTTCTCTAGTTCTTTCAATTGTGATGTTAGGGTGTCAATTTTAGATCTTTCCTTCTTTCTCTTGTGGGCATTTAGTGCTATATATTTCCCTCCACACACTGCTTTAAACGTGTCCCAGAGATTCTGGTATGTTGTGTCTTTGTTCTCATTGGTTTCAAAGAACATCTTTATTTCTGCCTTCATTTCATTATGTACCCAGTAGTCATTCAGGAACAGGTTGTTCAGTTTCCATGTAGTTGAGCAGTTTTGAGTGAGTTTCTTAATCCTGAGTTCTAGTTTGATTGCACTGTGGTCTGAGAGACAGTTTGTTATAATTTCTGTTCTTTTACATTTGCTGAGGAGAGCTTTACTTCCAACTGTGTGGTCAATTTTGGAATAAGTGCAGTGTGGTACTGAAAAGAATGTATATTCTGTTGATTTGGGGTGGAGAGTTCTGTAGATGTCTATTAGGTCTGCTTGGTGCAGAGCTGAGTTCAATTCCAGGATATCCTCATTAACTTTCTGCCTCGTTGATCTGTCTAATGTTGACAGTGGGGTGTTAAAGTCTCCCATTGTTATTGTGTGGGAGTCTAAGTCTCTTTGTTGGTCTCTAAGTACTTGCTTTATGAATCTGGGTGCTCTTGTATTGAGTGCATATATATTTAGGATAGTTAGCTCTTTTTGTTGAATTGATCCCTTTACCATTATGTAATGGCCTTCTTTGTCTCTTTTGATCTTTGTTGGTTTAAAGTCTGTTTTATCAGAGGCTAGGATTGTAACCTCTGCTTGTTTTTGTTTTCCATTTGCTTGCTAGATCTTCCTCCATCCCTTTATTTTGAGCCTATGTGTGTCTTTGCACGTGAGATGGGTTTCCTGAATACAGCACACTGATGGGTCTTGACTCTTTATCCAGTTTGCTAGTCTGTGTCTTTTAATTGGAGCATTTACCCATTTACATTTAAGGTTAATATTGTTATGTGTGAATGTGATCCTGTCATTATGATGTTAGCTGGTTATTTTGCTCGTTAGTTGATGCAGTTTCTTCCTAGCATTGATGGTCTTTACAATTTGGCATGTTTTCGCAGTGGCTGGTACCAGTTGTTCCTTTCCATGTTTAGTGCTTCCTTCAGGAGCTCTTGTAAGGCAGGCCTGGTGGTGACAAAATCTCTCAGCATTTGCTTGTCTGTAAAGGATTTTATTTCTCCTTCACTTATGAAGCTTAGTGTGGCTGGATATGAAATTCTGGGTTGAAAATTATTTTCTTTAAGACTGTTAAATATTGGCCCCCACTCTCTTTTGGCTTGTAGAGTTTCTGCGGAGAGATCCACTGTTAGTCTGATGGGCTTCCCTTTGTGGGTAACCCGACCTTTCTCTCGGGCTGCCTTAATATTTTTTCCTTCATTTCAACTTTGGTGAATCTGACAATTATGTGTCTTGGAGTTGCCCTTCTTGAGGAGTATCTTTGTGGCATTCTCTGTATTTCCTGAATTTGAATGTTGGCCTGCCTTGCTAGGTTGGGGAAGTTCTCCTGGATAACATCCTGCAGAGTGTTTTCCAACTTGGTTCCATTATCCCCGTCACTTTCAGGTACACCGATCAGACGTAGATTTGGTCTTTTCACATAGTCCCATGTTTCTTGGAGGCTTTGTTCATTTCTTTTTGCTCTTTTTTCTCTAAACTTCTCTTCTCGCTTCATTTCATTCATTTAACCTTCAATCAGTGATACCCTTTCTTCCACTTGATCAAATCGGCTACTGAAGCTTGTGCATTTGTCACGTAGTTCTTGTGCCATGGTTTTCAGCTCCATCAGGTCATTTAAGGTCTTCTCTGTGCTGTTTATTCTAGTTAGCCATTTGTCTAGTCTTTTTTCAAGGTTTTTAGCTTCTTTACGATGGGTTACAACATCCTCCTTTAGCTCGGAGAAGTTTGTTATTACTGATCATCTGAAGCCTTCTTCTCTCAACTCGTCAAAGTCATTCTCCATCCAGCTTTGTTCCGTTGCTGGTGAGGAGCTGCATTCCTTTGGAGGAGAAGAGGTGCTCTGATTTTTAGAATTTTCAGCTTTTCTGCTCTGGTTTATCCCTATCTTTGTGGTTTTATTTACCTTTGGTCTTTGATGGTGGCGACGTACAGATGGGGTTTTGATGTGGATGTCCTTTCTGTTTGTTAGTTTTCCTTCTAACAGTCAGGACCCTCAGCCGCAGGTCTGTTGGAGTTTGCTGGAGGTCCACTTCAGACCCTGTTTGCCTGGGTAACACCAGCAGAGGCTGCAGGACAGCAAATATTGCAGAATGGCAAATGTTGGTGCCTAATCCTTCCTCTGGAAGCTTCGTCTCAGAGGGGCACCTGGTGTCAGTTGGCCCCTACTGGGAGGTGTCTTCCAATTTGGCTACTCGAGGGTCAGGGACCCACTTGAGGAGGCAGTCTGTCCATTCTCTGATCTCAAACTCTGTGCTGGGAGAACCACTACTCTCTTCAAAGCTGTGAGACAGGGACATTTAAGTCTGCAGAAGTTTCTGCTGCCTTTTGTTCATCTATGCCCTGCCCCCAGAGGTGGAGTCTACAGAGGCAGGCAGGCCTCCTTGAAGTACAGTGGGCTTCACCCAGTTCGAGCTTCCTGACCACTTTGTTTACCTACTCAAGCCTCAGCAATGGCGGACACCCCTCCTCCAGCCTCGCTGCCATCTTGCAGTTCTATCTCAGACTGCTGTGCTAGCAGTGAGCGAGGCTCCATGGGTGTGGGACCCTCTGAGCCAGGCACAGGATATAATCTCCTGGTGTGCCATTTGCTAAGATTGTTGGAAAACTGCAATATTAGGGTGGGAGTGTCCCAATTTTCCAGGTACCATCTGTCACGGCTTCCCTTGGCTAGGAAAGGGAATTCCCCGACCCCTTGTGCTTCCAAGGTGAGGTGATGCCCCGCCCTGCTTCGGCTCACACTCCGTGGGCTACACCCACTGTCCAACAAGCTCCAGTGAGATGAACCTGGTACCTCAATTGGAAATGCAGAAATTACCCATCTTCTGCATCACTCATGCTGGGAGCTGTAGACTGTAGATGTTCCTATTCGACCATCTTGGAACCGGAACTCTGAACACATTCTTTGCAGCAGGCACAGCAGTTTAATTAATATGGAAAATAACAATAATAATAATAATGTAGATTGAATGTTTGTGTCCAACAAAATTCATATGTTGAAACTGTAATCTCATTGTGATGGTATTTGGAGGTGAGGCCTTTGGGAGTTACTAGGTCATGAGGGTGGTGGAGCCCTCATGAATGAGATCAGTGCCTTTATAAGAAGAAGCCATAGAGCTAGCTATCTCTCTTTTTGCCATGTGAGGATACTAGGAGAAGTTGGCAGTCTGCAGCCCAGAAGAGGGCCCTCCCCAGAAGCCAACCAGGCTGGCACTCCAATCTTGGGCTTCCAGCCTCCAGAGCAGTGAGAAACAAATTTCTGTTGTTTATAAGTAATTTCTTATAGTAGCTCTAACTAAGGCTAATAATAATAATAAAGAAAATATTCACAGACATAATCAGGAAATATTTCTCCGGGGCCTGACTTAGCCTAAGCTATTTCTATTTTTTTTTTTTTTTTTTTTTTTTTTTTTTTGAGATGGAGTCTTGCTCTGTCACCCAGGCTGGAGTGCAGTGTCACAACCTCGGTTCACTGCATCTTGTGCCTCCCAGGTTCAAGCAATTCTCATGCCTCAGCCTCCCAAGTAGCTGTGACTACAGGCATGCACCACCACAACCAGCTAATTTTTTTACTAGAGACAGAATTTCACCATGTTGGCCAGGCTGGTCTTGATCTCCTGACCTCAAGTGATCTGCCCACCTCAGCCTCCCAAAGTGCTGGGATTACAGGCATGAGCCACCGTGCCCAGCCTATTTCTACTTCTTAGAGGCCCCACAAAATGATAATGAACCAGATGAATAGTTTCTATGTAGCTTTTGAAGCAAACACTACAGGGTTGGTTGGCATATATATATTGCTAAGCAGGCAAAGCTTAAATTATGGCCTTCAGATGCCAATTTTTACATTGGTTTCTAAACCCATAACTTCATATAACTTCATCCTTATCATCAGGAACCCAGTGTCTCAGGGTCCAAGGACACCTTAGGTTGAGTACCAGCTCTACTACTCAGCAGCTGTGTAATGCTGTGCAAATCATCTAACCTCTCGAAGCCCCACTTTTGTTACCTATAAAATGGGCCTAATGCCTTCCCCACAGAGGACCTAAAAATTAAAGATCAGGCTCAGGGTCTGACCCATTGAGTGACACTGAAAGCCCATGGCTTTCAAGAAATGTTACTTCCTTACTTCCAAATCCAAACTTGCTCTAAGGGAGTGATAACTGACTCTTAATTGTTGTAGGCACTATATTAGATATTGCTGAGTACACATTTTCACTCTTTCCACTAAACTGTGATTTTCATTTTAGAAAAACTGTGTAATGATTTTATTGTTGTTAATCATTTGTTTTCCCTGAAGTGAAATGCAGAACCCAGGCTAGTAGCAGATAATAGCAGAGCCACTGTGGTTGAAATGGGGAGAGGGGTTTGGGGCTGACCCACTTGACATTCTGCACACCTGAGCCTCCTCTGCAGAGCAGAGCACTCCCAGAACACAGCTTGAAAACCTCTGCATAGGCCATCATGCTTCGCAGGAACTGTTGCAAAAGGATCTCATTTATTAATGAGGCCATATCACAGGTTAATAACTCATTACGATGTATCCTCTCAATATGTTTGCATTTGCCTATTACCTAACTCCGAAGAAAGTGTTTCTAAATATGAATATTGCAGCATAACACCAATCAGCTAGAGGGTATTTATTTTTCCCAACTTGGGGATGAGCTGAAAGGGTGGAGCAGTTGAGGTGTTGAGTGCTTCTCAATATTTCTGTTTTCACCAACTGTGAAAAACTCTCTCTTGATTACCCATAACTCTGGCTCTACCCAGAGAGAGGTAAACTGCTTTGGGCTTTGGAAGGCAAGAAGAAAATGGCTGTGGGTCTCTGTTTGTGCCCCATCTTATGGGAAGAGGCTGAGAGGGCAGAGATATTTGCTCAATCAACAAGGTGACAGCTCTTACAGTACCTGGAGGTGGGCAGACCTTCAGGACATCCTATGTTAATCCGACAGCAGTTTATGGATTCATGAAAAGACCAGACAAACCTATATTTAAAGGGATTGCCCTTGGGGCAGACATCCGATTATGGACCAATGTGTTAAAAGGTGAATAGAAAGGCAGTACAACAAAGTAGTTAAGAGCAAAGGCTCTGGAATCAGAGGATATTGGAATTCAGCTCTGATATGGTTAGCTCTGTGACCTTGAACATATTCCTTACCCTCTATTAGGCTCAGTTCTCTCGACTGTAAAATGAGAATAGTCATATTGTTTACTCACAGGGTTGTTGTGAGATTTAAAAGACATAATGCATGTAAAGCCCTTAGCCCAGTGCCTGCTACTTAGTAAGGACTCAATAAATATAGCTATTAGTATTCATGTTGGCCTCCTTATACATTTAACTTTCTCCCCATTTGACAAGGTGAAAATATATTTAAGAGTACTTTGTGTCATTGAATTGATACTACAGTTTCTTTAATGCTTAGAATTATCTGAGGTATAAGATAATACTTATTAGGAGAAATATTTCATTGTATCATTTAGTAATGGATGGTTACACACATTAAAACCTCAATTTAATGTTATGTAGAATCACATGCTAAGGATCCACAACCAGAAATATAATCACCTGTGTAGACTGTACTTAGGTTACTTGGATATGCTGGCAATTATTAGTGGAAATAGAGAAATCCATTTTCAAGTGCTAAAGAAAGAGAAAGAAAGAAAAAAAAAAAAGCCAGGATTGAAACTTGACTGACTTAGGTTGCTAAGACCTTAACTTTTGTCATATAGTAATTTTGAGCATACCATCTTTGCATCCCATCTTTGCATGGCTTTTGCAATGCCATCTTTGATTGCAGTAATTCTGTGCAATAAACTTTGTTCAGTATCCCACTATATTCCCAGGATTCTGCACAATGAGAGGGGACTTGGCTATATCTATAATTCAACCAAATTATTGAGAAACTATTGGGTTTGAAGCACTGTTATGTATTATTATCTTAAAACACAATGTTCCTATAGCATTTAGTGATTTTAAAATAATTTCTTATATATATTTTCACATTTGATTCAACTTCTTTGAATCCCATGAATTATCTAGGTGAGGATCAAAGTTTCTAATTTCTATTACTTTTGTTTTAAATATGTACTACCTAATGTAAGATCTAGAATACCAGTCTGTGTCCAGACTGCTGACCAATCGACCCACTCACCTATCTTCTCATTTGTACCTCTTCCCCTTAATTATTGAAAATTTCATGGAAGAAGGGTAGAAATGGATCCGACGCTGCACTACTCTGGTTTGATTTTCCATGTGCTACATGTCTTATAAACTGCCTGAGCAATCAAAAAGATGAAGGAAAGGGTGAGGTGGTATTGGACAGCCAGAGAGCATTCAGATTAATGATCAAAATGTGTGCAAGACAGATCCTTTTGCTAGGATGCTTTTTATAGGTTTTTAATTTCTGAAATTTAGTCATGCAGGTTTAATTGCCTCCAGTTGTATGGCTTTAAACTGAAGGAGTTTGGCTTTGTACGTAGTTCTTTACCTTTACCCGTTCTATTTCCTCAGTACCTGCATTTAGAAAGGGTTTGATTAACAAAAACAAAAATCTATATCTAATAAGAAAAATTAACTATATAACAAAACCTCAATTTTGTGTCCATTATTGATTCATATTTCTAGCCCTCTTGCTTCTTAATTAGCACTCTTTTTGTTAAGTCCCTTTATTTTCTCTCCATTTAACTTAAACACATCAAGAGAGGTTTCTCTATGCAACTTTATGTTTAATTACTCTGCATTTTGTATCAACTGTTTACATTTTTATGATATAACAGATGTGTGTTTATTCCTTCCCTCACAGTACATTAAATTGAAACAACAAAAAAAAAACACAAAAACCACAACCAACAAACCAACAAACAAAAATATCCAACTTCCTGTGCAATCGCATCCCTTTAATACCTTACTTTGTTTTGACCACAAAGGATACTGAATGCAGTTATACCAAGGATACTGCTGGGGATACTGACTGCAGTTCCTCCTGTAAATGTAAAAGTTCACCATTTAAATGAAGTCCTTTGTCCTCTTCTTCTGCCATAGAGATACTAATTCATCAGTTCATGCTTGATACTTGGAAAGAAGCTACACCATGCTCCTCTCTCCCCAGTCTCCTGGAGTCAACATTGAATATTTTTGACACACTCAGGACGTCTGCCACATGGGCTCACAAATAATAGAAGACTCATCAGCTTTCATATGGCATCCACGTTTTTTCCTTCTGCCTCAAGGCAACTAATTTAACAGTAAGTTGCCTAGTTTTTGCATTTTTAAAATTTTCAGCTGGGCATGGAGGCTCCTGCCTGTAATCCTAGCACTTTGGGAGGCCAAGACTGGAGGATTGCTTGAGCCCAGGAGTTTGAGACCAGCCTGGGCAACATAGCAAGACCTCGGCTCTATTAAAAAAAATTAAAGAGTTAAGAAAAGATTCCTTCTTTGGGATGTCCTTCATGGTTCTGGGTACTGCTGCATTTGTCATGGATAGTCACACTTTGCAGTGATTTCTTCCATGTTTGCTGCATCTGTTGGACTTCTTGCTGCTGGTTGTAGGAGCCCACCATATGTGTGCTGAAGCTTAGCTGTACACCCTCTCATCAGAAGTTAGGAGAATTCTTTTCTACTATTTTATACTTATATATTTTCCATCTGAGTATCTAAGCATTAGGACTTTAAGGGTCTGTTAATAACGATACTTCTTTCTGTTTTTTGTTTGTTTGTTTGTTTGTTTTTCATTTTGTTTTTGTTTTCTGAGACGGAGTCCCACTCTGTTGCCCAGGCTGAATTGCAGTGGCACAATCTCGGCTCACTGCAGCCTCCACCTCCTGAGTTCAAGCGATTCTCCTGCCTCAGCCTCCCAAGTAGCTAGGATTACAGGCACCCGCCAAGCATGCCGGGCTAATTTTGGTGTTTTTAGTAGAGACGGGGTTTTACCATGTTGGCCAGGCTGGTCTCCAACTCCTGACCTCAAGTGATCCACCCCTCTCGGCCTCCCAAAGTGCTGGGATTACAGGTGTGAGCCACTGCGCCCAGCCCTTCCTGTTTTTATTAAAGACTACCAGCTGCATATAATAGGAATCAAGCACATAGGTTCTGTTAGCTCATTAAGTGTAGGATTACTGCCCTCTTTCAAGGACTACTACTTTCTTACTGGGACAAATGTTGGCTTAAGTTCTTTCCCCAGATTGGATTTTCTTCTGCAGTAGAAAGGTGTATGGTAGAGAAGGAGGTGATATGGGGACCTCAGGCCAGCTGGCAAGTTGGAAAGAAATCCCATTTCTTACAATACCCCACCCTGCCCAAGTTGGGGGCTTACAATTCTGCTGACCCATGCTGACCCTGTCCCAGGACTGGCTAAGTGAAAGGTGATGATTTACCAATTCAGCAACTATATTAGAAAATGCAGACTGAGTCTAAATCTCCTTTCATGAGCCACTTATTCCTGATATACTCATTTCCTGGCATTCGGCTTCCTTTCTTCCATTTGTACCTCTTCCCCTTAATTATTGAAAATTTCATGGAAGAAGGGTAGAAATGGATCCGATGCTGCACTACTCTGGTTTGATTTTCCATATGCTACATGTCTTATAAGCTGCCTGAGCAATCAAAAAGATGAAGGAAAGGGTGAGGTGGTATTGGACAGCCAGAGAGCATTCAGATTAATGATCAAAATGTGTGCAAGACAGATCCTTTTGCTAGGATGCTTTTTATAGATTTTTAATTTCTGAAATTTAGTCATGCAGGTTTAATTGCCTCCAGTTGTATGGCTTTAAACTGAAGGAGTTTGGCTTTTTTTTTTTTTTTAATTATACTTTAGGTTTTAGGGTACATGTGCACAATGTGCAGGTTTGTTACATATGTATCCATGTGCCATGTTGATTTCCTGCACCCATTAGCTCGTCATTTAGCATTAGGTATATCTCCTAATGCTGTCCCCGCCCCCCCCACTCCCCACCCCACAACAGTACCCGGAATGTGATGTTCCCCTTCCTGTGTCCATGAGTTCTCATTGTTCAATTCCCACCTATGAGTGAGAACATGCGGTGTTTGGTTTTTCGTCCTTGTGATAGTTTACTGAGAATGATGTTTTCCAGTTTCATCCATGTCCCTACAAAGGACACGAACTCATCATTTTTTATGGCTGCATACTATTCCATGGTGTATATGTGCCACATTTTCTTAATCCAGTCTATTGTTGTTGGACATTTGGGTTGGTTCCAAGTCTTTGCTATTGTGAATAGTGCCGCAATAAACATACGTGTGCATGTGTCTTTATAGCAGCATGATTTATAGTCCTTTGGGTATATACCCAGTAATGGGATGGCTGGGTCAAATGGTATTTCTAGTTCTAGATCCCTGAGGAATCGCCACACTGACTTCCACAATGGTTGAACTAGTTTACAGTCCCACCAACAGTGTAAAAGTGTTCCTATTTCTCCACATCCTCTCCAGCACCTGTTGTTTAGGCAATACCATTCAGGCCATAGGCGTGGGCAAGGACTTCATGTCTAAAACACCAAAAGCAATGGCAACAAAAGCCAAAATTGACAAATGGGATCTCATTAAACTAAAGAGCTTCTGCACAGCAAAAGAAACTACCATCAGAGTGAACAGGCAACCTACAGAATGGGAGAAAATTTTTGCAACCTACTCATCTGACAAAGGGCTAATATCCAGAATCTACAATGAACTCAAACAAATTTACAAGAAAAAAACAAACAACCCCATCAAAAAGTGGGCAAAGGACATGAACAGACACTTCTCAAAAGAAGACATTTATGCAGCCAGAAAACACATGAAGAAATGCTCATCATCACTGGCCATCAGAGAAATGCAAATCAAAACCACAGTGAGATACCATCTCACACCAGTTAGAATGGCCATCATTAAAAAATCAGGAGTTTGGCTTTTTATCTAAATTGCTTCATAATAAAACCACTGCTTTTGAGAACGCTTACCAGTGCTCAGACTCCTGGAAGGCTTTGCCATTCCCCTCCACTGCCAAACAGCCAACACTTGACATGTGGAATTATGGAGAGCAAACCAGCACATCTTCTTTGCCCAAGCCAAACACAAGGGCATTTGTCAATAAACAGTGAGATAGGAGGCAGGATAAAAAGCACTGGTGGCAAAAAACAGGCTAGAAAATCAGCCTTAGGCCCCATCATCTCATCATCCTGGTCTGTATTTTTAAAATTACTTTTCTGCCTCCAGAGTCCCAAATTCGGCTTATACACAAAGCAAGTCTCACTTCACAATAAATTATTCTCATACTCTACCTGATTTCAAATTATATCTTTATCATTCATCACTTATATTTCCTTATACCATGCATAGTTTTGTTATTTAAATATTAAATTTGCTCTTTATATTTGCAAATATTATATAATGCAAAGAGAAAGTAATGACTCAGATCTTCTAGAGACTCAGATCCTAAAGATGAGGGTGAAGGAATTTAAGCTCCAAAGAAATGACGTAGGTGACTCCTCTGAAATGGTACAACTAGTTAATGGCAAAGACAGAACTAGAATTTTGGCCTTCTAAAGCCCAGGCCCAAGCACTTTTTTCTTCTTCACTCTTGCTGTCACAATACATAAATTAGTTAGATGGTACACAAACCCTAGGAAGCCAAGTGGGTGTACAAGGATGTACAAGAAAAACCCAAAAGTATGTGTCATCTCATAGTGAATAAAGCTTATGTTCCCTATCACGCAGTGATAACTTTATGCCTGGATCTCTTTAGCTATAATCTCAAATCCCACCAAAGCACCTTCTTACACAGTTGGATTTGCAAATATGTACAATATAATATGTCAGCATTTGTGTTTTTGTTGTTTAGTAAATGTTAAAGTCCTGAAATTTGAAAAGTAGAGAATGAGATTGTGGTTTCTTTTGAGATTTCATCTAAAATGACTGTGGACTTCTCCTAATTTGGGGGTTATATTAGTTTTGCTTGGATAGGACTTGTATTCCGGAAAATCTCAGTAATTGATGGTACTCATGCAGCTCTCCATAAACTGTTTTTTTACATCCTAGGTTTCAGATACCCATCATGACCATATTATCTGTTTATTGAGTTTGTAAATTCTATGGTCTGTCCAGTGCACTGGAAAGATCAGGCAAGTTGAGTTGAAGTTAGTGTTTCTCAGGATGTAACAGAGGCTTTCTGTGAGTGGTCTTTATTTCTGGAACGTAATGAAGAATACTTGTTTTCCAGGAGGCTTTTGGTCAGTAAAGAGGATAAAGGAAAACATCAGGAAGTCAGGATAGAGGAAGGGAAGAGAGAGGAATTGCTGGTGGCACAATCTCGGCTCACGGCAACCTCTGCCTCCAGGGTTCAAGCAATTCTCCTGCCTCAGCCTGCCGAGTAGCTGGGATTATAGGCATGAGCCACCACGCCCAGCTGATTTTGTATATTTAGTAGAGATGGGTTTTCTCCATGTTGGTCAGGCTGGTCTCAAACTCCCGACCTCGGGTGATCCGCCTGCCTTGGCCTCCCAAAGTTCTGGGATTACAGGCGTGAGCCACCGCACCCGGCCCTATTTCTTACATATATAATTTTCTCAGTCTCCTTAAACAGCCATGTCACAGAACACTCAAGAGTTCTGTGTTCATGTCACAGGACACTCTTTAATCTGTCTGTTGGAAGGAAAGAGTGACCACCACTTAGGATATATCCTAAAAGCAACTTTGCTTTCTACAGAATGAACTAGGCTCTCATCTAGTTTGGAAAATTTTATCCCATTTAAGGCTTTGAATCAATGCTCATCCCTGTGGATTCAGATGTGACTGATAATCTTAAAAAGAGATATTATCCCAGCCTCCTTGGTGTTGTGGTTTGCCAGGTCCAAGGTAATCATACTGTTTAGATACCACACTTGAGTATATGCATTACGGGTAGTAAAGCTGACATATAAGAGAAGAAGAAAGAAATCTGACAGTGCCAGTTCCTAGTATGCCATTGGCACTCGGTGCTCTTAGATGGCCCCTCGATTGTCCCAGCCAGAGAACCAGCCTTAGCTGCTCACTTCCCATGACTTGTTCTAGCCCTCTTGACACAAAAGCTCTCTTGTCTTCTGTTCTCATGTCCCTAGAGGTTAGGATCCTGCTCATATCATAAAGAATACAGAAAGAAGGACACTCTCAACTGCCAGCTACCAAGGAGACCCCACACTACCACTCCTCAATTTATACCAACCACATCGTCTTCATTAGCACCCACCCTTACCCTCTTCTCTTTTATAATGATGAAGCATATGTCTTCTGGCCATAAGCAAGATTCTGTCCACCTAAGTCTTAAGAGTTGGGAATGACATTGGCAGACTCATGGCTTGTATCTCTTTTCCAGGTATTCACATCTAGCCTGTCAATTCAGTCTGTCCTCTACAGCTGCATTTATTTTTATTTTTATTTTATTTTGAGATGGAGTGTCGCTCTGTCACCCAAGCTGGAGTACAGTGGTGTGATCTCGGCTCACTGCAACCTCTGTCTCCTGGGTTCAAACGATTGTCCTGCCTCAGCCTCCCAAGTAGCTGGGATTACAGGTGCCTGCCACCATGCCCGGCTAATGTTTTGAATTTTTAGTAGAGACAGGGTTTCACCATGTTAGCCAGGATGGTCTTGATCTCCTGATCTCGTGATCCGCCCACCTCGGCCTCCCAAAGTGCTGGGATTACAGGCATGAGCCACTTGTGCCCAGCCACAGTTGCATTTATTAATGCTACAAGAGACCTACCTCTAGTTGCTAAACTATTAGGCCCTCTTCAGTCAATTGATCACATCCTCAATTATACAGCTTTTTTTTTCTTTCCCACACCTTTCTTGCTTCCACAGATTAAATTTAATTGTCCTTTTAGAGCTGTTAAAATAAAAGGATCATTCCCACCTAACCCCCCTGTCCAGTTCTGTGCAGGATAAATAGCTTAAGAAAACTCAACCTGCTGCATCCGAATCCCCACACTGCACTAGCGTGGTCACTATCACATGGACCCCGTTCTAGTGTGTCAGTATCTTTCCTTAAGGGGGCCACACAATAAAATAAATGTTTGGTTCCATGAGTGGCCCCACCAGTGCCATGGAGGTCAGGGCTGTCTCCTCCTTGGGAATTTGTGTTGCTGTCCTCAAATGACAACCATCCAGCAGGTTCACTCTTAGAGCTCCAACCTGGCCATGGCTACATTTGGAAAAGAAATTAAACATTTCTCCAAATATGGGAAAAGCAGAGCCCAATTGCCCTCTTCTCAACTTTGTTTCTTTTAATCTAAGCTGCAAATACAGGTCACACTTTGTGAGGAGAAATCTCATTTGTGTCTCTGGGCACTGCTTTGGGATTCAGAACTTAGGTTCTTAAGATTTATGACAGACTGATGCTGTGAAACCAGTTGTTTCTGGCTGCAAATCATGAAATCAGCACCCAGTTGGCCATAAAAAATGAAAGTTTTATGGTAAGTGACTTAAGAAAAATGCAGAATATGAGTCCTTTGTGATGTATATGTTTTATAGCAGCAATTCCCTATTTTTAATTTTTTTTGAAAAAATTCTCCATTGCCATAGTAGGAAAACATCGTGAAGTAACTTCATTGAAAACAGCTATGTATATAGAATAGCATATAATGGCTCTGTCAGACTTATTTTCCTACTAGCTGAAGCATAAATCTAGGATGATGATATTTTTTTCCTGAGGAATTAGATTTTATTAAAATAGTTACTTTGTATCTCATTCAGCCTTGAAGTCAAAGCAATGGGATCCTACATAAATGAAATTTGTTGATCTAGTGCAAGCTAATACAGAAATCAATTTCAGTTTCCTTTGGATGTACTATTAGTGTTTATCTGATGGTGGATTTGTGTTGTTTTAAATGATAGCTATAACAACAAAAAATACTGATTAGATACTAGGAACCATTCTTGATCTCAATTCAGAAAGATTGTGGCATTATCCTTTTTGTGTATAATGAATTGGTTCTGTATCACAGTTTTTAATTGATCATTCCCAATATTAAGTTCCTCCAAAAGTTTAATAATCTTTTTTTCTGTGGCGTTCATTATCAGATGAGGATTGAGATATCCATCCTTATGATGGCCTTCAGTGACTTCAGCTAATGGGACTATGTGTTTTGTGGAACATGCCTAAATTGCTAGGGTTAAAACAGCTCATTTGGATAATTACAGTTGGTCTCTCTTAATAGGCCTGTGATTTCAATCTATGTTCAATAGACGAATATATAACTATGACTTCATGATGAAAGGATAAAGGCATGATTTTAAACGGAACTCCTCTGAGGGACTGGAGGCCCTTTCCCTATGACTAGATCTTGAGAGTATTACCAGAGGTTCAAGGTCACACAGCTGCCCTGAAACTTGGGATGTTGGCTGTTCAAACGTGTTTGTTTGTGGCAGGCACCACATCGGTACAGGTGACTTAGAGTGTCACTGACAATTTGTGGGCCTTCTGCCTATGGTGGTGTACATCTCTTGGATCCAACTCACTGTGGCACTGGCATGATTGATTTGACTGGTCCCCCTGGAGTGAGGCGGTGCGTGGCTTATATGCTGTACACAAACAGCCATGCTTTCCTGTCTTCATATCTCTCTCCACCCTACTTTTTCCCTCCAGCTTGAATTTGGGAAGCCTTTTTGCACAGGAAGGACCTGATGGAGGTCCTGAGTGACAAATTCCCCAAACCTACTTCATGACTCTGGGGGCCAAAGGGACCTGAAATTCAGACTAAAATACTTGACATAGAAACATCTTCCTCTTTCTCATATCCCATCTCACACCTCTCCTTGGGTCCCTTCCCTTCCAGCTCATCTCCAGGATGCAGTGCATTTGTTCTGCCCTGCCCCAAGTGTCACCCCCCTTCACTTTTATTTCATTTCCCTAAAATCAACTCTAGATTCCTCCTGCTTATAGAAGCATGGGTATGTTATCATAGATGCTAAACTTGGGTTAACAACAGCTTTAGGATATATCATGTAGCAAATTCATTCACAGGATTGCATGGGCACAGCTGCTGTAAATGCCATCTTCATTTTAGGATGATATGGAGTATTTGCATACACGGATCATCCATTCCAAACCTCCGCTTAGGGTTCCCTTTAATATATGTGATTGCTTAGTGGATATAAATTAGTGTATTTTTGCCACTGTGGATGAATTTTCATGGGCCTGTGTTTCCAAGAAGGGACACAAACTTAGGCATTATTTCATGAAATAATAATAAGCACTACTGTTTTTTGAATACTTACCAAGTGTCAGGTGCTGAATGATAAGTTTACAAAATATTTTCTGACTTATTTTTTCCTCATGTACTAATATAAGGAGGGGGTGATATAATCTTCATTTATAGATGAAGCACTGGAAGCTTGTCCAAGTTTGTTCTGACTTCTGCGTTGATGGTCTTTTGTCTCAAGTTACAATCCACGCCCAGCCCTTACTGATGTTTCCAGGCATTCAGCCATCTATTTGATAATTATCCTTCTCCATAGAAGCACAGACAGGAGCTGCTTCTTGACTTTGCTGGTGGCTCTTTCTGTCCATGGATGTGAGCCTGAGTTGTGCCTGTGGCGTGATGACCCACAAATGTTGCCTAGGTCCTCATGATGTGCACAGGGCAGCCTCCCATGCTTTCTAGCTGTCCTGCCGTGGTTTTGCTTCACTTGGTTATAGATGTCAACCAGATTGACTGATGAAGAAACATAGTGAAGATGACATTTATAACTTGTCTGAGAGATCCAGGAGAAAGGTGGGTGTTTAGCAGCTTACTGATGTATAAAGACAAAATTCGAAAAAAAAAAACCCAAAAAATCAACTATTACAGGACCCCAGTAGAGAATAACCACATGCTTAAGTTATTGTGTGATCTAGACATGGGGAAGTGTGGACAAATTTGAGAAAGGGAAGTTGCCCAGGTAGCTTTTTTTTTTTTTTCCCCAAAATATGCCCTTTGAAATGTGGCTGGTGGATTCAGTGGTTAGTGTACAGTGTGTACTGTGTTTGAGTCCTGTGTAGACCAAGCTGCTTTTCTGTCTATCAAGACCAAACTTGGACAAACTCTCCATGAGTGCACATGGTCAGGATCCATGTTCAGCAAAATTTTGTCATCAATAAGGTTGGCCATTGCCTTAGTCCATTTGGGCTGCCATAATAAAACATCTTTGACCAGGCAATTTATAAACAACAGAAGTTTATTGCTCACAGTTCCAGAATCTGGTAGGTTCAAAATCAAGGGACCAGCAGATTTGTTGTCTGATGAGGGTTCATTCTCTGCTTCATAGATAGTGTCTTCTGGCTGTGTTTTCATATGGTGGAAGGAGTGAACAAGCTCCCTCAGGCCTCTTTTACATGGGCACTAATATCATTCATGAGGTCTCTGCCTTTATGACCTAATCATCTTCCAAAAGTCTGACCTCCCAAAACCACTGCACCAAGAATTATGTTTCAACATATGAATCTGATGATGGGGGTGAGCACAAATATTCAGGCCATAGCAGCTATCATATCTCAAAAGATTATAATACCCTATTTTTACTGTCCCCTCTCCTTTAACTTCCCTTTGAGGTGTTTCCTCATTTGGTGTCACAAGAAGCAGATCCATTCACCTATTGGGGAGGACTCATTACGGGGGATTCTGAGGTCACTGTCTAAATCTGAAATAGTAATGTTATTGTTCAGTGCACATTGAGAACAATTAAAAAGAGGCACATAAGACAAAATAGAGGGGTAAAGCTGGTTGTAGGAGAGCTTATGTCACCATTTACAGTTTGTGTACTGCTTATTCCCTTATGATTGGACTAGTGTTGAATATATTACTTCACTCTTCTTCTTACATTCTTTCTCATTTTGTAACAGCAAACATAAACCCTGAGCTTTATGTTAGTCATTCATACCTTTTATGCATGCATTTTAGATTCAAATGCCCAGCCCTATTTTCTAAGAGTAGATAGACATTATTTCTTCCTTGATATCCAATGGATGAGGCAGAATTATTTTTTAAAGGTAGCTTCTCCCTTTCATAAACAAATAGATTTTTCCATGTCACAATTACCTGAGGAATCAGGTGGGTAAGTGTGTATAATAGAAATGAAACTCTTTTTTCCTCTCTATGAAATTCATGCCAGTACTACACTCTATACTTCACTTCTGACATCAGATATGGAGTATTTTTCATACCAGGCAATTCTTCAGTTTCCTGCAATTAAACTCAATTCTGGTGCTAGCTAACTGGTGACAACATCAGATCCTGTAGGTTAGGGACTCAGTCCGGAAAGGCTGCCCCCATTTCAGATGCCATTTCCAAGTCCAGTGCTATCTGATTGACTGTCTATCAGAGGTCCACATGATCTTCTCCCCAGGTTTGATAATTGTTAGAATGGCTCACATCACGCAAGAAAAGTTTACTTACCAGATTACTGGTTTATTATAAAAGGATGCAACTCAGGAACAGCCAGATGGAAGAGATGCCAAGGCAAGGTATGAGGGATGGGTGCAGAGCTGTCATGCCCTCTCTAGGTGCACCGTCCTCCCAGCACCTCTAAGTGTTCAGCAACCTGGCAGCTCCCTGAACTCCATCCTTTGGGTTTTATGGAGGTTTCATTACATAGGCATGATAGGTTAAATCCCTGGCCATTGGTGATGGGGCAGGGGATTGAAAGTTCCAACCCTCTAATCAAATATGTTCAAATACTTGATTCCCATGGCAACCAGTCTCTATCCTTAGGGACCTTCCAAAAGTTACTCATGAACATAAACTCAAGTAAGGTTGAAAGGGACTTGTTAAAAGACACTCCTTTCACTTTTATTGTTTGTATTACTTAGGAAATTCTGGGTGCTTTAGGGGTTCTCTATATAATGTTTTGGCCAATGAGGGACTCCATATATGTTAGTGGTGGTCCTATAAGACTATAATACCCTATTTTTACTGTATCTTTTCATTTTTAGATATAGAAGTACCAGTGTTTTACAACTGCCTACAATTTTCAGTTGAATAACATGCTAGACATGTTTGTAGCCTATGAGCAGTAGGCTATACCATACAGCCTAGGCATGTAGTAGGCTGTACCATCTAGGTTTGTGTAAGTATACTCTATGATGTTCACACAAAAACAAAATAACCTAACAACAGATTTCTTAAAACTTATTCCCCATTGTTAAGCAATGCATGCCTGTATATATTTCTTTCTCTCTCTCTCTTTTTTTTTTTTTTTTTTTTAAGAGATAGAGCCTTGCTTTGTTGTTCAGGCTGGTCTCGAACTCCTGGCCTCAAGCAATCTTCCTGCCTTGGTCTCCCAAAGTGGTAGGATTGTAGGAGTAAGCCAGTGCACATGGCCAATATTAATTATTATAAATCAGTATTACAATAATCAACATTGTGGGTGTTTTTTCATCGTCACTTTCTATGCCCCCATGTCTCTGGATTTATCTAGGAATCCAGGTATAAGACAAACAGTTTGTGGCATTTATCAGTTTCCCATTACGCAAATGAGCACCTGTTCCAATTTGAAAAAGCAGACTGAAAAAGTTTTCTGGGCCATGATGAAAAGTGTTCTCTTTCTTCAGAGAAAGCCACAAGAAAAGATGTGTTCACTGTTCTCCTGGGCATTGTCATGTGGCTACAAGGCTTGGAACCACTGCAGCTATTTTGTTGTTATCCAGAGGAAGATGAAGCTCACATATGGAAATCACAGAGAATTCCAGGGATCCAAAACTGGAGCAACTAGGTAGAGTTCATTCCCAAAGCTTGCTCTACCTTTGTATTTTTTATTCTGTAAGCCAATAAAGATTCTCATTCTTTATGCTAGGTTGAATTGGACTTTATCTTACTTTTAGCCAAATTCCTCTCAGTTAACACAGTGCAGAAGCAGACGTAGAATGATTGTGTTCCTGGTGTTTTTTTTTGTTTTGTTTTGTTTTTATGGGACAGAATCTTGCTCTGTTGCCCGGGCTGGAGTGCAGTGGTATGATCTCGACTCACTGCAACCTCCACCTCCCAGGTTCAAGTGATTCTCCTGCCTCAGCCTCCCAAGTAGCTGGGATTACAGGCATGCACTACCATCCCCAGCTAATTTTTTTGTATTTTTAGTAGAGACAGGGTTTCACTATGTTGGCCTGGCTGGTCTCTTGACCTCAGTCTGAAGTCCTGACCTCAGGTGATCCACCCTCCTCGGTTTCCCAGAGTGTTATGGTGACAGCTGTGAGCCACCACACTCGGCCTGTTCCTGGTGTTTGAATCCACTCTGATCATCCAGCTCAGTCACAGAGGTTCACAGCGTCACTTCTGAGACTGCCTGTGATGGTACAGCATTCATACATGCATGCCTCAGGTCATTTTCCCACTGATCAGGCAAGGCACTGTCCTTCTTAGGCAATTCCTACTGTCCAGTGTAAACCAAATATAAAATTATAAGTTTCTCCATCAGCTGGGTGCACCCCTCTTCAGGGCCCAGAGGACCCAAAGAAAACTTGAGAAACTATTTGAGGCAATGATGGGAAGGAGGGGTCAGACATGTTTCATTATACTTTCCTCTTGTTGGAGTTTAGGCACAATTGACCAACATTAACATTAAAAGAGCGATCTTAAGAGTGACAAAAGAGGCTCTTTGTAGCAATAAGATCCCAAATTCCAAACTGACACTGGTACAGCATCGCATGACAGTTAGCAGGCCCTGCAGGAAATCGAAGTATTTTACCCCAAAATATATTTCTTTGACATATTTTAGAAAGGCCCTGCACAGCTGTCTCTTATGGAAGAAATTTGCATGCTGTAGAGAATCTCCTTCCCTTACTAATTTTTTTCCAGAGAGTCTGGCACCTTTTAAAGGTCTAAATAGAAATCATCTGCCATCTATTACCTCTAAGGGTGGCCACCTATGAGATTTTATCTACATAATAAGGCCCTTGGTCTCCATAACCCCTTATCTTAAGCCAGACACTCATTTCTATCAATTGCAGGTCTTTAAATAATAACTTAACTCTTTCAACCAATTGCAAATCTTGGCAAGAAAATCTTTGAATCTACCTGTGAACTGTAAGCCCTCACTTCAAGTTGTCCTACCTTTCTGGATCAAACCAGTGTATACATCACATGTATTGATTAACATCTTAAGTCTCTCCAAAACATGTAAAACCAAGCTGTAACCCAACCACTTTCCCACATGTTCCCAGGACCTCCTGAGGCTATGTTACAGGTCATCGTCCCCATATTTGGCTTGGAATAAATCTCTTCAAATATTTTACAGAATTGGGGTTTCTTTTTGTTAACACTCGTTTTGGCTGCTCTACTTATAAATTGTAACCTCTTTCCCCACCCTTTTCCTTCTTCATCTCCCATACCCAGTCCTGACTTGGGCCAGGAGTGAGTGGCTGACTTACAGGTAATCTGGGCTGAACAATCGGCTTATCTGATTGTGAATCTGATACAGAAATTGTTAGTGAGCAGGTTAACTGGAACGTTGGATGGACTGCAAGCTTGGAGTGGCCATTTTTGTGCCGTGTGCAGAGTAAAGAAAACTTCTGGGCAGAAGCAAAGTGGGACACAGTCTTAGAGAGCAAAGCATCCCGGAAAGCCAGACCTTCTGCCCCTGTTTCAGGTCTCACATGAGGAATGGCCCCTACCTTCCTGCCCTTGAGTTCCAATGTCACTTCCTTAGATAGCTTGGGATGGCTTCTATTTCCTATAACCAAACAACCTTGACTGACCTAAAATGGGGTCATGTTCATCTCAGTTTACAAATGATGCAATCAAAGATGAGAAAGGTTCACCAAAGCTGATTTGTAGCAAGCTGGGATTCAGCCTAGTTTTTCTAACTTTATCATCTTTATTTTTTCCATTTCACTTGCTGGTTAAGTGACCAAGAAAGATCAATTCATCTACTTTATTCCTAAAATATTCTGTGACTGTTGCCCATCAGATATCAGAGAAAAGAGAATTACTCTTTGCTTTGTGACATCCTTGATGAAAATTGAATGGTTTATGAACTGCCACCCTGAAAATTCAGTAGGAAACTGGGTAATGGTAACTATAGGTCTGTATACCTAAGTAATAAAACACAGAGTACCTTCTTTAAATTATTGAGGATTCTGGCCTTGGTAGTGTTGCAAAAATTGTTAATTATTGTGAAATAAATGTCTGCTGAGCTGCACAGCAGAGTGCTCTTCCACAAAGTTGCCCATGTGAGAAGCAATCCCACCGAAAAGGAGCAGATGCCCCCTGCAAGTGTCGATTTGAGACTCATTTGAAGCCACTACTTGTTTTCTCTGTCATGGCATTTTAATACTTATGGCCTGTCTTTTCTGCATGCAAAGCTTCTAAACCTTCCATCTTATCTCAATTGCAGCTGCTCTGGAGAATAACTGCCCTCTTTGGTGGTGACTCCCCCTTCTACCAGTCCCCCAAATTAATTTTAGCATATGACACATAGCCTCCAAATTTAATGAAAATCCACTCAGCCATTATCTGTGTTGTGACAGACAGACTAAAACTTAATTATATTGACATGGATTTGAGGTAATGCTATCATATTTTGCTAGAAAAGGCATCTCTTTATGGGTGATGACAATTAGCAGTCAGATTTTGGAAACAGCCATGGAGAAATATCTGCACAGCAAAATGTCATCCATACCTTTAGGACACCCACTAAGTCAGGGAGTGAATGCCGTATTCATTCACTCAGGCAATCCCACCTAGACTTTGGGTTAATAGCTTTGAAGAAGTATTTCATTACATGTCAGAACAAGGAAAGATTTCTCATAATATTAAGTGTTGTCTTTGTAGTAGGCTATTTCTAGTTCTTTTGGTCTTCAAAGTACTATAGAAGTGGTAAATAAAGTATGTGTTAGCTAGTATCACTACTTTGACTAGATTTTTACAATCTCCCCTCACCCTCATGCCCAAATAAAGGATACTAATAGACTCACTATTTGTTTATTTTTTGAGATGGTGTCTCACTCTGTTGCCCAGGCTGGAATGCAGTGGCACCATCTTGGCTCACTGCAACCTCCACCTCCTAGGTTCAAGCAATTCTCCTGCCTCAGCCTCCCAAGGCACGCACCAGCATGCCCAGCTAATTTTTGTATTTTTAGTAGAGACACGGTTTTGCCATGTTGGCCAGGCTGGTCTCAAACTCCTGACCTCAAGTGATCCACCTGCCTTGGCCTCTCAAACTACAAGGATTACAGGTCTCACTATACTTTAAAGGAAATATTGCATATAGAGGAAGCACAAATGTTAGAAGGTAGTAATCATCGTAGAACCTTTCCCCCACCCTGTCACATCTAATTCTTGTTGGTGGTTTCTAGGAAAAGTGCTTTAGTTAATATTTCACTAGTCTTTCATTATACTCTTATATCTTCCTTTGGGAAGGGTTCTTTTACTCATGACCTCTCAAAGGTAAAGCAGGGATCTTGTCATTTTGAATGTTGGATTGATGCTATCAAGAGTTTTTCAGCTGATAAAGTCTTACAGAAGAGATTACTGCAGGCAAAGGCTCAGGCAAGAGGGTGAGGAATAGATGATAGGAGTTGAATTGGAGGATACTGCTGCAGATGAGAGGAGCAGGATTGAGTATGTAGATCAGAGGGGAAATAACAAGAATGAAGAGAGAGGACACAGTACTGAGAAATATTATGAAGACAGGGGAATGGTTAATATAATATTGCTTCTATTCCAGAAGTTGGCAGATTTTTTTTTTTTTTTGGTATGTGTTAGCTTGTAAATATTTTTAGTTTTGTAGGCCAGTTTCAGTCACAACTGTTTAACTCAGCCATAAAGATCCATAAACAATAACAAATAAATGGGTGTGGCTGTGTCTGATAAATATTTACTTACCAAAAAAAGGTGATTGCTGATTTGGCCTGCAGGCTATCTAATCACTTGTTTATAAAATTTGTACTACATTCGTTGATATATGGTATGCTTGATGCCAAACCCAATTCTTATATTTATTAAAATTTAGAATGAACTAGTATTCTGAAGATTAGTAACTCCCTTTTTAAGCTTTGTGATTTTTTTCATATTTGTCCATTGTTATTTTAATAATATTGTAAATGTTCAAATATGCACATATGGAAGTAAGGTTGTTTAGTACATAGAGTTAAGCTTAACACACTTCTTCCCCATAAAAGAGGGATTTCCATAATTAACTTTAGGAACCATAAACCCTGAAAACAACACTGCAATTCTGTGTGAATGGAGAGCCTGACACTGTACGAAACACTCTAGGAGATTTTTCAAAGTATTGGGGCTGTTTCTGCTCTTGAAGGAACTGTCAATCACTGCAAACACTAATAACAGTAGAAGCCAGTCAAGGCCAAGTGTGGGGCTGCCTGGCTGATGAGTGGCACAGATACTGACTGAGGAAGTTGTGGGAAGCAGGAGAGAACAGGTGGCTGCTGGCTCCTTTGTGTTAGTTGGGAGAGTCCTTTGGTTGCAGGAAACAGAGACTCACACAGGTTAATTCAGGGAGTGAAAGTTTATTAGAAGAAGACTGGGATCACTCCCATTTGCCTGAGCCTCATGAGAACCCAGAGGAGCCCTGCCCCCACCTTAGGGGAGAACTAGAGACACAGTCCAGTGAAGAATCAAGTACCTGGTGGTAGTCTCTTGGTCACTCCACTTACCTTAGGGTTGCACCATAAATGCACATCGGTGGCTTCCTGTGTTTCTGCTGCTTCTCTGATTTTTTTAAAACTTTTATTTTAAGTTCAGGGGTACATGAGGTTTGTTACATAAGTAAACTTGTGCCATGGGCGTTTGTTTTACGGATTATTTCATCACCCAGGTATGAAGCCCAGTACTCAATCGTTATTTTTTCTGCCCCTCTCCCTTTTCCCACCCTCCATCCTCCAGTAGACCCCAATGTCTGTTGTTTCCTTCTTTGTGTTCATGAGTTCTTATCATTTAGCTCCCACTTATAAGTGAGAACATGCAGTATTTGGTTTTCTGTTCCTGCATTAGTTTGCCAGGGATAATGGCCTCCAGCTCCATCCATGTTCTCTCAAAAGACATGATCTTGTTCTTTTTTATGGTTGTGTAGCATTCCATGGTTTATATATACCACATTTTCTTTATCCAGTCTGTCACTGATGGGCATATAGGTTGATTCCATGTCTGTGCTATTGTGAATCGTACTTCAATGAACATTTGTGTGTATGTGTCTTTATGGTAGAGTGATTTATATTCCTCTGAGTATATACCCATTAATGTGATTGCTGGTTCAGATGGTGGCAATCCCACTTTCTGTATCTTGCACTTAAGTTCTCAAGAGAGTTAACGTTATTGGTCAAATCAGTGCAGTGCAGTGAGGGAGATGGGTGGTCTCTTCCAAAGAGTCATACTGTTACTTAGCCTTTTTTCCATCTTGTGCCTTCTCATTACCTTGTGCCTTGTAGTCCTCCCTATCCTGCTTGCAAATGAAGACTCAGGCAGCAGTCTGTCACAAGGGATACTGGGAAATGTAATCTACTAGTGTGTGCAGGAAGAAAGGGAAATGGATTCAGTGAACAACTAGTCAGTCTAAAAATACAGTAAAGTAGGCCTATAGATTATTGTCTATTTGCACAAGTGTCCTTGAACTTACTTTTATTTATTTGTCAAAGAGCCTTACATCTGTGAAATCACTAGGATAAGTGAAATAGAGTTTTCCTCGGCTCATTCCCAAAAAGGAAAACATTGTGGCTAATCAGACACGGAGAATCCAAAATGGTGGTAGGCTTCTCCTCACTATTAAATGTGAGCCAGCACCAATTTATAGGCTCCATGGACTTTTTCACTGCAAAAGAGAAGGAAGCTTTTTCAAACCTCTGTTTTAAGAGGGAAAGCAAAGAGAAGGAAGCTTTTTCAAACCTCTGTTTTAAGAGGGAAAGCAGGAACGTATTGAAAGAAATACACAGTTTTCATTTGTGTCATCTCAACAGCTAGTATTACCCTGAAATTTCAAGGATCATTTCCCATTGTCAGTCCATGTAACCTCATCCTTAGATCAGAAAACACAGCCACAAAGACATGAGTTCAGAATAAGTGTCTTACAAGTCATACAAGAGAAGTAATATTCTATATGATTGAGTCAAGCATGTGGAGACACTGGTCCCAGCCCTGCTAATATCCAATGTGGTTACCTTGGATATGTTACTAAATGTCTGCATTTTTGCTAAAAAATTGAATAATGTGTTTGTTCAAAATACATACAGTACCCAACTTACAATGGTTCAATGCATGATATTTTGACTTTAGGATGCGTTTATCAGGGTATTAAATGTATTTTCAATGTAGAATATTTTCAACTTACAATGGGTGTATTAGGATGTGTCTCATTGAAAGTTGAGGAGCATCTATACATAGCTGTAAAGAAACCTAAACACTGACTGTTGTGTTTTCTCAGTGGTAGTTCTTGGCGATAGTAGTAGGAGAGGTACTCTTGTTCCTTTTTTGTTACCATTGTTAACTCCAAAATGTGCCAGGCCTTCATGGTGGAAGGGTCTAGTGAGACTGGATGCCAGAGAAAACACCTGTGGAACAGACATCTGCATAGCCCTGCCCTGGGCAACAAGACTTTGAATACTTCCTCCAACTACGAGGTTCTAAGGATCTGCATTGATGTTTCATAGGCATGAGTTCTTAAAATTCTGTTCTGAATATGAAACTCAAGATTGGGAAATGAAGCAAGAAAAGGAAAGGATTTGCTTTGTGAAGATTCTATATCCTGGGCAAAGTGGTGGCAGGTTGAGTTGGTCTTCGACTTGCCCTTCATTGAAGGGCTGCCTGGACCCTCTCCTAAGGTGCTCATTCTGGATACCCAGTTGGCGACAACTGTTCTTGGTCCAGCACCTTCTCTAAGTTGACACTTCTTTTTCTTGCTCCCCCTGGCCACTCCCCTGACATGTCTCTTAAGGCTACCTTTAGGTATCTGTGCCTTCCAAGGACAAGCTTTAAGGAATGAGCATACCTCATCTAGAGGAAGGAACTAGTAAGACTCCCTCCCCTGGCTCCAACACTGTTCTGGGCTGTAATAGTACATTCTTACAAGGAGAATCCAGAAACAAAAGTCCATTTATGAGTCTGTGACCTCAAGGAGTAACTTTACTCAAGGTCATTTGAGGCCCCAGGGCAAGGGGAATGGCGGCATGGCAGGCAAGGAGGGGCTGACAGCACGTTGTGCAGTCGAGTTCATGCAGCCACTTCCTGCACAGAAAGACTTCCACTCTGCGGTTGTAAAGAGCTGGCCTTGACAGGGAGTTGCTCGTTCCCCAGGACTTAATTGATATAAGAAATAGCATTACAAGGAATTAATTAGAAGCCCTTGAGTCTTGACAAGAGTTTGTTACAGGCTGATGTGCCTTTTTATTATGAAGCTGGGGAAGGGAATGAGGAGGAGAAGTACGGAGGATGTTAACGATGCAGATGTGAAAGAGATTTTGTAGACAGCCTGCAGAGAGGCCCCTGCATAATGATAGCTCACTCAGAGAAAATTCAGAGACTCTCATGAGTCCTAAGATCACGAAGAAATAAGAACATGAAACAGTTCCTGACAAGTCCCATAGCTGAACTGGAAGAAAGTCAACCTCTTTGCTTATGAAACATCCTGAAGCTAGCGTAAAAGTTAAAGAGCACTTTGCTCTGAAAGAGAAATAGAGGGATTGAATGAGGGAAGGGACATAGTCATTAGGGTAAGTAAAGTAAAACTGGCTTCCCTACAGGACATCAACACGGTAGAAACATCCGGAATTGTCTCTAAGTCTCACTCCTGGGAATTCACGCCACAGGGATAAATCAGATCAATTAGTACTGGCCACCTGGTGGCAGAATGGGGAACAACATGCTGATCTGTGGGCTGGGAGTCTTAATATAGTCCGTATTCACAATAGAAGCTAATTGTTGTAAAAATGTGAAGAGGGGGCGTAAAATATTTCAGAGCAGGGGAAGATTTTTAGCCTAAAAACAACATAATTTTTCACTTAAACAATTCATCCAGTTCAGGATTAGATGATGTTGAGTATAAGGATAATTGAATATAGTAACCAATTCTACATCTTCCATCCATGTGTGTATTTAAAGATTACAATTATTATGCTATTTTTAAGATGTCTGTTCTAGATAAAGTTCTTCCATGAGATACTACTTTTGATGTAATCTGAAGAGTGCTCTCATGCTGGGGGAATTTCAGTGCTGAAAATAGCTTTTGGCCTAGAGTTGAGACCTGGGTAACCACCCCCAGCTTAGCTATGCGAAACTTGGGAGATTGTCAGAAAGTCATTTACGTATCGTGTGGGGATGTTTGTGTATGTGTGTGGGGAGTGTGTTTGTGATTGTATGTAGTGTGTGGGCATATGTATAAATATATTTGTTAAGTTGAAGCGAATACAATAGCCCCCCTCTTATCCACGGGGAATACGTTCCAAACTCCGCAGTGGATGTCTAATAGTACTGAACCTTATATACACTATTTTTTTATACATACCTATGACGAAGTTTAATTTATAAATCGGGTACAGTAAAAGATGAACAGCAATAACTAATAACAAAATAGAATAGTTATGGCCTGGCATGGTGGCTCACACCTGTAATCCCAGCACTTTGGGAGGCTGAGGCGGGTGGATCACCTGAGGTCAGGAGTTCGAGACCAGCCTGGCCAACATGGCGAAACCCCGTCTTTACTAAAAATACAAAAATTAGCCAGGCGTGATGGCATGTGCCTGTAATCCCAGCTACTCGGGAGGCTGAGGCAGGAGAATCGTTTGAGGCGGAAGTTGCAGTGAGCCGAGATTGAGCCATTGTACTCCAGCCTGGGCAACAAGAACAAGACTCCATCTCAAAAAAAAAAAAAAACAAAACAGTCATAACAATATACTGTAATAAAAACTGTGTGAATGTTTATTTCTGAGATTTTCCATTTCATGTTGTTGGACCACGGTTGCCCACAGTTAGCTGAAACTCTGAAAAGTGAAAGCATGGGTAAGTGGGGACTACCGTATGGGCATCCTACATACCTCTCAGGTGGTACTGAGAGAACCCAGCAATGAGTATTGAACACCCTCAGTGAGCTGAGTTCTGGTTCATCCCAATGGAAGGTATTAGAGAAGGATGAACAAAGTCCCTGTCCAATCTAAGTGGTGACTCTAAGACACACATGAAATAATGATCAACAACATAAGTCATCACTTGGCCTCGGCTTTAGGATATCTTAGAGAATACACAAAATAACTTGAACTCAACCCAGCTTTGAGAACTTCTGTGGTGTTAATGCTAGTACCTTGTGTTTCCCCTGCAACACTCAGTCTTTGATGTTTTCCACGGAAATTGCTTGCTATTCCTGCCTCCAGCCATCTCCACAGATGTGTGCACCCTAGTCCCACTCCTTCTCACCAGATTACTTGCTCAAATTATTTCTCGAGTATAGCCCTGTGAAACCCACCCAATCTCTTTGGCTCCCATGGTACATTAACATATATTCATACTCATTTTGTGTCCAAATCTTTGTTTCTCTTTCCTTCCCAGACAGTATTAATAAGCCTGGGAAAAAAATTCTCCCTATTACACCATTCTGTTTTTTTTGGCTCCCTCATCATTAATACCGTAGTGTAATTTGTAGGTATAGAGACAAGAAGATTTCATGTGGGAATGTAAGATCATTAAAATCTTCACTGTGGAGCCAAGGTTCAACCTGGGCTTTTAGGAAGAGGCAGGATTTAACTGTTTGAGGGAGTTAACATATAGTGTAAAACATGGATGTGTTGGGTACATCTTCTGAAGTAGCATCAGGGTATGTATATTCAGGAATTTGCCATTTACTTCACGTGTGAGTATAGTTAGACCTCTGAGGCTGGGTGGCATTTTAGGAGCCAGACAGGTCCATGAATGCCCTTCCCACTGCCCTAAATTCCCTGAGTTCAATTGACAAGGTTGGAAAAATGGAGAAGTTAGCATGGAAGTCGGCTGCCAATTCAGGCAGGTGAAGGAGTTCTAATTCGGTCAGGACACCCACTTTGTCCTATTCAATCTGCCTTCATATTTAAAGGGCCATTATAAAAGTATCCCATCTTCACAAATTCATCTCTAACCAACTGGAACTTATTTTCACTGCAAATGTGATTGATTTTATAGAGTCCTTTTTTTTTTTTAAATCAGGAGTACTTCTAATGCACTGCAGTATTTATTTACTCAGTGACCAGAAAAATTGAGAAATATAGGTTAAAAAAAACTTCATCAAACATTTTTGAAAGTTTCTTTGAAAATGGTAAATAGAGTCAGTTGAGGGAGGAAGGAGGAGGAGCTACTAGATGGCACAGTGATTCTATTACTTTAAAGCATTTTAGGAAATTTCTGTTTTATAAGTTAAGATTCATCTGGGGCCTAGATATAACGTATATATTCATTATGAGCTATACAGGTCCATGAATACCCTTCGTACATTCCTATATATAAAATGCCATATATATGTATACATCTATATCTCCATCTATCCATTCATCTATTCTATTCTATCTATCTATCTATCTATCTATCTATCTATCTATCTATCTATCTATCATCTATGTTATATTTAGGCCTATACATAATTTCTATTTTATAAGATAAATTCATCTGTATAGGGCATTTAACTAACTCTAGGTTAATGATATTCGGAGATTGCCCGATTATATGGCAGTTGGATGTAGAAGTCAGTCCCAAGCACTGAGCCTAAGGATAAGGTTAACTTTGCTGTAGATTAATGCCAGACATTCTTCAAGAATCAAAACTACTTTAGTATAATCTATTGATGGTAGTTAAATATTTTGCTATTCAAGTCCTATTAGTTACCGACTCAAGACTCCTTTTTTTCCAAGAGAGGTTGTTGATTTAATAACTGTCATCCAAAGAAGTTCATCAGCAGCTGAAATCCACAGCAAGTTAAATCATCATGAATCTTAAATTTTAGAAAGAATGTTTTAGCAATATTGAGTGACAAAAGAAAAAGAGTTGAAAACAAAATCACCTTTAAACTTCCGTCAGCTCATTAGATTCTCTGAATGCCATAAAAGAAATAATACCAAGTACAACTGAGACTGGAGAAGATTTTATGATGGAAATCTCTCAGATTCCTTTATTCCAGGAAAATAATTCTGAACTTGAGAATTGAGTGTTTTCTCTCATGGACATTGGATTGAAAGGCTATTGTATCCAAGGATGTTCACTGTGGCATAACTCTTGCTGTTTGCACAACCTGCAAATGATCCAAAGCTCAGAGTTATAATTAAGGACCTTGTTACACCATAAAAGATTTTCAAATTTTAATCTATGACAACCCACACAGCACTCAGGGCTTAAATACTTTATTGACCAGGCTGGCAGGCTGACTCCTCTGTTGGAGCTGGGAGAGTCCTGCTTCAGTTTATCTCTCCCACACTACATATTTGTAGTCATAAATCTTTTGCTAGGCTCTTTGAGCATTAAAAATAGTCTGGCATTGCTGGCTTTCCTTGTGGTACTGTGAAAGCCAAATCAAAGGTGCCGGCCTCCTGTGATCTTTCCATCTTGCGCTGCAGCAGGAAACGTTTACATCTGTCCCAGCCCTCGCTGTCTAAGTGTCAACTCAAACAACAGCATTTCCCACTCAGAGTTTGGCTCCATCTCCCCAGATGCCTCCCTTATCCAGATAGGGCAGCTGAACAGCGGTCTGGCCCGAGCTGTTCCTCTGCCAGCCTGGGTCTGTTCTCTCTTCTCGATGGTGACTCTGGGTGGTGTGTTTTCTTCGTTCCACAGGGATCCCGCTAGATGGAGCAGAATAGCTATGCTGCCACCAGGGTCCGGGCTATGGGTTTTCACAAGGACCACTGGAGGAGAGAGGCGGAGGGAGCAGCAAAGGGCCAGAAACAGTTTCTGGAGGTGTAAAACAGAGGTCGTTTGAATACAGGCCCAAATGCAGATCAGAACTAGGTCAAGAGCTAGAGAGTGACTCCACAAGTATCAGCCAGGTTGTTTAGAGAAGAAACCAACATGTTCAGATAGAATGCTATTTTATGAATTTCCTTCTTCAGACATGAGCATGTTATTTGGTTTAAATTTTTATTTCAGTAGTGAGTAGTAAGAAACATTATGGGGGTCATAACTAAGACATTAAGGGGGAATTCCTGTGTCTTCCTTTTTCTTCTAAGCTATTTTTCTAATCTTTTGTAAAATCAGCTTTATTGGGATATAATTGTTATCTAATAAACTGTACATATTTAAAATAAACAATTTGACAAGTTTTTTTATTTGACAGTTTCCACAAGATAATCATTTCCATCAAGATGATGAAAAGATCCATGATGCCCTAATATTTCCTTGGGCTATTTGCACCCCCTTCACATCCCACTCTCATCTCCAGGCAACGACTGATTTGTTTTCTGTTAGTATAAATTAGTTTGTATTTTCTAGACTTTTATATAAATGGCATCAAACAATATGCGCTCTTTTTGTATTAGCTTCTTTCTGTCAACATGATTATTTTGGGATTTATCTATATTGCATCGTGTATCGATGGTGATGGATGCTGAGCAGCATTCCATTGTGTGGATATACTACAGTTTGTTTATCCATTCACCTGGATAATGGACATTTGAGTTGTTTCCAGCTTGGAACTATAACAAATAAAGCTGCTCTGGCCATTTGTGTACAAGTTTTTGCATGCCTTCATTTCTCTTGGTTAAATATGTAGGAGTAGAACAGCTACTCTTGGGTAGATACCTAGAATAGGTTTATATGAAAGAGTATGTTTGACTTTTTAAGGAACAACCAAACCCTTTTCCAAAGAGGCTGTAACATTTTATATTCCCACTGACTGAGAGTCCCAATTCCTCCACATCCTGACTGGCTTTTGCCGCAATTTCTACTAAGAGACATCAATGCAGCAGCCTGCAGGGCCATCTGCATCAAACGTGGCCTCTTATCTCTGGCCACACATCAAAGAGTCAAGGTTCTGGCTGGACGAAGAAGAAAAACACAGACTGAGGGATATTAATTACCTAACATGAACAGAAACTGTCTATTTTGTTAGCTTCCAAATAACTAAAGAAGAAATTTTGCAGTATAGTGTTTGTCAGAACCATGGTGTAATAAATTAATGTGGATCAAAATTTCTGGCCATTATTATGTAGGAAGAAAGGAAAGTACATATGCTTTGTCTTTCTTTTTACAGAATCCAGTAAATGTTATTTGTAGATTGACTAATATGTGATGTTCAGAGAAAGAAAAATCTACCGTAGACGGCTCTTAACAGAGAGAAAAGTGGTTCTGACCATGGTCATTTAGCCCAAATGCCTAGAGCAGAATTCCCTTCTACCTTTTCTCAGAACACAAGTGCCCACAGGCTCACTACCTCCTGGGGAAGCCTGGTTCTAGTCAAGAGTTTTGTTCATGGAGCAGATTTTTATCTAAGGAATTAGTAACTACTGGCCTGGGCACATGAAGTAACTTAGATGGTCCACATAACACTGCTCAAATAGAACAAGTCCACAGTAAAGGGAAGCTAAGTCAGGCTTCAGACAATAGCACCTCTTTTATTAGGTTAGTGCAAAAGTAATTGTGGGGGGTTTTGCCATTGAAAGTAACGTCAGGAAACCACAATTACTTTTGCACCAACCTAATACTTCTTTCATTTTGTACATCTTAAAATCATACAACTGGGCAGTATCTTAGGGCCATTGGGATCTTGGCTCTGGGGCTTACTTATCCCAGAGCTGACCATCCTCAGCGTGGTGCTCACAGAGAAATATTGTGAGTTTCTGTAGTCATTTCCACATTACACATCTCAACAGAGAAATACGAAAATCCACATGGAAAATCTAGCAGACCTACAAGCGAGAGCCAGGTGGGAGACTCTTCACCTGCCCCGAAAACTAGTTTATGTGCATGTGACAAAGCAGGCGTTTTTATTGTTCAGAGACTAAAACAAACAGAAAATTATGAAGTGCACAAAAGGATTTTCCATGCTGCTGAACCTTGCAAAGTGTTCACAGTTGAGTTCCCCTTTTTGAATTCATTATCTCAAGGCAGCATTTGGTTTGGAAAGCCGGGGCAGCTGAGCTGAAAATGTGTATTGTTATTACTTGAAGTTTCTGAGAATAACCTGCACAGGCTGCAGTGTTCAGAACCAGCTTTGTTCTTTGCAAATTCTTTGTCAATGAGCTCTGTCTCTTATTCGAGTCACTGGCAAACATGAGAGCCTATGAAAAATACTGATTTAGGGCATGTTCCTAATCGTTTGTTTTACTAGGATGTGTTTTGGAAAGCTACCTGTAGCTGAAGTGGTTTTTCGTACTTTCCCTAAAATTGTATCACTTTCCTTTTCACATTCTTTGTTTTGAAATATTTTAACCAGGGGGTGAATATTTAGATCACATCCACAACGAGTCCTTACATAACCACTCTTCTATTAGGTTATTTTCCTTATAGTCCCACAGATATATCATTTGCACTTCTGCCTTCTATGCCTTTCCTCACATATTTTTCTTGCTTTTTCTCATCCCATTCCTGCTTGTCATTCAGTGTGTACATTCCTGCACCTTCTCTAAGACTCATGAAACCATCAAAGCCTATAGGGACCTCTCTTTCCCCTGACTCCCTATGACAACTGTTTTCTGTCCTATTAATCTGACAGCTAATGAGGTGGTGCTTCATGACATCTCTTTTATTTTAAATTCTGAACAACAATTTGAAACTGTGATTATGATTTAACTTTTCTTTTCTTTTTTTTTTTTTTTTTGAGACGGAGTCTCGTTCTGTCGCCCAGGCTGGAGTGCAGTGGCGCAATCTCGGCTCACTGCAAGCTCCGCCTCCCGGGTTCACGCCATTCTCCTGCCTCATCCTCCGGAGTAGCTGGGACTACAGGCGCCCGCCACCACGCCCGGCTAATTTTTTGTATTTTTAGTAGATACAGGGTTTCACCGTGTTAGCCAGGATGGTCTCGATCTCCTGACCTCGTGATCCACCCGCCTCGGCCTCCCAAAGTGCTAGGATTACAGGCGTGAGCCATCACGCTTGGCCTATGATTTAACTTTTTACCTGTTTATGTCTTGCCTCTCTAAGTAGATTGGGCACTCCTTCAGATCGAGGGCTACCTGTTTCCCCCATTTAGTGCCCATCTCAGCATCAAATGCTTGCTGATTTCAAGACCCAGTTTGTGAATGGTCTCACAAGAGTTTATTTAATGGGGCTGGGAAGTCAGGGAGTTATTGAAAAGCAGAAATAAATTGCTGTTAATTGCTACTGTTTGCAATTTGCTGTTGGAAGTAGCAAGGTAAATGTTAGTGCACATATATAATACAATTGTATTGATTAGATTGTCTTTTTCAAGGTTATTGTTGCAATTAAATTGACCTTTTGCTGGTGCAGAAATAACTTGTTTAATGAAAACGGAACAAATGAATTGGGCATAACTTGAATATAGAAAATAATCAGAGCATTGGATGTAGGTCTTTGTTAAATCACTACAAAGGCCAAGTATGGACCTGTTAGGTAGTTGTGCTCAAATGAATAAATAGCTCTTAGGAAGCCAAAACCAAAAGCTAGATGGTGGTGATGTCATAATACCACACACAGGACATGTCATAAATTTGATGTTGCTCTCTACAGCTCACTGAACATTGAGGGATCCTCTTGGGTGCATTAGGCATGATGCTAGATCTGGAATCACTTTGCAAGAAGTAAGCACTGTGCAAAGGAAAGGATTACTCAGGCACTACTTCTGGCATCTGCACATATTCCCTAGCCTTAGCTCCAGGCCACTTACATTAACTGGTTAATTGCAGAACCTCTGAGACCCTGAGACACTAGATTGTCTAAGATAAGAACCAAGGCCTATGGTACCTTAGTATGTCCTTGGAAATACAATTCCACTTATCTCTGCCCGGGATCTTACATTCCAAATGGGAAATATTTCACTGAATACCTCGGATCTTTGGTGACCATCTCCTCCTTGATGGAATGTCATTTAGTGAGTTTTGTACTGTGCCCAGCACCATGAGGCAATAAAGAATTGATAAAAATGAGAAAGAACCAATATAAAGGGGGTACATTGCAAGGGAAGGATGGAGAAAGCTTTAAGATCTTGATGACATTCAAAAGCTCTTCTAAAGCTGCAGACAGTTCAAATAATGAAGATGAGAATGAGGTGCATAAGCTGATCCCTGCTGATGTCCAATAGGGACAAGAACATTAAATTGGGAAGCTTTGGACTCCCTGTTTCCAATAGAACTCATAATAACTGTGTTTGCTGTACCACTTTGACCAGTAAATTTAAACCTCTCTTTCCTGGCCTATGAAAGGAGAAGATTGGAGCAATTAACCTCTCAGACATCTTCAAGCCTTACCATTCTCTGTAATCAATTATCCCAGACCTCCTGTGTGAACCTCCCCCACCTGGCTAACTTGGAACTGACTGCTGACCACTACTTACAGACCTTAAAGGATGTCAGTGAGCCAGACCGGTAGCTTATCTCCAAGTCTATCCTTTTGGATGGAGGAGATAGTGCCATGTCTTCTGCTTTTCTCTCTCTCTCTTTTTTTTTTACTTTTCCTAATCAGAACCTTCTACCTCCTCAAACCTTATTTTTCCGTTCTTCTCTTTTAGAATTCTCTGTGCTATCTTTCTTGGGTTGTTTACGTCCAACTTTCAGATCCCTTCTAAATGAATTTTTTTTGGCATGTACAAAACACTCACCCATAAGCGTCTGTAACTTAGATTATGTAGGTGGATATCCAGGATTTAATAAGGCCTGAAGTCTGGAGGAAAATGGAATTAGAGGAACTAAATAGATTCTTATATTGGTTGGATACCAGAAACCCAGAATAAATATCCCAAGTGGCCTTACTCTGCAGGTTATTGAAATCTAGAATTTCTTACTGAAGCAATCTGCATGTTAGAATTCTAAAAGCCCTTTAAAATTGGTACCTCTATCATTTTTCTTTTCTTTTTTTTGTGGAGGCAGGGGGCTCATTTTTCTGGACTTTGAAGTACATAATGGGAAGTTTGGCTATGCCTGTGCCCTGTCTCTTTGAGGTTTGGACTAACTAATGGGTGTTCCTGTCTGCCTTTATTATTTAAGAAACTCTCTCACCATTCCTGTCACAGCCTCTTTTATGCCTGGCCTAGTGAGCAGAGGTTCATCTTTCAGTCGGTTAGCAAGCTTTTGTCAAGATAGATGGAATTTTAGACTTACTCTGAAGTGCGGTCCCTCTCCATCTGCTTTGGAAACAGCTCACAAATTCTTCTTGTTGTTTCAGATGTGATCATCAATCTCCTGCCAGAGGAAATTAAGAACTGTTATTTGTTTGTTGGGCAGGAGAGATTCCAGAGTTTTGACCCCTAATTCATTCCCTACTCTTTGTGCTTTGGCTGTAACATCTAACTAAGGGTTTGCAGGGTCGTCTTTTATTTCTTCAGATTCATTGCATTAAAAATTGTTTTATCCCATTAGTGTCTCATTTCATCATAGTTATTAAAAACAAACTCAGCCACTTTGTAGCCCAGTTTTGTCTGCCGTCTTCCATCCACTGTGCTGCTTCCCTGGAGAGTCCGTCTCTCAGCAGCTGCAGATTGGATCATTGAGGCCTTAACCCAGGAGAGATGCCATCTCTCTCAGAGGTGCTGGCTGTAATTGGCTGGTCCCTTTGCCACTGTGGGTGGTAGCAAATGTGTCTCTAGGACATAAAATATTGGTCCTCAGAATGTAGAGAGAGAAATGGCTAAAGGCCCAGTTTAGCAGTGAAGCAATGAACTTTAATTATTTTTTAATTATTCAGTAAGTTAAGAAAATGTTTGAACTTCGGATCTTACTACCATTGCTACTGATGAGGAATAATGGAGGTGAAGGAGTATTGTTTGATAAAAGTGGAAATCCATATAATTTACATGCTGAACATTGTGATTGCACGGTCAGGTGGCAGAGCCTGATTTACTTTTCTGATCAGGGTTTTAATAGAAAGAGTCTGCAGTGCGCTTCTCTCCTCCATCATCAGCAGGCTCTTCCAGAAGAAAAGGTGATGATGTGGTTTCATTTCCACAGCATGCTTTTATTTCTACAGAGAGTAACCTGGAAGGCAAGGCAAACCAAAACACAAAGAGAGGGCCAGAGTCTATGTTTGACACTGTTATTCTCCTTCTTTTATTTATCCTTCCTCTGACCATTATGATAGAGTTCTGAAGAACCTGCAGGGGCATTGAGACCAGCTCCTCGTTGCATAGGGCATTCAGGTGGATTACTCAACATCACTGAGCTTTTTATTGATAGTTGGAGAGCCAGGATTCAGGCCTCCTTACTTCCCTTCCAAGCTTCATCCCCAATATTGTTTTGCGAAATGAGCTCTTAGGGAATGAATGAAAGACACTGGCATACTGTTTACCAAGCGGTTAATAGCGTAATCATTGTAACCACTTATTGAGCATGTACTTTGTGCCTGGAACTTTCCTAATGCTGGAAGATAGTTTTAACTTAATCTTCACCAACAAACTGCTATTACTATATTCATTAAAAAAGAAGAAGACATTGAGGCACAGTGGGTTTGATAGGTGGCTCACGGTCACACAGTTGGTGCTTCATAGATTGGGAACTCAAGTCCTGATCTGCGGGATTCTAAGATACATATTTAAAACTATTACATTCAGCTGCCTGTCAACATCCTGGCATGTTAGACATTGTTGTGATCCATGTGCATGCAATTTCATAGCCTGGTTTTTTTCACTAAGCATCCCATGTTATGAAAAACATAGCATACCTGTTATTAAAAATTCTTCATCATTATTATATTTATAGCTTAATATTGTTACTTCTGATATCTTGCTTCATGTTATCTGTTCTTTATATTTTCTTAATGTTTTCTCTCTGTTCTTTTTCTGTTATTTTCTGAAGCAATTTGCAACTTATATTTAACTGATTATGAATCAAAAGAATTGAATCATGTTCCAGCCCCTCCTCCCATATATACAAGATGGAATCATTTGCTTCTTTGTTTCTTTGCCTTGCCCCGTTTCTTAGGCCCTGTGTCTTTAACTTGAAGCTCAAAGCACTTTTTACAACTATATTATTTCTGACACAGGATACACACACACATTTGTAGATATATGGATGGGGGGGGCGGGAGAGAAAGAGAGTGCGTGTGTATGTGTGTGTGTCTTGAAATAAGTTGGTGACATGTTAATTGGAATGACTGTAGGGAATCCACATGGAGATGCCCAGGAGACCAGCAGCTCAGGGGTCAAGTCTGGCTCATAGATACTGCTTTAGGAGTTATTAGCATATAACCAGGAATTATTAGCATATGATCCATGTAAGTCTGCAGAGATGTTTCAGGAAGTAAATGCAAAGATAGAAAAGAAGCGGGCTGAGGATGGGAGTCTAGTGAAGACCAACATTTTAGAGACCTGTGATAGTGAATGAGAATAAGGAGTCAGAGAAGTCAGAAGAAAATTAAGAGAAAGGGGCTCCATTCAATGGAGCAGAGGGTTCCAGGAAGGTGGAATGTTTTGGAGAACATACTTGGAGACTGCCTTCTGGATCTGATGCTATGGGCCAGTGGGGAGGTTAGTAAGTGTCATTCCATTGAGATAATGAGCATGCAGGACACAGGGCTGTGGCTGAGGAGAAAATAAAAGGTTCAGAGGCAGCCTGCTTCCTCTCTCCATGCTGAGCTTCTAGTTCTGGCTCTAACACTAGCATTTAGTGACTTTGGGCAATACTTTATCTTTCTGAACCTAAGTTTCCTAAGCTATACAATTTAGGGAAATGGATTACAGTTGTCTAAATACACTCCAATTCTAATGCTATGCATACTATGATATTGGTAGGTATTAAACTCTCCCCAGACACCCAAGACAAAGACTTCAAGGGGAAACATTAACTGTAGAGTAGTCATCAACTTATGGGCTAAATGAGTCTTAAGGGAGGTCAAATATCTGACCTTCTGAAAATTGCTGTTGTTATCTATACCATTTTTATACTTTAATTTTTGTCATGAGTGATGAGTGTACCCTTTTAATATCTCCTCAATGGTGTTTCTTCCCACACGCTTATGGACAATTTTAAGTAAGTCCTTAGTAGCACTGATTCAGGGCTTATTAGAACCCACATCTTGGTGTCCATCTAGTCCATGTACGAACTATGTCTGGCACCCAGCATGTTCCTTAAACTTTACAAATTGTTTTCTCCTTCTTTGAAATGCCATTTGTTAAATAATGATATTGAAAGCAATAATCAAATTGGTACCACAGAGTGAGTTTGCTGAAATAATCAGTCTTGGCATTCATTCTTGGTTTGGTGTTCTACCACTCCAATCACTGGCCTCTGTTCAGAGGCCCCCACCAACTTCCCAGTTTGAAAAATGGAAATCCATACGAAGAGGGGGACCTCAATGAAACCCTCCTAAACTGTGTAATGAAAAAGGAAGGCTCTAACGGGCTCCCATGGAACCAGTTAGGGTGATGACTCCCATTACATTATAAAGAAAGCCAACCAAACCAAAGATCCTAACTTTCTACAGGTGATATAACTTCTCCTAAATCTAGCCACGATCTGATCCATTTGGCTCTGGCTCTCTTTGTTATTGGATGATTGTTCATTTCTGAATTGTTGGAAGGCTAAAAACAAAAACAGGAAAAAGAAAATGGCAGACAGCAAAACCTGCTTTGGGCCCCGTATTAATCCAGTTACCTGAGAAGTACTACCTACAAACACTTAATTAAGAGTCATTGGAGCTAACGGCTTTTCCTCTTTCTGGTGGAGTCTAGCCAACATTTACCAGAAAATTGCCTTCACATTTTAAAATCCCTATTCTATTAATAAACTTGTAGACAAAATTTCAGCGTTTTAAATGGCTGCAGTTTTAGTTATTTTAATTAATTTTCAGTCAAAAGTTGATTTAATCCACATTATTGCTTGCAAATTGTTAAATGTTGTTTGTATAATAATCAACCTTTTAAAACTTTCTAGAGTCAATTCCTCTGGGCAAGCTTCAGCATGTTGCTTAGACCTCTATTATAATACTTAAAACATCCTATTAGATATTACGAGAAGTTATTTACATATCTCTATGCTTAACTATTTTGGGAGCTCTTGAAGGAAAAGGATTAAGTCTTATTTATTTATTTATTTATTTATTTACTGACCCTCTTAATATCTGGAACAGAACCTTGCACATAGTTACTGCTCAATAAATATTTTCTGGATTACTAAACTCTGAGGAGGGGTTAGTATTAAGAAGATAATTTAAATACTTATCCTTATGGTTATATGCCTAATTCTTTATGTCTTTACTTTTCTGTTTAGTGGCACCATTTATTCCTTGCTTTGTGAGGTGCTAGCTAGAATCTTTGCTGTGTAATGCTTAGTTCTTTAGAAATTCAAAGTTCTTGGCTCAGCCTCTTGGGTTGTCCTGCCTTTTATAGATGCAGTAAATCTGATCACCATCAAGGGCTGTTAAACAACATGCAGTGATAAAAATAGTTCCCTTTGCTGACATTAGGTGTTTTCTAAAACAGCTCGATAAATTCTGGTCAACAGAAACTCTTTGTGATTTCAAAAGTCGGAAAGTGAACTGTTGACATGGATCTGGGCAGATGGAAAATAAATTGCCCTGTAGTTGCTCAGAAATATGTCCTAGGTGCTTTTTACCATGACTAGTGGTTGACTGTGCCTTCACTCGATGATGTTATAATAGAAGTTATGCAAGCTTACGAGGTTACAAGAGGACTTGTAGGAGGCAACTTGTTTGCAAGGTGATGTATCTGCAGGAGGCGTAATGGGTAGGGTGAGTGGGAGTGGTAAGTTGGTGAGTTTTGCAAAGAGCATTGATTTTAAATTTCATTTATCGGGTTCTTGGGAAGGGGGATGGTGATATTGGTAATTGCAACAAAGAAACCCTGGCTCTAAAATAAGGCCGGGAAGCAGTAGTAGCAGATGTAGATCTCTTTTCCCCCTTACTTTCTACTCCAGTCTTTCCTGCATTTAGCAAACTTCACTCCTCAAACTATACTTTCACATCACCATTATCTTTATTGCCTATTATATTAACCCCAACCCAAAACAAGTGGAAAAATACACCAAACTGGAAGTGCAGAGGCCAGGTACCTGGTTTCTTTCTGTGTCTACCCAGCCAGGTAAAGCTGAGCAAGTTTCATAACCTTTCTGGAGCCATTGTCTCTTCTTGAGAAGAATCAATTTGCACTGTGTGATATCTAAGTACATTTACTAAGACATCTCAATTTTCAAGCCCTTCTATTTCTCATGACCACCCTGACTTTTTAGACTTGTTTCCTATTAGTTCTAAAACAGGGTATATCCAGATACGTAACTTTGTACCTGCAAATAGTTCTTAAAATAACACTTAACCTTTGTGGTGGAGCCTCGACTCTTTAGTTCTATGCTCTCTCATCTTGCATGTTCTCATCTTCCTTACCTTGCAGGCCCTAGGAGGAATTGAGCTGCATTCCGATCTACCTGCTGTTCTTTTGCACTGGCTTCCTTTTTAATGTGTATCTCCTTCACCTCTCATGCTCCCCAATCCGCTCTCCTCAACCTTTTTTTTTTTTTTTTGCAAACTTCCTCAATCAAAATCTCTTCTTTCAAGATTTGATTCATTATCATCTCTTTGAGGACACAGTATAAGAGTGATAGATTCTGGAAGCATCACTGTAGATTGAATTTACTAAAGCACTTTCATGATAATAAAGAATTATAGGATTCTAGTCCCAGATCTGCCACAAACAACAAGGCCATTAGCCACTTTGGGCCTCATTCTCCTACTTTTGTATAATGGCATGGACATAGGGTTGGGGGTTGAAGTTTATCAGAGAATGTATATTCTCAAACATTTTCACGGGAAGGTAGAGCATATAAATAAGTAAGATAGGTCTGGGGTAAGATCATAGAGAGTGCTGAAGACTGAAAAGAAGCATTCCATTTTTTTTTTTTAAGTAATTTGCCTGCCGAGCCAAACATGCTTGCCAGTTGAATTCGCATCCTAGGCCTCTGATATACAGGTTATGAATTTGGGGGCCGTTGTAGTGCCTTTTCAATCCAATATGCATATTTGTTCTTCAACTCTATCTATATCTCTATTAGATTACATTACAATATTGTATGTTAACAGCAATTTTTTGTAAGTTTTTTTCTTAACCTGTTTCATCTGTTTTGACTCTTGACTCATATATTATGTGCATTCTTTATTCATTTTATAAGCCCCTATAACACCTACCACATGCTTCTGCCCACACTGATTCTCAGAAAAAGCTTGCTGAAATTTGCATTGAAGAGGGCTAGAAACTAAAAGTTGGAAAGACTGTAGAAAAAATAAGAAAGAAAGGATGGAGGAAAAGTATTTGAAACAGAATAAGAAACCACTGTAAAAGTGTAGCCAAGGTATGGGGGTGCTGGTTCAGGAACTCTGCACAGGTCTGGCCCTTTGAGCCACATCAGAACACAGGTTTCCAGAGCTAAGCTGAGCTAAGGGTGGTCTGACCTAGTGTTTCCCAAATTGTGGATCCTAGGAAGAACCTTTTTATTATCATAGCTGGCCATTTTGATATACATTGGAAAAGTTGCTTTGTATTTTAATGACTGTTAGAAAAATACTGATTTCCCATTTACAGAAACAATGGGTTTTTCTTACTAAATTTAGAAAAGCATTAAATAATAGGTAGTGTATAGATTTAACAAAGTCATGAAAATTGTATTTAAATTACTAAGTTTGAGGAAATTCCTTTGTTTTTCAAAAGAAGAAATTGACCTGACCAAGATCACACAGTGAGTAACTGGTAGAGTTGGGCTACATCTCAAATGAAAGAGACAGAACCTGGGTACTGGGTGCTCTCACTCTCCCTGTGAGTTGTATGGGTTTCATATTCCTTCTCTTACTCTGCTATTCATGCAGAAATTGAACATAATGAGCTCAAGCTTCTAGGGTTATCCTGAGCAGGTCCAGGGGGATGAATGGGTCCTGACATGGCAGGAATCCCAGAAATGCATGTCTCCTCCACATGTTACCCACCAGCCTTCCTGTGTCAATAGATGTTCGTCTTTCCACTGATCTGTGTTTGAGCAAATTGATTTCCCAATCCTTTCATGGTTAGCAGAAATTTTAGATACATCTTACATCTGTGTTATTCTTTCAAAATAATTTCACCCACAGTATCTGTTTGAATCCTCATATGAACCCAGGAGGTTAAGAACAGAACGTGTGATTATCCCCATTTTCCACATGAAGAAAGCCAGTGCCCCATGGTAATACAGTGATTCCATACAGGCTCTGGTGCCTTTCTCACAGCTCACTGCTGTTTCCTCTTTTTCCTTTCATAAAGAATGAAAGAAAAAAAAATGCACACTGATCTAAATGAGCTGTAATTGCTGGGCTTCAGTCCCATATTTATATTTTATAATGCTGATTTCTTTCAAATAGATTTGTGAGCCTTGTCTGTAATGAATTCTCCCAGGAGATAAATGACTAACTTGTTTCAAAGAGAAAATTTGTCCATCAAACTCCCGGGCCTTGTCTTGAGATTCAGTACTTCTCTCCTACCCCAACTTTGTTTATGCCATGTCTGAATAAAAGATCCCACATTTCCCTGAGATAAAAATAAGTTGAAAGAAAGCTATATTGGTGACCTAAGAGTTTCCTATTGTTCCAGGAAAGGATGAAAGGACAGATTTGTTTAGTTGAAATGTGTGTGTGTAATGTGTGCGTGTATCCTTACCCCAAAGTGGTATTTTACATTTATGAACTCTGTTGGCTTCACAGGAATCACGTGCTGTTGCCATTGTCTTTTAGTATCCAGGAAAATAAATACAGGCCTATTTAGGACTGCATCTTCCTGCCACCCTTCCCTCTGGCAGGTGGAATATTCCCAAGAGCTTTAGACTACTGCTTATGCCAACTTTTTAATACATTTGTGTCAGCAGTAATACTGCTTTATTAAATGAAGCTGTTTCATTGTGGATAGGGGATGTATTAAATGCAGCAAGCCTTCTAATCACAGACAGCCGGCACAGCCCCACTCTTGGTAGCAGGTTACCAGCCACTCTCCCTTTATTAATGGGCTTCCTTTGTCAAAGGAGGGAATGCAGCATCTTCAGAAACCCATTAAAAGGCACAGCCTTTTGTTGCTGCCCTCAGCCATACCATGTGAATTCAGTTTTCCCCTGTATCAGGGGAAATTCGTCACAAAAATATATACATGGGCTCTATCTAGCCAGCAACACTCCCTCATAGGCTCTATATTTTTCAGTCTCACACCAAAGTCCACTCACTGATGGGTGTGTTCGTAGCTCCTCTGTGCTGCTTTCATCTCCCTGGATGTTGAGACAGCCGTGGCACATCTGAATACAAAATCAGTAGAAACTATGATAACATGGCAAGAAAATAACCTCTCTTTTCCAGAAACATCCAGGATCCTTCTAGAAATCCTTTGGAACTTTGTTGCTAACTCATTTGTTGCACCATCTAGGGAAAAAAAAAAAATCCCTACTTCTGGATAAAAACGTGTCATCAATTCAAGTTTCCTCCACTTGGGGGAGTGACTCACACCAGCCCTAGAAAGCGGTCATCCAGCCTTCCACTTGAACAACTTCAGTAAAGCAGAATCCCTCAGATCTTGAGGAGCACCAGTTCATCATTGCAGCGATCTGGAATGTTTCATACATGCTTTTTTATGAAGCAGAAACTTCAAAATTTTGCTGAAGCCAGATATAGGACAGATTCTAGCAAAGTTGTAGGTGAATGAGAATTTCACAGCTTGAACAACAAGAACTATTAATACATGAAGCAGCAACTGAATGAATAACACCATTGGTTCATCTCTTCTGGGCACTTAGTAGAAGCTGCTGTGTCTAGAACACTCACTTGATTCAAGAGGAGTTCAGCTCACCATTTTATTGGGGCTTCATTTTGTAGGAAGGATGACCTCACTTTAACCGTATCTGTGAATATGACCCAGTGTTTCCTCTTTAGTTAAAATCGACGTATCATGTTTAAAGACCGTCTTTTCACTCTGGAAAGTTCTGAGGATCCAGGTGCACCATTACAAGGGCATTTTAGTCTTCAGTGCAGCACTGTCTTACCTCTTTTTGCTTCTACTTCTTCTTACCTACCGTTTCTCCTTCTTATGAATTTTGAGATAGGTGGTTACAATTTAAAAATATGTAAAATATATGTATATAAATACATACATATAAATATATAGTAGATAATCATTTAGAGTCACGTATCTTAATTGTTAGACCCAAAGCCACTCTATATTGGCTGTGTTGCACTCAGCAAATCGTTTTGCTGGTTTTTAAAGAGAATAATAATCAGACCTACCCTAGAGCATCACCACAGGGAACAAATTTTCAGATGACACATGTAGTAAAAGGACTTTTGAAAATATAAAGAACCCCGTGAATGTTAATGATTGTTTCTGCTGTGAGAAAGGGCAGACAGAATAAAGGACTTTTCATCATATTCTGAGGCCTGGGTGTAGCCACCCTGATGAACGCAGTGCTGGAGAGAGGCTGGAAGGTAGATCTCCAAGGAGAGTTCCAATGAATGTGGGATTCATCAATCCATGGCTGGTGTGTTAGTGTGCACAGTGCAGCTCAGTCCTAAACCATTCATGTGGATGTGATTATTTTCTCCTCAAGCACTCGCGTTCTGGTATATGGTGCAACTCTGCCTTCGGCATTCTGTCAGGAATAAGCAATAATTGAACAAGGAGGCCAGATGTTAGTGTCCATGAATACAGAGATGCTCATAGGGAAGTCTACACTCAGGCAATCATCAGTGCAGTCGATTATACTGCAACTTGCTTTCCGAATTTTATTTGTATTCAGAAGGCAAGACAAGCATCCCAAGAGTGAGGAATCCTATCTGTGGTCAAATTTAAAATTGTCACATACAGTTGTGAAGGTTGCATACTGCACAAAGTAAGGGTGCATCACACACACCCTGGACATTAGAGAGTTGTATATTTATTATGACAAATTCCTGAAGTGTGTGGTTTTAATAATCTAACATTTCGCAATATGTTTCTAACAGATGGATGTAAAGTAAGGTACTGTATGGGCTAGCTAAAAGGGTAAATTTTTCTTGCTTTGAAGCATTTTATTGTTCTTTATGTGAGCTCTATGTGTGAGCTTTTCCTATCTTGGGCAGAATGACAGTCAATTCTTCTCAGACTGAAGTGAGCAAAACTTCCTTTTAAAAATCTTCCAATCTTAAGAATCTCAGGTTATTTTTTTTGCACTTAGGAAGCTTGCAGCTGTTCCTAAATAAAAGCAAATTTGTTATCTGAAAAGTCAACTTAATTTGTGCAACATTTTTTCTGCAGATCCTTGTCCTAAGGGAAGTAGAAGACAGCATCCTGGAACACACAACAGTGCAAAGTAGAAGCTTTATTTATGTCGCACACTGTGAGGGGCATGGCAAAGTGTGGAGATGGGAGTGAGATTATGGTATTGCATTGGAGTCGAGACATATACTCAAGCTAGGGAATGTTCCACTGAGCCGTTGATGATAAACAGACTGTCTCCCTGTTTCCAGAGGCAACAGGGAAATTGAATATTTTTCACATGCAATTCTGCATGTTTGAGTACTGCTTCAATGGAACTATCTGTAGGGAGCATTTCACAGGCATCAAAACCATAACTGGCAGGGAAGGTAGAAGGAACTCACATGTTAGACACAACCCTGGTAGGAAGGCAGTTGCTGATGGAGCCTGGATTCCTCTGCTGGACAAAGGGACACATATTGAGTTTGGCAGGACTACCAGGATTGGCAGGACCTTTGGTGGAAAGGACTCTGCTCTTACCGCCTCACTTCCCAGAGACATGGTACCTCTCCTAAATGTTATTGACATCATGATTAAGTCTACTTCTACAGAGAAGGAGGCCCCCATTTAAAAAGGAGAAGTGCTTTGGATAATGTCTAGCTAGTAGAATTATCAGCGTCAAGGTCAGAACTGGGTAGAATTCAGGGTTTCTGAAACCCTGTCCCAGGCTTTATGTTGTTCATTCCAGGAGTGATTAACTCATGGCCCTAATTAGATCCTCTCTATTTGGGCAGGAACACTGACTCTTGATTTTGAGGTTCAACAGTGTCTAGATACTGGGTAGCTGCTATAAGTAGCATTATGTAATTAGACAGCCCATTTGGGGACATTTCCCAACTAAGACATGATCCCTAACATTGACCGCATTTATTCCACTGTTCACTGAATGTCAGGGTTTTGAGAGGATGCAAGCAGAGCACCAAGGTGAGGAGACGGAACTGCACAGAGTAACTGGGGCTTTTGACATCTGCAAGGCCAAACCTCCTGCAGGGCCTTCAATTCCACCTGGATGCTTGTCCAGCCGCTGATGATGTGCAGTGCTGAGGGAGGTCACAGGAGCCCCTGAGCTGCCTCCAGTAGTGAGCTGTCGTACATCCCTCTTCACAATGACCTTCCTTCCTGGCACTGTGCCTCTCCCGCAGTCCTAAGTGGCCCGTTCTGCCCCTTTTCCAGAAGTCTCGGTTCACTCACCAGAATCTCTGTGGATCCCACAAGGTGTTCCTGGGACATAAAGCAACTCAAGAATCTTCTTTGCTACAATGTTGTCTCAATCAAGACATCTAATCTGTTATTTTCAGCCTTGTGTGGCAGAAAGAGGAATTAAGCTATGATGTAGAAGATATAGGTTTCAGCCTTTGTTTTCTCATTCTTCAACTAAGTTACTAAGTAATAATGGACAAAGGATTTACTTCTTTCCCTTTACTAATACTTCCTCTGTCTAAGTTACAAAGCTGATGGGAGCATTAAATGAGATTGTGGCTGTGCAAATGGTTTGAAAATTAAAAGGCGGGTTTTATAATCTTGGACCACAATATGGCCAATAAGAATAAGAATAACTGCCACCTCGTGAGCCCTTAACTATGTTCCAGGTACAGTGTTGATTACTTTTCACACTTTATCTCTTTTAATCATCATAGCAATCCAATGAGCTTGGTACCATTATTATTCCATTATTTTCCAACATTATTGTGAAGAGTTCCAATAGTTAAACATTTTCATAGTATTTCAATTATGTGACAAATCCAGTATTCAAATCTTGACTCAACCCTGAGCCTGCACTCTCAACCGTCATTACTACACTGTTCCTCAATGATGTAGCAATTAATAATAACATTAATAAACAACAACCTGGAAGATTGATGTTCTTCCGTTAATCTGACAATGAAGAAAGATGGCAGAGGGTCAGCTAATAAGTGTATATTTTGTAGAAATTGCTCATGGAGCCATAGCACTATTTCTGAAGGACATTAATATCCAAAAATATCTCATTTACTGGTATCTCGAACTCTGTCTTTGCCTGGAGGGTCTGGGATGGTTTGACTGAAATGGTAAGATCTTTTCTAGTCCTAATTCTTGGTGCTTGCACAAAGTCGAGGCTATATCTGTTTATTTGCACAAATTGAAGGAACCTCACTTCTTATTTGGTTATTTTGTTGTTTTGTTTTTCAATGTGTGGCTTTCAGGTAACAGCTATGACCTCACTCACATAAACCAATGGAAGAATGCAGACACCAAGATTCATGGATAGGCCAGAGACTGAGAAATTGTCAAGTTCTCAGAGCAGAAAAGATAAGCCGAGTGTGTATGATAGCAAAGAGCAGAGCCAACCCACATTGCATGTTAAAATAAGCTCCATCTTATCTATTTTTTGTGGGAATACAAAGGGTTAAGAAAGAAGTCAATTGATAATTCATAATTGAATTACGCATTTGAGGATGTATTCTTTGAGTTGTACATTTTTTTTTCCACCAAAGCAATCATCGTAAAATATTTAGGTAACATTTGTTACCTGCCAGGCCAAGTGCAAGTGCTAGGATCCAAATGTGGAAGGATAGACCTAGTCTCTACCCTTATGGTGCTGACAGTGTAACAATCCACCTAAGTACCTGTTGGCACCACAATGATAGTCAGACTCTGCACAGTTCTAAACATTTCCAATGCTTGCATTTTGATCCTTGGTTGAATTGCTTGACTTTAGGTTAATTGTTCAAAACAGGATGCAGTAGTTGCTTCCCGGTTCATACATAAATATGGCTCTCCTCAGGTGACACATATACCTGTTGAGTTAGTAGAAAATTTAGATGTGTATTTGCTAACTTTATTTTTGTGTGTGCAAATGTCAGTTCAAATTTTGCTGGTCAAACACCCCTCGTAATAGGCTTTGGTAATTTAGCTCCTAGGAATGGCTTGGTTACAGAACCCCATAAAAGTTTATTGACTTCTGCTTGCTGGGTTAGGTTGTAGGTTAGAATGTACCTCAGAAATTAGCTTCATCCAGTTTAATGACTTCATTACAGAGCAGTTTGCGTGCTCTCAAGCACTGCGTAATATATTTTTTAACACCAGTTTGTAGCTATCTTGAGCTATTTCTGTGTAGTAGGAGAGGGGGGTTTCACTTGTTTAAATGGCCAAAATAAAAAATGTCACTGAAATGGGACCCCATAGGGTCCAGGTGGTTGGGGACTTTCACTACCAATACGGTCTGAGGTAATAATTGAATACCCAATTGAATCACAGCTAACTCCAATGTTATAAAGAGATCACTTGTAGTAGCCATTGCTTTTCCTAAGGGCAAATAAATAGTGATTTGAAAATTATATTTAGGCTTTACATAAAACCAAAGGCAATAGATGTTGATGAATATTTATAGCCATTTATTAGTCTAAATCCAACATGAAACGAATTTGGTGTTCTCCCTATGCCTAAATAGAGTGTTTTAGGAGGACTTTTATCCCTTCTGTGATACCCTAAGACGTGCTATTACACATTGCTAATAAACCTCTCAGTTCACTGTACATAAATGTAGTGACATCTGCAAAGCTGACTACTTGCTAGTCCGTTACTCTGTTGAAGTCTATTCTGCTAGTGCAATAAGAAGTTAAATTTAAGAAAGATTTTAAAATGGGATTAATAACAATTGTAAATACATGATAATTTTAGAAAAACTAGAATAAATATACAAAGGACATTAAGTCACGCAAGATCTACCACCTGGAAAGGCCTACTATTAACATTTTGGTGCCTGTTCATATATATATGAAGATCTCCAGATGTATCTGGAGATTCTACATCTGTATAGCTGGAGATCATATTCCTTAATATTTTCACTCATTTTGTAATAACTATAAAGTAAATTTTGATAATCTTTCCATCTTTTAATATAAATTTTATTGGCTGCAGAGTGTTCTGTTCTATAGATTATCCTCTAACCAGTACCCTATTGCTAGGAATATGGATAGTTTCCAGGATTTCATTATTGCAACAATGCTTGTGTATAAACAAATTGGTGTATATATATTTTTGTACAATTTTAAGCTTATTTCCTAATGGAAATTCTTTCGAAATGTAACTGCTGAGTAGAAGTGCTTCGCTGATGCTTCTCCTTTCACTCCTGACTTTCTCTGAGGATTGCCCATGTGGCTGTGCTCTGCAGGGTTACTTAGGCCTACAATGTGGTCCTTCACACCTCTCTCCCCTTTTCTCCTTGAATCTACACATATGCATTCCGGGGTCCTATGGCCTTGGGGCTGCTTTCTTGTTTGTGAGGGAGGCCTTTGAAAGGTTTAAACAGATAGGGGTTAGCAATGTCTTAATTAACAACATAGATATGATTGCCATCCCTGCTGTCTTGTTGGCTAGTTCCTACATTATGCCTACAAATTATCAACATGTCCTCAGCTTCCATCTCCAGAAGGTTCTTAAGAACTAAAAATCAGGACCCTTTCAAAATTTCCAAATTCTAATAAGACTATCTATTCCGTCAACAAAAATATTGACAAAAATAATAAAAACAACAATAACAACACCTAATACAAATTCTAATGTGCCAGAATTGAATTATGTAATCTGGCCCTCGGAAATGGAATTTCTTTAGACTAATTTTAGAATACTCTTTTAACTGGGTGTATGTGATGGGGCATGGGGGGTAGGGTATGGAGTAGGGAGAGTTTGTACATAATTGCGTAACTGGGTTTTTGGTCCTAGGAGGATGTCCTTACTGATTTTTATTTGTTTTCTGTTTCACTTGATGGATTGGCGGCAGATTGGGTGTGAGAACAATTAAAAATCTATAAATCCACAGAATATTAGATGTTATTTTGTTAAAACTATTCTGCTCATGAGGAAACTGAGGACTAGAGAGGTGAAGAGACAAAATTTTGTGTAGTGAATTTATTTATTTATTTATTAGATAGAGTTTCACTCTGTTGCCCAGGCTGGAGAGCAGTGGCGCAATCTTGGCTCACTGAAACCTCCGCCTCCTGGGTTCAAGTAATTCTCCTGCCTCAGCTTCCCGAGTAGCTGGGATTACAGGCACGTGCCACCATGCCTGGCTAATTTTCTGTATTTTTAGTAGAGATGGGGTTTCACCATGTTGGCCCAGCTGTTCTCGAACTCCTAACCTCAAGTGATCCACCCGCCTCGGCCTCCCAAAGTGCAGGGATTACAGGTGTGAGCCACTGCACCCGGCCATGTGTAGCAAATTTAAATTCAGTTCCTTAGCCACTCTGGCCACATAATAAGTGTTGTGTTTGACAGTCACATGTTCCTAATGGCTACCATATAGGACAATACAGATATACAACATTCTTATTATCAGAGAAGGCTCTACTAGCCAACTCTGCTTTTTAACCTCTAGTCTAACACTCGAATATTGGTTCCACTGTTCCATTGAAACATTTTTTACAGCCACTGAATGTCTTCCAGAGCAACCCTGAATATTGTAACTTTATGTGCAGACCTTTTGAAAGCAATGCATTATTGCATTTCAAAGCCATACTTAGGTTTATTAAAGCATATTGTAATGTCACTGTATTTAAATTATCCACACTGGGTGCATAATTACCACTTTAAGTCTTTTAATACACACGTCCCTTAATTTTGCATTTTTCTTAAACATACCAATTTGCACTTAACCATAAATAATAGAGTGCTTTGCTCATACATATCAATGAGAATCCCCTTTAGAAGTGAAAGATTGCTTGCTTAATACCAAGGAGTATTTTGGAGAACATCAAATCCCTTGACAGATGCATGTTGCCACAACGATTTATTTTCTTCTGCTTGTAGCTAAAATAGCATCAGTTGCATTTTGCTATTTAACGATATTGGAGGAGAAGATTATAGCAAAATGATTTACAAATAGTAATTGCATTTTCCAGCTTACTTATTTCCATAAACAAGCCCAAAAATTTAATCTGGACTTGTATGTCAGACTCAACAGCGTCAATATTTGTGTCTTCACCAATCACACAAGAAAGTGTTTGCCTTTGTTTCAGGTAAAAATGTATTAGAAGTTATTTCATGCCCAACATTCATATATTTCTCCATTTGATTTTGACTGCATTATTCATTGGCAAATGAGGTAACTGTTTACAGGCTGGGATTTCAGTGGCTTCAATGCTCACCAACATCCTCCTCCTTACTGGTTGATGCCTAGAATCCCAGGCTTAGCTTAGCCTAAAATCCCTTAGCTTTTCTCCCTATTAAAATGAAAATATCTCTAGGGTAGGATACTATTAATATTAGGAGATAACATTTCAACTATGACTTGAAGAGTATGTGTCTGTCATACAAGCAGAAACTGAGAAAGAAAGAAAGGGCCGGACGCGGTGGCTCACGCTTGTAATCCCAGCACTTTGGGAGGCCGAGGTGGACAGATCACGAGATCAGGAGATCGAGACCACGGTGAAACCCCGTCTCTACTAAAAATACAAAAAATTAGCCGGGCATGGTGGCGGGCGCCTGTAGTCCCAGCTACTCGGAGAGGCTGAGGCAGGAGAATGGCGTGAACTCGGGAGGCGGAGCTTGCAGTGAGCCGAGATTGCGCCACTGCACTCCAGCCTGGGCGACACAGCGAGACTCCGTCTCAAAAAAAATAAAAATAAATAAAAAATAAAAATAAAATAAGAAAGAATTGAGATGGTGATACTGATACACAAAGATAGCAATATTAATGGGGGCTGCAAATATTTCTTCTTATGTGGAGCTCAAGGTTTGTAGGAACAGATTGAAAATGAAGCCAAAGAGATAATCAATGACCAGATTAGAGATTAGGAAGGATCCTGAAAGCATTTCTAATGCTTTTTGACTTTAGTTTATCAATGAGAAAGGATAGGGAAGAGGTTTTTTTTGTTTATTTGCTTGTTTTATTGAGGCGGAGTCTTGCTCTGTCGCCCACACTGGAGTGCAGTTGTGCAGTCTCGGCTCACTGCAACCTCCACCTCCCGGGTTCAAGCAATTCTCCCGGCTCAGCCTCCTGAGTAGCTGGGATTACAGGTGCTAATTTTTGTATTTTTGGTAGCGACAGGGTTTCACCATGTTGGCCAAGCTGGTCTCGAACTCCTGACCTCAGGAGATCTGCCTGCCTTGGCCTCCTAAAGTGCTAGAATTACAGGCGTGAGCCACTCTTCCCGGCTGGGAAGAGTTCTAGGCAGAAGAGCACAATAGCTTTGTATTTGTGAAACGTTTTTTGAGCAACAACACGGAGGGTAGGTTAGAAGAGAGTGGTTCTCAAGCAGGGGACATGAGTTGGGAGGCTGTTGGTAAAACTAAGGAATTTCAAATGTCAGAACAAAGATGGTGACAGTGGCATTGGGAATGGAAAGATGCACAGGGATTCTGGAGACATTTGGAATTTCCCCAGTCATCCCTCCTTCACCTATTTCAATGTAAATGATCAGAGTATAGTCTTGAGACCCTTCCCAAACCTGAGAGGTGACATAGACCACCCCTTATCTACTTACTAGCCTAACATTGATTGCTGCTTCTGCATCCCTTATTGAACCCAAACATTACCTATTATTCTGTGTTGACATGTAACTTCTCTCCTCTATGTGCCTGATCTACTCAGCTAATATATAAGCTCCTAGAAGTCACAGACCTTGGTTACCTTCCTTTTGCATCCTCTGTGGACATAAATAACAACTGAGAAGAGAAGAGTCTGGGACAATGTTTCCCATATCTGACCCATTCATTACCTGGGAACTTGGAAAACTAAAGATTCTTTTGTCCCAACATGGAACATCTGATTAAGTAGTTCTGGAATGAGATCCAGGAATGTATGCTCTTTAACTTCAGCTGATTCTCATGGCCATTTGGATGTGTTAAACTGTCAGGAGAGTTTCTGATTCTGACTTTTGGTCTTATCGGACTCTGTGGTCTTATCGAGGCACTAAAATTTGGGGGCCTCAATTTCCCCATTTGAGAAATTACAACATTGAAGTAGTTGGAGTCAGAGGTCACTTCTGCCATGGGATTTGCCTAGATGAGATTGCTTTCTAGGTCACAACTAATTTCCCACCTTAAGTGTAGAGTCTGTCCTGGGAGTAGACTAGGTAATTCCCCAAAGATATTAGCTTGCATCCTTATGCTAACGTTCTGTGTCACTCTCCCTGGTGGGATCTTCTTGCCTAAGGGACCTCCATGTGAGGAGGGTGGGTGGGCACACAGAGAGAGCTCATGGCCAATGCCATCGCCCACAGGGAAGTGTGGTCGAGAGTCCTATGTAGAGCACCAGATGGTGGTAGGTGGCTAAGAGAGTGTGTGGGGGCTCCCTTCAGACGCCTGTGGGCCAGCATCAGCTGTGCCCCTGCCTCTTGCCAGCTTTTCGCCTACAGGGCCTCCTTGATGCTTGAGCCACACCTCAGGTGTGCTGAAAGCTTGCTGATTTGTTATAAAATTTTTCTATGCCCCCTTCTTCCATGGAGAGCTAGTAGGAATTTTCCTATGCTTGGCTGACAGCAAGCTCCTCCTTGTTTAACTTGTATGGATAAAGAGTAATTGATGTGCAGTATTAAAAAAAATAAGTTTGATCTATTTTTGCCTTCTTGGCTGTACTTCATCAGAAGAAGTTACTTGTGAAGTTGTCAGTACTGAGCTGGACTGCGAAGTATACGGAGGGAATGAGCCACTTACGCAGAATGAGAGACCTGTGTGTGCCCAAGTCCTTACACATGCACCCAGCACAGAGCAGGCATCTTCCTAAAACTCTCTGGCTGTCCTGCCTCCAGATGGGCCCCTGTCATCCCAGATTCTGCAAGTAGATCAAGTCCTAATACCTTAAGGCATCCATTGTATGTAAGGAATTAATTTCTTCTGCATCTAGAATGGTGTTATTTTTGTAGCATCCCTTGGAGAACTGAGAAAAAGTCACTTTCCATGTTGTGAGGATCAAGGAAGAACCCTAGCTGAAAAACACCTATGTCAGGCTCCCCAGTCCCCAGAGGGACACCCCCTCAAGACATCCTTCCCTGAGGGCTGTATCAGGCTTTCACTCACATTCATGGACTGCTGCTTCTGATGGCTTCCTCTCCCTCTCCCCTTCATTCTCACTTCCCCCACATCTTCCAACTAGTTCTCAGAGGATATACAGTGTATGTGGTGGTGAAGGGGGCAGGGACACAACTTTGATAAATATGTCTATGAACAGCATTCAGAGAATAGAATAGATATAGCATGGTGGAAAGTAATAAGAGAAATGAAAATGAAAAGGAAAGGGCTGAGAAAGAGAGAGTTGGGAATAAGACTGGCATTTGCTGACAGCAAAATCTTGGACCCAGTACCTGACGCACTGCTCACCAATAGCCTAATTGGATTTTCTTCTATCCATGCATTCCTGGGATCCGGGACTATAGTGTTGAGGCAAACATTCTTCCCCTGCCATCATGGAGGTTCCAGTCTAGGAGGGAAACAGATGGAATGAAATTGCCACCTGGATGCATAACTACAAATGACAATACATGCTGGGAAGGAGAAGATTCACTGCAATGAGAACATAAAAAAGGGTTCCCGGGCTGGTCTGGGGACCTGGAAAAGTTTTTCTGGAGGAAAGCATATTTGAGGAGACATCTGTAGAATGAATACATGCAATCTACATGACCGGAGCCAAGGAGTGAGCTGACAATGTTCTCAGATGAGTGGACAGAGGCTGTGTTAGTGGATTTTTCAGTGAGGATGAGAGTCTAAGGGGAGTAGGAGGAAGGGCAAGAGTGTTCCTATGTTTCCTTTTGTGACCAGAAGGAATTTACCAAAGGAGGCTGCCTTAATCCTAAAGATGTCTTCCTTTCTGCTTCCCAGCTACTGCCCTAGAGGCGTCTTAAGAAAACTAGGTAGATATGGAACTGAGTTTATACTTGGAAGTGGCTGCAGTCTGCTCTGGTAAACAGGAAGTAGGCCAGGGGCTATGCAGGGGCTGTAAGCCCACAGAGTTCAGCTCTTGCTTTTCTGGAAACTTCCACTGGACTGAGAGTTGGAATGGCAGCTGCTGCCCTAAAGGTTGCGCTCATGCCAGACATGGCTGTGCTCATAGCCCTGGACCCCAGATGCAAGCACAGGCTGGCACTATTTTAAAGCAAAATTATAACCCAAGAATAGAAAGGGGGTGGGTACCGGCTGGACGGGTGTAGAATGCTATCAGACCTAAAGAGGTCTCTGCTTCCTTTTGTAGTGTTTTGAAATTTGCAAACCTGTCCTACATCTATTTTTATTTCATTCGATATCCACAGGACATCTCTATTTTACAGGTGACAAAACCATATTACAGAGAAGTGAAATGATTGCCCAAGTTCACAGACCATATTCTTTTTAGTTTTCCTTGTTGGTTTTCATTTAGGAGTAACCCTCTAATTAGAGCCCACATTTTTCATTTGGAGACAAATGACAAGAAAACTGAGATCAGAAATTCTTGAAAGATAAATCTCAGACAACATTTAGTCTTTCTTACACATAACTTTACTACCTCAGCTCCTATATAATGAAAATTTATATCCCGCAAGAATAATCTCAAGCTGCCTTGTAAATCATCAAAGAAAGATTTCATTTAGTTCAGTCCTATTAGGTGTATTTACTGTACTCTGAATCATTGGTGTGGGATACATATGACAACTCTGAGGAGACCACAATATTGCAATAAAAGGAAAAATTCATTTTTTCCAAGGTTTTTATAGAAACAGGTGACCACTATATAGTCCAAGGCCACAAACTGATAAACATACCCACAATCAGTCAGGATACTGGAAGTGCTGGGGGCTCCATACTCTCCTGCAACCCTTTTCTGAAAATGATGACTTTTCAAAAACGTCTAAAAAGTAGCAAAGTGCATGGAAGTGAGAAGAGATCTACGTATTTCAATGCAGTAGTCAAAGAAATAGCTGTCTGCTCAAGAAAGCAAGCAAGTTTTCATGACCATAACATAAAGTCAAGGCTTAACAAATTGTATCATCCCATTTGTTGTGTTACAACTTGAATTTTTATATTAAAAGGTGATATGGTTTGGCTGTGTTCCCACCCAAATCTCATCTTGAATGGTAGTTCCCATAATCCCCACGTTGTGGTGGAAGGGGCCTAGTGGGAGGTAATTGCATCATAGAGGTGGTTTCCCCCATGCTAGTCTCATGATTGTAAGTGCTCACAAGGTCTGATGGTTTTATAAGGGGCTTCCCCCTTTGCTCAGCTCTCATTCTTCTCTCTCCTGATGCCTTGTGAAGAAGGACATATTTGCTTCCCCTTCCACCATGATCATAAGTTTCTTGAGGCCTCCCCAGCCCTTCAGAAGTGTGAGTCAATTAAACCCCTTTACTTTATAAGTTACCCAGTCTCAGGTATATCCTTACAGCAGTGTGAGAACAGACTGATACAAAAGGATACCTTAATTTTAATTCATCAGTGCTCTTGCAATTTAGATATTCCTGAAGAGAGTGTTAGTGTTGTGCTAAATCATTCAGAAAAAAAAATGCTGTTACATGTTTCTATCAATCCCAAGCCCGGCAGATTCAACTATGAATTTTTTTTCAATATCAGAAACATGTTTATGTATAAGAACTATACAATCTGAATGCTATTAAGTGGTCCTTCTACTTAAAACAGAAAATTCTGAGTACTATTTTCCATCAGATAATATGGCAAATATGAGTAGTCTCCCCACTCATTTTCTTAATACTATTACAATTAAAATATTTGAAAACTAAATAACTGTGTTATTTATGAATTATTTTTTATATTGAGTTGAACTAGAAACACCTCTAGCTTTTTCTTAAAGTGCAATGAGCACCATTTGAGAAAAGCTGCCAGCAACCTAAGCAGCTCTGGCCAACCTAGCAGGAGTCGTCACCTAATAAAATGGGCTGTAAACAAGAGGCTATAATCAGCACCATAAACCAGGAGTTGTAAAACACACTTGAGCAGGCCAAATCCAGGTATGTTTATTTGGCTAATATAATTTGTATTTACATATGAAGGTGAATTCATTCAAATGAGAAAGATGTTGTCCCTTAGCCACAGGCTCCCCCATTCCATAATGATATACTTTGCCCTATGCACTCATTTATGCTTCCTGCTTGGCCACTGTGGGTACCTGAGTTTGTGATTCCTCTGTTTTCTTTGCTCAGCCCAAACTGTACTAAATCCTCTATATTTTTAGGGATTTTTTTCCCAATTTCTTTCCAATATTTTTTAACTTAAAAACAGCCTATGAAGATGGAAAAGACAAGCCTTAGAGGTTTCTTGATGTACTAAAAGGCTTTCTTTGCCACTGATGGGGTGCAGAGCTTAACCATTGCTCTTACTCGGCAGGGAACTCATTGTCTTAAGTGTAATAGATTATGGACCTATAGCATTCAAAATAACTGGTTCAAACCCAAACCACAGTCTTAATTTAAGGAAGAAATTTTTTTTTATTTTATTATTATTATACTTTAAATTTTAGGGTACATGTGCACAATGTGCAAGTTTGTTAAATAGGAAGAAAAATTTTTAGACACAATTCAGTGAAGGTTTACCTGATGTCTTCATAGAGCCCTTTAAAGTTTGTGTTCTGACTATACGACAGTCTCTTCAAATCACTGTTTCTGAGTCTGACAAAAATTGTCATACCAGAGGTAGTACTATAATTTTTTGAGTGATATGATTTTCAACTCAGTAATGCCAGTCTTAGGCAATTCAACACCTATCAGGTAAACATGTTTGAGACTTCAGAAGATTTTTAAAGAAAATATAATTTATAATAAATTGAACATAGGCGTGGGCAAGGACTTCATGTCTAAAACACCAAAAGCAATGGCAACAAAAGCCAAAATTGACAAATGGGATCTCATTAAACTAAAGACCTTCTGCACAGCAAAAGAAACTACAATCAGAGTGAACAGGCAACCTACAGAATGGGAGAAAATTTTTGCAACCTACTCATCTGACAAAGGGCTGATATCCAGAATCTACAATGAACTCAAACAAATCTACAAGAAAAAAACAAACAACCCCATCAAAAAGTGGGCAAAGGACATGAACAGACACTTCTCAAAAGAAGACATTTATGCAGCCAAAAAATACATGAAAAAATGCTTATCATCACTGGCCGTCAGAGAAATGCAAATCAAAACCACAGTGAGATACCATCTCACACCATTTAGAATGGCCATCATTACAAAGTCAGGAAACAACAGGTGCTGGAGAGGATGTGGAGAAATAGGAACACTTTTACACTGTTGGTGGGACTGTAAACTAGCTCAACCATTGTGGAAGTCAGTGTGGCGATTCCTCAGGGATCTAGAACTAGAAATACCATTTGACCCAGCCATCCCATTACTGGGTATATACCCAAAGGACTATAAATCATGCTACTATAAAGACACATGCACACGTATGTTTATTGTGGCACTATTCACAAAAGCAAAGAGTTGGAACCAACCCAAATGTCCAACAACGATAGACTGGATTAAGAAAATGTGGCACATATACACCATGGAATACTATGCCGCCATAAAAAATGATGAGTTCATGTCCTTTGTAGGGACATGGATGAAACTGGAAAACATCATTCTCAGTAAACTATCGCAAGGACAAAAAACCAAACACCGCATGTTCTCACTCACAGGTGAGAATTGAACAATGAGAACTCATGGACACAGGAAGGGGAACATCACACTCCTTGGACTGTTGTGGGGTTGGGGGAGGGGGGAGGGACAGCATTAGGAGATATACCTAATGCTAAATGACGAGTTAATGGGTGCAGCAAAACAACATAGCACGTGGATACATATGTAACAAACCTGCACATTGTGCACATGTACCCTAAAGCCTAAAGTATAATAATAATAACAAATAAATAAAATAAATAAATTGAACAAAGTTTGGTGGGGTTATTTACAATAACAATTCATTCTGCTTATTAAAATATTTAATAATTAAATGCTAGCCACCCTGGTATATTCAGATGATTGTTTATGGGACTGGCAATTTGAGAGTAAGTGTGAATGGGTAAGTCGATGGCAAAGAAACACAATTGGCAGCTACTGCCAAGAAAAGTTATCTTTGATCATATAAGGTCCCCACCCCCAAGAAAACACAAGATCAGTTTGACCTGCAATTTCTCAATCCCAATCCTGTAATGTGAGATGCCCCTCTAGCAGATGTGGACTATTTTGCTGTTAGTGAAATGACAGAAAGTTTCAGTGTGGTGCTAAGACACAAATCTAGGAAAAATAAGTTTATATCTAACAGCAATAAAGAGAGTCTCTATCCCCCCCTTGGGTCATATAAGACTGAGAAATATATTTGTAACATACGTACTGGTGTTGATAGTGATGTTAGGTTGGGGTATGTATGTGTATATTTACACTGAGAGTGGGGAATGTCCCCAATTGGCTAGCTCCATTAACATAATATGGTGGGTAAGAAGAAGGATCTTCCAGTCACAAATTATACCACGTTGACCAAGCTTCTTTATCCTCAGTCTTTTTTTTTTCTTTTTTTTTTTTTAGATGGAGTCTCGCTCTTTAGCTCAGGCTGGAGTGCAGTGGCGCGATCTCGGCTCACTGCAAGCTCCACCTCCCAGGTTCATGCCATTCTCCTGCCTCAGCCTCCCAAGTAGCTGGGACTACAGGCGCCCGCCATCATGCCCAGCTAATTTTTTGTGTTTTTAGTAGACACGGTGTTTCACCACGTTAGCCAGGATGGTCTCGGTCTCCTGACCTCGTGATCCACCCGCCTCGGCCTCCCCAAGTGCTGGGATTACAGGTGTGAGCCACCGCGCCCGGCCTATCCTCAGTCTTACTGTACTTTTTCGTGAAAGTGGATATAAGAATTACTTTAGAGGGCTGCCTCAAGTGATAAATAACACAGGCATATATGGTAAACACTAAAAATATATCTGGGAGAAAATTCCATATAAGGATCATATTAAAACAAGACAACTTAAAGCCTTAGAGGATTTCATCTGGCCAATGTTTCATATCAGACTGATCCATAAGAGAGTCTTTTAGTGAGTGCTCTCTGCCTTGTGGGTAGAAGGCCAGCCCTGTTAGGTTGGATTCCACTGAAATATGAATCACAGTGGACCACAGGAGGAAACATTTTTGAAACAGAGCTTCTTAAATCCTATCAGCAAGTAGTATGTGGCTGTATAATTACTTATGATTACTGCAATACATCATTTTAGAAAGTATTTTTCAACTGCTTCTTCTCCCCTTATAAATGTATTATTCATATCCACATAAATAACAGTTCACTAAATTCATTTAAAGAAATCCATTGATTCTAGTAAATTATTAGACACTTGTAACTGTCACTCAGGCAATAATCTAGAAATGCCCCATGCAGGATTTCTGGAAACTCACTCTGGGGATGAAGGAGGACCAAAAATACCATTCCATCTGTTAGCCAAACTGACTATACCAAATAATTTGGAACTTAATTACAGAGTTGGCTACATTTTCAAAATGTGATTTCCAAAGGCTGAAAGTTTTATTTAAATCTTTCTATGTTTATTTCCTCTAAGGACCATCAGTGATGTTTGCACATTTCAGTTTTAGAACCATTGGCTCTAAAGAACCCTCAGATTAGCAGTCAGACCCAGGGAAAAGAGGGAAAGGAGGAAAACTATGTTCTCTCTCTTCCCCCCTACTTTTTTATGCCCCTTCATCATCCCTAGCATAGCTGAGAACAACTCCATATATTTTCACCTACAAATAGAGCTGTCAGAAGAAATACAGGACCCCTAGTTAAATTTTAATTTCAGATAAACAACCATTGTATTTTAGTATAAGTATGTCCCATGCAATATTTGAGACTTATGCTAAAAATAATGTATCTTTTATCTGAAACTGCTCATTCTGTATTTGTGTTTATTAAATCTAGCAACCCAAGCTACGAGACAACTATTTTGCCAAGATATTTGCTTGAAAAAATAGGGTCAAAGTTTATCTTTCCGAAGGCATAACTTTAATTAGAAAATCTGAAAGACCAAACTCTTCTTTGATCCCCCAAGTGAATCTCTGTTGGTAGAACTTTGGGCATGCGTGAAAGGTAGTTTATAAAGATTCTTCTGTTGGGAAAGCCTTTCTGTTGTACCTAAATTTAGAACATATAGGTGGCATTTGTTCCCTGTACTCACACGCCTGGCAGAAGGAGAGAAGGAAGGAGGAAAGCAGTAGGATCAAAATGCAATCACTGTTTTATTTTATTTTATTTTTATTTTTAAATTTTAACCATAAATCTTGGAGTGGGTGGAGAGGGGAAAAGAAGGTTGAAACTTGACAACTTTACCCTTTTGGTTACTCAAGCCAAAAATCATGGAATCAATTTTTCTTACATTGCAAATCCAATCCAACAATAAATGTTGTCAGCTCTACCTTCAAAATATAAGCTGAATCTGTCCATTTCCTACCACATCCTTTGCTAACAAGCTGGTCCAGGACACCATCATTTCTCACCTGAAGTATCGAAGTAGCCTCAGTCTCTCTCCATTTTCACCATTGCCCTTTCAGTTTACTCCCCACATGGCATCTTGATGGATCATGTTTAAATCTAAATCTGAGATGTCACTTAAAGCCCTTAAATGACTACTATTTCACTCAGGTCAAGCCCTAACAATGACCTGTAAGGCCAGCTCCACTCCCCTCCATTCTGCTTCTCTGAGTTTATCTCCTGCAGTGCCTCCCCATCACCCTTCTCCTGCCACACTGGCCTCCTTGCAAATCTCTCACTGTATCACAGACACTCTCCTGCCTCAGGGCCTTTGCAATAGTCTCCTCTGCTTGCAGCCGGTATCTGTTTGCTTTGCTTCTTTGGTTCCTTCAAAGTTCCATTCAGATGTCTCAACCTCAGCAATTGCAGTCCTCCTCTACTCCCTGTTTCTTATACTACCTTTCTTCTGCCTGGCATGTGTCTTTGTCAACACGCTACCTTTTCCCCGTTTATCTTGTTATTGCATATCTCTCCCACTAGAATGAAAGCTCTGTGGAGATGCTAGACGTGTTGTGGCTCCTGCTTATTCTGGTTATTACTGTATCCCAGTGCTTAGTGCCTGGCACATAGAAAGTGCTCCATAAATATTTGTTGAATGAATACATCAGTAACAGTTTTTAAACAAATTGCTTTTGGAGTTAGACACTTATTTGGAAATAGCAGTCTTAAAAGAATGGACATAGGACAGGGTAGCTGTAATGGCAGGGTCACATTTTGCAGAATATTCAGAGTGTGGTAGCAGGAGATGAAAAAGGCCAAGACAATAGGGAACAGTTGGATAGGCAGGTCATTATGAGGCCTTTGGTTGTCTGAAGAAGTATTGGGGATGCTTTATAATTCAGCCAGAGACTGTCCTTTTGCAAAATCAGACTCTAGAAGTATTTGTTTATCATCTCGCTACAAAAGTAATACTCCGCATAGCAATAGTCTTCATGCTGGAGCTGCCACATTATTCCCAGGATCTGGGAAGACATTAAGATAATTAAAAGCCCAGTTTGCTCTCGGCTGTGGGGATCATATACACAGTGTATTATGACAACTGATCTTTCCGCCACTCTTTTCTGCTTCTATTCTTCTCTTCTGCTCTATGCTGTAGTCTCAATTCGAAGACCCTTATAACATTGCTTCCAGAAATATCTTCCTAAAGAACTAATCAAGCCATATTATTGTCTAGCTTCTCAATTAGCATTTTTCCCTACTGGGGATAAACTCCACCTCCCCCTGTTTTCCCAGCCTTGTTTTCCTTCAGTCCTTTCTACAGTCTAGCTACACTGAGCTTCTGCACATTTTCATATTGTTCTTGTTTTTTCCCACTCTCTAGAATCACCTCCATTGCCTGGAGAAGCTCCCAGCTCTCAAAACTCAACTCACATGTCAGCTCTTTGGAGAATTTTCTTCATTTCTCTTGAAGGCATTTACTGGTCCCTCTTCTAGGATTTCATAATGCCTTGCACATACTTTTGTTGCAACTGACCTTATGATACTATAATGATTTGTTGACATAGCTGTCACCCTCAGAAGATAGAGAGAGCATTTGTGTATCTCTACCATCAATTATAGCATATAGAAGGTATGTAATAATTAGATGATTATTAAGTCACATTAGATAATTTAGTTTGGAAAGTTCAGAGAAATTTATTATTGCCCCTTTACCTATAGTTCTCTGGAGATACTGGTTTTGTTTTTCTTTGTTCTTCATAATAACCTCCCTTAAGTCAAACCCCCATGACCTCTTGGTCACATGAAGATGTGTTAGTTGAACCCTGTTCCAAAACTAGAGAGAGCAAAATGTCTAACAGTAGTTCTTTTGTTGATCATACCAAAAGGCAAGACAATCATCAACCTGCTTACTCTCAGGATCTCCCACATTGGTCAAACCATGTCATTACATGTTGTCAGGCTTTGAGAAAAAGCATTCTTCATTTTAATTCTTTGCATGATTAAAGTCATTCAATTACCATTTGATTTAATTAAATGGCTTTTATGATTTAATTTTAGTGAGAGGAAAAATGATCAGTCATTAAAATGATGATTGAATGATGATTTTTTTTATTATTGCAGTAGATAACAGGAAAGAGCCTTTGAGATAAGTTTTGTAATAAAGAATCCTTCTGGTAGTCAGTAAAATGTGTTATCAGTAATGAAAAAGGAGTTGTTGATATTGTTAATTAATAAGTGATGAATTAGTGTGGAACCTGACACTTCATTTACCCCAGTAATATTATCTCAGGAAATTACAGAGAATATTATTCTGTCACTCTTAACAAGAATTTTTCAGAGAGAGAGAGAGAGAGAGAATAAATATGTGTAAACTTCCAAAGGGAAAAAAAATCTAAATGGTAGTTTAGCACTCAAGCAAAACTAATTGCTTAAAGAAAATGCATGGTATATATTATGGCATGTTGTAAAAATATCAGGATTTACTTAAGTAATGACATTATTTTCTCTCTTTTTTAAAATTAATAACTGATACTTTAAGTTATATGTCATAATATTTTCCTTGTTGTGAATTTCATTAGGAGATTTTTTTATTCCTATCAATGACATCCTTTGGGATGCTAAATACCAACTTTATAATGGAGGGAAATAATTTAGGCAATTAATGTTGGGAATTTAAAGAAAGTATTTTAAGTGCATATATATTTAATACAACTTGTTGGAATTATTTTTCTGATACAGGAAGAGATAGTCTGAATTCAATAAATGCTTGATTATTTGGTTTTAGGTTCTGACATCAGTCATTCCATATGGACTGGATATTCCACAACTCAGAACTATTGAGTAGTTCTGAAACTAACTACCTGAAGTTAGCACACACCCCACAGAATAAAAGCAAAGTCCTTCACAAGAGTGTCCCCACTTCAGATGCCAGACGTAAGTTTTGGGTGTTTGTCCTCAAGCCACTTGCATTTCTGCGCAGCTGGATACAAATTTCAAGCTGTTTCATCTCTACCTCAATAGTATGGATTGTAACCCAGTTCTGACACTACCTAGAGTATCTTTGTCCATGTGCATTGCTATAAAGGAAATACCTGAGGCTGGGGAATATATAAAGAAAAGAGGTTTATTTGGCTTATGATTCTGCAGACTCTATAAGAAGCATGGTGCCAGCACCTGCTTCTGATGAAGGCTTCAAGGTACTTTCACTAACAGCAGAAGATGAAGGAGAGAAGGCATCACATGGCAAAGGGAAGGAAATGAGAGAAAGAGAGGAGGAGAAGGAGGATGAGGAGGAGGAGGAGGGACGTGCCAGACTCTTTTTAACAACCAGATCTCACAGGAACTAAGAATGAGAACTCACTCAATTCCGTGAGAATGGCACCAATCCATTCATAAGGGATCCACCCCATGACCCAAACACCCCCAACTAAGCCCGGCCTCCAAAATTGGGGATAAAATTTCAACATGAGATTTAGAGGGGACAAATATCCAAACCACAGCACAAAGTTAGCCCAGACTGCACAGGTTGAAGACAAAATCCTTTACAAGACTGTTGCTACTTTAGACACCTCTCTAGAGGGGACAGTTATAGGTCTCAGGGCCACCCAAGCTTCTGACAAACTGAAGAAAAATTTGGAGGTTCTGACAGCTTCTTTGATTCAAAAACTTACTAGAATAATTCACAGAATTCACAGAAAAAGCTAAATTTAAGATTATAGATTCCTTATAAAAGGTATGCCTCAGGAACAACCAAATGGGGAAACTGTGTAGGACAAGGTCAGGGAGGGGTGGAGGTGCAAAGCTTCTCTGTATTCTCACTGCGGAATCTGGCCACATCATTCTTTCAGCAGATCAATGTGTTTGTCAGTCAGGAAGCACCACAGATCCTTGAGTTCAGAGTTTTTACTGAGGTCTCATTACATAGGCGGGATTGATTAAGTCCTAATCTCTAGTCCCTCTTCCCTTCCTGAAGGTTGGGCTGGCCCAAAGTTTTAATCCTCTGATTGCTTGATTGCTCTTTCTATGACTGGCCACCATCCTGAAGCTACCTATGAATCCCACCATGAATTGAGAGGTACAGGGAGTGAACATTGTCAGTACAAGTTCAGGGAAAAAGAGCTCAGTGGGGAAGGAGAGGCTCAGGGAAGGATTTCAAAAAAAAAAAAAAAAAAAAAAAAAAAGACTTCAACCAAACCGTGAAGCATGTGTAGAAACTGGATCCTAAAAGGAGAAACTAGGGGCCTTCTTGGTGAGAGGAACAAAATGAGAAAATGTGAGACAGGAATAAGTTTATGGTATTCATGGATGGTTTATATTTGCTTGCTTGAATATTTGGTTATAGGGAATTCTTTTTCCCTTGAGTAGACCTGTTCTATTCTTCATCGCTCCTTCTGCTAGAAGGTTCTTCTTTGTCATCAACCAAGTCAACCTTCTTGTAATTTGTCCTCAGAGCCCTGTTCTGCCCTTCATGAAACAGTTACTAGAAGAGTGACAGTTTATTTCATGGCCTCTGAGTGTCTACTTTCTCTGGGTTAAGCCACCCTAATTCTTGCCCCCATCCTTGAGTCCATGTTGTTCTGAGTTCCCCATTCATTGATTTTGTCTTTCTGGATTGGGTAGTGGTTAAAAGTGTGTTTTGTAACATTAGAGAGATTGTGATTTGACACCTGCCATTGTCCAGGTGTATACATTAATTAACCACTTTGAACCTCAGTTTCCCCTTCTATGAAGTAGGGATATTAATAATTCCCTTATAGAGTATGGTAAAAATTATATGAAGTAATGTAGGCAAAGCACTTAAGATAGCACCCCAAATATAGTAAATATTTGTTGTATATGATGTGTTATTAAGGGACTGTGTCTGTTAGATTTAGCTATAAAAAATAATAAAATAACAAAAAGCTCCCAAACTTTAATATCTTAAAATTAAAATAACTCATGATTCTATGTGCTGGCAACTTGAGCTAGGCTCAGCTGGAGAGTTCTGCTGATCTTGGGTGGGCTCTTTCATGTGTTTGCCACCTACTGGTGGTTGAAGTTCTCACGCATGGTCTGGTGGTTGATTGGCTGCATCTGTGATTCCAGACAGGTGTTCTTGTCATCATCCAGTCAACCTGGGCTAGTTCACATGGTGGGGGTCAGGATTCCCAGGAGCAGCCAGAAGGCATATCCTGCTGCACAAGTGTTTTCCAAGTACCCATTTGTGTCAAATTTACTACCATCCTAATGGTGAAAGAAAGTCTAGAGTTGCTGTGGGGCAGCAACTCCAAAGGTTGTGGATTAAAGGAGAGAGAAAGAATGGCATGGCTCATCTGGCAGAATGCTTCAGACTAAAATTCTCTTTCTAAAATGGTATTTTAAAGGTGCTAGTTTTCATGACTAGCCTGAGTAGTATAATGAGACCCCATCTCTACTAAAAATTAAAAAATATATATATCAGTTGGGCACACCTGTGGTTCTAGTTACTTGGAAAGCTGAGGCAGGAGGATCACTTGAATCCAGGGGGTTAAGGCTGCAGTGAGCCATTGCACCGCTGCACTCTATCCTGGGCGACAAAGTGGGCGACACAGTGAGACTCTGTCTCTTAAAAAAAATTGCCAGTGGAGAATGGATTTTCTATTGGAGATTGAATTTGGTTTTGTTCCCTGGTACAGGGACTTTTACTTGTGTGTGTGTGTGTGTGTGTGTGTGTGTGTGTGTGAAACAGAGAGATAGAGAGAAGTGAAGAAATGAAGAAGACAGAATAATGAAGGGAAACTAGGAGGGCCAGCCTGGAGAAACATTTCTGAGGCAAGAGACCTTGATAGCCTCATGCCATCTGGGCTAGAGAACTGGAGGAGGGCCTGCAGCTCTCGCCAGCCCACCTTTCCAGCACTTCAGGCTCTGGTGATATAATAGAGAGAAGGGCCACTAGACTAGTTTTAGAGAGTTATATTTCTTTCATGGTACAAAGACATGTTGAGTGTCTTCTCCAGGATTGGTACTGGCCTGGACACAGTGTGTAGTGCTGCCGCTACGATTTTCCAAGTGATCATAGAAAAACCATTTTTCTTTTACATCTGTTTAATGAGGGCATTAGTTTTGTTGATTTCAAAGGCGTCTTCCAATTGTGATATTGTACAATTATACAATATTATACTATTTATTTTTTCCCTTTTAAAGCTTACTCATTTTCTGTCCTGGCTCTTCAGCTCTCAGCTTATTGCTTTGATGGCACCCACCAATGGGCAGAATGAAATACTGACCACAAAAAAAGGTTGTATCAATAGAGACAATTTCTGTGGCAGAGGACTTTTCATGATCCCTGCATGGTATTACATAGAGAGCCTTGAAATGTTCCTTGCCCGAATGAGAGACAATGGTCAATGCATGGAGATTTCTATGTCATGGCCTGGACTCCTGGGAGATTTCCTGATAAAAATAGGTGATTGTCTCACCCTAAGGTAGGAATCAGGCTTTTTTTTTGTATTTATACCTCCTCTAAAATGACAATATCGGTTAAATTTGGAATAGGAAGAACAGCATTAGCTATGGGATGCTGTGCATTTACTCACCCTCTGTGAGTTTCAGTTTTCTCTTCAATTCAACAATATTCACCTAACAGTGCTGTTGTAAGAAGTAAATGACATAAAGCTCAATACATGCTAAGGTCAAGGCTTCTGTCCTTGTATGACTTCAAGTAATATTTGTTTTCCTTTTGTCCCTTTACCACTTTGCTGAGCTGATCAAATAGGATCTTGTGTGCTGGTTGCAGCACTTTGTAAAGTACAAAACAAATAACGAATTATTATTATCAGCACCAGCACATACTCCAGGATTTGAGAAATACCAGAAGATTCTCATTGCTCAGAGGTACCCACCTGTGTTAGAGACAGCACTGGGGATGTACCCAGGTTTTTGCCTCCAGTTTCAAGCTTTGCCAACTGCTGCCTTCTGCTGACTGTTGACCCACTTCCCTGAGGATGTCAACCCATAAGTGGGTCTATACATATCAACTTAAATTCCGGAGCCTTAGGTAGGTAATACAACAAAAACATAGGCACCTACCCTTGATTTAAGCCCTTTAGAGAATGGTACATTTCAATCAAATATTTCAGCCTAGTGGCACTCAGCTTATGGGTGGGGTGGCTAACCTTGGACCTTGTATAATCTTGTACTGATCTTATACACCTTTTATTTTTTACCCCCGATATAGATTTGCAAAGGACTCTCAGATACTCTTCCACCCTTATCCAAGGCTTTGCTTTCTGCGGTTTCTGTTACCCACAGTCAAGGGTGGTCCAAAAATGTTACATGGAAAATTCCAGAAATAAACAACTCATAAGTTTTAAATTGTGTGCTATTCTGAGGAATATGATGACATCTTGCACTGTCCTGCTCAGTCCTGTCTGAGACATAAGTTACCCTTTTGCCCAGCGTATCCACATTGTGTATGCTCCCTGCCTGTTACTGTATAGGAAAAAAAACATGGTGCATATAGGGTTTGACACTATCCATTGTTTCGGTCATCCACTGGGGGTCTTAGAATATACTCCTGCCAATAAGGGAGAGACTACTGTATTTCTGAAAGGCATTCAGTGAACACAAAATATTATTTCCTTTGGTGAGTTGATTTTCCCCCTTGGTCTATTTTTGAAATGCTGCAGGGAAATGCCATCATTTCTCTCTGCCTTCTCAAGAGAGCCATAAAATGCTATTGGCTATTAGCTAAAATGCTGCCTCTTGGTTTCATTGATCTGAAGGGATTTGAGATCCCCAGGGTGACCAGAGATTAATTACACACAAATTATATTCAGAAATGTCCCTGGATACTTGCTCAGGATCCGTGTTGTTAGGGTGGTGCATTGTCAAGGCTTAGGCCAGGGTTATGAGCTCACTGGAAATTTAAAGACTAAGTCTCTTCAGCCTGTGGCATGCAGAAGTGACTCACTTCTGGAGGTGAAGTCCTTAGAGCTCATAGAAAGGTCAGCTTCTGAGGGTTTAATCGGGGATGCACAAGTTAGCTTTAAAGGGGGAGAACTTGAGAATAAGGGATTTAATCACTGAAACACGTCATTAAATGCTTTTAAGAAGTTGTTTTCTAAGGAGTGTACATTAGTGTCTGTGGGTATAGTCAAAGGGCAATTTCTCCTTATGTCCTCCAAGCCTTCATACAAAAGCACCTCCTTTCACTATGCATCTGTCTTTATTCCCTCTCTATTTAGGGCCCCTGGTTCTTACTTTTTTTCCCTTCGTTATCTTCAGCTGGACTGACTTGAGAACTTGCATATGTGGTGTTAAATTCATGCAACTTCAGAAAAGAGATATTGAAACAAATCAACACTATGAATTTTGCAGTTGTATAGTTGATTATAGTTTAAAAATTACTATTAATGAAATTACTTAAATATAATACTAATAAATGAATACAAAATTATTATTGATAAAGGCTATATATTTTTAAAAATATTCTCTAGTATATATGGTTAGTGTAATATAACACAGCAAATTCTCTTATATTTTCAACATTTGAATGGAATAAAGAGAAGTAATTTTAAAGTTGGAAGATAATAGGTTTTTAGAAAGTTTTTTTTTTTAAATTTTCACCTTGGAATAATAGAACCTACATGTTCATCCGGCATTGTAATAGGAAAAGCATGTAAGTGCAGCCTTCATAATCATGCTAGCAATTGTTTCTTATGAAGTGATCCAGTGGATCTTGCTATCACTTTTCTTCTGGGAGTCTTCTATCAGCTAGTGATAGGTCACAGGTAATTGCCAACGGGTTCTGTCACACTAGAGTCTTAAGAAAGCCAGCTTAGACAAATCCGAAAACCTATGAACCACTTCTACATGAGTTATATTTTCATTCACTTCAAACCATTTCCCTATTATTTAAATGTTATTTATTTGCTGTTTTTTTTTAAGTTTAAAACTTACTTTTCTTGGGCAAATCAGATTTGTAGAATGAGAAAAGCGAGTACATTGTTCCTTAGACATGATTTTTTGATGGCCCTTGGCAAAAAATATGACAATGTAGGCCTGTCAAGTGAAATGTCTTATTACTTAGTTTTGGTAACATAGTACAACTCACATTTACTTCTCATTGTATAAAATTTCAAATTTAAACAGAAGTAGATAGAATAATACAATGAGCTCTCCTGTAGGTATTATCCAGCTGCAATAATATCAACCATGGGCAATCTTATTACATCTAAACCACTGCTCCCTGTCTCCTATTATTTTAAAGCAAATCTCAGATATATAATCTCATAGTAAATATGTATGTGTTTAATCAATAATAGAAATGTACTTTTAAAATGTAGTCATGTGGCACAATTGTTAATCAAAACATCACCTGTTGCTTACTATTTATGTGTTGCAATCTTAGAGCTGAGCAAGCTTCTCTAGATGAGTAGACCAGTACCCATTTTAAAACCTGATTTAAAGGGCACTCCAGATGGTTCAAGTTTTTGTTTTTTTTTTTTTTTTTTTTTCAGAAAGAAGTAATAGGTAAATAATGGATATTAAAATGAGAAGATATTGCTCAAAATCAGGCAAAATATGGGCTAGTGGATCCTCAAGGTAATAAGCAAAGGAATGACAAGTTGCAATTTTCCTTTAAAAGGGAAGCAATTTTATAAGAATTAAATTAAAGAAGGCAGAAATTTGGAGATTGAGGGTAACATTTAAAAAGTCATGTAGGCTGGGCGCGGTGGCTTACGCCTGTAATCCCAGCACTTTGGGAGGCCAAGGTGGGTGGATCACGAGGTCAGGAGATCGAGACCATCCTGGCTAACACGGTGAAACCCCGTCTCTACTAAAAATACAAAAAATTAGCCGGGCGTCGTGGCAGGCGCCTATAGTCCCAGCTACTTGGGAGGCTGAGGCAGGAGAATGGTGCGAACCCAGGAGGCAGAGCTTGCAGTGAGCGGAGATCACGCCACTGCACTCCAGCCTGGGCAACAGAGCAAGACTCCGTCTCAAAAAAAAAAAAGAAAGAAACCAAGTTAAAAAGTCATGTAAATCAATAAAATTTAGGATATAGGTAATTCTTTAGGACAAATAACTAGTTTTAATCATCAAATAAATTGCAAGAGGGGAGAAAAAGAGATGAGTGGTGATTGAAAGACACTTAAAACACATTATCAACCAATGAGAGTATGAACCCTGTTTGGATTTTGACTCAAACAAACTAAAGGTCAGGGTGCAGGGAGGGGAGAGAATATCAGAGATGTTTGAACACTACCTGGATATTTGATAATATTAAGGAAATGCTGGTTTGAGGTGATGGATATGCTAATTACACTGATTTGATCATTATTGAATTGTATATATGTATTGAAATACCTTTCTGTATAATTATTACATGTCAATTTAAAATATAAATTTAAAAAATAATCAAAGGACAAATAGCAAGATAGTATTGGTGTGTGAGACCTACATAAAAAGGGAGTAACCTCATATTAATAAATGCAACCTCAGAGATAGAACCTGAACGTGTTTAAGTTTTCAGTAAGTATTGTTTGATAGGCTAGGGACTTACCCATTTTTCTGGCATTATTTCAATGGGAAGATGTCTCATGAGTTACAATAGATGATAACAGGTTGGATATGCTTCTGGTTCACCCTAATGCAGCTGAGAGAAGCTGGAAAGAGTGCCCCTGCGCTCTCTTAGAACTGGAAGGACAGCTAGTCATGCAGGAAGAAGGGCAGTTCTCCAGCTACTGCATATGCTGAACATACAGGGAGTGGAAGAATAGAAGATGGAAGGGCAAAAGAAGGGTAAGGAAAGGAAGAGATAAGAAAGAAAGGGGATAGGAGGAGAGGGAGAAGGAGGAGGGAAAGAAAAGGGGGCTGACCACTCATAATTATTGAATGGTTAATTCTAGGCATCATGCCAAGTATTTGACTTGTATTATCTCAATTTCCTTGACCATGAACAATTAGTGTGAGTAGAATGATCCCATTCATGGCAATCCAAGTGGAAGAGATTCTGCTTTCTTTCTTCAGCAGCAGTGGCAGCAAGAAGCATTATACATTTAGCAGGACTACCCAAGTTCTCACTGGATTATTTTAATGCCTTAATAAAGATTTCATGTTTTAAAAGATGAGGATAGTAAATTAACAATTGAATGGAATTACTAGCTAATTTTTTGGAGGATAAGGGGCCCTAACTCTGGATGGTAAAATACCACCAGAAAACACTCTACTCCAAAGGCAGAAGTAGTCCCAACTTTCCCAGGCCAGTCAATTTTAAAGTAGTCAGTAAAGGAGTAAGATAAACAACTGTCAAGATTTTGCTTGTAGTTTTCAGCTCTGAGCCCTATCCAGAGCAGTTCTTCCAACCTTTGCTTCCCTTGACTGAGCCCAAAAAGGACAGAAGTGGTGGCCTTTTCTCTCTCCATCCTGATACACAGTGGTTCAAACCAGTTTCCTCTTCAGTGCTCTTAATGAAGAGCACTGAATGTGGTTCAATGAAGTTTTCTCTTCATTACTGGGTTTTTCCTCTACTATGAAGCCATCAGTTCCATCCCTCCCATGATCTCTGACATTCAATCACGTTTTTTTTTTTTTTTGCATCGTCTCTGAGAATTCCTCAAATTCCTAATAGAGGCAGGGCAGGATTCGAACCTGTCCCCAGGGAAATGTCATTTTCCTTTTCTCCTTGGATATTCATTTGCCCCATCCTTTTAGCTTTCCACACATCCCTGTCTCTGTCCCACTCCGTCTAGAACTTTGTCATATTGGTTAAGATGATTATGGTTGCATAGATAGATAATTCACTTTCCAATGGTTGAATAATAGTTGTTTATTACTCCACATGGCAATAGGTCTAGAGGTGGATCCCACCAGCTAGACTGTGGAGCACAGTGGAGTCTCTTTCCATTTTCTGCTCTGCTATCTCACTTAGTCCTAGTGTTTGTTCATTGCAAGAATCAGGAAGGTTGTCTGTAGGCCAAAAAGGAGGGGCTCTTTCTTCTAGACATCACTTTCTTTTTTTTTTTTTTCTGGAAGTGAAATATTACTCTGAGGTTTCCAAGTAGATGTCCGTCCAGCTGCTCAGCCATGACCTGGCTTCATGGAAACTGGCAAAACCAGACCATGATGTTTTTAGCCTTTATCATGGCAGCAGACTGTCATCATGGATGAAGAAGGTAGGGAATGGCAATTGGGTAGACTGCCAGTAGCATCTACCACACTGGTATCTCTCTTATTGAATTTTCATTCTCGTTCATTCTCTAAGGAAGAGATTCTGCCCTCTTTCTTCAGCAGCAGTGGCAGCAAGAAGCATTATACATTCAGCGGGACTACCCACATTCTCACTGGATTATTTTAATGTCTTAATAAAAGTCAGTGTCATACTCAAATGTGTCCATCCCTGATGACAGTCAACTAACACTTTAAGATCAAGCCTGGGTGTCTTGACATTCTTACCTCAGGGTGATTTCTCTTTTCCTCCAGGGGATCCATGGAGAGGTGAATGGTCATCTTGCTTCTGGTCTTTGTACAAGGGTCATAGTCTGGGGACCAAGTCATTATTCCCAAAATGTTCCTTTATTTTGTCCCAGTGAGCCCGCTGGATAAACAGATAAAACTCAGAGAAGCCAGGACTCCCAGTGGGAATGCAAATGAATGTCCCTTCAGAGATGTTCATCAGATAATCAAAGTCTGATGTAGAATTAAATGGTCTCCTGACAGATGAGCCTTCAAATATGAATTGATACAGAATACCAGCAACATTTCAGCCACTGCTATTCACATGTTGTTAGACAGGCATGGCTTGTATGATAATAGTCACTGTAATGGGTATAAAATTCCCTGTACAACAAAGGTAAAAACATTTCACTTGCCTTTTTATTTTTTCTGTTCAAAATTGCATCTAATTCACTTGATGCTTCCTCTTACCAGGGAAGTTGGCTGTCAATTTCCACAGAGATTTTCTTACCATGCCAACCCATCTTGATTATGCAGTGGTCCAGGCGGCCCAATATTGGTCCAGAACTCTCAGGAATGGTGCTCTGATCTTCAGGCCACCTGATTTCCACTTACCTGCTCATTGTCTATGTCCACATGGTCCCTTGAATGCAGGCAGAATTGCTGCTTTATGCTGTGTTTGGTTATTGAAGTCTCTTCTGTGGATAGACCCACTGGTGGCCGTGACCCAGCCTCCTAAGGAGCCCTCAGTACCCATTCCCCTATGGAGTCTGCATGTCCAGCAACCTCCTTCAAGTACTTTCTTCTTTCCCCCCAACCCCATGAGATGATATTCTCCTCAGAGGGCCTTAGGAAACACTAGTCTGGACTCTGTTCTTTGTATGATGAGTGTAGGGGAAGGATATAAGAGTGGTGAGTTGTTTTCTCACTAACTCATCCTGTTATAGATAGGATACATTCCATATTGAAATGGAATAAAATTAGATTCTGGATTGTCCTGGTGATGAAGTAGCTACTTATAAAATATCAAATCATCACATGCTGTTGAGCATTTTGCTGGTGTGCTTAGCCAGTGCTTCCCTTTCACTTGCCTGCCTCCGTGCTCTTGCACATCGTGGATTGTGCTCCTGGGAGACCCTTTTCTTCCGCTCTGCATGTCAAATCCCACCCACCTAACTAGACACAGTGTATAGTCCACCTTCTTCATCAAGCCCTACGAAACTTCTCACACATTCCCTGAATTGAGGAAACACTTTCCTTTTGCTGTATCATTGGAAGACTTTGCTACACCTGTGTTATAGTATTCATCCTGTTCCACCTTTGGTTGTCATTATATATGTGGACGTTGTACCGATTGTATTAGTATGTAAATCCTTTGAGAGGAGGGCTATGTTTTCTTCTTTGTGATTCATCTTCAGTCCCTAGAAACTAACTGAATTGAACTGATACAAATTAGTTGTCCCCTGACCATAAATAGTATATAACGGGACACAAAATATATAGACATGGGTACATAAGTAAATTAATGATATGAGCAATGAAAAGAGATGTCCTGAACAGTCCAGAGTTGATTGCTAAGGACAATGACTGTTCTAACACCTTCTGATGGTAAGAGGGCAGACCATGGTGAGCTGAGGGCGTCAAGAAAAGCCACATAGCTGTCTTTACAACTTGAGATGGATGTTGTGTCATCATGAAAATTTTACTGAGTAGAAAGAAAAGGAGAGGACAGGGAAGGCATAGAAATAAAAAGAATGATAGAAATGACTTAAGCATCTTTTGGTTATTTTGGGTACGTCAGAAAGACTACCATCTTCCCCCCTCTTGTGATACCTTATTTTTTTCATCAGACTTTAAAACTTATAAACTGCTGTCACATATACTACTTTATATGATTCGTCTAGTGAGGTCCATAGACTGAATTTCATTCCATTGCAAATAACATTGTAAAGGAGATTCACTGTGTATAGTCAAAATGGACTCCATTGGTAACAGATATGCTTGGTACCAGAAGTAATGATGATGACGATGACACTGATGGTGACGATACTGATGATAGTAATGACACTTACTGAACACTCACTGTGTGCTCAACATGTGCAAAATGTTTTGCATATATTAGTACTAAACCTCCCAACACCTTGAAAGTCGAATTTTTAAGCCATCTCTAGATTAATAGGGATTGAGTCATTTGCTCTGCATCACACAGCTGTTGTTCGGTAGAACTGGGGCTCATATTGAAGTGTATTGTATTCCAAAGTCCAGTCATTTTTCATTCCCTAGAGCCCTAAAGGCTGACAGACATGACAAAGGGATGAGCACAAGTGTCATCTCATGATATGTGCTTAACTCACACCTTCGATAGGGTATGAATGTAATCTGCATTAACCAGCTCAAAGTTCAGCACCAGGTAAAGACATTGCATTTACTTAGTGCTTCATCTTATTTGCGAGTACATGTGGGCTTAGGCAATTACCTCCTTAGTTAATGACATAATTGCCTTTTCAAGATTTGATCTTGATACTCAAATCATCTCCCCGCTACCAACCCTATTTTTGTTGACACCTCAAAACCCATTTTTGGGCCTTTGTCCTTAGTTGCTGCCCAGGGTGTTCTGGTGATAGCATTCCAAATGAGGGACATTCACCTGAAAGTGAGGCAAACAGTTGAAACCCCATGGCCTCCTTAACACAGGAATTGAAAACCTCCAAGCGATCACCAGAAATTTATGTTTGTTGTTAGAAAATTGCTTTGGGAAATGATGTGGATCAGAGAAGTAAATTTTCTGTCAAGATTAACTTTAGTAGTGAGCAAAGCAGAATTTGGGGGGAGAAAAAAAAAGATCCCTAGATGTTTCATTACGTTTGTATTAACATTCTTTAATATTTACCACACTCGTACTTTTTGAGCCAAACTGTCAGTGAAGGATTGAACTCCGGAGAAGATTCAGGAATTTCTCTGGAGAGGATACCTTCAGTCTCATTTTACAAACAGAAGCTGTTTATTACAGATGTGCTTCAAACAGCTGGCAGTTGTTGAAAGAATTAAGGTGAAAAATAAAATTCCCAAAAACCCCACCACACACAAACCAGTAATCCACTGCCTCTGGACTGGCCCAGATTCTTCAGCCTGTTTCCAGAAATTGCTGTTATGCAGTCTGCACAGACGGTGGAGTGCTTGGACTAGGAAGGGAGGGGAGGAAGCTTGGCAGGGCACCAGCTTGGAGCTCGATTTTTCTTCTTTTTTATTCCCCCCACAAAGAGCTGGGCCTGGTAGAAAATAAAACAAAAACAGATCCTTTTCCTCTCTCACATCTGCTTTCATCCCAGTTCTTTGGGGTTGGTGGCCCTGGATAAACCAGTGGAGCTCAGCAGGCTGCTTGCTGCTGAATGTGTTGCTGGATTTTGCTGCAGTTCAGTGCTGCTTGGCTGTGAGGTCCAAGAACACTGTTTCTCATGGGCCGACAGATATGGGACCACAGTAGTAGCCTTTGTGTGAGGGTTCAGAAAAACAATGCGTGCACTTTTAAGATGGGAGTAATATGATGCGATAAATGGTTAATTAAGCCGAGATGACTTCTTTCCCACCTTCTTCCAGAAGTCTCCATTTAAGCTCTTAGAAGATCTAGCAGGTATATGCTGCGGATGAGAGGTCTGCTCAGAGAAGGAGGACTGGGGACTGAATCTGTTGACAGAACTGGGAAGAACCATCATATTAAAATAAATAAATAAAATGCAGTCACCTGAGGCAAGTGTCAAAGCATCTGTAGTGGCTAAGGGATCTTTGTAACTTCCCTCTTAACATTCCAGTTGCCATTGACTAACAGAGAGGGTGCTGTTCTTCATCCTGTTTGCTAATTATCCTGCAATATTACTTGCCCTACTAATCTCTACCGCAGTTCTCTCCTCTTTAATTTTTATATAACCGATTTAGTATTCTCATTAAATAAACCTCTTAAATCCTATTCTTAGCTTCTGCTTCTAGGAACCAGTTGCTCCTAATGCCATCCACATTTCCCCTGAGGCTATTTTTATAAACATAACATGTCACTGTACTGTGGTGATGGGGCAGGGGTGGGACTAATGCTGATTGAGAATGTACTATTGGCCAGCAATTTGGCCAACTCAACGCACCTACTCTCTGATAATCTTCCTAAAAACCAGCAAGGCAGCCACTGATATGACCATTTTACAGGTGTGGACACCCAGGTTCACAGAGTCACACTAGTGACTGCCTAAGGCCACTTAGCCCACTGGAGTCAGACTGTGTTATATGGTAGGGAAAAAAGTCAACTGACAGGAGGGACTTCTTCCTAATAAGAAGCCAACAGTGTACTTGCCTCCCTGCTCCCTGCTACGGATGATGGAGTAATGAAGGACTTAATTCACAGCAGTGACCAAGAGCAGGAATTTAAATCCCTATGGAGGACAGTTTGAAGGATACGGCCCTCAAAAGTCACGGTGTGTGAGGGGCCAACCACAGAGCTCGCATGCTCATCACTCTCCTCCCACTGCCTTAAATCTTTGCGTAGGACCTCACAGTTTTTGAAGTTCTGTCACTCACGTGATCTCATTTGATCCTTACCAGATCCTTGTGAAGCAGGCTGAGCAAGGATTGTTTTCTGAATTTTATAGACAAGGGAATTGAGGTCTAGAAAAGTGCTGATTTATCTAAGCCAGCAAATGGCAGAAGCTCTGTCTAATTAATTCCATGCCAGATAGTTTGTTAGTACATCATGAAGCCTCCAAATAAAGACAACTCTGGGTTGTGTTGAGTGCAGAAGGAGCTGATAAGACAAAGTCCCTCACAAGAACCTGTCCAAATAGTCTCAGTCCTGGTTTTGAATACTGAAGTACCCAAACTTCCTTGACCTTCTCATTTCTTCCCCAGTGATTACCATAGGTAAGAAAAAAACAGCAAAAAGTAAAAGCATCATGGGAACCTCACCATGGTGAGGTTGGTGAGGTTCCTGTGATGCTTTTACTTTTTTCTGTTTTCTTTCTCCCACATGGTAATCATTATCTAGCTCAGTTTTTTCATTCTCCCACCGCCCCCCTTGAAAATACTATTTAGATATTTTTTTCCTAATTACTCCCCCTCCCTGAAATCTTAATACCACAGATATGTTGTATATCTTTTTATGTACTATATGTATATCTGTGCTTTACCCCAAAAATCAGTACAATTTATTTCACCCACATAAGAAACAATGTTTGCTCCCTCAGTGCCATTTTGCTCTTGTTGTGAATGCCTGGTGTAGCTCATAACTATGAATTCAGTAAAAAGAAAAGGAAGGAAGGATGGAGGGAGGGAAAGAAAAAATGAAGGGAGAGTAGAAAACAAACAAACAATAAAACAAACCAGCAATGACATAAAACACTAAACTGACGATGTCCTCAATTTCCCAACAGCTCTAGCATTCCCTGCTAGTATACATTCAAGTATTGAGGTTTCACTATGGCCAAAGCATTGCCAATATTTCTGTCCAAAGCTGGGACACAGCATGCTTTAATCATTCTGTGAGTGAATCCCAAAGAACAAGATGTGGCTTGAAACACGTTCAACTTTTGTTATCTCAATTCCCTAGTTGCAAAAGACAATGTTCCCTCTGACCAAACATAGTTTTTCCTTATGGGATTTAGTAGATCTCTAAAGACAACTGGAGTCTTTCCCTTGGGGGAAGTTCATCGCTTTGCCTGTTGATAAGTGATAGCAAAGGGGAATGCATGGAAAGTTACTCTTACCTTTATTTTCTCCTCCTTAACTTCATACCCTGCCTAATAAATTGGAGAACTAGAAGGAAAGCCAGAATTCACCACTACAGACATAAGAAAGAAAGGCCTGGACAGGTGGAACCGACTTGCTCAAGGGCCAGGAGCAAATTAGTGTCAAAGCTGGGACATGGAGTTTGCCTCTTGATACAAGACTTCCTCTGCCAGAAGAAAGGGTCAACCTTCGATGTGTGCTTCATCATTTGTTAAATTTCCTTGAGCAGCATCCAACTATGGCTGTGAGTACACACACAAAAAAGCTTCTTTAAGTAAACAACAGCAAATCTGCTTCAGCTGAAGATGTATGCTTAGTGTCCCGGGGGCCAGTATGATTTAATATGGCCAATATTAAATAAGAGTTTGGGGCCGGGCGCGGTGGCTCACGCTTGTAATCCCAGCACTTTGGGAGGCCGAGGCGGGCGCATCATGAGGTCAGGAGATCGAGACCACAGTGAAACCCCGTCTCTACTAAAAATACAAAAAATTAGCCGGGCGTGGTGGCGGGCGCCTGTAGTCCCAGCTACTCGGAGAGGCTGAGGCAGGAGAATGGCGTGAACCCGGGAGGCGGAGCTTGCAGTGAGCCGAGATTGCGCCACTGCACTCCAGCCTGGGTGACAGAGCGAGACTCCGTCTAAAAAAAAAAAAAAAAAAAAAGAGTTTGGGAGTTGGATAACAGTTGCAAGCTGGGTAGCAGCTTTTCACCTCCAGGAATTGACTACAGATAGCAAACAGCTCAGATGTGGAAATGAGTTTTGCCACATCACCAGAAGGCCCATGTAGCTGGCCGCTAGCCTTCAGCTCCTATGAACACTGGAAGATATGTGTGCACGAATGTGTGTGCACGTGGCCATGTGTATTCCAGGATCAGGTTCACCAGGACTGCCAGACCACAGTGGTAAAGGCAAGCCACTAAAGAACCAGAACAAAGTCAGTGAGTGGTGTATGGGCTAAGGCCTGGCCGGTTAGAAAGCTGGGAAGGAAGCCATGTGTAGTCTTTGCAACTCCAGACTTCACTGCCTCCATATCCCTCTTTTAGGCCCAGTGCTTTCAGGAATTCAGGTTTTTGAGTCTCATCCTATCACAGAAGAAAATGGTGACAGCCTAGCTTTGCAGGATGACAATCCTGGTTACACCCTGGTTCAACCCCTTCCTGGCTATGTGACCTTGTTCTGTTTATCTTTTATTTAGAAAACACTTATCTAGTACTTGCCATATCCCAGACACCATTCTAAGCACTTTATAAGGAATAACTCTTTCATTCTCAATAACAATGGGCTTAATTCTCATAACAACTCTATGTCCATTTTATAGATGAAGGAACTGAGGATCAGAAAGGTTAAATGCCTTGCCAAAGTCACTCAGCCAGAATTTGAACCCAAGGAATGTGTCTCCCTTGACACATCCTACCATGGTAAGTGACCTTGGGCAAGTTGTTGACCCCCCCAACCTCAGTTTACCTGTTTGTAAAGGGAGGATGCTAATACTACTCTGAACAAGGAGGGATGAAGGGTTTTTGCAGGGCTTAAATGAGAAAATCTTAAGGATTTAGCAGGTTCCAGGCACCTAGCAAGTAAAATATATGATTAACACTCCTATAGGTGGAGGTCACATTTCATAAATGGATCAGAAAGAAGTGGAGGCCTCTTCTGCATACTCTCATGGTGAGTCTGATAGGCTTATGCCAGCACAGTCCTCTTGAGAATGCCTCACCTTCACAGGTGCAATCATTTATAAGTTAAATGGTTCTATTGTTCACTCCACAAATGTTGACTTAAGCTATGAACAAGAAATGTTGTGCTACTTTGATTGAATGAGTTGAACAATATAATCAGAAGTTAAAAGCATCTGAGTGATGTGTTATCTTTAGTGGCATTTCAGTTATAATGTAGTTTCTCCTTTTCTTTCCTACAGCATGTTTGCTCTTTTTTTTGTACCTTTATGATTTTTGAAGTAATATGCAAAAAAGATCAATGTGAAACACTCAAATAAAAAATGGCCCAGACAGCAAAGGAGTGCTGCTGCATTCTGAGAAGTCCCATTATTTTTAGAATAAAAATTTAAAAAAATAAACACAGTCTCAGTTGCAGGGAAATATAGATTTCACCATAAATGCAATCACTATGGAACAGAGACAGTGAGGCAAAATAACAGAGTGAGTGGTTGTTCTGCAGCTGAGGGACAAATGACAGAATTGCCTTGGCCAGCTGAAGACAGATTGTTGCATTGTTCCATTAATTGTGTGTAACTTGGCTTTTCCAGACCTTTCTGTGGCAGACTAATCCAGCTCTGCGTGCTGCTGAGCCATCTCACTTTTACTGAAGGCTGCCTACAATATCTCTGAGATAGACAGCCCTGCTACACATGGTTTGCAATACTGAGAGTTCTTCACTGAGGATAAATATACTGATGGTGAACACCTAAAAATATGTGATTTTTAAACAGGACTTTGGTTTAAGGAGGTAAAATATGACAGAAGTTCCAATCTTTATCCTGGCTTTACTTTAAGCCCCATAAACTGTTGACTAATCTGCTCTTGTAAGTGAGCATTCACTTGTGTTGTTTCATTTAAGGGGAACAAGGTCGGACATCCCTGCCAAATGTATGCTACCCGTCTGTTTAAGTGCCTGAAATTCCAGCATTAGAGTGATTTCCTTTGGTTATTTCCCCCAAAGACCTTTGTTTAAGTTGCAAAAATCCCTGGAGTAGAATTATCACCACTCTACCGATCAGTGTCCTACTAGGATTTAGTGTTTACATTCTTGGAAGAACTGGTGGCAAATCTGTGGATGCAGTGGACTGAGTGGAAAGGGAATATTTTGGTGTTGGGGTATTTGGAAAGAATTGATGCCTATTTGGCTGTCTCCTGGGTGTCATGGAGTCTCCTATGGCAAAGAAAAGAGTGTCAGGCTTGGTATTGGGGTGGAGACACAAAAGGACAGTGGTGAAACTATGATGTCAAACTTTGTAACTGCAGGACTTCAGTTGGAGGAGGTGTAGGAGCCTGTGTGCAATGGGTTTTCCAGGAATCCTCCTAAAGGAGTTATTGATTTGTATATTTTGAGCAGGACTAGCTTTACCTCATAATGACACAACCAGTCAGAGAAGGAAAGGAAGGTGGTAGAGGGTGAAGGACCCAGAATTTAGAAGAGACATTTCTCAGTGCCAGCCCAGCAGTAACAATGACCTTGGGCAAGCTACTGAACCTTTTCAGATTTGAGTCTTCTTGTCTTAAAAATGGGACAAGTTTATGTCTGCCTTGTGAAATTATTGAGAGAATAAAAACAAATATAAGAATAATTCTAAACAGCACTTTGTAAACTACAGAGTGCTCAGAGACTAATTCTAAGTACACCGATACTTGCACGTCTTTCTTCTATCAGTGCTGCCAGATGGAGTCAATGGCAGGGAGGTGGAAAGGTGACTCCCTTCTCCCTGCCATGGAGCCCACGTAACCTGACCCCATGGAACCCTGACCCCATGGAGCCCAGGCACCAGCCAACCATGTATTTTTAAAGAGCTGCAGTCAGACTTTTGGATCTTGTAGATTGCTGAGCTGTCCATGCTGTGAGTAGGCGACCCTCTAGCTCAGTGCTTCTCAGCCTTGGCTGAACTTTGGAATCACCTGGGAAGCTTAAAAATAATAATAATTCTCCTCACCAAGGCCACACCCCAGACCAGTTAACTCACAATCTCTTGAGGGTGGGGTCAAGGAGTCAGTATTTATTGAGGCTCCCAAGAGGTTCCAGTGTGCAGCCAGGGTTGACAAGCACTCTCCTAGCTGAGCAATAGAGAAATAAGATGCAGCTAGAGAATGAATTCTTTCTTCTCCTAACATGAGGGAAAATAACTTTGCAACATTACACTGAGAACAGACAAATAGCTAACCTGGTGGACCAGAGTAAAGAAATGATTGAAAAGGATTGAGGAGTCAGTGTAATCACAGCTACTTATGACAACTTGAGTGGCATAAAACACAGATCTTGAAACTCTCTCCTCTTCCTCTCTTTTTTCTTTTTTCTTTCTGTTTTGTTTTGTTCTCTCTTCTCCTCTCATCTCCTTCCCCCACCTTGCCTTTTTTCTTCTCAATCTCTCATTCTCTCTCTTTCCCTCCCATCCCATACCCCATTTTACGAGAAAGGTCTCTCAACTCCTAATATCCATTGTGGCCACTTACAATGTAGTATGTTATTTTGAGAGTCTTGACTGAACAAATTTTTTTTTTTTTTTTTTTTTTTGTGGGTAGGGGGCTACTTCACAGCACATCCCTGTGTCTCACGTCTCATGTGCAGGTGAGTGTGTGTGTCCTCTCTAGGATTCCCTTTCAACTCTTCCTGCACATTCTAAAAAACTGATTCTCCCACCCACACATGCCTGAGCTTTGAGCTTTCTCATCTTCTCCTCTGTTTTCCACCATGTCCACCTACCTCTCTGAAGCCCCTGACTCCCAGTGAATTTTTTTAACCTATATCTGCTCATTCATATTCAGGCAAGCCTGATGAATCAGAATGTCTGGAGGAATAGGAATTCAGGGGAATTTTAATTTTCTGGTTAAGTGACACTCTCTTGAAAACAACTTTTGTTTCAAGTTTTATTGTGGGGAAAAAATGGCAAAATAGAAGCCCCAAACTGGAAAGGTTCTTAGGGAATACCTAGAAGAATCCTTCTAAAAGTAGACACAGAGACCAATTGCAGTAGGATGATTCCCAGATGATCCCAGGCATGTAAATGACAGTACTGTGTCTAAAGATGATGACTCCTGACTTCTAGACCCTAGTTCTTCCAGAGCACTTACTTGACCTGCCCTACAGAAATGTTATGATTAACCAGAACCAAATGCGGATTATGTTCTTTTAAGTGAATTCTGTAGTTCCTTATAATTTCATCTGCCCATGAACCTCACTCATCTGTGTTGCCTGTCTGTCCCCAGATGGATTTCAGTTTGCAATTCTTGTATCTCTAGACTATCCTGTTTCTAAGGACTGAGATCATTTCCCTAAATATGTCCACCCGACTCACCAGACTGAGCACATTGATTTTTTTCTAGCTTTTTTTTTTTAGTTTTTTAAAATTATTGCAAGTACATAGTACATGCATAAATTTATGGGGTACATGAGATATTTTGATAGAGGCATGCAATGTGTAATAATTGCATCATGGAAAATGAGGTATCTATCACCTCAAGCATTTATTTTTTAGCACACTGATTTTTAAAATAGAGGTTCATCACCACCTCACATACATTACAGTCTTGGTTGGGGAAGAAGGCACAGGCTGGTGAATTGGATTTGTTCAGACTGCAGAACCCCTCCTGGAAGGAATATCAAGTTTCTCATTTTCCTTCTTGTTAATTAAATCTCCACTGTTAAGTTGATTTTTTTTTTCCTGTTTCCTAAATGAGGTATTGCTAAAGAAAAAGTGGGTCAATTGAGGGTTCTGACTAGTTTTGTCCTAGTTAATTTAAGTTTTGCCATATGTTCTTTGAGAAGCATGTGTTAAAGGCCCTTTTGCTGATTATCAACGAACCTAAGGGCTTTTAATTTAGATTTCCAGTTACCTGGCAAGAGAAAGACCTAAAGGGAATAAGTCTAGGTAAATCTAAAGCTAACTCAGAAGTAAGACCACTCCATGCAAAGCTGAAGCACAGCATGATGCTTTAGATAGCACCATTACTTTCTGTCGTGGAGCAGGGTTTTTCAACTTCAGCACTCTTGACGTTTTAGGTCAAATAATTATTCGATGTGGGGGATGTCCTTTGCTTGTAGGATGTTTCACAGTATCCAGACATCTACCCACGGGATACCAGTAACACCATCTCACCCATTCATAAAAATTTAAAATATCTCCAGGCACAAACAAGTAAATGTCCACTGGGTGGCAAATTTGCCCCTGGTTGAGAACCACTACCATAGACACATGATCCATTTAATCACTAAGGAAGAAATGCAGATGAATCCCTAACAATAACATATGGATGTCTATACTTTACTCTGAGTCTAAAATCCTATTTTAAGGGGTTGGACTGAATGTACTGGCCATTTCTTCTCCTGGAACCCTGGAGAAGTCTCCTCTATTGGCAGAGTCCTGCATTGCCCAATTACCAGTGACCAGAGCAAACAAGTCATGGTCAGAATTCCTGGATTTGAGCATTGCGCCCATGGCATTCAACAAGAATGTGTTGAGCATGTATCCTGTTCCCAGTCTAGTTCTAGGCTCTTTGTTAGGTATAGGAGTGGAGGGGCAACCATTCAAGGAATAAAGAAACAGGGTGTAGTGAAAAGGCTACCAAGTCAATTAGCACATCACAGTGCTTCCAATCACTAGCTGGGTGACTTTGCACAATGTACCTGACCTCCGTAAGCCTCAGGTTCTTCATGTGAAGATAAGGTTGCTAGCACCTCCCTCACTTATTGTGATCTTGATAAAGGCACCATACCAGTGACCGCTCAGTAAATTGTATTTCTCCATCTCATTTATATCTTTGTCTAAACTGTAAGAATGCAATTGCCAGGCCCTTCACTTTCAGTTAAAAAAAGCAAAGGTCTTCAGAAATTGTGTCCAGTTGAGCAAGGCCAGGAGATGGTGCCCAATCAGAAGTAAGAATTTTGCCTCCTGAATCCCAGAAAAGAAAAAAAAAATCAGAGTAGAGCATTATTTAATGGAAAAATATGTTTCTTAACCCTGAGGTGGAAAATACTCTCAAAAAATATATTCCCATTTGCTGGCTCTTCCCACTAGACAGCAGGTTACACTCTGCTGTGGCATAAGGAGCCCAGAAGTTCCCCAGCCTGCAAAGCATCTACCTACTCATTAACTAATGCCTGAAAATACCATCAGCCATATCAGTCCTTTATATCTTAACTGTCACTGATTTTATCAGATCTTTTCCTGAATAAAAGTTTGATTATGAAGAAGAAAGTATTGAATAAAAGTTTGATTATGAAGAAGAAAGTATTAGGGTAATTAGTGCTAGAAGGTAGTTACATAATGGTCACCTGCCTGTGTGTGTGTGTATATATATATATATATATATATATACACACACACACACACACACACATATGTGTGTGCATGTTTGTGTGTATGCTGTTATATATACAGAGATAGATTGAGAGGTAGGAGTGTGTGTATATATTTCAGGAGTGCATTTAATGGTCATATTCTAGCTAATTCCTTTTTTTTGACATTCTAAACCTATCTCAAAACATATTTCAGAAGCGCATTTAATGGTCATATGCTAGCTAATTCCTTTTTATTTGACATTCTGTCAATGGCAGACCCAAATCAGCCAACATCACCACTCATCTAGAGGAGATAATTTATGTTTATTTTGACTACCCTGAAACATTATGACACTCTTGCTCCAAAACAGATATAATTTCTGGTTATTTGATAATTTTCTCTGTGATGATGTTCCTTCTACCATCTCATGTGATCCATCAATGCCCTGTTCTACTGGGTCATGTCAGATAGACTAGGCATCAAACTTGCTGACAAGCCAACTAAAATAAACTGGAAACACAAGTGGCCCCTAATCCTGCCAGAGATCTGTGTGTACTTGCTTGGAAAACTTGGGAGGAATAACAAGTGGCATTTGCCCCTCTGATTACTTACACTTACTCATAAATGTGTTGTTGATGCTAAATCATACCAAATGTCTGCCTTCTTGAAGGCAGAGAGAAAAGGTAGGGAACTCATACTTTGATGAGTTCAGAAGAATATTTTTAAATGGTTGAGAAAACTATTTCCTTTTACTGGAATAACCTTTTCTTTGCGACGGCAACTTTGTAGTCTTGGGAGTATGGGCTGCATTGTGGGTAGGTGGTCTCAACTATTAATATCAGGGCTAAGATCTGAGCATCAGGGACTGCCTATTTTTTTTCTGAGTGCAGCAAAGGACAGGTCTCATTTAACCTGCTTCCTCTGGTCCAACCTAAAAAACTACTAGGGCTAAGACTGGTGTGAGCGTGTCATTTGTCATGTGAAAAGACATTTTTTCTGTATAAATATTCGAAAAACCTCAATACCACTGCTGAACTTTAATCAGCTGGGAAGGTACTGCAAATGGAGGGTCAATCCATCACAGTGCCCAGGACGAGACGTGAATTGTGGCCTTAAGTTCTTTTCAGGTAGCACAGGATAATGAGCTTAGCACCCTCTGTGGGAAGAATAAAAAACAGGTGCTACACCTTTAAAAATTAGATTCTCTTTTAAATGCTTAGGAGTTTGCTTAGAGGGGTCAGAGCAAGTTTCTTGAAGCTTAAAGATTAATTAGTTTGAGAAAGAAAAGATTTCAAGTGTTACAAAACCTTAGTTAAAACTACCACTTTCCCTTATTCCTGCCGTTTTCCCCCACCTCCCCCCACCAATCTCCAGAGCTAGAGGCACACGGGCGTGAAATGATGTGAGCTAAATTCCTGTTTGTGTAGACAACATTTGCTTGCCTACAAAGACACACAACGTGGAAACATACAGACACACACACAAAGTAAGAACATAGCTTTCTATGGTCATCATTTGCTCTTAAGCTCCCAGATTGCAGATTCCTCTTTCCAATGGTTCTTCATGAAATGTGTATGGACTTAAGATCTTCTACATACATGATGTTTAATCATGGGCAGGGTGGGGGGAGTAGCATAAAACAAAGCACGATTATTCTCTCTCTTTCTTATGGCCACCTTGAAACAAGAAGAGTGAAAGATAAAAATGTCTTGGGGATAGGAGATAAACTACAGTTTCCAATATTCAGATTTCTAGAGGGTAGGAGGGGACTTGTGGTTCTGATGCTTGCCAGAAAGGTTTTGCTTCTGAAAGCTTTCCCTATAAGCACACCCACACAGCTCTTTAATGCACCAAGCCAGAGCAGCTTTGGGCACTGGATTCCTGTAGCCTTCCTATGAGATGGTTAAGTTCACAGAATCCAAAGAGCCCTCCTTCAGTTGCTACAATCTTTTTTTTTCTAAAAAAGGTATGCCGTCTTCTAGAGGAGGTCGCTTTAGTAGGGTTTTAGGTAAGGCACATCCCTGAGAGAATCTTTTTCCTGCTACCCCTGCTCTCAGAGTGGTATGCTATTTAGAAAGGCAAACACAAATGATTATGCTTAAATTCAAAACCCCCTCCTCAAAGTTATCAAACAAAGCACCTCTCTTCTAGAACGCTAACAGTCTGAATGGGTGTCGTGTGCATGAGGTGTGTCATAATGTCACGTTTTAATTATAAATAAAGCAAGATGAAGTTTCCTGGCCAGGAAAAATGAGCTGGGGTGTTGGGGCGGGGGGCGGTGTGTGTAAGAAGCTGTCTCCCAGGGCTTAACATCTTGAAAGACATTTGCAAAATATTTTTCTTGAAAGAGACTCTTAGAAATACTATTTTTAGGCATACTGGTTTCTCCATAGGTAGAAGAGAAACCTACCACCAACCCTTAGCTTAAGGAAACCTTCTGGTGATACCATTCTGCATTTCAAAAAGCTGGTTTTGCCTCCTAAGATTGGAAGCTGGAGACATTTGCATTTTGGGGGATGGTAGTGTGTGGTTCCCCATCCCCCCATCCCTCTTCCTGCTATTTGGACTTCTCTCTCTCAAAAAAAAGGAAAAATAAAAACAGAAAGATGCAACTCTTTAGTGTCAGTTAGGGAAGAGAAAGACTTACGGACGTGGGCTACATTGGTTCAGCATCTGTCATCCATGACAGTTTATTTCAATCATACATTTGCTTAAATTGTCATCTGATGAAGGAGCCCTCCGTCCAATGCACACAGCCTGCCCCTTCCCTTCTCCGCACCCACCAACTGCCACTACCACCACCTCCTCACTTTAGTTCAATAGAAACTGAAATCTCAATGATGGACCTGGAAACCTATGAGGGGTGAGAAGGAGCAATCATCAATCTCAACACAGAAAAAAGAAATAGGGAAAGCAAGCATTACACAAAAGGGCAATCTGAGAAGAGGCAGCTTTTCTGTCCTAGGTTAACAAATTATTCCCATCTCAGAAATATGCAAACACAGGATCAAATGATTATCTTCTCCCACTCTCCCCACCCCATCACTGCTCTGTCACCTCTGCCCCTAAAGTCTCTTGCTACAAGTCATTACCCTGCAGGCATTCATCCTGAGGTAGGTTTTTCTCCTCATTCCCCATAGAAACTAGGAATGTGCTGTCACTGTTTGGGAGCCTAAGCTTGCTGCAGTCTTAGCAATGTGCTCCAGAAGCACAGCTTTCAGCCCTGAACATCGGGATTCTGCCTCCTTCCCCTCAGCCAGACCAAAGAGAGCAGTGAGCTGAGGGGTTCCCTTTAACAGGGGGTACAAGAAGGGCACAAATGCTACGAAGTCTGGTGAATCAAAGACTCAGGAGAATTAAGAACAGGTGGCATTTGGGGATGAGATTTTGAGTTGATTTGAAAGATGGTTACATTAAGTGCAAAAATGTTTCATGTTCCTAGGAGAAACTGTCTGGCATTGCCTTTTAAAAACCATTTGCAATGCTCTCTGCTTTAAAGGCTGAGTAAGGGTGCCCAGTCCTCAGTCCACCTCTCAGTTGCCTGAAGGTGGTTAGATTGCACTGTCCCTGCCCCAGTAATAGAAAGGGTCTTGCTGTTTTTCTTTTTCTAGTCCTTACACATGTGGAGTAAATTAACCCAAATCATTAATCTGATCAGCTTTCTTTGCCCTTCTTTAGAATTTCAAATTGAATCTGACTACGTTGCTCCTGGATTTTCCTTCTGGCCCCTGGACAACTCCCCTCCCCACCCACCAAGGACATTTTAACTGTTGCTTTTCTTGTAACACAGTTAACAATTCATTTAGGTTACACCAGTCTGTAAAAACTGTAAATGCTATTTTATTTTAAACATTTTAGTTTACAAAAAAAAAAAAAATCAATGATTGGTACCTTTTTTACACTCTCAGATTCCTGAATATGGACAGATCTTCAAAGGGAGGAAGGAGTTCTCATATGAAATTTAAGATAGACTGTCCTGAAGATTGTGGGGTGGGTTTTTGTTGTGTTTTAATTCGTTTTTGTTTTTAAGACACAATAAAGCTAAAATGTCAAGTCTCTGGGAGAGATCCCCTTAAAGTTTCAGTCAAGGAGCATATCAGAGCACAGACAAGGAGACCCCAGCCTGGTGCCCGCCGGCCCATCCCGGCTGCCCAGGCGTATTTGGTAGCGCATGGGTTGAGAGCCACTGGGACAATCACACCTCGCATTCCCTCGCGGGCTGCTGGTGGCAGGTACACGAGCCATACTCGTTGATGATCACCAGGGCTCCCTCAATGTGGTTCGGTTTGTAATCAACGTAGTATTCCTGGGCAGACATGGCAGCCATCTGATGCATGGTCTGTTTCTGCTTTTGCTTCCTGCGCTGCGTGACAAAGCACTGTCTGAGCTGCCTGAGGCTGGCTGGGAAACACTTCCAGGACACGTAGAGCACCAGGACCACGATGAGGAAGGAGAAGATGAGGGCCATGGTGCCCGTGACCACCTTGTGAATCTGCACGGCGTTCTCGGCGTGCTCGCCGCCTGGAAGAGCCACGGTGGCAGGCTCGAATGTGCCGTCGTGCTGCCCCTCCCCGCCGTCCGCGAGCGTGGTGGCCGAGCTGGCAGGGGGCCCCAGATCACTGCGGTTGGTGACGGCCGAGAGCAGGTGGCCGCTGGTGGGCTCGGCCCCATCCTCGCACAGGTGGAAGGCGTACACGGCGTCCAGGACGTCCTCGCCCTGTGCGTACTCCGGGCTGGCGCACTGCAAGTTGCCATCGTAGCGCCCCTGGAAGTTGCTGAGCCACGAGGCTAGGGCACACACGTTGCGCCCGCAGTCCCACAGGTTCCCGGCCAGGGTGATGCTTGTCAGGGACTTCCAAGAGTTGAGGATCCGGGGCTCGATGTAGGTGAGGCGGTTGGAGTCCAGCTGCAGGGACTGCAGGTGCGGCACGGTCTCGAACACATGGGGCTCCATGTACTCGATCTCGTTGCCCGACAAGTCCATTTTCTCCAGATTCCAAACCCAGTCAAGCGAGCTGACCACAATGGCCACCTTGTTCCTCCGCAGGCAGAGCGAGTGCAGGGAGATGAGGCGCGGGAAGTGGGCGAAGTTCACCTTCACCAAGTCGTTGTGCTCGAGGTGCAGCTCGGTGAGCTTAAACAAGCCGGCGAAAGAGTTGCGCGCCAGACTCTTGAGCTGATTGTATCCGATGTCGAGAAACTTGAGGCTGCGGCAGTCCTGGAAGATGCGCACGGGCACAAACTGGATGGCGTTGGCCCGCATATGCAGCGTGGTGAGCTTCCGCAGCCCGTGGAAGAGGTCGGGCGCGAGCGCCTGCAGCTTGTTGTACGAGAGGTCCACGCTGCGCAGGTTGGGCATGGGCCGGAAGGTGGTGTTGGGCAGTTGGGTGATCTGGTTGGAACTCAGCGTGAGTTCCTTAACTCGGCGCAGTTTCTGAAAGGCGTCCCCCTGCACCGAGCAGATGTGATTGTGATCCAGATAGAGCCACGTGAGCTGCATTAACCCCGTGAACTGGCCGGCGCGCAGCTCCGAGAGGCTGTTGTAGCGCAGGGACAAGCCCAGCAGGCCGGACAGGTTGTGGGGCGCCTCGGTGAGGTTGAGCGCCTCGCAGTACAGCAGCCGCCCCTCGCACCGGCACAGCTGCGGGCACCCGCTGGGGGCGGCGGGCAGCATCTGAAAGCAGGCCCCCAGCAGACACAAGACCACCCCCGAGGGCCTCCTCAGCAGCCAGTATAGACAGAGACCGAGCAGCAGGAAATCCATTAGCGAGAATCTTTCCAGAGAGACTGGAGAATGTCCATTGGAAGCGCTCGGTCAGAAATCTACATCATATTTTATTCCGAGGGAGGGGAAGCGGGGGAGGGGGAGAAAAGGGCAAAAAATCAAATAAATACATAGAAATAAAGAAGGACCCCCCCTCCCCAAAAACCACACGTTCACCTCTAAGCATGCAGAAAGCTGGGCAGCATAGAAAGTTCACAGCCACGGAAAGATCAAAGAGATGGTGATTTGGTCCATGTTAGATGCTGCAGCAAAGAAAAGGGAGGAAAAAAAAAATCTTCGGGAAAGAATTTAATTAAAAAGTGTCTTACCCACCCTTTTCCAGAGAGTGACAACCTCCATTCAGCTGCTCCCTTTGTGTGCAGGCTAATTATATGCAGGGCGAGAGAAGACCCCTCTGTGTTTCCGAGGCAGCCCCGGTCCGCGGCCGGCGGATCTGGCAGGCGCACAATGTCTCACTTTGCTGCTCGGCTCGGGGCTGCAAGGGCGGCCGGCGAGGCGGGGAGGCGACTTCTAGGACCCGCAAGTTTCCCAACTACGTGCCGGAGCCCGAGCTTCGCCTTCCTGCCGCCTTCCTTTCCCTCTGCAGTTCGGACTGTGACGTTGTGGGGGAAAAAAACTCCAAACTCGGGGCTCGCGACTCCCCAGGATTTGACAGTCTGGTTAATGTCCGTCATTGGAAACGACCACTGACCGGCGCCACCTTTTACTCCGCGGAGACAGCCTGCCATTCGCGCCCCGGGCAGCTGCAGAGAGCGGGCTCACTCATGCTTTGCGGGCGGCAGGCGGCGGGCGGCGGGCGGTGGGGAGGTGCGGGCGGCGGCGCGGGGAGCGGCGAGCGGCGCCCGGGCTCCTTCCCTCCACCAGGCAATGTGCGGCGCGAGCTTGCACAGGCACCTACTGCTCACTGAGTGTCGTAAGCTGCTCACGATTGTGCGTCTTCCCCGAGCACCTCAGACATGGGCAGATTTAAAAGGGGTGGGCATAAAACCAACATTTTACCGAACCACTAAAGTAATATATGTTTTTTGATGAAACGGAAAACACTTTCAGCTTTTTTGTCCATATTTCAAAAAAAAAAGGAAGGGAGAGGGAGGTGGAGGTAGGGGTAGCATCATCCACGACAAGATATTTCCAAGTGGGAAACTGAAATATTCTGTGCTCTCCCCCTTCCCTTTTGGGGATATATTCTTTTCCCTTTTAAAACTGTCTACGTGTAAGAGATACGTAGGAATCTGTAGAGAAATCAACATTTGGACCTTTGCTTTAGAAAAGCAACTTGAGAGAAGACGCAGGAAGGCAATGATTTGGGGCTTGGCTAAGATTTGGGGTCCCCCCCACTCTTGCGGGTACTGGAATTCTGCAGTCAGCCAGCCCTTTTTTGAGGTGGAAAGGGGAAATGCTTTCCAAACCCACCTAGTTTGGGAAGCCATCCCAGTCCCGGTGGTGTGAGATCCAGTGTGGCAAAAAGGTATGTCTGTGTACAGGGAGACTTGACCGAGATCCCTCCGGGGCTTCATCAGGCTCCACAGATACATATGGGGTACAGGGTGGATTAAAGAACGATTGTACTGTCTGACATGGGGAGGGCTAACCCTGACTTGTGCTGTTCATGGTGATTACTGGGCCCTGCAGTGCACCCCACTCCAGGAGAGTGTGAATGTGTAGGGATGTGGTAGTTTAAGCCATAATGAAGCCTACCCGTCTCCATACACACATCCTAATTAAGCTTTGAGACTGCACTAAATTGTGCCACTTTTTCCTCTGAGTATGACGAGAAGCCTTTGCCTCATTATTTCTATTCACAATCATTTATAGATAGGAGTCCTTACAATGAGCTCTCCCCCCACCTCCCCCCACACACACCTTGTGCCTACTGGTCTGGAGAGGGTCTGCCCTGGGGAGGGTCAGTTGGTCATCTGTTTAAACAGAATCCTCCAAGATGGCTGAGATAGCCTGCGGGAAGTGAGTGTGGGCAAGCCTTCCTTCTTGACAAAGATGCCCAGGGAGATGGTAGGGGGAGTCAAATGTGAGTCTCCAGCTCCACTCTTTGAATTCCTATCGTTTCTGCCTCTAAGGAAGTCAAAATCAGTAGGCATTATATGTGGTGGCACTTACTTTGATAGGAATGAGGGTAGATTACCAGAGCCAGGGTAGATGGACTGGACAAGTAACTGGATTGGTCCTTAGCATCTAAGCTGAAGAGACCAACCAATGGAATCAAAGTCACCAAAGACTGGTGGTACTTTTCAGGAAAAGTCATATGAACAGGGGCATGAATCATTCCATTTTGTATTCATCTGAGCTCTGCCCTGGTCATTCATCTCTGAGATGTATCATTTAATTGGAAGGAACACAAATCTGAAATGTCCTAGACATCACATGCTGTCTTAGGAGTTAGAAGAGACATTAGAAAATCAACCCCCTTAATTTTGCACGTGACTAAACTGAGGCCAAGAGACATCATGGTTTATTCAAGGTCATACAGCTTGCAACTGGCACAGATGGTTTTCTTTCCTTCTTTCTTTCTTTGTTTCTTTCTTTTCTTTTTCTTTCTCTCTCTTCTTTCTTTCTTTCTCTCTCTCTCTCTCTCTCTCTTTCTTTCTTAATTTGCCATTCTTGATGATTGCCTCTCTGTCACTCTTGCTGCCTACCTCAGTCTGGATCAGGCATTTGCAGGTTTCATCCTGGCACCTCCAAGGTGCTGCGGAACACTTTAACAGACAGACAGACAAATTCACCATCAAGTGGTTTCACCTCTTGCCAAGACAATTATTCCTGACAGCAGGCCAGCTGATGGAGCCATAAACTCTAAAGGGTTGGGAGGTGGGGGAGGGGTGTTGAGTAGGCGCAGGCAGGGTTAAACAGTGGCCAGCCATTCAGCGAGTACTGTGAGTACACACCACCCAATCCCTAGGGCTGCTAGGGAAAAAAAAAAAAAAAATCCTCCTAATGCTGGCTGCTTGGCAAAGTGGTGACAGAGGCTGCCAAATGGGCAAGAAGAGGTCCCACTTTGGATGTCACTTGATTTGTAGAGCTGGTGCAGAGAGGCAGAAGAGTTGAGTGTTGGCAAGAAAGAAAGGGAATAAAATTAAATTCACTGATTTATATGTGAGTTTTCTTCTAAGTGTGCTACTCAAAACTTAGAAGATGCTCCTAGGCTGTAATTAAAATAAATAAATTTTATATATATTATATATAAATATATATTTTATATATATTGCTTTTTGCATTATTATCCTGCAAATCATTTCATCTATATGGTATCTTTAAGCCTTTCCCACCTCTAATGTGGCAAGTTTGCATCTTTTCTACAGTTTTAAACCCCTTGGCAGAACCGTATACATTAACAGATTGAAATGAGCTTTATTGAAATTTAGCTATTCTAAGTCATCTAAGTTGCAGAATCCCAATTTATTATGTATTTAAAGCATACCAGCACTGATTAAATCAATGCAAATTAGGTTAAATAAGAACAACATGAATCGAGTGTTTCAGCAAAGTTGAGTCGAGAAACGACAACTTTTGAGTCACCACAGCAAGTCGATATGGCTGTTTTTCACGAGTTTTAATTTCATGCCTCTAAGTGTCCAATGAACTAAAAAAGGAAAAAAAGAACGAAAAGCTCACCTAAAGTTTTTTCTTTCCTCCTGCTTATTCTCTCATATGCCTTTACCTGTCTTTTGAAAATATCTGATTCACCAGGTTACAATGTAGCTATTGCGTGTACTGGATCAATCTCTTCTTCCCGGGTGACCATAGATTTCTGTTGGCAAACTTCTTCCTCAATGTTGTATATTGGATAAGAGATGCTTTATATGCTTTGAAAACACCCTTGACATTTTCCATGTTTGTCAGGGGAAGGAACCTGAGCTCATCTAGCTGAACTGCTATAGCTGCAAGTCTAGTACTAATAGTTGGGCATCAAGAATACCATCCCAAGCCATCATGCCAACATGTGATTGGGTACTGAGGCCAGACCTCCAGTTTGGGGTAAGAAAAGATAAGAATCTTGAAAATATGGATTCAGCAAATGGGAAGGAAGTCTGGGTTATATGAGTTATGAATCTGATGGCCAAACTGAATCTGGAACTAAGGGGAGGTAGAAGAGATAAGCTCACGGAGCAAATTCGTTGTAGTTAGAGAGGCCGGAAGTATAGCTTAACGGAGGGAAGAGTCGATTAATTCCTTCTCTCTTCAACCTTGTAAATTAGCCTTTGCCTAATGAGCCCTCCTGTTTTTCGTGGTACTCTATGTTGTGACGTGGACTGGGGGAGTCACATACAATTTTTTTTTTTTGGTATGTCATTATTTCTCCTGTTTTATCTCAACACTTCCAATTTGTTCATTTTAGTCAAAATAATTTGTGAACAAAGAGATGCAAGTGCAGAAAGTCTGAAATGAATCTGCATTCTGGGGATTGGCTTTCCATTAGCAGTCTTTGTCAATGTTCAAGGAAGGAAATTTGAGTGATTATTTTAATGTTCTGTCATCGCTAGCACCAGCCTGGACCTTGATCTTTATGCTGTTGTCTTTAATTTTCAGTGGCAGCGAACCGTGGCTTTTCTTTAAAAGGAAACCTTTAGAAGAATTGGGGGAGAGTGGGAGTCACAATTTCAAAAATAGAGAATTAACTTTGTTGTTTCTGTGGGCACATACCATACAGCTGGCATTTTACAGAATGCCTCAAAAGGTGCATGGAGAGGCTGAGGGTGAGGGCCCCAAGGCTACTCTCAGGAGATCCACTTAGGAGACGATAATTAGAAATTGAGGTCATTCTACTTATCAAACTTTATCCAACTCTTAAAGCAACATTGTAACGTGGATAGCAATAAGAAACTAACTGCCATGCTCTATGAATGATGTAAATGATGAGAATAAATAATAAAAGAAATAATAAATGAATTAATAATAATAAATAGAAATGCAAGTTCTCCCAGGCATGGTGGCTCATGCCTGTAATCCCAGCACTTTGGTAGGCCGAGGTGGGCAGATCATCTGAGGTCAGGAGCTTGAGGCCAGCCTGGCCAACATGGTGAAACCCGTGAAACCCCTTCTCTGCTAAAACTACAAAAATTAGCCAGGCGTGGTGGTGAGTGCCTGTAATCCCAGCTACTCAGGAGGCTGAGGCAGGAGAATCGCTTGAACCTGGGAGGTGGAGGTTGCAGTGAGCCGAGATCATGCCACTGCATTCCAGCCTGGACAACAGAGTGAGACTCCGTCTCAAAAAAAGGAAAAAAAGAGAGAGAGAGAAAAAAGAAAGAAATGCCAGTTCATGAGGCCTGTCCTCCCTCTCCACAGGTTTTCTCTATACTGGTGTAGAGAATATACTGGTGCTCTGATTATGCCATGTTACGCTTACCTATTTTTTTATATTCTCTCCATCTTTGCTTACCTTCATTTTAACTATCCTTCAAAGTTGATGGCAAATCTCCTCTATGATTTCTTAACTGACTCCGAGGCCCCCGCCCTCTATAAAGCAATCCCTTTTTCTTCTTCTGAACTCCATTAGCAGCTTACCTTTATCAATCTCGTGGTCCCGTTCACTTTATATGAGTGTGGCAATAATTTCTAATGATAGTATTTTAAAACTGAAAGGGGCATTAAACATCTTGGAGACGAAGAGTAAAAAGATCTTGTTGGGATTTCTGCTTTGCCACTTTTTAATCGGTATAACCCTATAGAAGTCACTTCTTGGTCAGTGAAATAGGGCTAAGGATGTCTAGCTCAGAGGATACTTGGGGAATTAAATGAGATCATGTAAACTCTATAGAGTTTGTTCATTTAATTTTTGTCACTTCTGTGTTTCTCTATTTACTTTTTTTTTTTTTTTTTTTTTTTTTTGTGAGACGGAGTCTTGCACTGTCACCCAGGCTGGAGCTCAGTGGCGTGATCTTGGGTCACTGCAACCTCTGCCTCCCGGGGTTCAAGTGATTCTCCTGCCTCAGCCACCCAAGTAGCTGGGATTACAGGTGCCCACCACCATGCCCAGCTACCACGTCTCAAAAAAAAAAAATGTAAATAGAGAAACACAGAAGTGACAAAAATTAAATGAACAAACTCTAATAGAGTTTGGCCACTCAAAAGTGTAGGCCCGAGACCAGAAACCTTGGAGCTTGTTAGAAATGTAGATTCTCAGGCCTCTCCCCAGACCCATGGAATCAAATCTGCATTTAACCATTAGCCACAGGTAATTCATTAAATTTTGAGATGCATTATTGGAACATTCACAAATTTTAACCTGAAATAAAAACCCAGATATCATTGATTCCCTAGTTTTGTAATTGAGAAGCTAAAGGGGCAGAAATGTTAAGTGATTGCCCACCCTTGTTAGTGGAATTGGGTCCAAAAAAATAAAACTTTCTGAATAACGTGTTTTCTCTCCTATTAGATTTTAAACACTTAGAATGGAAAGTCTATGTGTATCACAGGCCTGAGCACTTAGCAGGGCTCTTAAAGTTTGATTTTGTAATTGGTACAGCAGGTGGTGTAGAGCCTTCGTAGGTTCTAGCTTTAGGTATCTTTCAGCTGGTTTCTTCCCATATTATCCTAGGAGATAATGTTATTCTGACATCTGGCATAAGACTTTGACTGCAGTCTTCCAAGGCAGGCAGAGTTGCATGGTAATTGATCCCATGGGATAGCCCAACATGTTGCCCCTTCACACATACAATTTTGGAAGAGTCAAGACAGCAGGGACAAGTGAGGGGAGGTAAGTTGGAGGTGCATTAGGGTTATCTTTCTGGGAAAAGCTTTGATGTTAACAGAGTTTGCTTACATTATTCCTCAGTTTTCTTATCACTGCCAATCTGCTACTATGGCATGTGCATATTTCTAATGAATACTTTATTATAAAAAATGTACTTTGGGCCAGGTGTGGTGGCTCATGCCTGTAATCCCAGCACTTTGGGAGGCCGAGGCGGGTGGATGACGACGTCAGGAGTTCAAGACCAGCTTGGCTAACACAGTGAAACCCCGTCTCTACTAAAAATACAAAAAATTAACTGGGCGTGGTGGCGGGCACCTGTAGTCCCAGCTACCCGGGAGGCTGAGGCAGGAGAATGGCGTGAACCCAGGAGGCAGAGCTTGCAGTGAGCTGAGATGGTGCCACTGCACTCCAGCCTGGGTGACACAGCGAGACTCCGTCTCAAAGAAAAGAAATTAAAAAAAAAATGTACTTTGGGCGGCCGAGGCGGGTGGATCACCTGAGGTCAGGAGTTCGAGACTAGCCTGACCAACATGATGAAACCCTGTCTCTACTGAAAATACAAAAAATTAGCTGGGCTTCGTGGTGGGTGCCTGTAATCCCAGCTACCTGGGAGGCTGAGGCAGGAGAATCACCAGAAGGCAAAGGTTGCAGTGACCCAAGATCGCGCCACTGCACTCCAGCCTGGGTGACAGTGCGAGACTCCATCTCAAAAGAAAAAAAAAAAACGAAGTGACAAAAATTAAATGAACATGAAGTCACCTAAAATTCAATCACCAGAGATGAACTATTAAGTTTTGGGTATACATTCTTTCAGAATTTGTCTGCTGTTGTTTATTAATTAGGTTGTTTCTGGTTTTTAGTCATTGTAAAATATACTGTGATTAATTTCCTTATACCTTTGAGTATATGGGCACCCATGCCTTTAAATGTTTATTCTAGAAGTAGAATTGGTGTTCAAAGGATGAGGACTTTTAAAAAACTATTAATACACGATGCCAAATTGTCATCCTGAAAGATTTCATACTTTTCATCCTCAATAGCTGCTTTGCTGCTTTCTCTTTGCCTTGAGAAACCCCCATGACACCATAAATTAAAACACGTTTTGGGCCCCTCTCCTTCACCTGGCTGGGGCTCCAACCTGTATTTCTGTCTGCCTTTGTTTATGATGCCTTGGAACCATTCTTCCTCTTTACATCCATTTCCTCATTCCATCCTATGAAGGCAATTCCCACTTCAGAAAGAGGGCTGGCTTGGGGCCTTCAAGATTCCTTCTGGGAGTTTATGAGAATTTAATTCCTGCATCTTATTAAGTAGCTGGCCAGCCAAATTATTTCCACAAAGCCATTAATGTCTGAAAATGGATTAATCCAGCATTACTTAAAATGCTCTATGAGGGTAAAAGTATTTAAATGCATTTGTGAAATGCACAAGGCTTTGTTCTGTTGTTCATGTTTCACCCTCATAAGAAATCTCAGTCTCACAATCTCAATTGTAAGAAATCTTGTTTTTCGTGGTTTCAGCCATTTATTTGGGATTTCTATTAACACTAAACCAGAACAGTTTTGAAAACTTATTTAATTGCAGTTTATAGTGCATTTGACTTTAAACTGGCTATCACCTTACCAAGACATTCTAAGGTTCAGATTTCAAGCATTATAGAAGAATGCTGGTGCAGGAACCTGTTTTATGTCATAATTTTATCAATTATGGGGGATACCTAGACTACTACAGTTCTTCTACTTGGTATTAGCAAATTTCACCTTCTCATCCTAGCCATAAATAAAGGAACTGTTAGAAATGCGTGTTCCTCATTGCCACAAAGAAATAGCATTCGAACATAAATTTGATTCTCTCAGCAAGGCAGTTTTTACTTTCTGCAGAAAGGGTGCTCATCGCAGATGGAACAATGGCAAGAGCACACCTGGACAGAGGAGGGGCAGGAGTTCTTATTCCTTATGCAGGTAGCCCCTACTGCTGTGTGGTTCCCCTATTGGCTAGGGTTGGACTGCACAGTCTAAGCTAATTCTGATTGGCTATTTTAAAGAGGGCAGGGGTATGAGCCAGAGTAGTGGGGTGAGTAGTTGGCAGGGACGACGGTTAGAAACAGGTAACTAAAGGTGACTAAGGTCAGAGCAGGTGACCAGAATGAGTCAGGCCAGAGCAGATGACCAGGGGAACAGATGTGAACTGCTGATTAGGACAGGCGGGAAAGTTGTTTACTGAAACTAAAAGCAACTGGGCGAAGAGAACCAGGAAGTTAAACTTTAAAATGGAGAATCAAAGAATAAGAGAGCTGAACCTACTGACATACTGATTCTTTGAAGAGAAACTTGGGTTCAATATATTTAACAGAACCAATTTAATTCTATAGTAAGTTCTGTCTGTTCTGTCTCTAATATTCCTTGACACTTAATTATCTTGTTTTATAGAATTTTACAGATGTTGGAAATTTTGTCCTCACAGATAAAATGAAACTCTCTAAGAACAGACGTATTACTTTCTCTGTGTTTTAGACCTTCTAATATCTACCTTTAAAGGGAGAAGAAGATCAGATATGAGAGACCAGATATAGAGAGATGAGAATTGCCACATAGCACTGGTAAATATGTTTTCTCTTCTCTTAGTGCAGTCTGCATAGTTCTGGGTTTGTAAACACTCTCACTGAATTGAGTTTATTAACTAGTTTGAATGCTTGCCTAATCAATAGCCTGTGGAATCTAAACTAAATATAAAAACCTCTATATTACATTGACATATAGGCACAAGCTATTAGCCCAGCAAAGCCGAAACTCTTGAGTTGAAGTCACACAGATTAATGCCTTTATGTGTGGCCTCCTGTTGCAGATCTATTAGTTGTAGGAAATCCCTCACCATCCTTAAGCAACAGGTCTTCAGTGGTAAACTAACCTGCCTAGTTAGATGCATTTATCTCTTCATTCAAGCTGTCTCACTCCTTAATCTCTGACAAGAATCTTGAAAATGCCTTTCTAATTATTTAACATAAGTGTTTGCTGCTATTCTTGTTTTTGTTCATTTGTTTTAAGTCAGATGGAATTTTACCTGATGAGAAGCAGAGTTAGATAAAATGTGGTCCCTACCCTGTGTGTTCACAGTTCTGGAGTGGAGATGATGAGTAACAAACCAATATTATTCATGCTATGGCAGAGATGTAAACAAGAGCTGTAGTTGAAGAGATTTTTCTAGCTAATTGAGCAAGTCCGGGTAGAGGAAAGGAAGATGAATTGACCAGATGGATGGATGGAGAAGGCCACTCAAGTCAGTAGGCAAAGTCTGTGAAAAAAATATGAAGACTTCTGAGATGCATACCGTGTCTGAAGCACAGGTATGCAGGAGAAGGGGGTAAGAAAAGAGGAGACCAGAGTGTGAATTTAGTGCCAGATTGGAAAGACTTTCAACTAGAAATATGATTTCCAAAATGCAAGTACAAGGAATATAATTCTGATGACTCCCTCGAACATGAATGGAGGAGAAAGGATACTGAAAGCAATGAGAGCAGTTGGGAGACTACCATATCTTCCCAAATGAGATACTATGTGGGCTATGTTCACATTACAAATGGGCAGGGCAGCAGGTGCAATAATAGCTCTGCAGTGGATTGACAAACTTTTAAGTGGTGCTCTTTCTAAGAAAGGTGATTTCAATAGATGGATTGCTCTAGGGGAGAAGGGAGGCAAGGAATAGTAGGATGTAAAAGCCAGCTAAGCTCACACTTGGAGCCAGGAGTGAGCAGTTGAAGATCTGAACAGACATTAGAGCTGCACATATAGATCAGGGAGTCCCTGGAATGTGCTTGGTGGCTATAGTGGTGGCAGTAGATGCAAATTCCAGAAAGAAAGATTAGAATACCGGCTGATGCACAATCAAAAGTTTTCACAGTCCATTAAGGTAATATCTGGGGTAGCAGCTAGATGAGGAATAACAGGACCTTGTGTTACCTACAAAGTGCATATTTTGATTAAAAGCATTCGAATTCTAATTTATTACAACTGAATTTTGTTAGTGAGCAAGTGATATTGTGGACTGTATTCAGCTTAAGGAATACCAGTTTGCAGAGCCTCTAAGTGATGATTCTCAACAAGAAAGAATAGGATGGGGCAGAAGAAGTAGAGATCACCTCAATAGGAAGGACAGTTTAATAAAATTAGGAAACACTCCCCTAGTCCATAGCAAGCAGCCTTAAACATATAGGGATGGCCATGGGACTGTCATTAATATGAATTTCATGTGGCTGTGGAAAAGATAAAATATGGTTGAGCCTGATATATTTGGAGAGGACATTGGATGGTCAAGATCACCAACAATGGGGGAGGATGCCTGACCATGAGCGAACCTGCAAAGGAAATGTGTAAGGATGATGCTTTCTGCCCCACGGCTCTATGTCAGTGTCTAGCTGATGTTGAGTGTATCATTTCTGAAGAGGGTTTGTCATTGGCATATCACATCAATGTAAGATTATTCCTTTGCGGATAGACCTTATATTCCTTCCTCAAACATGGAACAAGGTGATGGCTGGAGGTCATGTCCTTCAGAGGCAAATCTATATTTGCATTTTAGCAGAAGAATTTGAGACATCTAATAACATTGTGAAAAGCATTTTCAAATTTCTGACTTTCTATTAGTCTGAAAAGTGTTCTGCCATTTAGAAGCTGTGTGATCTCGGCAAGTGACTTAACCCCTAAGCAGAAACATTCAACGTAGTAAAACAAAGGAAAAATGAGTTGAATTATAAAAACAGAAAATAGTTAAAATGCTATTGCAATAACTACCTATATCAGTTTCCACTATGCCAGGGCAAAAATCACACCCTATAGATTGAAGAAAAGGAGGGAAAATAATCATAAGCACAAGTTGCATTGTGCACCAATAACTCAAACTTTTGACTGCTCCCTCTTTAGATATCTGTTCCTACTTTAGAGGCTACATAAAAAGCAAAATCAAAATGAAAAAGGCAGCAACAAACACTCCAAAACATGGTGGTTAAAACAACAATCACTTCATTTAGCTTCTGGCAATATGTGTTGGCTGAGTATAATTTCCGTGGGGACCAGGTTGACTGAAAGCTGTGGTGCTCGCTCAAGTGTCCATGATCAACTGGAAAATTAGCGGAAGACTGGACAATCCAGGATGGCTTCACTCACAGGGATGGCAATTGGCAGCCTGTTGGCTGGGACTCAACTAACTTTAGGTTGGGGTACCCGAGTTCTCTCCCGCATGTCATCTCATCCTCCAGTAGGCTAGCTCTGGTGCAATCAGGTGGTGATTGTAGGGTTCCCGGAGCAGCAAAGGAGAAGTCCCAGTGCACAAACACTTTTCAAGTCCACCATTTGGCAAATTGCTGTTGTCTGTTAAATAAAGCCAATCACATGGTCAGCCTGAATCAAGGAGTGGAGAAATAGGCTCCACCTCTTGATGGGACGGGAAGAATTTATAGGTGTTTTTGCAGATTAAGTACAGCAGCAGTGGTGGCTTAATATTATTACAACTGTAAGTATGAAATGCTTTAAAGTGATTTTTATTTCTCAAGCCATATGACTCTAACGGTATCATCCATAAACACTGAGGACCAGCAGTGCAGGTATCACCTATAGCTTGTTAGAAATGCAGAATCTAAGGCCCCACCCAAGACCCACTGTAACAAATCGGAATCTACATTTTTACAAGATCTCCAAGTGATTCATAAGCCCGCTAAGGTTTTAGAAGCACTGTATCTTTTTGCTGTTTCTCATAATTCCCTTTCTTAGAATTGCTATCTTCTCTTGTCGAGTGATAGATCTTTGATTTTTAAAGGTGCGAGAACTGTTTCCTTCTGCACAACTGAAACAGAACAAACACAGGTTTATACAGTAAAACAGGTTGCTTCACAGCGTGAATAGCTAGAGAGAGAGGATATAACATTTTATGCTCAATTGTCCTGTGCCTTTTTTTAAATAGAAATTTAAAAATTAAGATAACAGTACATAAATATTTAAAATATTATATTTAACCAGGCAGCACCGTTCAGATATTAGAGCAATTTTTAAAGAAGCAGAAAGAGGTAGGCATGTACTTAAACTGACCTTTTCCATTTCTGAACCATTACTTAACTGGACCTTGATTTTCTGAAGGTTCAAAGATTGATTCTCCAACCTTTAGTCTGCAGTTTAAATATCTCTAGAACATGTGCAAGTCTCGGGATACTCTTTAAGATATTATACAATTAATAAGACCAACACAATTTAAGCATCTGGCATGTGCTGGCTACTGGTCTCCCCTAGTTTGCTTTTTACCTTAAGTCTGAACAGAAAGAGAGAGAAAAAGCAATTTTGCATTAAAACCAAATGCTGTTGTTTTGTGTGATGTTTGCTTGCCATAATGTCTTCTCAAAATGGGACAAATTCTTTGAAGCTATAACTGTTCTTTTAACTATATATGCTTTGAGGTCCTGTTCTTTTCAATCAATGAGCCAGCCAATCAATAGTTAACAAATATCTATTGAGTACTTCACATATGCAGGCATATTCTAGGTCTGGGGATACAGTGGGGAACAAAACTGAGCAACTTTGTAAGCAAATAGATTAATAAGATAATTTTAGGTACTGATAAAGGGAGAATTAAATAGGACCATATGGAAGAGAGAAATTGAGGGACTGGACCTGCTTTATCTACGGGTAGGCAAGGCTTCCTTGAGGTGGTGGTATTTGAGTTGACACCTGAATGATGAGCAAGGGGAAGCCATTTAAAGTGCCATGAGATATGCATACCAAATAGAGAGAACAGAAGGTGCCAAGGCCCGGACACTAAACCAAACCTGGTCCAAGAGACTGTAAAATGGCTAGTGTGCTCAAGTGAGTGAGATGGGGATGAAGAGATGGGAAGGAGGATTTTGAACACAAGACATGCTTTCTTAAAGAATCCATGCACATTTGTATAAATGTTGACGAACATTCACCAGCATCCTCATAACCTCCACTAGACCTTATAAAGTGATTGACTGCTCTGTTTCAGGCACCAAATTAAAGCACTTTAATATATTAATTCCATTTATTCATCAAAATTCTGTTAGACCCTTCCACTTTCAGAATATACAAAGGAAATCAAGGAACAGTAAACTTAAGCTACGTGACTTAACACAGCTGGTATTGATGATATAAAGTGATTTTTCTGCATTCCCTAGACCCTTTTATGGAACAATTAAGAGGGCTGGATACCAATCAACTTTTTAACTCTGTAAAAGCCAAACTTGACCCTATTAAGATCTTCCTTTCCCTCAGGTTTAGACCCAGCAAGAGGCGGGATGGGGCAATTCAAACTTTCCTCCTGGATTCCCACTCCTCTCGGCCCCCTTCTACCATCTGTTGCTGTTTGCGTAGAAGAAGAACAGAACAGAATACCGACAACCACACACATTCAGAAATCTCGTTTTGTATGTGGGAGTCTGGCTTCATTAACAAGTTTCTCCAACTCTCCCTGTACTACAACACCAATCTAAACATAACTCATTGAAGTCATGGGAATAGGCAATAATCAGCTTCATGATACTCAGATGTCAGTGTCCAGATATATCACCCGCTACTTCCTAGTAACCTGCTTCAAGCAGGTTGTTTTTCTCAAGAACCTCTAAATAAATAATGCCTATTTCTGTATTTTCTAGCCTCTGCATTGTCACTCTGATTCTAACTCCTATTAATTTCCACCTTCTTTCTAAAGGCTCCCATTCTCACTCCCGACTATTTCCCATCTACCCCCACAAATCCGTATGTCCACGTATTCACCCATCCATTTCTCAATCATGTAGTGGGTACTTACTCTGTTTTCTTAACTGTGCTAAGTGCTAAGATATATAAAATATTTTAGATAGTAGTCTCTTCTTTGTAGAGTTCACTCACTAGTAGGAGAATCATACTCCCAGAAGTCCATATTAATCTCCTCCTTCTTTGAGATGTTACTTATCTAAAATTGAGAGCAACTTAAGTAAATTTAAATTTACTGTATTAAATTGCTCTGTGTTTGTTTCTGTGTGCCCCTCCTCCCCTGTTTTCCTTTATGTCTTCTAGGTTGAAATTTCTCAGGAGCAAAGTCCAGGTTATATTCCTGGTGCAGTGAAGATAGAGTTGGGATATTTATGTTTAGGTTTGGGTTTTGCCACTTACTAGTAATTTTGGGGGCAAATTCCTTCTCTATGTAAAGAGTGGGAGTTGGGTTTGAGAATTTCTAAGATCCCATTGAGCTCTGACATTCATGGATTCATGAATTCTAAAATACCTAACAAGGTCTGGAAAGTGAAGGGAACATGCAATACAAAACTTGTTTCAAAGGCATTTATTTTTAACTTATTTATGTGGTGGGTGGTTTTCTAACTGAAATGTAACATTGTCCCTGGCTTATAGACTGAGACAGTAAATTTAAAAACAAACTATTGAAAAATCAGATTGGACCTTTGTGGTGAAGTTGGGCCTTTCAACAGAGTGTTAGGTTAGGATTCTTTCCAAGCCCGTAGAGCAATGCAGACAAGAGATAGTCCCTTAGTAAGCCAGTTCTCTATTTCAGCCTTCTTAGGGTGCTACCCCTACACTAGACAGTCAACATTGGCAGTATCAGAATGATCCTAGAAGAGGTTTTAGTGTATGTTGGAATAATCCATAACTGATAATTTTAAAAAGATAATATGCTAGTGGTTTATCTCTGTGCTTTAGAAGGTATTATCAAAGAAAGGATCTCACCCTTTATCAAACCCCATCACAGATGGGAGGCCGGCCTGGTTGCAACTCTATTCAAATGGTCTTCTGAATTCCTTTGACCATATGCACAGGTAAACTATGTTCAGATAGTAATAACCCTATATGGGTAAGTACTCATTTTAGAAAAACATAATTTTCTAAAAGAATTTAAATTCATCAACTAATTTTAATGTAATTGGTATTTGAAGGATGCCTACCAATTTGGAATATAATTACCTAGCAAGGGCTGATGGATACCAACCAGTTTTTTTATTGTTGTTTTTATTTCAAACAATTAAATAGTTGTTCAACAAAATGAGACTGGCATATTGCCAAACTGGCCACATCTCCAGACCCAAACAGGATTTGTTTCATTACATAATATGGTGAACAGTATATCTCTTCTGTAGTTGTTGTGAACATTGCAAAGGCTTTAGAAATCTTTTTGAGATCCAAGTATACCACTCAGGATATTATTCAACCAACATGGAGAACAAAGTACTGTTTTCTTTGATGGTTTTGCTCTTTCAAAATCTCTAAGGGTTGAAAATGAAAAGCAATACTTTGTGACTTTGGTGATGTGGATGTAGTGAGACTGTATCTGGGTCTCCAGTTCCACAGTCTTGCTTTTCACTCTGATTCTGTTCCCACCTAGCACCCCATCCCAGCTGTAATAAGAATTCTTGAGTTATAAAGTAAACTAGATGGCATTTACCACCCACCTAAATGAAGTGGTGTCAGGAGGGTTAAAATAAGACATATTCAAAAGTCCTCCAGAAATATTTGATGTTCTGTATAAAGACGGTAACCATTCACAGACTCAGCCTTTCTGTAAAAGTGAGAGTGTCTCTTCCTGCAGCCTGCTGGTAGGAAATGAGGCAAGGTTTTTCATCCAACTATTTTGGGAGCAGATAAAAGAGGAATGGAATGTTATAAAGTAATAATAAGAATGTCAGAGAATAATCTTGCTCTGATTCTGACATTTAGCGATTGCCTTCATTCTGGACATTATTTTTCATCCAGGTAATATTTTTAAACAACTCAACAATAAATGTAAAGTTACTGTTAGAACCTAAATGTCTTCATCTAAAAAACAGGATTAATAGTCTTGCCTCATAGCACAACTTTTAAGAAAATAAACATGAAATGATACACACACAGTTGGTTTCACAGGTACATTCTGCAGCTATGAGATAATTTTATTGTTTTTGTCACTTTTGTAAGGACCACTTCTAAAATAGTGGACCTGCTTATAGCATTGCCATTTCTCCTTCTATTTGGCCAAATAAGCACAATTTCCCAAAGTGGGGATCTATATTAGAAAAAGCCTTAATGTTTAACCCACCTCTGCTTTTCTCTTCTGACTTCAGCAGCTCTTGTACCTGTCTCTAGGATTGAGCCTTCACCTTCTCCGAATTGTGATACAGTCAGCTGCTTGCCTCATAGAGTAACTGGGTGAGGAACAGACCATTTGAATTCACCCCCCGATGATTGCCATGTGGAGAAACCCTTACTTTCATTTCTTGTTAAATATCAAGTGTGGGATGAAGAGAAGCAACCTTAAAAATTTACTTGATTAGACTTAGAATTAATTATTAATATTAGACTGAGTGATTAATATCTTGCCACTTTAGCATTACCATTTTTAAAGTAAATCACAGATCTCGTAATATTTCACGCTTAAATATTTTATGTATATATTTTAAAAAGCTGTTTTTACATAACCACAATGCTGTCATTGCACCCTAGCAAATTGATGACAATTATTTAATGTTATCTAATATATAGTCCGTATTTAGATGTGTCCAATTATTCCTCAATTTTTTTAAAGTTGAATGAGTTTTAATGTGTAACCAAAATATGTCTCCACACTTCATTAGGGTGGTGATGTCTTTAAGTGGGGACAAAGAAGGAGACTAACTCTATTCAGTTAAGCAAATCAGTCCACCATAGTGTGCCAAGATTAATGTTTATTCATATACTCAAATATTTACTAAAGTTTTAAAAATATGCTAGATGGCACAGATATTTGGATATAACTTTTTTGACATGATAGGTTCTCTGACATGGCCACATGTAAAAATGACTGAAAGAAATGATATAAGAAAAGTTAATGACGGATATAACATGGAAGAACTTGATAAACCCTCAAGTAAATATTTAGCGTGTAGATTATAATAGAAAGGCCTCCTGGAATAAAAAGGAAATTGGAGAGGCTTTGGAGGTTTCATTGAGAGGGTTTAGAGATTTTCTATCGTGGGGAGATGGCACTAGGAAAAGGGTATTAAGATCCAGGCTTGACTGGTGGTGAGGATATTCTGGGCGAAGTCTAACTGGTAGGAACAGAAACACTCCCAGTACAGTATATATTGAACAGAGTACAGATGCTGGGGGAAGTACACATTGAGATGAAGCGAAAGAAGTAGGTTAGAGCCAGTGATTTATCTTGAATCTGTTATTTCTTTATTGAACAGCATATTTTAAAATAATTTGTGGTGTATGAATTCATAAAATGTATGCAAATGAACTACAACCAGGAAAATTGTGGAATAAATCTTTTTTTTTTAAAGCCTACCATGGTGGGCTTAAAGAATCTGTCTTTTCTGATATATCAGAAGTCTATATATGCTACAACCAGTTGCTTGTGGCAAGATTTAGTTTTTGTGAATGCATGCACGCTGTACTTGTGGGCTCTGATGAATGATAAATGCTAAATCACCAGTAGTGGGAAATATTAATGTAAATTTCATCTTTACTGTGACTATATTTAATCAATACCTTATTTCTGCTAACATGTTCTGCGAGGCTGGCTCTGGCATGGTAGGTAATCTATACTCTAGGAAAAGGTATAACCCTTCTGAAGATTCTCTGTATTTTATTTATTTATCTATTTTAAAAAGGTGTACTAGGTTTCAGGGTAGAGTGGTTATTCCTCCTGCTGAGGAAGCAACAATAGAACAAAACATCATTTTAAATGTGGGTGTATTTTTTAAGATGAGGTTTGAGACATTCCTGGTATGTGTAGAATTTCATAGAACTACTTTATCAAAACATTTAGCTCACTTTTTTTCTTTCTAGAGAGCAAATTAATTACCATCTGATAAGCATGCTTAACTTTCTTCTTTCTAGTCTACTACCAGGCTTTTATTAGTTGGAGCCACTAAATCAAACTCAATATAGGTCATTGTCAATAAAATGCCCAGTGATGAAAACTAAGTAATACAGTGGCTTCCCTAAGCCCCTCATTTTATGTGGCGTGAAAACAGACCCATGAATGGGTGTAGGTGTGCTGAACTGGAGAAAAATTGTGCCTTCCTCAGCTCACTCTGTACGGAGCCACTTCCCTGAAAGCCAGTGAACCTATTTACCATTGTCATAGTAACACACAATTCGGGCCCACGTAGACTTAATCCCGAGAGGCAATTGTTCTCTTGCTTGGGCGGCTACGCTCCCCGCGGGGCTGCCTGCCGCCCCCGGGCTCCTGCAGCTCCCGGAAGGTGCGCGGCGGCGGAGGCCGCGGGGCCCCAAGCGCCAGCCTGGCCCCGGCGCAGATGCTCTGCCCCGGCCGGCCGCAGCCCAGCCTCCGCGTGTGTTGTCATGACGATCGGAAACGCGTGTGTGGGGAGATGGGTGCCAGTGTCTCCTTGTCCGTTATCCAAAACCCAGTCGCTTTTGCTAGTTCCTCACTCAGCATGTGAGAGAGATTGTCTTCTCACTCGGTGCCACTCGGGGGCCATACTCCAAAATCAACCAGGGCTGCCTGGACATCCAAGACGTTTCGGGCCAGGCGAGGCTATTTCCCTATCCTGTGCCATGGGCAAAGAAGAACGCCGCCTTCCCATGCAGTTCCCTTTGTAGCCCACCCCTTGCCATTCCAGGCATCACCGAAAGGTGTATAATTTGGGAACAGGCAAAAGAGAGAAGGGGTATTAACCGGAGAGGAACTCTAGTTCTTGAAGATGAGCCATCTTCTTGAAGAGAAGTGCGTGCCCTGTCGTGGTCCCCCAGGTGCCCTGTCTCTGAGCAGTGACCGGGGTCAGTGCTGGCACTGGCTCTGTCACTGCACACTGGTCGCATGTTTCTTCTCTTCTTCTTTTTGTGTAGCTCAGTGGGGTTCCCAAATCACAGTACATAGCAGCCGCTGGCGAGAGCTTTTGGTTTTGACTTGTTAGACACGGGTTAGAACTCCAAGCTCCTGATGTAATAGGGCTCCGAACAGGCCTGGGAATCTGCGTTTTGAGGCGGTCTCCCTAGGTGGTTCTGATATGCATCCAGATGTGAGAATCATCGCCAAGACCTTTCTTTCCTCCCCTTCATTTCTAGCTTTTCCTCTTCTCTCTTTCCTCCTTGCGTGCCTGCTGTCTCACAAATACAACTCCTCTTTTATTTTCCCATGTATTTTCCTCCCTCCCCCAACGTTTTAAGCATCTGTTGTTTGTCAGGCACTGTCCTAGATGCTTGGAAGGTTATGGTTTCTGCCTCTGTGCAGCATCTGTGGTCTCTCATTGACCTTCTCTCTTGCCAGCTCCTCTTCTCTTTCTCTCTGTACTTTCATTCTCTCATTTTCTTAATCACGTTCTTTGTGTTTCTTCTTCTTTTCTTTCTTTTTCTCCTCCTCCTCCTCCTCCTTCTTTTTCTATTAGTGAATCCGTATGTATTTTTAGCACCATGAATATCAGGATTTAAAAGTTTCTAGCATCTGCCTGGGTTTCAAGCCACAAATTCCTCCCATCATAGCTTAGAGGACTCCTGGACCACTAGGGGTGGGTGGAGCAGGATATTCCACCCTAACTCTTTACAAGGAATTTGCCTTTTCTAGAGCTCAGTATGAAAAAACAAGTTAGGTTACTCTCAGCTAACATTAGAGATATTTCAGTTTTCATAATGTTTAATGACCTCTTTAGGCTTCCCTTAAAGCTGCGATTAAAGATTGCCCTGCAGTCAAAAGAAAAGCATGTAAAAATGGAGCTTGCATCAAGAGAGAAAAAAACAAATAACCTTCCTGAATTAATCCTCCCCCTACCCCCATTATTCAGGCTGCTGTTTTACACGAAGATACTGTTTTGAGCATGAAAAATATGAATTGTTACAAATTTACCTGTTCCAAAGTTTCAATTAAAGCTAAGTGACACATGAGTATAAAGACTGTCAGAACCTCTCCAAAGTTAGGTGATTTGCTTTGCTTTGAAGGAGTCGACAAAGGGGCTCTCTTGGATCCTCGTGGGCCTCTGCTCGCAGGGTGAGGCACTTTCACGAGTCTCAGAGTCGAGTCATAGGCGATGTCAGGACATTCTGCTTCCACGCTGAGCTCATTTCTTCAGCCTTCCTGTGGATTTGAGGTCGAGGGCTGCAATCATCATGACCTCTGATCGTCTCAGGGTTAAGCCCCTACTTAAACTATTAACTAACTTAAAGATTTCATGTACAACACAATCAGCCAGCAGCTATTTATTGAAAAGCCTTTTATGTAAAAAGGTTTGGAGGACCTAGGAATTGTGAGAAATTTTTAAAAGGTAACATGTTAATTCTTGGATGTGGGGGAGACTGATTTACATGAAAAGAGAACTAAGTTCTTAGCTTCAAGTGATTTCCCAGAATGCTTGGAATAAAATACTCCTTTTTTGGTGTGACCTTGAGACTCCAAATCATCTGGACCACCTCCCTCCCCTCATCTTGCTGTCACTATGTCTCTTATTGGTTTTATTCCAGACACACTCTTTCCTTTGATCCCCCCCCCATGCCAGATCTGTTTTATGAATGTCCTTCCTCCCATCTTTGCATAGCCATCTCCTTTTCATCACTCAAGTTTCAATTTAGAGTCACTGCCTCGGAGAACTCTTCCCTGACCACTCCATCTAAAGAAGGCATCAGATCATTATCATAGCACCTGCTTTAATGTTCTGCCATGGCACATATTACTACTGGATATTATTTTCCTATGTATATATATTTCTCTTGCTTACCCACTAAAATATAAGCTTCATGAGAACAGGGGTTTTAATGCTTCTGTCCCATCTAGAAGAATGCAAGGCATTAAAAATATATTCATTAAATATCTGTCAAATGAATAAATGAATGAAAGACTATGTTACTTGCCAAGTGAGGTTTTTCAGACATTGAACACTAGTGTTTCTAGAAGAGGGAAGAATCACTCTAGGCTGAAGGGGACAAGAATTGATTAGAGAGGAAGAGATACCTGACTTGGATACTGTAGATTTGTAGGATTTATAGCTGTGGAAAGAAGAATGATGAGTTTCTTTCAGGTAAGGAAGTATTTGCCAATTAAATGATCTAATCCATTTTGGCACCAAAACAGATATTCAAGTATAGGTGAATCCTTTAACCTCAGTTACCACTTTTAGTCTTGGAGGCAAAACTACTTGCCATTCTAAAGTAGAGGTCAATCTACTTGCCATTCTAAATCCGTGGTTTTTAAAGCTGTTTTTTCTTTTATATTTTTCCTGATCAGAGAACTTTGTTATGTCACTCACCATAACAAAAACAGCATCAGAGAAATCATGTTTAAATAACTGCCTCTTTCTCTACAATATGAGAAGGGGGAAAACATTTTTTCCCTTCACTGGCAAAGAAGATGGTTATGGCTGATTAATCAGGCCATTAGATACAGTTTTGCTGCATTCAGTAGAAGCCATGATGAGAATTTAGCTTGAATATTCATGTTATAAGTGCTACATGAGTTTGGAACGCTTATAGATTTGCAAAATTTGAGAGCTAAAAAGGACCTTAGAGATCTTTTAGATTCTGCAGCCCATCCTCCATAGCATTTTTAATTTTGCAGTTTAAAATGCCAGGACCCAGACTAGTAAAGTGATTGGTTTATGGTTACATTGGTAGCTGGTGGGCAAACAGATTATCAACCCCACCCTTCTGATTTGCCATCCAGCAGTCTTTATATTGAACCTTAGTGAGCTTCATGCATTTGGTCATGTTACATAAGCAGAAAGAAAATCTGGAAGCAATGACTAGGCATACTCATAGAAGAAACCCCATCATCATTTTCAAAGTCGCAGTGGTGAAAGTGAGAAATACATATTGAAGGAACTTGCTGGCATTTGAAAGGGAATAAAGCAGTATTTGTCAGCCCTTCTAAGAGTAGGTAGAGTACAAATTAGGGAAAGTGGATGCTATTGTTTTAGTACCTCCATATATTTTCAACATTATCCAAAAACTGCCATGCTGAAATAATAACACACTGCTATAATTTTGTATCATTTAACTGGCAGTACACAGTACATGGAGATTTATTTTTTTTACTAATGAGTTTAGCTTTGCTGTTGCAAATAGTGTCAAATGTCATTCTTTCCATCCTCCAGCAGATGGCAACTCTAGTCTTCTTGTCATTTTATCTATTTCTATACTTAGAAGATGTTGTCCTCTGCCATCCCTGCCCCCCTTGCCTCTCCCTGAGAAGTTCATCTTTATGTACTGCTCAGGGTGATATGGGTAAGTGGATCCATCCCTCTGCCAATGGAATCACCTCCATTAGCATCTGACTGTGAAGGCCAATCTAAGTATGCCTAGAAATAACAAAATCACAAATTAGCCAATAGTTCTAATTTTTTTTTTTTTTAAAAAGAGGGGGAGAAGACAGAGATTCTAAAATAAGATGTACCACAGAAAACTTTCCATTTAAGGAAAAAAAATCTTCAAAAGAAACAAAATGTCAATTTCTCCAGTTCTAGCTTTAAAGGAAGATGGGTTTGATTAGATTATCTAAGTTACTGGCTAAAAAAAAGAGCAGTGTCAGATTTCTCATACACTGTGATTTTTGGTCTCTCTGCTGTCTCTTCCCTTCCATCCCTCCCTCCCTTTTACACTCTTTCTCTCAGTTGTCAAAAGTACTGTGCCTAGCCCCCTAATTTATTTGCTTTTTAGAAACCTGGTTTCTCTCTCTAGGTGTGTTCCTAAGGCACTACTGCTGATGACATTTATTTTCTCTCCTCCCAGTCTTTGCTCCCACCACTCCCACCCCTTCTCCTACCAGCTAGATCCTCACAACTCCTACAGGATTGCAGAAGTTCAAACACATGCTGCTCTCTGAGTGCAACTCTGAGGGCAGCTGTAAGAAATCAACAGAAAAGAATAGCTGCTACTCTTTTATTAAAGGAAAAGTTAATGATCACAGGCATGAGCAAGTTGATTCTGTCACCAATTCCTCATTGTAAGGCTTCCTACAGATATGCAAACAGATCTCCTGCCTAGAGGCACTTGCTTGCATCAGGAAGGCCTGAGCAAGGACATGGGAAGGATACAGAATGGGAATGGATTTGGTGGTCTGCAAATGCTGCGTGGAGGGAACTCTTGCTAACTCATCCTCTTCCAAAGAACCCAACCATCATGTCTTCTTCAAAATTGAAGAGCTGTTACCTTGATATACCAACAACTAGACAGAGGCTAAAGTGGGAGCAAGGAAACAGTAGCAGTAACATACCTCTTATTCAAGACAAAAAAAAAAAAAAGCAAGGTTAGCTTTAGTGAGTATGAGTTTCTTGACTATTACTGTCATCGTGTGAAAATGTGAGCTGATGCTGCAAATACAATCCTTGGAAACAACCAGGACGTGTGGAAATCCAAGTATGTTATCATTCACTGACAACCACTAATGAAGACAGGGGAGCTTACTTCAAACCCACAAATAATTAATTAGCACTGACAATAGAAGTATAAACAGCGCTTTATTTAATTAATTCCCTAATTGTTCTTCCCTGCTTTACTATCTGCACCCCTGCTTTGACTTTAGATATAACATATGCCCAAGACTTCCTTCCTTCAACTTTGTGATAATCATGTATCCGTTTGCTCAGTGTGGGAAACCATCTGAGCTAGAATTCCTTTCCCTGCTTTATATGTATAAATGTTTTTTTTTTAAATTTTTATGTTACTTTCTCTGTTTTCCCACACTTCCGATGCCTGGAAATGTTTACTTATTAACATGGATAGCTTATCTAGCACTCACCATTAGATGCATTTCACAGTTAATATGAAATGAGAAGTGAACAGTTGATAATTCTGGAGTGATGAGGAGAACTCTCTGGAATCTCCGTTCTGTTCTTTACGGCAACAAACTCTTTGTCCCTGTCTCCTCGCTCACCCACATTCTAATCCCAGCAATCAGAGAGCAGATGGATTGCTTTTTTGGGTTTTGTCATTATCTGTCTTTGTCAGGGAAGCATGATCAGTTCCTCATTAAAGGGCCAATAACAACTCCTTCTTTGCTCTGTCCTGAGTGAGGAAGCTGCATTGGAACCTTTGATGTGGTGACTTCAAGTTGTGTGAAGTAAAAAGGCATGTTTGTGTGTGGCAGGAAAGTGACTCTCCATAGGGGAATGGCTGGGCTGAGGGGCCAGACTGAGAGACCCACTGAGCAGAAAGGACAGCGTAGAGGGGAATAGATTTGGAGCAGTCAGCTGGAGCAGCAGGTAGTCCAGAGAGTCAGCCCTAGTGTCTGGAGTGGGTCAGCCCTGATACTCTTACAGAGACTGTAGACTCTTTCCCAAGTGGCTTTGCTGGTTATGGGCAGCCTCGGCTCACAAAAGTTGATTATAGCCAGAAGTTAAATCAGAGGCTGCTTAGGAATCTTGCCTGTGAGAAGGCCTAAGTGGTGTGTGAATGTATTTGTGCGTGTTGTGTATGTTTCATGACGGTCATGCTTCCATTATTGACAGGATATGGTCTGAGAAATGCGTTTTCATTGTTGTTCGAACATCATAGAATGCACTTATACAAACCTAGATGGTATGTATTTTTTTATTTATATACAGTTTTCATATGGAAAACTAAATGTCCCAGCACCGTTACGGGATATAAGTCATTTTCGCTACTTGATCTGCAATGCCAATATCAAGGACCATGTATCAGGTTTCTATATATGTTCCATTACAGTCTTATGGGATTATGGTCATATATGCAGTCCATCACTGGCCAAAATGTCATTACAGAGTGTCATTATGACTGTATATGCTTATATGTAAGTTTGTACAATGCAGTTCGTATTCCTTTTGATTACTCTGTGTATAATATTTACTAAAAATATTTGCAGAAATTTCCCAAGAATCACACAAACTCTGTTTGCCCCTGTCCATGTGATGTGAAGCAGGTATCTGCTGACTTCCTTTCAACCTTTATTTGATAGGCATTTGCTGGATCATTTGGGTGAATAACCAGCCTGGTGTTCAGCTCATGGAAAAATATGCAACAAGGAGTTCCTGCTTTGGAGAAGTAATGTTTTGTTTGAGGAAACAAGATGTCTGTTATAAACACTTAGAGAAAATTCTCATATTCTGTAGAAGCAAATGAAAGAGTGTGGTAAAGACTGAGAGGAGATGGAGAATGATCCCATTGCACCAGATTGCTCCCATTTTCTCTCTCTTAATGATTGGAAAGGTTGTATAGATTATTTCAGACTTAAAGAATATGTAGTTTTGGTCAAAGAGCAGGCACATGGGAATAAGGAAGTCATCCTGTGGTCACAGAGGATGTAGGGAACAGATTGGCCAGACTGAAACGGAAGGGCTGTGTTAGGATACGGTGGGAAGTAAGGAGAATCCCTACCTTAACCAGTCAGGACAGGGTGTGCCTCCAAATACATTTGCACTTCCCTCCTGAGAGCTTTTCTCTGTCCTGAATGAGGAAGCAACATTGGAACATTTGATGTGGTGACTTCAAGTTGTGTGAGGTAAAAGGGCATGTTTGTGTGTGGCAGGAAAGTGACTGTCCATAGGGGAATGGCTGAGTATGTATGTTCCCTCACCATAAACTTAGGTTTTTTATTTGACTGTACCTGCCTAGATATAGATACGCTCTGGAAACCCAGGGGAACTTTTCAATCTTCTTGTTAAAGCTGAGGATTGATTAGCAAGCATGACCTCCCACCTGTTATAACTGGCTTATGGCTCTTCCGAAGTACCCACTGGCATTTTCAAGGTGCCCTGCACCCCTCCCTGCCATGTTCTTCTATGGAACACTTGCTTCAACTCCTTGAGTCTGGCCCCTTCCTACCAGAACCACAGTAGTTGTCAAACTTCTTCATTTGTTCGGATTTTCCATTCTAAGCCCTTCTTGTGGCCTGTCCACCAGTGGTCTTATACTAGCAGTTAATTTGCTCTGAATTCATTGTGGAGCTACCTTGTGCCAAGCAAGGTGCCAAAGGTTTTACATATGTTCACTTTCTTAGTCTTCATAATAATCCTTTAAAGTAGATCTACTTAACAGTATTCACTGAGCATCGATTACATGACAAAGCATTTGGGGATAAAACAGGAAACGATAAAGGCAGAGGCCATGCCCACAGATAACTTGTACTTAGCTAAGAGACCACTTCTAGTGGGAGAGATTAAGCCCTGAGGAGGTTATAAGATTTGTCCTGGATCTGAAATTTGAATCTAGGTCTTTCTGACCCCAAAGTCATTAATTTCCCAACTGCATCTACTTCTTTTCTTTTTTTTTGCAATTGAAATTAATTTAAAATAAATTATTCTTAGCAATTGTTCATTTGAAGGCAAGCTGACAATCAGGCCGTTTAAGCCAGAGTGAGTCTTATGTGACAAATTATCACATAAAGTAATGAAATCTTTTCTGGACGCTGTGTTCTGCTCTGGGTGGAGTGTTAAGCCCTTCAGAAGCTGCCTTCCAGGGTCTCTACAGGTCTAGGGATCCATTGCCACCAAGAGTCTTTTTGTTCATTATTGCGTTTAGTACTATAGCAATGGCTCCACCAGTGTCTTTATTAAAACTTGCTCCAGGCTAGCATTTTCCCTTGGGGTCAGTAATGAGTTTAGAGGAATGGATGTGGAAATGAGATTTGTTCTCACCAGTGGAGTGAATTATGTCTCGTTGGGACCCCCAGGCTAATATTTCAGATTTGCCACAAGGTACTTCATCAAAAATTCTATTTTGGTTCCAAAAGGACCATGCATGCCTATTAGCAAATTCAGAGCATGCCTTTAAACTGTATGGTTTTTTTTTTTTTTTTCTTTCCCTGGCTCCATCCACTAAAGGCTTTCAGAATTAGCAGTTCGTGAAAACAGTCCATTTCCATGGGCCAGTGAATGGTGCAAAGAAGAAGTGCAGCCCTTTTATCTAACAAGGCTGAGTCTACCACAACTGAGGTGAACCAAAGACAGAACAGCCACGAATGCGTCAGCACATTAGGTATTCGTTATCGCATCCGGCATGCGGTACCACGCCAGACATACTCATGTGGCAGGATTTGTGTTTGCTGTCTCTCAAATTCTCTTGCCTCCATTTGATTGCCAGGTCTCATTTTAATGGCATCGAAGTGTGTGGGTTTAAATACTCTCCAATTCAGCCTGGTGTGTTTGACATCTAGTTCAACATTCCAAAGAAACTGATTGCAGAGATAAGTCGATTGGGAAATAGGGTTGCACATCAAAGCACTGCCTTTCCAGTAATAGAGATACTCAGAAGGCCTAGCTTATTGGAGAAGACCATAACTGCTAGTTGTCTTTACAAGTGTTCTCTGTGGTGGGAAATGGGTAGAAAGCATCTCTTGCATGATGCCCACTATGCTCACATCCTCTCTCCTTCCCTTCACTACTTCTGCTATCTCCCAGATAAAGGGTTATATTCCCGAGCAATGATGACCAACTGCTTTTTGCTAGCAAAAACCAAAAGGGCAGGGTGATCTCCACCCGATGACAGATCAAAGATGGATTGGCTTGAGAAAAGAGTGAGGGTCCCCACTTTTCCTTCCCAATCCCCATTACAGTCATAGTCTTAAGAACTGCTCCCCTCCAAAATCTTGGCTATGATTGTCATAACTTACACCTTGTCTAGATCTGGGAAAAAATAATAAAATGACTCCATTGATGCTACTCCAATCCTTCTGCTTGTTGTGTCAGATTTTCTTTCATTTTGTAAGCTGTGCATTTGGGCAGATACTATCCTCCACTGGAGGTACCATTCCCATGCAGGAGTAAGGTTTCTGTTGGACAGGAGTCCTCTTGGCAGAACACATTTAATGGAGCGCCTTTTAGTGAGGGTCTCCAGCCTTGGTCTAATTGCTCTATAATGAAACAAGCAGGAATGACACTCTCCTTCTCACTTACATGTCTTAGTTTAGTTTTGGAAATTATTGTGTCATAGAACAGTGTTTTTCCTTAAACTAACAAACTCACTCACTGTTTTTATGATCAGCGTAGAGTTCCAGATACTGTTGAACAGGCATTACTATATTAAGTCCTGTGCACATCATCAGCACTGTAAATTGGCCCTCACCTCCTATGAAGCTGGCAGCCTCTGGATCTTGGGTTGTCTGTTTTTACTGGCTGTTAATTGTTAATAGATTTTCAGGTGTAGGTCATGCTGTGTAGGCATCAATCCTTAATTTAGGAAGGTCTGCGGCTGTCCATGATTGTGAAAAGGCAAGTGATAAACAAAAACTGGAGAAATCTCAGCATGCTCACTAAAAATGTCAAGCCCAGTATGCTTCTGGTAGTGAAAGCAAAATTTATTAGTGAGAGAACAAACTTGCCCAATAAAAAAGGAGAGTTAAAGAGGGAAAGCAGAGAAGGAAGGAAGGCCCCAGAAGAAGGTTGAAGAAAGAGAAAACATTTAAGAAATCAAAGCCATTTTAGAAAGATGAGTTAGAGAGCAGGCATGGTATGATCTTAGATATCTTCCTTGTTCTTGAGACAAGAAGAAAAGGAAGGCATTTAGCGTGAGCTTTTAAGTAATTCTGCTTGGAAAAATGTATAATAAGAGGCCTTGCTATCCTCCATCTCAGGGGAATGGATATACTGGTCCAGGGTTCAGTGGCCCTAAAGCAAAATTCAGCTGCTGTCTGTTTTTATAGGGCCTGCAAGATAAGAATGAATTTATGTTTTTAAATGGCTGGAAATAAACCAAAAGAAAAATAATATTTTGGGACATTTGAAAATTATATAAAATTCAGATTTTAGTATCCATACATAAAGTTTCATTGGAACACAGCCATACCTATTTGTTTACATATTTTCTATGACTGTCTGTTCATTAAAATAGAAGAGCAGATTCCTTGCAACAGAGACTGCAGAGCCTAAAATATTTACTATTAATATCAGCCCTTTACAGGAAAAGTTTTCGGATCCCTGTATTGGTCTATTGACTCAGAGTAACTAGGAATTAGTTACTAAAGGCTGTCACCTTTCCACCAGTCTGTCTAACCCTTCTTCATCTAGTCTTCTCTTTGCAGAAGGTAATCCCCTTACCTACTTACCCATTTACTCACCTACTTCCAAGAGTTTCCAAGGATCCAGCGCTGGTGGATCCTGCGTTGGGCTTTGTGGGTGATTGAAGAGATGAATTCAATCTGGTGTCTGCTCTAGAGTACTTACAGTTTGTTTAGAGAGCATGTGAGGAAGAGCAAGATAAATTATGGAGATAAATAAGAGATATGCATGATCAAAATACATGGTAGAGTGACACATTCGTATAAGAGGATTTCAGGAAAACTGACATGGGATTCTGAATCTCCTTCAGACTCCTTTTACCTGCATAATACCATCGTTCAGTGGGCTGCTCAGACCAGAAAGCTAGCTACCACCTTTTTTTTCTTCTTTTTTCTGGGGGAGGTAGTGGGGGGGACGGAGTCTTGCTGTGTTCCGTAGGCAGTGGCATGATCCCGGCTCCCTGCAAACTCTGCCTCCTGGATTCAACAATTCTCCTGCCTCAGACTCCGAGTAGCTGGGATTGCAGGTGCGCACCACCATGCCCAGCTAATTTTTGTATTTTTACTAGAGACAGGTTTCACCATGTTGGCCAGGCTGGTCTCAAATTCCTGGCCTCAAGTGATCCGCCTGCCTCGGCCTCCCAAAGTGCTGGGATTATAGGCGTGAGCCACCGCACCTGGCCTAGCCACCATCTTTGACACCCAGTCACCTGCTGCTTCTGCTTGCACTGCAGTGCACCCTGCACAGTGTTGCACGTCAAAGGCACTCTCCACGGTTATGCTTAGCCCATGTGGCCAGTTGTGGCAGCCTTGCCTCTCCAAGTCCCTGGACCTTTCTGCTGTGAGAATGAATTATGTCATTTCTTCCTTTTGAAGAATATCTTTTGAATTGTCAGCTTAGCTCCATTTCTGATGCTTCCTCCCTAATCTAGGCCACTGTTATCTCTGGCCTGGATCGCAGCTAAAGCAATGGATCTTTCACGTCCACTCTTGCATCTGTTCTGTTTAAAATTCACATATAATCATGCTACTTCTCTGTGTATGATGAGTCTCACTTTTCCCATATTTCTTATTAAAATATCCCAAATCTGGGCATATCTCTTGAGACCTTGAACAATCAGCTTTTGAGACCTCGGAGCCTCATTTGCATGACTCTCCCCTTAATTCCTTTCTTCTGGCCATGTGGCCATCTTACAGTTTCTGTAGGGTGAATATATAATTCATTTTTCAAAAACAAGACACTTGTGAGAATGAAAGGAGGCACTATTAATAATGATGCCATGGCAACAGGCTATAATCAGGACAGTCCCAGGCAAACCAAGATATAAAGTCACCCTACATTTCTCAGACATCCCACACTCTTTCTAACATCAGAGTCTTTGAATGTGATTATTTTTCCTTGTTTGTGATTGCTTTGCCCTTCTTTACCTATCAGTTTTTCTCTGACTTCAGAGGGTAAGTGAAATCCTCTCTTGATACACAATCAGAGCACCTTCACTCCTTCTAATAATTATAATTGAATTGCAACTGATGTAATTGTTTATATGTCCAACTAGCATGACCAATCCTCTTGGTCTGCCCAGGACCAAGAGAGTTGCAGGGACATGAGATTTTAATGCTAAAACCAGGAAAGTCCCAAATCAGCACATGAGAATATCATTCCCTCAAAGGCAAGCACCAGATTTGTCTTGTTTCCCACTGTAACCACAGAACATAGAGTAGTTCCCAATAAGTTATAGGTGCTCAAAAGACTTTAGTTGGTTGAATAAATTAAGAAAGAAAGGAGTACAATGAAAGAGAGGTGACTTTCAGATGGGTTAATCAGGGATGCTTTGCATATAAGGTTTCATCTCAGCTTAAAGGATGAGTTACAGTTTCAGTATGAGGTTAGGAGAAGAATATTGTAGACAGGGAGAAAACTTTCATTAGAGCCTGTCCTCTTTTCCCACTACTAAGTGCTACCTGAAAAGCATGTGGAGGTTCTTAACAATGTGATGTAAATGGCTGCCACAGTTGAATGTGTTACCTACTCCAGGAGTAGTTGCATTTTTAATAAAAAATAGAACCTCCAGTCACATGATCATCTCATAATGTCAGACGTTTTGAACTGGGAATGGAGAATATAGTTTGAGGGTAAGGAAGAGGAGTGAGGAGGAAGGCCTACCTTCAGACTGGCCCCAAATGTCTTATCCTATAGGTAGCTTCCACTCTACCTGGGGTCAGACCACAGGGCTGTGGGGTCTGAAAGTACAGCACAGTGTACAATCACATCAAAATAGTTTGGGTAGAGCACCATGGGACAGCAGTCTAATTGTTTTTTCTCAAATTTTCCAGACCAATTGGTCTGGGAGAGGTTATTCCTGCCCACTGTGCTTCTGGCATCAGTACTTGGCACCAGATGAGAAGTTTGCACTGGGAGAGATGACACAATCAGAAAGGCACATTAGAGCTTTCCAATTGGTAAAATGTTGAATAACAGAATTTTCAGTGTTTCCTTTAGACTATATAAATTCAATAAATGAGAGTTCCCAATTCCTGTGAATTGAAGGCTTCTGACCATTTGATCCATGTTTGTTTCTGAAAATAGTAGGTTATTAGACACAAAAATGCATTTGAGATTCTTACTTTGTAGATGGGGAAACCAAGACCCAGACAAGTTAAGAGTTGACCACATTTTACAGCTTGTTCATGCCGCACTGGGACCAGGACCCAACTCTCTCAATTCCAAATGCCGTGTCTCCCCTTCTATACCTGCATTTTATTATGAAAACTTTTTAATATACAGAAAAATTGAAGAAATTGTACAGTGAACACCCATGTACTCATGTCTTAGTTCATTTGGGCTGCAATAACAGAGTACCTTAGACTGGCTGACTTAAAAGCAAAAGAAATTTATTTCTCATGATTCTGAAGGCTGGGAAGTCCAAGATTAGGGCTCCAGCATATTCAGTGTCTGGTGAGGGTTCGTTCCTCATAGATGGCACCTTCTCACCGTATTCTTATAGGGTGAAGGGGGCAAAGCAGCTCTTTGGGGCCCCTTTTATAAGGATACTAATTCTACTCATGAGGGCTCTGAGGCCTTATCTCCAAGTATCCTCGCACTGGGGATTGGGTTTTAACATATGAATTTAGGGTGACATAAGCATGCAGATTATAGCAACATCCCCCCTCAATTTTATAATTATCATTTTGCTATACTTGCTTTATCAGATATCTGACCATCCTACTTTTGAAGCATTTCGAAGGAATTGCACACATTACTACACTTCACCTTATGCAGATTATTATCCAAAGTTTGATATTTGCTTATCTTTTTAGGTAAAATTTATACACAGTGAATGAGTTTTGACAAATGCTTGCATCTATGCATCTCAAACCCCTATATAGTACTTTGAGTTTTCCATTTTAAAAATTTCAAAACATGCTACATTTTACTTAAACAATCATCTTAAAATTGTTTGCTGTTGAAGATGTACTTGTTTATATAGAAAACATTTTCACAGGAAACAGATTTGTGTAACATTAGACTATAGTTTTAAAAGCAGGTTCTGTAGGGTGTTCTGTTCAAATACTTAAGAAGTGACTCTATGCAAGTTTTAATTCATGCAAGATGAAGTCTCAAAGTCAGGGAAATGCCCTCATGTGGGAAAGAAGTGGAGATATTCAAAGGGGATATGTGAAGGATACAAAACCTCATAGAAAATTGGTCATTGTTCCCAGCCCATTACTGACTTGGGCCTCCTCACTCCTCCATCTCCACACTCTGCATCTCAAAAAGGCAAATTACCTGGAAATGTTCAACTGGGTGGGGTGTGGGCATAAGAAAATGGGACAAAGCTGGTCCCATACAGGCTTACCCCTGTAATCCCAGCACTTTGGGAGGCCGAGGTGGGCAGATCACGAGGTTAGGAGATCGAGACCATCCTGGTTAACACGGTGAAACCCCGTCTCTACTGAAAATACAAAAAATTAGCTGGGCGTGGTGGCACGCACCTGTAGTCGCAGCTACTCTGGAGGCTGAGGCAGGGGAATCGCTTGAACCTGGGAGGCTGAGGTTGCAGTGAGCCAAGATCGTGCCACTGCACTCCAGCCTGGGAGACAGAGCCAGACTCTGTCTCAAAAAAAAAAAAAAAAAAAAGTAAACAGAACAGAAAAAAAAGTCACGAGCTCTTTTGCTTCTGCTGTAGGAATGCTCTATTTGACTACATTTCCCCCCACCCTTTTTTTCTTTTTTGCTCCTATGGAAACTAATCAGAAAAGCTAGAGCAGTTTTGAGAGGGAGATGCTGAAGAACGATACTCTACACTCCCTTCACAAGCTCCCCTTCCCATGCATGCTGCAGGGTGTGTGAGTGCACACACACACATACACTCACACACACACACCCATCTCCTGATTGTACCAAGGAGCCAAAACAACTGACTTTTCATGGATGAAACTATGGGTGACTAGTGGCTCAGTACTGGCTTCAGCCATGATGGATTCTCCCTGGGGAATGCTGCACCCAACAACTGGGAGACACTTCAAGCACCTTAACTGCCAATGTTTTATGTCAAAAGGTAGAGACAAGTCATAGGAGGACTTGCTGCAGCCCCTTATAGTAAGCAAATTGACCCCACCATGGGAGGTGGGCTGGTCCAGAGGATAGTAGCAAGCCCAAGGCTGCCAAAGGCCTGCTCCCCAGGTGGCTTCCTAGAGCAGAATGTATGGGCAGCAGTAAAATCAGAAAGGGAAGGTATTTTACTTTTTTTTTTTTTTTTTGAGACAGAATGTCACTCTGTTGCCCAGGCTGGACTGCAGTGGCACAATTTCAGCTCACTGCAACCTCTGCCTCTCAGATTCAAGAGATTCTCCTGCCTCAGCCTCCCCAGTAGCTGGGACTACAGGTGTGTGCCACCACGCCCGCTAATGTTTATATTTGTAGTAGAGACAGGGTTTTGTCATGTTGGCCAGGCTGATCTTGAACTCCTGAGCTTAGGTGATCTTCCCACCTTGGCTTCCCAAAGTGCTGGGATTACCGGCATGAGCCTCTGCATCTGGGCTGTTTTTTTTTGTTTTTTTTGTTTTTTCCACTTTTAAATCAGAGAATGGGAGGGGAGAAAGGATTAAAAGAGGGAATATTCTGGAAGTCTTTCTGTGGGAACTCCAGAAAACCATTTTGGAGAAAACAGAACATTTCAGTAACAGCTGGGCCTTCAGCCAAAGCAGATGGTCCAAAATGAGGAATGGGAGAGCAGTACAAATAATATCAAGTTGTTGGCTATGGGAGCACTGTGGGAACATGCTAACAGTTGGGTTAGGTGGAAGTTCTTCAATGCTGACCCTGCATTTAAAAAGCATACATTTAGGCCTTCTCTCTTGGCATCTGAGCATGGCCAACTCTGGAGAACTGCCTTCACCACTGACTGGTGAAGAAGGTACATCCTTTTTATTTTCGCCAAAGCCAGTCCAAATGTCCTAATAAAAACCTCTAAGTGATTAACATACAGAAGAAAGTGAATGGTGCCAACTTACTGCAGTCCTGGTAGTTTTCCTAATGATTTGAGAGAGCTAAGCTTGTGATTAGAATTCCAATCACCAGGCAGGATAGGGGGACTCTAGAGCTTTTGGATAGGCCAGGAGCAAAAGACATAAAAACAACAAAGGAACAAATTTAAAAATGAAACAGCACATTAAGATGAACAGGGATGCACATTTTCTATCCCTGATTACAATCAGAGCTGGCTATTTTTAGTGTATTTCTGATGAGTCTACTTCACTGTACTTCATACCAGAATGGCACAATGAGTGGTATTTGCTCTCTATTGGCCAGTAGCTGAAAAGATGAATCTCCATGGAAGTGTGTATATAGGGAGTGCTGAGGCTGACATATGGTAGATTTTTTTAACATCTACAAAAACAAACCAGTTTCACTAATAATATAACATGTGTGTGTGTGTGCACGTGTGTGTGTGTATTATACCCATCCATTGAGTTTCAATAATCAACTCTCTTTTGCAAGGAATAAAATATTTTATAGCCAGATAGTCATCCCCAAACTATGATTTATAGTTTGAGTTGCATCTAGGTGGTTTATGGGACTGACCTAGAAAGGGTATTAATGAGGTCTATGCCAAAACTTTCAGCAGATAGAATATTTGATTTTTATTAGAGATAGGTTTGGGTTGAGGGGCCATTTTTATAAACTCAATGATAAAAGAAAAAAATAGAATACCATAACCCAACTCTCCAAATACTTTCTATATAAGGTGAATACCCTGACAAATCTTATCCCAGCTATGCAGAGAGAAGTAGAAATACCTCTTCCAGTGCGGATTTAGAAATTGTAGGTACCTCAAGAATATATGTTGCATATTGCTTCTTCAACTAGTCATCCCCTACTGATTAAATACCTACCATGGGTTTGGTGCTACTGGAGACTCAAAAGAAAAGTAAGGCAACCCCATCTTCAAGGTGGTCAACGAATTCACCATCTTAATGAAGCCATGAGAGGAAAGAGTAAGAAACAAACCATTTGTTAACAATTAGGACCAGGTATAACCAAAGAAATCAGACGACACATGACTTTGCGCTAAGGGAGATTATTTGGGTTGGAGTAGCTCAAAGATATTTGATCTTGATGTTTTCTGTAAGCAAGTGACTCCTTTTGTGTGTCTTTGGGGAGTTCATTTCCCAGACATTTTAATCTAAAAATGATGCCTTTACATTGGAACACCACCAGGTTATTAATGTAGCTTCTTAACAATGTTGGTCATTGTGCTGACAAAGTATATTTCATCAAACATACAAGTAATTGAAGAGAAAATAAATACGATTTCTTTTTCTTCTTTTGACTGACAAGGCTTAATCTCTCTCATGCAATCTTTATCACTTAAAGTCAGGCTACCCCTCTCAGTACTTGCCAGATTCTTCATGGACGTGGATAATAACTATAATCTATGGAGCAGTCCTGCGGTTATGTCAGTACAGCCAGTAATTTGCAAACCTGGTTCTACAATGGCATCTCTTAGGGGAGGAACTGCCTTGAACTTGCTCATCTGTCTGAACCCTGTAGAGAAAGATCAGCCAAGTGGTAACTTTCAGTGAGGTTTCTCATGGCCTTTTGCTGTCTTCAAGTTTGTGACTTTAAGAGAGGCCTTTGGCAAAGTTTTGATTGCTGTGAATACCCTCTTATAATGGTTCACTTTTCAAAAGGTTTTGACATTCATAATTTTCTTTAATCTTCATAATTTTCTACTAGATTGGGAAGAATTGAGTCTCCTCCCATTTTATCTCTCATGAAAGAGAAACAACAAGGCTAGTTGAATGTACCAGGTGACATACAGTCCTTTAGCCGTACAATGATGATCACATCAAGGTTTCCAGACCACAGACTTAGCATCTCATTCTATCTCTTGTGTGGGACATAGAACTTGTTTGATTAGTTCTGTTGACAATTATATACATTCTTTGGGAAACAAGTTATAAATATTTGACTCTTTGGTTGGTGCAAAAATTCCATTCAATTCTGACGTTATCTACCTGGAGCTAGCATCAGATCTCATGAGTTAAAGGTCTCAGTTCCGCAATAGTGCCCCTATGTCATACTCCAATCTCAAATCCTGGGTCACCCATACTTCTGACCAACTGTCTATAAATTGGGGGTTCTCATCATCCCCTCCTGAGATTCGGTAATTAGCTAGGAAGGCTCATAGAAGTCAGGAAGGCGTTTAACTTAACTTTACCAGTTTATTATAAAGGAAACAAATGAACAGCCAGATGAAGGAGTACACAGGGCAAGGTCCAGAAGACTCCTGAATACAGGATCTTCCGTCTCTGTGGAGTTGGGGTACACCTCCCCCAGAACGTGGATGTGTTTGTAACAACAACTTGGAAGTTCTCTGAACCTTGATGTTTAGAGATTTTTTTTTAATGGAGGTTTCATCATATAGGCATGATTTGTTAAATCATTGTCCACCCAAGCTCCAGCTCCTACCTCCTCCCCAGAGGTCGGGATGAGGAGCTGAAATTTACATGCTTTTAATCATGGTTTGGTCTTTTTGGCAAACAGCCCCCATGCTGAAGCTATCTAGGGACCGCCAGTCATCTCATTAATATAGAAAAGGCGCTTATCACTCTAGAGCTTACAAGCATTTTAGAAGCTGTGTGACAGGAATAAAGGATGAAGACTTAATATGTTTTATTGTACCAGAGATTTGAATAGACATCTACCCAGGAAGACATGCAAATGGCTAATAAGCACACGAAAATATCCTCAACATCATTACCCATTAAGGAAATGCAAATCAAAACCATCGTGAAATACTACTTCACACCCACTAGGATGGCTATAATAAAAAAAGAAGATGGACAATAATAAGTATTGGAGAGGATATGGAGAAATTAGAACCCTCACTCATTGCTGATAGGAATGTAAAATGGTGCAGCTACTTTGCAAAATAGTTTGGTAGGTTCTCAAGTTGCTAAATATTGAGTTACCATATGATACAGTAATTCCATTTCTGGGTATAATCCAAGAGATTGGAAAACATACATCCACACACACACTTGCACATGAATGTTCATACAGCATTATTCACAACAGCCAAAAATTGTAAAGAACACAAATGTCTACTGCCTGATGAATAGAAAAGCAAAATATGGTATAGCCATGCAATGGAATATGATTCAGCAATAAAAAAGAATGAAGTAGTGATGCATGCTACAACATAGATGAACCTTAAAAACATTGTGCTAAGTAAAGGAAGACAGTCACAAAAGACTGTATATTGTACAATTTCATTTATATTACATATCCAGAACAGGCAAATCTAGAGACAGAAAGTAGATTAGTGACTGTCTATGGCTGGAGGAAAGGGTAGAGGGAATGGGAAATGATTGGTAATGGTTAACCAATTTATTTTGGGGAAGATAAAAGTGTCTACATGTAGAGAGTGCTGATGGTTGCACAACTCTGAACTCATTAAATTGTATGCTTTGAGTGAATTTTATGGCATGTGCATTGCATCTAAAGATGTTTAGAAAAATCAGCAAATAGTATCACCTGGAGTTGGGCCATCCAGACAACATATAAGTACATCTAAAATTAAGTCTCCAAGCACTGCAATTCTCATTTGCCCTCTGATGAACTTGGTGAACTGGAACTTGAAGTCAGTTCTCCTTGTAAATAAACAATGCTGCTGCTGTAAGAGCTAATTGACAGTGTTGTCATATTGGCTTTGCCAGGGAGCAAGCAGTCATGGTCATCCTGAAATTAGCATACAAATTACAATGATAAATTTTATTTGAAGAGTTTTATTTTTTCCTGATTATATAAATAGTTTTTTTCCAGGCAAATAAAATGTTTCATGCACTGAAATAATCAACTGCCACCTAAATTTTTTTTAAATTTTTCTTTTCGTACAAAATTTCAAATTATGAAAAAAAATGCAGAATGACAGTTTCTGTTTGCATGTTTTTTGTTTGCTCATTTAATGTTTTAACAAAGACCTGAATTCTACGTACTAAATTTTAAGTGTATTGATTTTCTAGAGGGTATCGGAACTAAATACTGCATATTGGGTGGCTTAAACAACAGAAATTTATTGTGTCACAGTTTGGGAGGATAGAGGTCCAAGATCAAGGTATCAGCATGGGAGGTTCCTACTGAAGGTTGTGAGGGATAGTCTGTACCATTCTTCTCTCCTAGCTCCTGGTAGCCTCAAATGTTGTTTGACTTGTAGGTGGTGATCTCCCTGTGTCCCTGTGAAAGAACAGAGTGATCTTTCTGTGTGTGTCTGTTTCTATGTCCAAATTTCCCCTTTTCTATGAGGAAACAGTTACATTGGGTTAGGGCATATCTAATGACCTCATCTTAATTTGATCATCTGCAAAGACACTATTTTCAAATGTGGTCACATTCACAGGTACCAGAGGTTATGACTTCAACATCATTTGGAGAGACACAATTCAATCTATAACACTACGTCACATTCTAGGGCTTATAATTTTTTAATATTCTCTTGTCCTAGCTAAAATTATAATTTTAATTAGAGGAATCCATTGTAGCGAGTCAAGAATAGATGTTCTCTTAAGATCGTCCATGTATGAACTGAAGTTTACATGGGTTCCTTTGACTGACTTTGTCATTTTACATCTGGTGACTTTTGATAAAAAAAAAAAACCACATAAAAAAACTCCAGTGTTCCAAGCCTGCAGAGAAAAAAAGATGAAAATGATTATATAATTGGGAAGTTTGATTATCCCCTGGTTTTGTGTCATTTACTTCTAGAACACTCTTTATTGACTGCCAAGAAATGTATGTGTGTTACCATTTCTTTGATCGTCTTGGCCTGCAAATTCAGGATAAAGGGCACAAGGAGAAAACAAACCTACCATTTTCACACAATTGTTTATAAGAAAAATAGGACTGGAACCCATTTCTGATCACGATCCTTTTGAACCAATAAAAGGGATTACTAAAAATGTAAGGAGTGATGTTTTTTCTTTGGCGATTGGTACTTTGGCTAAAAATAAACCAGTCAAAAATAGAAAGAAAAGAAGATGGGTAAGGTCTGTTAAGAAACCTAAACAATACTCTGTAGCGTCATTTCCATCAGCACACAAACATCTAAATTCTCCCTCACACACTTATATAGATAACTTGACTTCAGTTTCTCTCTAGCTATTTCCTCATTCCTTTATCACTTTGGTAACAAAACTTCTTAAGGGAAGATCTATTCCAGTATTTATATTCACCCATTCTCTCTTGAGGCCTCTCCAATCAGGCTTTTAGCACCTGCACTCTGCCCCAACCTACCCCTGTGAAGGTCCTGAATCCAGTGGAGGACTCTCAGCCCACCTCTTACTCACTATCAGCAGCTTGGGCACACTTGATCCTTTTCTTCTTGAAATACTTCTTTCAATTGGCTTCCAGAACTCACAAGCTCATGATTTTATCCTCCTTCATGGATTTCTTTTTTTTTTTCATTCCAGATTAGGTCCTTCTCATCTCCCTGATCTCTTAACTCTGGAGTGCTTCATACCTCAGTCTTTGGACTTTTTCTTAGATGCACACCCATACCCTTAATGATCTTCTCCAGGGTCAGGGTTTAAATATCATCTTTTTGCTGCTGACTCCCAAATTTATATCTTTAACTCAAACTTACCTGCTGAACTCCAGATCCCTATATCCAACTACCTATGAAATGTCAACACATGGATGTTTTATTGGTGTCTCAGTCTTAACATTCCCAATTGTCTTCCCTCAGTCTCACTCTGCCACCCAGGCTGGAGTGCAGTGGTGTGATCATGGCTCACTGCAGCCTCAAACTCCCAGGCAGAGGTGATCCTCCTGCCCCAGCCTGCCAAGTAGCTGAGACCACGGCCCTGCACCACCACGCCCAGCTAACTTTTTGTATTTTTTGTAGAGATGGGGTTTCTCCATGTTGCCCAGGCTGGTCTTGAACTCCTGAGGTCAAGTGATTCTCCCTTCTTGGCTTCCCAAAATGCTGAGATTACAGGTGTGAGCCACAACATATGGCCTCTGAAACTAAATTAGTGACCATCCCTCTCTATCTGCTCTTCCCAAGTCCATCAAAGGTAACTCTATCATCCTGGTGCTTTATCCCAAAAGCCTTGGGGTCCCTTCATCCTCTCATATTTCATGTCTAATCTATTAGCAAACTCTGTTGCCTCTACACTAAAATAGATCTGGGCACTCACTGTTTCTCACCACCACCAATCACTACCAAATCTCTATCGTTTCACATCAGAATTTTTACAAATACTTCGTAATGGCTCTCCCTATATTTGCCTTTGCCACCCTCTTTCCAGGTCTATTCTCAACACAATAGTCAGAGTTATCCTTAGAAAATCTAAGTAGAATGAATCATTTCTCTTCTCAAAACCCTCCAGTGGTTTGCCAAAATCATTGCAGTGTTCTGTAGCGGCCACATCTGTGGCCCCCTCCCCCTTATCTCACAGATGTTATCTTCCACTGCTCTTCTTCACTTACCTCCTGGCACACTAGCTCCATTGCCATTCTCAGCAATGTTCCTGCTTCAGAGCCATTTACATCTGCAGATCCTTCTGTCTGGAAGGCCCTTGCCCCACCGATATTCATGACTTGTTTCTCTGGCCCCTCAGGCTTTGCTCAAATGGCACCTCCTCCATAAGACCTTCCTTGTCTGTTCTGTTCTAAATCACAATTCCCAAGCTTTGGCTTTTATCTCTGCTTTATTTTCTCTGTATCATTTATCATCATCTGGCATGCTATCTATTTTACTTATTTTATTAATTGTTTGCATCCTCCCAGAAGAATGTAAGCTTCTAGGAGGTGGGGATATTTGTATGTTTAGTTCACTGCTTTATCATCAGTGCCCAGAAGAGTGCCTGATGCGTGGTAGGGACTAATTTAAAAAAAGAAAATTGAATGAATGACTGAATAGTTCTTAATCTTTTCTAGTTTACAGACTATGAACTATTTTAAAATTTGATGAAATCTATGGAAACTTTTTTTTAGAAAAAGTTATGCCCACATAATTTGTACTAAAATTCTAAAGCTAATACATCCTCTTAAATTTTTCCAAGGATGTTTTCCACACCCAAGAACTCCTGTTTAATCATACGTGTCCTAGAGGAAGGGGCAAAGTATAAAGCCAAACTCTACTATTGTCTGTTGGATGATTGCTACTGCTTAAATCATGGTGGCCTGCAGATTGAGGATAAAGGGCATAAGGAGAAAATAATTTGCCATTTTCACACAATTATTTATAAGAAAAATAAAACTGGAACTCATTTCTGATCACAATTTTTTTGAACCAGTTAATTGAACTACAGGAATTCAGATCTGTTTATTTATTTTGTTTCGGGGACTTAATTTTGCTAGCATAATTTTACAAGGGTGAAAATCATGTTTAAACTCTTTTGTATTAGGCCATTCTTGCACTCTTATAAAGAAACACCTGTGACTGTGTAATTTATAAGAAAAGAGTTTTAATTGGCTCATGGTTCTGCAGGCTGTACAGGAAGCATGGCTCTGGCCTCTGCTTCTGGGAAGGCCCCAGGAAGCTTTTACTCATGGCAGAAGGTGAAGTGGGAGCAGGCAAGAGTAAAAGAGAGAGAGCGCCTGGGAAGAGGTGCCACACACTTTTAAATGACCAGATCTTGTGTGAACTCAGAGTGAGATCTCACTTATCACCACAGGGATGGCACAAGCCATTCATGAGGGGCCTGCAAACACCTTCCACCAGGTCACCCTCCAACACTGGAGATTACAATTCAACATGAAATTGGGGTGGGGACAAATATCCAAACTGTATCACCTTTGTAGCTTCCTGCTTATACTCCTCAAGTTCTTCCCTTTTCCTTTCTCTCAGCATCAGAGTGCCTGATTTTATTGATATGGGATTCAGTTTGATCATGATGCATTTCCAAAGCTCCCTTTCTGTCTTCCCAAGGTATTTATCTAAATTTCACAAACCTTAAAAAGGAAATGCCTACAAGATCATGTTTGAAAGAGGTTTATGTAAATGTCCAGGAATGAAATTATTTTAATTTCTGCCTTTCCAATTTAAAATTCTGTATTCATCTCCTAAGTAGGTACCCCCATGTGTTGAATAAAATGGTGTATTTGTTGCTGAGAAGCTCTAAGACAGCAGAATTTTGCCCTCAGCACTTCTTAAGGAAAATGGCCTCTGTGAATTAAGGATTTATGGGTGACCATGCTTCCGCTAGAAAGGTTTGAAGATCTGGACTTACATGCTGGGATCCTGTCTTGATTAAAGGCTGCAGAGAAGCTGATACAGTAAATAGTCTTTGCTATCGGTGGACTCATATTTCCTGCTAGAGATAAACCAAGCTTCATGCTATAAAGCAATCAGCGAGCACCGCAGTGGCTGATTCAGCACTCTGCCCCTACTAGGCTGACACCTTCTATTGGAAATGGCCTCAAAATCATAAATGTTCACTTCGGAGTTACAGGACGTGGGGATGAGTTGAATGTATTCCTCCATGTGAACACTTGGTCACTTTCCCCACATTACACTGTAAAACCAATGTTTGTGGTTTTATTTCTCTGAGTTCTCATTGATGCCATTTAACAGGAAATTCAGCTAAAGCCCCAAGACAAGTGTAGAGATTTCTAAGAAAACTTGCTTTGGACTGCTTTAGCAGAGAGAATGCCTGTGTTTTATATATGTGCCCACAAATGGCATCACCAGGGGAGAGGAGCCGTCACATGAATGATCCAACCTAATTCATTTGTATTTGATTTTGAAATGCACAGCTCTCCTTAGATTATCAGTAATTTTTCATGGGAGTGGGAGGGGTAATAGTAAGAGAAGCATGTGTTTTTTGAGCTCACATTGCATAATGGAAATAAGCAACAAACTGTATCTGACATTCCATGTGGATACTTAGCTGTTGACACTGGATTTAGAGGTTGCTACTCAAAGTGTAGTTCCAGAGCAGTAGCATCAGAATACTCTAAAAGCTTTTTGGAAGGCAGTTTCTGGTATCCACACCTCAGGATCTGTATTTTAACAAGATCCCCAGCTGATTCATTTGCACATTATCTTTTCCTTTTTCTTTTTTTCTTTTTTTTTTTCGGAAGGGTTGTTTAAAGCCCTGTTTCCCAAACACGGCTGTGCATTGGGAGCACCTGGGGGGAGTTTTTAAAATACTGATTGACACCTGGGTCCTGCAGTCAGCGTGCCCGATTTTATTGATAGGGAGTTCAGTTTGATCATGATGGGTTTCCAAAGCTCCCCGGGTGGTTGTAAAGTACAACGGAGTTTGAGAGCCTCTAGTTTAGAGCAGAACCAGAATGCATCTCAGGCACATGTGAATGGTTAAGAGTTGACAATTTCTGAAACAGACTTTCAATTTGTTACCTGGCATTCTACCAGCCACAAATTTTTATTTGTGTTTTATCTACTCATATGTTAGCTGTCTTCTTAATCACCAGAGACAAGTAAGTTACCTATTTAGTTTACTGCTTTTTCTATTTTATCTGCTTATTTGAAAATTGATAGATAGCTTTGGTTTATATGGTTATTCTAGACCAGTCAAAAGATTTGCTTAATTGAATCTCATTTCCAAATATGTTTTCAGAGGGAAGGTTATGGTCTAAAGAATGCCATTTAAAGATCTTACCAATGCTGTGCGGTAGTTATTTCTCTTAAAGCAGCAAGAGCTGAGATTTCAAAAAGTTAAATAACTGCCTAAATTGCACAGCCGGTCCTTGGAAAAGCCAAAGATTGAACTTGGCATTTGAGAAGGCTTTATCTGATTCTTAAAGCCCATACTTTTCTGATCCTCCATGCTGTTTCCGGAAAAACTTAGCTGTGTGTGATTAACAGCAACTTTAAAAAGAGCATTTCTGGTTTATTTTTGTGTAGCCTTATGCAGTGTACACATAGAAATGTGTAGCTTTTTGAAATTTTGTGTAAGCCATTCCACCAACCATTACTGAGTAAACATAGTATATGCCCTTAGGTTCTGATTTAAAATAACAACAAACAAGTAAAGAAGTTAGGGGAATTGAAGGTGATTGAGGAGCACAAGGTATTGAGATGTTTGTTAGGTGCGCTGGGTAGGGTAGCTTGAAAGAATTCGCAAGAGGTAGATGCTTCACTAAGAGCTGCTGCTCTAGTCAGATTGGAAGGAAGCAACAGAGGAAAGACAAGCTTTAGAAGAAAGGAAAAAGTACTACTATCAGAAATACTAAAAGATTATTTCAGATTATATATTGCAGCAGATGGCACAATGTAAAGGACAAACGGATTAACTTGCTGAGATTTTTGGTGTCCACTTCATAGCCAACCATAAAAGGCACTTAACAAAGCAGTGACTTTGTTAAATGATAGCTTCCAGAACATGCCATCTGTGGTCCCTGCCTGTTCTCATTGCCTGATGAAGACTGGAATTGTTCTGTCTGAAAACGCAGATTCTTTCATCTGGTTGTTTTCATATCCTTGTGAATTCTTTTCTGAGTTTGAATTTCTGTATATCTGAGAAGGACCTTGGCTTGTCAACATCTTTGCTCCCAATGGCTTCATGTTTCTCCATAGCATCACACTGAGAGATTGGTAGCAAAAAGGCAGCTTCGTTGATATGTTGATTCGTTTGTTTATTGGGGATGGGTATATTCTGGCATAAACTATTCTAAACTTGATACTGAAACCCTAGGAAAGCCAAAAAGGAGATGCTGGTAGGGGAGTTCTGGCCCCATGTTCTGATTACCATTTCCTGTTACAATCACCATGTTTATGAGTAATATACAGAAGCAGAGATCTTCCACCTTCCTTTTTTTTTTTCCTGTTTTCCAGATCTCTCCTCAATTTGTCTTTATTTCTTTAACTTCCTCTGCCTCCCACTTTATTTTCACTGGTATCTTGTTATATCCCTAGATTCTACCCTTTCTCCTGTTCATTTTAATGAATGAATGAATTAAATAAATGGGGCCTTGCTATGTTGCTTAGGCTGGTCTTGAATTGTTGGGCTCAAGCTATCCTCCTGCCTTAGCCTCTGGAGTTGCTGGCATTCAGGCATGAGCCACCGTACTCAGCTTTCCTGTTCATTTTCTCTTCTCCCATCTTTTCCCCTTTGAATTGCCACTCTCCTCCGTTATCTTTTTTGATTAAGAACTTTTCTTTCAACTTATTTGAAATTGTGATGACTAGTCCAGGGGCTAAATTGAAGCTGATTTTTATATGGTCTATATTTATGAAAGATTTTCTAAAATATTTTATTAACAGCAACAATAAATTCTAGGAAGATATTTAAAATACAATGGAGTATGAATGAATCTTCAATTCTGTAGAAGCATCATTTAAATATAAATATAACTGCAGAGCAAGAGAAGGTATTCTTTAAACTGTCATGCTTCAGAACTAGGGGTGAGCTTTTGGCATTTTTCAGTGGATAAATTTTCAGTATGAGGGACTGCTGGGCTTTGACAGAAAGTTTGGAATCCTTGGCCCTGACCACTAAATGCCCATAGTGCCAACTGAGTCATTTGACAGTCAAGGACATTTACACAGATTTCCAAATGAAATGGTAAGTTTTATTTTAGTGTAGCATTCTTATTCTCTATGTTAAAACTAAAATACAGTTTCTTTAAAACTGTACCATTATTTAGATAGATGCCCGCTAATCATTTGTTCAGATTTCTTATGCTTACTGCAAAATAATTATGTAGACATGTCAGTGTTGAAGATCAAGTGCAACGCAGTTGCTGCAAGAAGTGGCACGTAGAACATTTATCATTCTAGTTAAACACAAAGGAACTTGTCCTGATTACATGAATGCTAGCTTTCTGTTCCTTGATTGAACCTCTCCAAGTAAGACTAAGAGTCCATACCTTGTAGTAATTTATAATGGAAAAAATATTTTTTTACCTAGGATTTTAATGAAAATTAAATAAATGAATGTGGTAAAGCACTTGGAGCCAATTTGAACTCTGGCATTGCCTTGATTATATCTGGAAGATAACTGCTTACCCACCACCAGTGCCCCAGCAACCATGGCTCAATGACTGTTTTCATGAATTGAGGAATTTGAGATTCTCTGTTAATATTTACAGCAGCCTCAAGCGTGACAGCAGTCTTCTAGATGTTTGAATCTAACACCTGCACTTTTCAAAATGGGGGACTTTAGTAAAAACTCTCATGTGACAATAATTTTGGAAACAACTCCAAATAAGGCAGAATGCAGGGTTTAAGCTAACACTTCAGATGACCTAAAGCCTGAACTGAAGAAAGCAAATGAGTTTGATCATTATTCTTTCTCGTGATGAGCTCTAACAGTCACTTATATACATTTTGTTAGAACACTCCTACAACCATTGAGAACAGAATAAAAGAATAAAAAGAAACAGATTCCTACTATAGCAAGTAAGATTCAGGTTAAAAATGAAACACATACACACACACATACATTCCAGTTGCAAATGTGATTAAATGTGATAAAAATAGGGAACCAAAAGTGACCTCTTTCCCCACATAAGGAAAGTGGCTCTTTGAACTAGGAAGCATTTTGTTGTCTGGTCAATAGAGCCTAAATGTAATACTCACCTATAGCCAGGGGAAGAACTCCATGCCTCCAACAGGTCAGTTTATTATTCCCTGCTGTGTCTGGGTTGCAGATGAGAATAAAACCTCTCACTTCTATGAGATGAGTCAACCTGCAGTTCACCATGGCCACATTCCTGGGAAAATAACTTGTCAGGAGAAATGACTAAAGAAGACCATGTTTGACTTCAATGCTGCCCGATTGGTGAATTATATTTTTAGAGCAATCAGTTTAAATCCTACAGATTGAAATTGTGCTGCTCGCTAACTGCCTGGGTGATTTGGCATGAAATTTAATTTGCTTTAACATGCATGGGGGGTAAGCAGAGGGGCGTTAATTTCACATTTGAGAGTTGCTGCTGTACTTTGAAAAGAACTAAAATCGTGGTGTAATACTTTGCTCTCATTTTTCTTCTTCAAAACAGGCATGATGCTCTGGCCAAATTCGGTACTTTAGTCTACCAGTTTGGGCTAATTTTATCTTTTTTTCCATGATGCTCATTCTTTCTCACTTTAATGTCAGTATTAACTGAGCACTTACCATGTGCTAGTTACTTGCTTAGTTGATGATCTCATTAACATTCAGCATATTAGCCACTCAATTTTATAGTTGGGGAAAGTTGACAACTACTGACCATTTCCAGACCTTTCCAGTCTTTGCAGGGACACAGAGGGAAGCTCCTCTAATAGGGTGCTATGTTTTTGTTCTTTCGTGTCTGTCTTCCCAGAGTGGAACCCTCATTCACCTTGAGTGTGCCCACTGCAAGGGAGAATTTGGAATCAAGGGTTATGTTTTTAATATTTTTCGATGTAGCAATCCAGCTTTCAAGTAATATAAGTTGGTCCTCAAAGTCATGTCATTTTAAAGCTATTTCTCTGACATGAGTAAGTCAAGGCTGAGCTAATCTGAAAATTTGCATGCTGATAATAATAAAACAATAAAAAAATAAAGTGCTTCTAGTGAATCAGTGTCTTGAACCTACCTAGAGAGCAACCTATAAATGAGCCATTTTTTTATTGCCTGAGGCTAATGTAATGGATATTGAAAATGCCTTACTACTCTGCCATGTAATCTACATGTCCCCAACTGATATTTCTGCTGGTCAGGATTCATATTAAATGTAAACTCAACTATAGTTGGTGATTAGAAAGCCAACTAGCAGCAGTCATTGATTCATGCAATGAGTCTAATGCCAATTGTACTTTCAGGTAAATGTTTGGATAGGACACTTCATCAGCAGTAAGAATTCCTCCACTGGGATCTTTAAGTAAATACTTTGCTTCTAAGAATTGCAAAGGAATGGTTGTTGGTCCCCAAAAGATCGCTTTCTTAGTTTGTCACTTTGTATGTTTACTGGCATGATTTATTATTTAATAGATTGTGGAAATATGCCATTTCTTGAAATGATAGTCAATAAGTACTGTAAAAGATCTCAGGAGAACTATGTGCTTCATCTAATTAAGCTATTTACTTGAGTTTATTATAAGACAAATGTATCTTCAGTTGATTCCATTGCCTGGAGTACCAGACAATGGAGATATTTTTAACTTCTTCTTGACCACATATGACCCTCCACTGTAGTTTCCCACGAATTATGTCAGATCAAGAGGTTACTTTAAAAAAAAAAAAAAAGATTCCAAAAAAGATGTTTCTTCTGGGGAAGTAGGTTCATTACATCTATTAGGACAGTACATGTGTCAGTGCTTGAGAAGACAAAACCCTCTAAATGAGTGTTCAGGAGGTTTAGATGTGACTGTCTTCCCCAAGAAACCTAGTTCATCTTGTTCCACCAAAATGCTCAGTCCTAGAGCATCTTTATCATGGCCAGAGCTCTCTTGCTTATCAATCATTAGCATTTCCCCTCCATTTAGATTTAGATTTAGAGTCTACATTAGATTCTCAGGCCCCTGATAAATAGCAAAGTAGGTACTGGGGGTAGGGAAGGGGGTAATTTTCAAGCAATAAGGGACAAAATTCTGCCATGACAATATAAGACTGGATAAAACAGCCCAAGAACTACTACCGTTTTCTAACTTAATGGAGTTATATGGTAGCTTGCGTAAGTACGATGAAGTTGTCTTCTGTTGTCAAATATCGGACATACCACACAGGTTAGAATCTTGTTAACTATTCTCTCCTTTCTACTATAACCTGTAATATATTGAGCTACCATGTGTCCAGCTGAATTGAATACATTTACATTTAAAAAATATCTATAACACAAAGATCACATATCCCTTAATTGAGGCTCTTTACTCCTTTATGCCACTGTGAGACTAATTCTGAACAAATAGTTAAGAGACAGATGTTCTAGACCTACCTCTGCCTCTAACGTATTTACCGCATGAGCTCATAACAGGAGCATCTATATCATTACAAAACAATGATTATGCACCACTTCTACTTTTTGCACTGAGCTTTTGCCAAGATCGAATGAGATAACCCAGGTGAAAGTGCTTTATAAACTCTAATGGCATTATGCTTTGAAAATGTGACATTATTTAGTGCCCTGGAGCAGCAAGGTACTAAATAATATCTTAGTGGCTTGTATTAATACAGCTGCCAAAAGAGCCTAATTTAGGAAATTGCTTAAATGTGAAAAAAAAAAAACCTCATTCCACATGCTTTGTTCACTGACACAGGCTCTCTGTGCTCCGGGTTTCAGGAGATGTGTTAATACAGCCAAAGGAGGGAGGTGGTTGCCAGGGTAAATGGAGGTAAATGAGAGAACCAGAGTTTGCCCCTGAGAATTTGGTCAAAGCAGTTAACCACTCACAACTGAGCCTCTTTCAGAATTTCTTCTTCTTAACCTTCAACTAATGAGTCCCTTGCACTTCTTCAGTTGTGGCACCCTAACTTCGGAGTACTCCTATCCAAACACTTTATTGAAAGAAACAAGACAGAAATTAAAATGTCATCACTGGAGAATATCAGGGGATGGAATTCTAGAAGGGAGTGCACATGTAGGAGGGAGTTGGTGGGTGAAGATGGGAATATACTACAGAGGAGAAGAGGGGGGAGGATATAATAAAGGTGCTTGATTTGAAAAGTCTTTTTGTCCAATGCCATCATAACCAAATCACTCACCCACTAGAAGCATAACTAGAAAAGATCATGAGTCATATGGCCTCCATTTTCCCTCTTGCAAGCAGAGTGCATCTTTAGGGTGGTGTGGATTCCTGGAGATAGAATTTTGAGAGGACAAAGGTACAAGTAAACACAAACAGAATTACCAGTGTTGTGACGATTGTGAAAGCAAATGGGATAAGGAGTTTCGGGGGTTTTAGAAGAGAAGTCTTAGGGAGGATAGCATTTCTGTAATTCAAATATTTGAATACATAACTTGATCATGTGCAGAATGATAGGGAAATATATTTCCAACACAGCATGTGGAAGATTTTTTTTCTAATAAATAGCGCTGTTCTCTGGAAGTGATATTACTTCTACATCGGTGTTTCTCAAACTCACGTGCTAAAGCTGCTGGTCTGGGCCCATACTCTGACAGTGAGGGTCTAGATCGCCCTTGCTGCTCACTGGAGGGCTTCAGTTGTATGCCAGAAGATCTGCTGACAGCGGTGCTGGGTCAGGGATTGTTGCTCCAGATGGCAAGGTGGACAGAGAAGTGTGGGTGTTTCTTTCACCTCTAAACCACTCTAATACCTTGTACAGGGAGTGCACTTAGTGGTAGGATTCATGGTGTTTATTTGTCTGCCTCCCAATGTCCAGGGCACTGATGTGGACAGGGTAAGGGCTGGTTTATCATGTGCTAGTTTACCACTGCAGTTTCTGTATTAGTCAGGGGCCATTTGGCAATGAATCTTTCTAATTGTAGCAGACATCCCTATATGCCTACCACATATCCAATCTCTCTTTTTTTCCTTAGTAATATCACTGTCCAGCCTGGCAATGTTCTCAGCTAAAAAGCAAAAATGTTGACTTTACAGACTCTCCTCCTGCTAGGAGAAGCCACGTGGCATAGTTTTGGCCAATGAGATGTAAACAGAAGCCATCTAGGACAGATCGTTTTTCTGATAAAAAGTCTGCGTGCTCTTTTTGCTCTTCTCTTTTCCCCATCTTGCCTGGCATATGGGCATGATGTCTGGAGGCTCAGCAATTCCTTTTTGATGATGAGGATGAGAGCTACATTCTGAGGATGATAGGGATGCCAACTCGACTCCCTTGGGCCACTGTACAAGCCCTGATTAGTCTTCTGCACAACTTCTTGCTATGTAAGAACAATAAGCATCGTACTTATTAAGCTGTTCTTTATTGGGTTTTGGCTACACGCTGCCACACACAGTCCTGACTGATATTCTAGTGATCATCATGCCTCAGGCAAGTAACCTCTTGTCACTTTAGTTTTAGGGAAACACCAGTTCTCATCAGTAAAGATGCTCCATTATGTATGATGAACTTTTCTATTTTTGTTCCCATTGGACAACTTTTTCTTCCTTTCTTTTTTGAACTCTTACATAATTTTAAAAGTCTTGTTTTCCATGAACATTAAACTACCATTTTTACTTAGGTAGAACAATTTTTACTGCCCTGAGGTTAAAATTAATGATACCCCAAAAAAGTATTCACCTTCCGTGGTCTATATTGCTGGATAAATAGCACAGTCACATTGTTCTTTTTTTTTTTCCCCCAAAAAGATTCCATTTCTTAGCCTGTCCATTGCACTCTTCAAAATAATCACTGTCCTCCCGCTGGATCCCTCTTTATCCTTGGCAACTCTGTTATGTCAATTATATAATAGTTTGGCCCTTTTTGGCTTTTGTTTCACTTTGTTTCTTTTTTCTCTCTGCAAAGCAGCCCGCAGAGCAATAAGATAGGGAACATGCCTGCTGGGCCTGATTTTCTTCTTGAAAATAGCTTTGACCAATGGTTGCTGATAAAAGAAGTTGGCTGTCTATAAAAGCCAAAAACCAGGTAAGTGGATTTAACCTCACATTGGCACAAAGGTGACTAATGGACAGAAAATGGAATCCGTATTTGCTTTGAACATAAACAGGGGCAGCAAGACATGGTAAAAACATCATTATACCTAGAGTGAGCTCACCAAGATTCCACACTGCTGATTCCAACTGCGAATCCTGCAATCTCTTAGCCTCTCTGTAACTCAGTTATAAAAGAGTGGTCTCCAAGATTTCTTCCGGCTCAAACATCCTGAGCTATTCTCATCCAATAATAAACATTTATTGTGTACCCATGATGGGCCAGCCACTGTCCTGGCAATGGAGATGTGGGGATGAACCATACAGAGAGAAGAAACCAAGGTTTGAGAGTGCAGAAATGGGAGAGAACAGAAGGAAGAACTGTCATGGGAAAAAATAATAGAGGGGGGAAACAGAAACAGTAACTAAAATGTGCCTGGCCATTTTAATGGCCAGGATCATTGCAGCCATCATTAATCTTACCATCCAGGGAACCTCCAAGTATTTTTGTCGACACCATTCATTCAACACTTTTCAGTCAGCTGTCTTAGGAAGTCTCTTTGGGGGCATTTTTCTTGTCTCTCAACTAGTTTGAAAGCACTTAGAGGCCAGGTATTTGTGTATGGCTGAATCAAAATACCTTTTGGTATCAAGTATAAGATAAACCAGGCAAGTGCTATGGATCTCCTCAAAAGTCTAGAGGCATAGCGAGGAGTCATATTAATATTTTTGGATTGAATTTAGCTCACTGGAGAAGGTAGGAAGGTAGATAGGAGTGTTAACTTCAGGCAGGCTAACCACTCATAATCAAGCACAAACTGGAAGTCGTATGCACCCCTTGAGGAGTGCTTATATTATAGCAAAGAAAAAGGTCAGTGAATGGTTATGATAGAGAACAGTAGTTTTCATTTAATTAGTCCATGGTATCCGTTCATCACCACAGATCCCTGAAGGCTTACCTTTTAGTTGCCTTGCCAGGAGGCATTCAAAATAGCTTTTTTTTTTTTTTTGTAAGAAAGGAAGGAAAATAGTCAAAAGGGGAAGGAAAGGAAAGAAAGAAGGTAGCATGATGTTCTGTAGATATATTTCAGCAATCTCATAGTCTATCTGTATTTGGTATTTATGTTCATAGTGCCCCCTCCTTTTGTGCATCTCCAGAGGCCAGGAAGTCTTTTCGATATCCTCAGCTCTGACAGTGCCTATCGTAGAGCTGGGCACAAAGCTGATGCCTCTATGGACAGACTGAATTGACAGATAGATGGAACCAGTTCTTCTTCCCTGCTCCCCGATTCCAAGTGGGACCAATGATGTGTGGCAGAATATAGGAAAAAGGAGGATCTCATCAGTATCTTGATATTTCTTGATGCTTGCATACTAAAGACAGAAGAATCAGTATGACTCTTCTAGTCAAAACCACCTATTTGGCACTCAAGCACTGAGAATAAAAGGCAAGGTCAGGGTTCCTGGTTCCAAGGACTTGGGCAAATTTATAACCTATTTGATTCACATAGGTAATACCATCAGATACTTACCTTCATAGATTGTCAACAGCTACTGCCTGACCCAGAGCTGTGCTAAGAGAAGCCATCTCTGAAATTGATTTTCTTATTGACATTTGGTAATACAGGGTGCTCTTAGAACATGAGAGGGTAGAGGTGGCGCTTATCTTTGCATGTGACACTCAAAGCTAGATATAAATCGGGCTGCCTAACTTCTAGTATTCATGAAGGTAGGCTCTGTGGGGGCAGACACTATGTCCTTCTTGTTCATTCCTTAGCATTGTGAACCAGGGAAACATCTATAGCCTTTTTGTGCCTTAGTTTTGTCATCCAGAAAGTAAGGATACTCTAAGTACCTATTCACAGGAGCGATGTGAAAATAAATTCAGTTAATGCTTACTTACAAAGTCCTGAGGACAGTGCCTGGCAAGGAGTAAGCCTTCAAGAGTCATTAACCATTGCTTACTAGTATTTTAGGCTTGAAGAGTGTCTGACATGTAATAGATATCAAAATATTTTTGCTAAATAAATGTATGAATGAGGTCTATGTCGGTAGTATTCTACTTTTTTTTTTTTTGAGATGGAGTTTCAGTCTTGTCACCAAGGCTGGAGTGCAATGGTGCAATCTTGGCTCACTGCAAGCTCTGCCTCCCAGGTTCAAGCAATTCTCCTGCCTCAGCCTCCTGAGTAGCTGGAATTACAGGTGCCCACCACCACACCTGGCTAATTTTTGTACTTTTAGTAGAAATGGGGTTTCACCATGTTGGCCAGGCTGGTTTTGAACTCCTGACCCCTCAGGTTATCTACCTGCCTGAGCCTCCCAAAGTGCTGGGATTATAGGCGTGAGCCACTGTGCCCAGCCACTATTCTACTTTTTTGTTTAGCTCGTACGTCCCTTAAATAATTTTTGAAAAAGTATGTATTTCCTTGTATATCTTTAAGTAGATATATAAAATGTTATATCTCAAGTCTAACGTGTTGCAAAGGATGCACTTTCTAGTATATTGAATATGTTAACATTGTAAAGTAAAACTCTCACCTCACTCTTCTGAAATATAACAAATGGAACAGAAATATCACTGTCACTCATTAAAAAAAAACATGAAGAGGTTCTTTATAACATTTTCAAACATTGCTTCATTCTTTTTCCTTTTTGCATTGGGGTTTCCATTCTATCCTATCACAGAAATTGATTCTAAAGCAATATATTTTTAGAATTGAACATTTTTATTGATTTTTTTAACTCCATTACTATAGGCTCACTAATTAAAAAAAAAAAAAACTTTTTGGCCGCTGAGTATGATGGCTCACACCTGTAATCACCAGCATTTTGGGAGGCTGAGGCAGGAGTATTACTTGAGCTCAGGAGTTCAAGACCAGCCTGGGCAATATGGCAGGACCCTGTCTCTAAAATAAATTTTAAAAAATAAATAATTAAATAAATAAATCCTTCTATCCGTATCAAATTGGATTGATATCATTATTAAAAATAAAGTGGCCATATGTGTTTAAGTGAATTTTAGGACTCTATTTGGTTCTACTGAGCTTTTTGTCTACATTTATGCCAATAATACACTGTCTGATATGGTTTGGATCTGTATCCCCACTTAAACTCATGTTCAGTTGTAATCCCCAATGTTGGAGGTGGAGCCTGGTGGGAGGTGACTGGATCATGGGGGTGGATCCTTCATGAATGGGTTTAGCACCATCCCTTTGGTGCTGTTGTCATGATAGAGTTCACATGAGATCTGATTATTTAAAAGTGTGAGCACCTCCCCCTCTTCCTCCTGCTCTGGCCAGGTAAGATGTGCCTGCTTCCCCTTCACCTTCCACCTAATTGTAAATTTCCTGAGGCCTCCCTAGAAGCAGTTGCCACTATGCTTCCTCTAGAGTCTATGGAACCATAAGCCAATTAAACCTCTTCTCTTTATAAATTACTCAGTCTCAGGTATTTCTTTATAGCAGTGTAAGAATGGAATAATACACTGTCTTAATTATTATAGCTTTTCACTAAGTTATGAAATCTGATGGAGTAAATCTTCCAACCTAATTTTTCTTCAACATAATCTTGACTCTTCTTTTTTCTTATATTTCCATATCAATTTAGAATCAAATTGTTAATTTGTACCAGAAACACAAGCTATTGTGATTTTGATTGGAATTATATTTAATCTGTCAGTAAATTTGGGGATAACTAACATCTTAATGAAATTGAATTTTCGTATCTTTTACCATCATATAGTCATCCATTTATTTACGTCTTTAATTCCTTTTAGCAAAGTTTTATAGTTTCTAATGTAGTGGTCTTAAACACCTCTCACTAAATTTAGTCCTAATTTTTTTTTATTGTTTTGAAGGGATTGGAAAAGGTAGTCAAACAAAATATTTAAACTGATACTTAATTTTTTTCTGGGGAACCATAAGTTTATATATGCTGAAAAGTTCATTGTACATTGAGCTATTTCTATGATAAGTAACACACAACTGATCAAAACTATTAACCGTTTTTGATGGATAATTATGACACAAGGTGTATTTTTTGAAAATACATATTATAGAGAGATGGAGGTAGCTATTAAGGTACTTGGATTAAAATAATTGTCTAATTATCCCTTTTGGTAGGACTTGAGGGTTTTTTTTACACCTCAGAGCAGTATACTTTAGTAAGATATAGAATAGGTGAGAATTGTGCCTGTATTTTGTAAAATGGGAGCGTGGTAAGAGTGAAAGTGGAAAAGGAGAATTTCAACCACAGGAGCATCTAAGACTAATTTTGGGTCACAATACTAATGGAGTTTGAGGATCTAGCAATTGTTGTATTAAAAGTGTCCTGACAGTGTACTCTATGATTAATCAGTCCCTGCATATGCTTAGGGAGTACATGTAAGTGACCCTGCTTACAAACCGCTTCTCTAGAACAGAAGTACAAGTGAATCAGAAGGGCGATGTTTGCGAATGTTTTATTTTTTTAAATGAAGTTAAAGTTAATCTATAATGATAGCATTTTGACTTACTTGCTTTCTGGTAAGATTTCTCATGTCATGGAGATCTATGCATAGCCTGGAGTTTGTCGCTCTAAACCACTAACTTGAATATGCTACTGTTAATGTTCTATTGATACTTGCTATTGATTATTATTAATTTGTTTATTATTCGTTATTAATTATTAAACTTATTATAGTGCTTTTTTTAAATAGATGATTTGCCAGAACCTGATTTTTACCCTGGGAATGGATGGTATGCACGGATATCATATGAACAAGGTCCTCACATTTTTTTCTCCCAGCTGGCCTTCATTGCCTCCAACCCCTTTATTTTGTTCTCCCATTAAGAGCTGTGTAATACCAATTTTTGTAGGCTACAAATTGGTTTTCTAGCAGATGGAACATCAACCTGAAGAGGTAATGGATCTTTATTACTCGAACTGGGTCAAATATTCAGGCCTTCTCAGTAAATCATAAGAATTATCTGAGAGTCCTCATGAGGAAATAGAAATGCATTTCTTAATAGTAATAAGTGGTTAAAAATGAAACAACAACCATAACTTTACTCGTTCCTCACCTGGGCCACACCATTATATTAGTTTTTTGCTCAGCATGGGTGCAAAATGTATTGTAGCTCACTGGGTTCTGAATATATAACAACAAAAACTGTCATTCTTGTTTCATAAAGTGAAGGTAATCCTAAGGATTATGGTTAAAGTAAATGTTCACAAACTTCATGTAGTTTCTTTAATGGCTTATTCTTATTTCTAAGACCACACATCAGTAGTTTGACTTCCATTTGGGTGACACATAGTACCAGTTCCCAAAAAAGGACATTTTAAAAATCATGACATGACACAGTCACAACTAGAAAAATACAGCAGGATTAGTAGCTGTGATGAACAGGGAGGTGCAAGCGATGGATTCTGGAGGCCCGGCCTGAACTCCATCTGTTGTTTATTATGTGTGTCACCTGTTGGGGAAATATAATTAAGAACAAAATCTCCTCCTTCCCCCAAAACCTCTCCATGAAGGTGGAAGAGAAAGAAAATTGTTTCATTCTTGAATAAGTACTAAACAAGAATATGATGTGCATCGTAGACCGCCTACTAAGAGATTGCAAAGACAAAAAGAAATCCCACCTTTTTAAAAAGCCAAACAGATGCAACCCATTCCATACATGTTCTTAAGATAAACTGTAACTAGTCCTCTAGTAAGAGGACTTGACAGCACCATTTGTCACACACAGTTCAACCTGAATTCACTTGGTAATTAGGGTGACCATCTGTTTTAGCTAATTGGCTTTGTCTCAAAGAAAAATAAACTCTTATCTTTATGACATGAGGCAGTTTTGCAACTTGGAGAAAGGAACCTAATGAAGTTAGGTTCCTACCCCTGCCACAGAACTGGTTGATGAGGATGCTTTCTTCCTTGATTACATTTCAAAGAGATAGTTCCGAGGTCCTTGAGAAAGACACTCCTCCATTATAAGGCTGGCAAGAGGCTTATTTAACTTTGAAAAACATTTACATACATTTAAAAGAGACTGAAAAATAATTTACAAGTTTTCTAGAGCAAGAAAAAGGATGAGGTAGAGGTCTCTTCTCTATTTTCAACAGAGAGAATCATTTACTTTTTCTTTTTTGATTTGTGCTTACGGTTACGCATCTTAGGGAGCCACTCAATCTTCTTGAATCTTTTTTCTCATCCGTGGAAGGGGAGTAATAACACTCTTAATTATTTCACATCACACAGGGCCTAAGAAAAGTAACTGTGCAAAGCTCACTTGTCATTTTAGATGCTGAAATTACTAGAAATGAGATATCTTTACTGGTTAATACATGAATCTAATATTTAAGTGGAATCTAATATTTAAGTGGAAACTTAACGTTTTTAAAAGAGTCTCTCTCTACAAGGCCAAGAATCTTTTTGCAACAAAAATGTGTCAGCTCTACATTTATCGGCTGGAGTTGAACATTTACTCTCTCTGCACGTCTTACCCATAAGAACCAGTTTTCTGTAAATGTTGTGTACGAATTCTCTTGTTACCAATGTGTTCTTGTTCCATAATAGTATTAACAATAAATGTTAGGAACTGGGCGTGGTGGTGCATGCTTGTAATCCCAGCTACTTGGGAGACTGAGCCAGGAGGATCGCTTCAGCCCAGGAGTTTGAGGCTTAGGTTTGGTATATATCAGGCCTGTGAATTACCACTGCACCATGGCACTCTAGCCTGGGCAACATAGCAAGACATTGTCTCAAAAAAAAAAAAAAAAAAGTCACAGTAAATTCAAGCTGTTCTAACTTATTAACTAATTCATCTAGATGTACTTATATTTTTCGGAAATTGTATTTTTACAAAGACATGTCCTAAATAATTATTTTGGTTTAAAAAATCCTGCAAGATACATTTTAATACAGAAAATCAATATAAGTACAAGAAATGAATTTAGATATGGTGAAAAACAAGCACAGAAATATTTTTTCTTGGGAAATGCTTTTTAAAAACATTAAAAAGAAAAAAAAATGATGCCGTTGCTTGAATTCAGAGGTACTTCGATTTGACAGTACAAGCAAAGCAAAAATAACTAAAAATAGCTCCATGATAATGCTAAGTATAAGAATTAAATTGAAGATTGAAAGACTCAAAAATCTCAAGCATGCTACATGATTTTACCAGCTCTCTTAAATAAAGCCAGGCTCAGTAAATGCTCCGGTGACTGAAACAACACTAAGATTGGGCTTTGTTCTTCAGACATGGAATTCATCACCTGTGGTGATGAATCATTGGTGAGGCCCTAATTATATAAACAAGATGTCAAATCAAAGTTATCCTCCTCTATTTGCATGAGGATTTCTGTACTTAGAATTGAGTCCTGCCACATTCTTATAATGGTGCATGCATATGGGTAGCAGGTATACACACCAATAAATAATGTGGCTAGTATGATTCTGGAAATTACAATGCCAGTTAGAAATTATTCAGAATGGAATAAAATATTTAAAACCCCTGCTATAAATCTTAGCCAGGAAATAAATTTTCATGAGACCAGTGATTAACCCAATGGCAAAATGGAATTTATATCAACCATTCATTAATCCCATTTCCCTTTTCCCAATACCATTAATTAAGTGTCTGCTCAATTCCCATTCCTGTGCTACACTTGTGTCGCTTACCCAATTACAGCTAATTTTCTTGCATGCAACGGGAGTGGTAATAGCATCTAACAGTTGTTGAAATGTGGTTCCTAGCGTTTACTGCAGTGTGTCATCCTTAAATATTCTCTAACATGTTTTCTAGTTCTGTTTCTAAAATCGAGTTTGTGTGGGGAGGACTGAGTTGAATACAGTAAGTGGGTGGTTTCCTTCCTTTCAGGTCCTCGGAGACCCTTATCTGATTTAAGTTTTGCCTCAGGAGAAAGCTGTACCACTGAGATTGCTAAAAATAACTGTTCTCCTGTCTTGCTGTTTTGCCTATGATTCTCTTGGAGAAAAAAGCTTTGGAAAATAAACTTTTGAAGGCGTGTTTTGTAAATTACCTGATCACTTCTTCAGAGTTCAATAGAAAGGGTCCATTTTAAAATTAAAGCCTCTGTAACAAGATGTTCTTTTCTCTTTTCTCCTTTCCCTTTTTAAAACACAGTTTACAAAAAAGGAGATGGTGAAGCCTGAAAATATTAAATATAAACTCTTTGCCTTACTTTAGTCGTTCCTAAAATTATGGGTGAATTTCAGTTTGTGTATTCTAAAAGTAAGTTTCCCATGGACGTCTGTATTATTATTTGAGAGAAAGTAATGTTTTTTTTCTGATGGTTCCTCACTTGTCAGTGTCTCCTAATGATTTACTCGATTTAAGCACTTTGTATCTTTCTTCTGACACTCCTCATACTTTTCTTTCCTCACCCCAGGTAATTGATGATCTGTAAATAAACACTTCAACTCATTAGAGAAGCTCACTATTTAAAATAAGCCTGCAGAGAATCCTTTTGTTAAGCAAATAAGCCTTTTATAATCACCTCTGTTTCTTCTGCACAGATTTTTAGTCTATCAGCTTTTCTTTAAAGCAGAAAGTGTTTTATCTTTTCTAAGCAAGTGAAAGATTCCCTTGATATGTAGCTGGACTCTAGAGGAGAGAACAGGGAAGAAACTCGGGTTTATGATTAGTGATGGGGTTAAGTGCGATAGTGACAGCTCGATTTAGTGGCATTGGCTTAAGCGTGCTCCTACACACTGTAATCCAGTCATCTGTGGGGTTTGGCCTTCATGTAACATCACTTCTTTCTTTTTATCTGCATACCTGCATACCTGGCCTTTTGCCTCTTCCCATTCCCCTGTAATTGGAAATGGCATCTATTTGGGGTTGTTGTCACCTTTACCGTATCTATTCAAAAATTAATCTACTTACATCAAATTGTTCAAAGAAAACCTGTGCAATTCCAGTCAACTCAAATATCCAGTTGTTTCTAACATGAAATTCAAGGGACTACTTCAAAGCCACTTGGAGAGCAGCTTTCTTCCCATCAAAGAATGAGTAGTAGGCACCCACTGTTCACTGTCGACATGCTGACAGTGCAGCCCTGAATAAACACAACCACTTGCCCTCTCACAGCTTATATTTTAAAGGTTGTAAAATAATCTTGTTTTTGTCATATCTGGCAATAGTATTTTGTAAATTAATTTTTACATGATTTTTAAAAAATGTACTCATCAAAATGAGCTGGCACATGTAAGCTCATTATATTTTTACATTTTAGCAAAAACACTGTGTCTTTTGCCTACAACATGATAGTTTGTGTTTTTTGAAAAAAGAAAAAAAAACTCTGTTATGGTCTTCATAGTGTTTCTAATTTCTAAAATCATTTTGGCCTGTAGATACTTTTAAAAAAAGATGTTCTCTCAGTATGAGGAACCTAAAATTGTGTAACTGTTTTCGTAAATGAAAAACTTAACACTTACCATTGTCATCTGAGAGGAAATAATGGTTTAATTAGTTTTTAGATAAAAAGATTTTTGCAATCAGACTGTGTTTGTAATGGCATTTATAAAACAATTTCCCCCTACAGTAGCATTGTAATTAAGACTTTCAATGAAATTGTCAGAGGAGAAGAGTGCATTTTTCCCCCTGTGGTCAGCTGTTATGCTTGCCCCTGGGGGCCTGCTGTTCTCCTGCATCAGGCTTGCACTAATGCCCACTAATGCCCTGTAATTGTGTTTCACTTCCTCTAATTAAACTGACAGGGAACTCCAATTGCTGTCACTTACCTTAATGATAGGGAAGGTAATGGGATTAGAATGTGGCAATTCTTGCACAGAACACTTAACATCCCAAACAAATACCCACTTACCAGGAAGAATGCATTTCAGGGAAGACCTAAGGACTTCTGGGGTTCTGGTCCCACCTCTTGGGCGATGGAGTATGTGAGTTAGAAAGGTCACAAAGAATATCTTCTTCATAGGCGTGCTCCTCTGAGCATGAGCTCCTGAAGATTTTAATAGATATTACAGGAGAAAAACGTTTCTGAGGCCCAGTAGAAGTTGGAAAAGCAGGGTTAATCAAGTTAAACAGATTTCTTTTATTTGTCACTGTCAGTGCCTTGATACTTGCACTGATTTCTTAAAGGTGTGCTGTGGGGGCAGTGGTGGCGTGTGCCTAGGCATGCATTTGTTTGTATAAAGTATTTCACAGATGCATTTGCATATTTGATAACTTTTTTAAGGGGCAAATTCAAGGCCTGGTGTCCTACAGATCATCTTTTGAGAACTGCAGATCTAGCCGATGAAGACTGTCACATGGTTATTTAGTGATAGGCTCTCCACCCTTGTGGTAGTGACCGTGGATCCACCAGATGTTGGATCAGACTTCCTAAAATACCTGTTCAACTCCCTTTCATTGCCTCTTCCTTCTTCTTCGGCTGCTGTTGGTGCAGTGTGTCAAATCCCTCAGGCATATTGCTGTGAACCCCAAAAATCTGAGACAGGTCTCAGTTAATTTAGAAAGTTCCTTTTGCCAAGATTGAGGATGCACAGCTGTGACACAGCCTTAGGAGGTCTTGATGACATGTGCCCAAGGTGGTCAGGGCACAACTTAATTTTATACGTTTTAGGGAGACATGAGGCATCAATTAATATATGACAGATGTAGACTGGTTCCATTGGTTCCATCCAGAAAAGCGGGACAACTGGAAGCAGGGAGGGGGCTTCCAGGTCACAGGTAGGTGAGAGACAAATGGTTGCATTTTTTTTTTTGAGTTTCTGATTAGTCTTTCCAAAGGAGGCAATCAGATATACATGTATCTCAAAGAGCAGGGGGATGACTTTGAATAGAATGGGAGGCAGGTTTGCTCTAAGCCGTTCCCAGCTTGACTTTTCCCTTTAGGATAGTGGGGCCCCAAGATTTATTTTACTTTCACATTGCATAGAAAAATGGAAAAAAAGATACTTCATTATCACACTGTTTTTCCCTTCTATTCTGAGTGCTGCTGAACTAGAGTATACAATGTGGTGTTGTGGAGAGTGCACAGATTCACCCAGGTTTGAGACCTCTGACTGACTAGTCTTGTAAGCACGGGCAAATTTCTTAAGGCCTCTGAAGCCCCATTTATGCATTGATAAAAAGAAGCTTTAGGGTTTTGGGTTATTGTGGAGGTGGGAGAAAACGAATATAAGTCTCCTGGCCTGTAGCAGACATTCATTTAAGGATAACAGTTATTATTATCTTAAGATTTTAAAACCTTTATTAGTTTTTTTGTTTGTTTTTTTGTTTGTTTGTTTTTTGTTTTTTTTGCCAGCAGCTACCCTACGACCAATATCTAGATGCAAATTGATAAGTTGGTTGAGCATTCAGCTCTTTATAAATAGCTTTATGCTTGATGAAAGCCAGCATTATGATTAACTTTTTAAATAACTTTTATATCCTGCTTGTAATGGTGTGAAAAAAATGTTTAAAGGTGTTGAAATAATACAGTTTTTAAAAAAGAGGTAAGTATTCACTATCAGCTCTATTAACTAGTAGGGATTACATTCTCTTTTTTCCTGTGGTTGTTTTTTATTTTGTTGGTTTGTTTTTATCATTCAACTGAGTAGGATATCAGAAATAGTAAGCATCTGCTCCATTGAGATTCATAGCAACTTGTTAATTTCAGATGGGATTGTGTTTAGATGTGACTTTTAGCAGTTGAGTTCCAAGATATTTATCAGTTTGCTCAGACTGTTATCATCATAATTTAGAAATCCACGTTACCAAATACATGCATGCCAAAAATGACTTCTGAAAGCTTGACACATTCATAGAAAGATATTCCTGTGGCAGAGATCACACAATATCAATTTAGAATTTGATTGAACCTCAGAGGTCATATCAATGTCATAGGCTGTTTTGGCATATATTTGCATTTAAGCTCTGAATTTCTCCCCTGTCCTGTCTATGTAATCTTTACCATTTTTAGACTTTCAGCATCTGCAAAGAGAGATTATAAAATACTACCCAAGTTATGGGTTGTGCTGAGGATTAAAATGAAATAAGGCATTGAAAAGTATTTCATAGACTGGGAAATGTTGTCTACATTTTAGCTAGTTAGATTTTAAATTATTAGTAGTAATAGGATGCATGTAGAGGACAGAAGTTGTCTCACGCTGTAAAGTTAATTCCCATCATATAATCTCCTTTCTATAAATTTTCATGTGAATGTGCTAAATTTGGAGAATTGAATGCACTATACACGGATTCCATTTTTTTTTTAACCATTTTTGCTTCAGTTTAGAAAGCAGGCCAATGTGGGTAACAAAAAGTAAACCTTAATACAAAGGCCTGTGAAAAGTATCCAATTAGCCTGATTGATCTCTTTTGTGCACAGATTTATTCTTAAGGCACTTACATGATACAGTTGTTCTGGGAGATGTCAGATTTTCCTTTTGTGACACCAAACTCCAAATTTAGGGGCATGTTCTAAATATCTCTAACTGTTTTTAGCAGCCTGTTTTCAATGGCTGACAGGTTTGCCATTTTTAGCAAAAAAAAGAAAAACAGTGTGTGTATATATATATGTGTGTGTATATATGTGTATATATATATGTGTGTGTGTGTGTACATATATATATATATATATATATTTGGCACGCTAGGCTAGTGGGTAGGAATGAGAAATGATGGTAGGAGAACTGGTGAAGTTTGGAGCTGTCAGATCAGCTGGGTGACTGTGCTCCAGGATATTGTAGTACATTTTTCTTGAACCCTGTGTCTAAAGCTATAGGGTTAGTCAGCTCAGAGCAATACTTTGAAGAACAGGCTCATAAAGTTTATTTTCACTATATAGAGCATTTTATTTTTCCTACAACCCCCTTTCTCCAGCTTCCAAAGAGGAGTGAGAGGTGCCTGGGCAGATAATCCCACCATCTTATTCTTATCTTTTTATACCTATGCAAGTTATAGTGAACTAGGATTTTAAACGTTTTAGGTTATTTTGCCACAAAGAATATATTTCTCCCCCACCATTTTCAAATATCTAAACATTTAGAAAGGACACTTAAAAATAAGGCAGGGACTTCTTAAAGAGATACATTTCTCTGTATCTTAGAAAGTGGGGGAATATACATGTTCTTTGACCTAGTAATCTACTTCTAGGAAACTGTTCTACACAAGTGCTAACCCAAGCATGCAAGAATGTACATATTCAGATGCCCACTGCCTTATTATTTATAAAAGTGAAATATTGAAATTGTGGTAGGCAGAAAAATGGCTCTCAAAGGATATGCATATACTAAGTCCTGGAACCCACCAATATATTACCTTATATGGAAAAGGAATTTTACAGATGTGATTAAGGTTAAAGACCCTGAGATGGGGAAAGAGTATCTTGGATTATCAGGTGGATCCAATTTAATCATTTGAGTCTTTAAAGGTAGAAAATCTTTCCTGGCTAGAGTCAGAGAGAGACGGAACTACAGAAGCACAGCCAGAGAGATGCTAAATTGCTAGCTTTGAAGATGAAGAGGAGAATGAGCCAAGAAAGTGGGCCGTTTCCAGAAGCAGGAAAAGGCAAGGAAACAGATTCTTTTCTAGCACCTCCAGAAAGGAGTGTATGCCTGACCACACCTTGATTTCAATGCTGTAGGATTTCTGACCCACAGAACTTAAGACAATATATTTGTGCTATCTTAAGCCACTAAGTCTGGCAATTTGTTATGACAGCAATAGAAAACTAATTTGGCAACACAGATGCTAAAATATAGGGAAACACTTGAATGATAGCTCACTCCAAATAGCAAGTATCATGAATTCACAACAAAAGGTTGAGGCATTTATATTGTACTGCCATGAAACATGGAAGAGTGTTGGTGAACTCTTGCTGAGTGAAAGAAGTAGGAGAACTCAGTGCAGACATTGTATCCTATTTCAGCGAAAAAATCTTGTATATGAACATATTTGAGTGGTGTGTGTGTGTGTGTGTGTGTGTATGTGTTTGTGTGCATGTGTGAATGGAAAAAGATCTGTAGCTACCTAGTGAAATATTACCAATAATTTCAGGGCAGGAAGAGCTGTGTGTTTGTGGAAAGGGGGGAGTTCACCTTTTACTTTATTCATATAAATATTGTTCAAAATATTTAATATATACTATTGTGTAACTTTAAATACCATTTTTTAAATATGGAGGAAGAATATAGCCATAATAAGGCCAAGTCAATGCTGATTCATTGACAACTAGCCAGAAGACTTTGGTATGTCACCTTGACCAAGGATGACTTAACAATCGAGGAGAAAAAAACTTAAAAATTATCTAGTTCTAACACCTTGCTTTAGAGATAAGAAAGCTGGGATCTAATACAGTTCAGTGACTTTCCTGTCCTCACAGAAAGACAAAGAAGAAAATGGAAAATAAGATAAAGATATTCTGACTTTTCACTACACCACACAGCCACTTACTTGTGTTTGTTGCTGAAAGGGAAAAGAAATATCTTTTCTCACTCATCACTAGGTTCATGGCTGAGGCCCCTGTAACAAAAGGCAGATTAGTAACAGAAAAGCATACAAGTGCATTTAGTATGTTTTACATGACACAAGAGGCTTCATAAAGAAATGAAGACCCAATGAAATAAGTAAATCTACGTATTTTTTAATGCTAGGTTTGATGATGACATAAATAGTTGTGGAGAAGTATGATTGAGCAAAAACGATGTGATCTAATGGTAAGAAACTGGAGGAAACAGCAAGGCCTGTTTCTCAGTTTCTTTTCTGTGTCCCCATATCTTCAGAGTTAAGAATGTTCTTTCCCTTCATTGTTAGGAAGGGTACTTCTCAAATGAGGGTCATATGACTGGCTTGAGAGAAGAAGTTCCAGAAGAAGGTGAGAGGGACCTTTCTGCTTCTGCAGATTTCTCAAATGCCAAGATGCCATATTTTGAGGTAGCATGTCCTGAACTCCATCATTACACAGCAAAAGCCATATGCCTGTCACATGATAGGCACTCAGATGAATTGTCCAAAATGTGACCAATTCTGATTTTAACATTTACCTATAGTGGTCATTATCAGCAAATACGTATCAGATGTCAACTAAATATGAGGTAATGAAGGTGTTAACAATATAAAGGTAATGATGATACAGTAGTATTATGAATAGCATAGACAAAGAAACCTGCAATTATAGGATGAGAGGAACCATGGTAGAAAGATGCATGAAATGCAGTGCATACACACACACACACACACACACACACACACACACACACACACACACAGGAAAAAATAATGTTTGAGGAAATCAGGGATTTTTTTTTTTTACAGAGAAGATAATATTTGAATGGGATCATCAATAAACAGAGAGAATGGGGAGCATTGTAGATTCTAACACAGTGGTCAATGAATTGAATAAAATGATGGAGGGAATGTCAGCAGTGAGAATGCCACGTGGAAGAGCCTAGAGGCATGAAAGCATAGACTATTTGAGCAATGGAGGTGGAAGGTAAGGTTGGAGAGCAAACCTGAAGTCAGATTGCCCAGGACGCTCTTGGACTTATCTTGTAGATGATAGGTTGGCATTGGAGGATTTCAGGCAGGTGAGTGAAGTAATGTATGCTTATTAAAGGTAATGATTAAATAATGGACTGGATTTTCACAGAGTGAAACTGGTGACATGAAATGACGTAAAATAGCTGGCCTAATAATTTTTCAGCTGCAGACTTAATTGAACTAATAATAAGGTGATCATAAAACTTGTCATCCAAATTGAAGCACTTTATAGAGTGAAAGGAGGCATTATTATCAACTATGCAAAGATAATATAAGCAAATTGGAAGGAATCATCTCCCTCCCTATGAAATAAATTCAGGCAGATGTGAGATGATTGGATTTATGGATGATGATTAGCTGGCAGGTGGATATTTGAGGACTCTTAAACATAAGGCCAATCCATGGACTCTCATGACTATAGGACGGATGCTGTGGAACCCCAGAACCTCTCCATTATAACCTTTACTCATTGCCTTAAACCAGTCTCAAATTTACATTATTTCAATAATACATTTATTTAGGGCCACGAATCCCCATGCAAGTTCCATTTTTAGAGAAGTTTTTTTTTTTTTTAAGCTGTTAGCTACTTTAGCCCTCATGTAGCAAAGGTTGCTCTTTCTTAAAATTTATCTGTCCGTCCTAAAGAGTTAATTGGAGCTGAGTGTAGAACCTGGATTTGATCCTGGGTTTATCTCTCACTCTTTGGCCCTTGAACATGTTCACTGGTGTTTTTGAGCATACCTGAAAAATGTTTATCATATGGGTATGTCGTAAGAATTAAATGATCAAGGTCAAGTGTTTGACACACAATAGATACCCCAAAAATAGACATTGTCTTCATTTCATATCTCTTCATTGGGAAAACAGCTTTTTTTTTTTTTTTGAGCCACATTACCTTTCAGTCAATTTGCATTGTATTTGTATGGTACCATTTGTCTTACTCTATTTTAATTGCTTTAAAAATTATGTCTCATTTGTTAAGCCAGTTGTTCTCAAGTGGGGACAATTTAGCTCCCCCCTTCCCCAGGACATTTAGCAATGTCTGGAGATATTTTAGATTGTCATAACCGGGCAAAAGATACACTGGAATCTAATTAGCAGAGACCAGGGATGCTGCTAAATATTCTACAATGCCTAGGGTAGCCCTCCACAACAAAGAACTATCCAGCTCAAAATGTCAGTAGTGCTGACATTTAGACTACAAGCTTTAGACTATAACTCCATGCAGGTTGTGACCATGATTGTCTTGCCATGGCCCAGTGCCTAGTCCTGTGATCATTCTATGAGTCTCAGTGTTGATTAGTGGAATGAATGAATCAGGACCAATGGTTAGCCGTGATCCAGCTTTGCATGTATTTCTTCACTCCCTTTAGTCAACATGTAGGTTGTTTTCATGGTATCTCAGGCACACAGCTACCCGCTGCTTGCTTGAAGTGCCAGGAATAGTAAACCTGAACTCTGAAAGGGACACCATTAAGGAAATATTACCCATAAGGGGATAGGTATCATATAGTTACCTAAAATACTTCAAGTTTCTTAATCAAAAGCACCTGCAAGCTTTCACATAGCATACAGAAGTTCTATTTTTTACCTGAATTAAACCGTGAGAGAGCATGAGGTTAAATTTGTCTCTGGATGCTTACTGAAATGAGAAATATTTGAGGACCAATAAGGAAGGTGGCTTTACTTTGTTTTATTTATTTACTTACTTATTATTTAATTATTTTGCATCCTATAGCTGCCAATTTTTAATAAGAGATGTAAGACTCTAGAAGGAGCTTGAGAAAGCCTGAGGAAGCCAGTCTGGCATTCAGACCAAGAAACCTTCTCCTGGGCTTGGGAAATTTCTTTTCTAATTGTTGGATGAGATGGTGCTCTTTGGTTATTCAGACAAACTGATTGATATGAGTCTTGTGCTGTGAAATACTGAAGAGCTTTCTGAGAAGTCACACAAGAGATTTCTGGAGGCTGACACATCCTCCCTACCTGTCCTCATCTCAGCTCTCTAGGACTCCTTGTAGCCTAATCAGTAATGTCATCAAACCTCAACAAACCATAACTCTGGTATTTCCTGTTACATCATATCTTAGTTTGCTAGGGCTACCATAACAAAATACCAAAGACTGGGAAATTTTCTTTAAAAAAAATGATTTCAACTTTTATTTTTGATTCAGGGCAACAGGTACAGGTTTGTTATATGGATAGATTGTATGATGCTGAAGTTTGGGGTGCAGGTCCCATCATCCAGGTAGTAAACATAGTACTCAACAGGTAGTTTTTCAGTCCTCCCTGGCTTCCTCTCTTTCCACCCTAGTAGTTCCTAGTATCTATTGTTTCCATCTTTATGTACCAATGTTTAACTCTCACTTATAAGTGAAAACATGTGGTTTTTGGTATCTGTTTCTGTGTTAATTTGCTTAGGATAATGGCTGCCAGCTGCATCCATGTTGCTGAAAGAACATGATTTTGTTCTTGTTATGGCTGTGCAGTTTTCCATGGTGTATATGTACCACATCTTCTTTAACCAATTTACCGTTCATGGGTACGTAGCTTGATTCCATGTCTTTGCTGTTGTGAATAAGATGGAGATTTTAACAACAGAAATTTATTTTCTCACAGTTCTGGAGACTAGAAGTCTGAGATGAAGGAGTCAGCAGGGTTGGTTTCTTCTGAGGCCTCTGACCTTGACTTGGAGATGGCCATCTTCTCCCTCGGCCCTCACACTGTCTTTCCTCTGTGTGTGTGTGTGTGTGTGTGTGTGTGTGTGTGTGTCCTAATCTCTTCTTTAAGGATACCAGTCATATTGGATTAGGGCTGAGATCATTAGGACTAATGATCTCATTTTAACTTAATTACCTCTTTAAAGGTCATATCCCCCAAATATAGTCACATTCTGAGGTCTTAGGATTTAGCACTCCACAATGTGAATTTGAGGGTGGGGGAGACACAGTTCAGCCCACATCACACCTCTACAGGACTCAACATTACATAGGTGCCCAATAAACACTTACTTAATGGAGTGATCTATTGTTTGAAATGGAGTGTGGTGGCAGGCTCTTTCAGCCCAGCTGATGTGATTTGCAGCCTGCAGATTCTTCCCCAACCCAGGCGAGCACAGATGGAAGCCTACTCCTTCTACCCCTGGAGTCACTGTGCTTAAGAAAACAAAATTATGATACTCAGACTGTATTTAATGTTTATTAGGTTGGAAGTTCTTTCTTTGTTTTCCATTTAGCAGGCTTTGGTTAATCACAGGAGAACGGAGACAAGGGAGAAGAGAGGGTTGGGATAGCTTCAGGAAAGGCACAGGAGGTCCTCTGGAGGGAAAAGGGCCTTCCCAGGAGGTAGGGATTTCTATGGAGCTCTCAGGATGGGGAAGAGAGGGGGAAGGGAAGTATACAGTTTGGTTCTCATAAACCTGGCTTTGTGTTTGTTTACATGTAGGTTATGGGGAGAGGGGTGGATTGCCAGGAAACTTTGAGCTTGGCACCAGTCTGGCTTCTGTACAGGTAATGAAAAGACTTTCACCCATAACATGGTGACCCACCCTCAAGTCAGACTTATAGCTGGTTTTACTCGGAACTTTTTACTACCTTTTGATTCCTGGTTTCTGGCTTCCCTTTTTTTTTTTTTTTTGAGATGGAGTCTCACTCTGTTGCCCAGGCTGGAGTGCAGTGGCGTGATCTCAGCTCACTGCAAGCTCCACCTCCTGGGTTCATGCCATTCTCCTGCCTCAGCCTCCCAAGTAGCTGGGACTACGGGCGCCCCCCACCACTCCAGGCTAATTTTTGTATTTTTAGTAGAAACAGAGTTTCACCGTGTTAGCCAGGATGGTCTTGATCTCCTGACCTCATGATCCGCCTGCCTCGGCCTCCCAAAGTGCTGGGATTACAGGCGTGAGCCACCACACCTGGCCTTCAAGTCAGACTTATAGCTGGTTTTACTCAGGATTTTTTACTAACTTTTGATTCCTGGTTTCTGGCTTCCCTTTTTGACTTCCTTTAAGTACCTCCTATTTCGGTAGTAGAAATGGGATCTCTGGCCAGCTTTATTCCCTTGGTAGTTCCTGCTTTGGATCCACCATAGCACACAGAAGCTCCAGGGTAAGGTCTGAAGGTCTGAGTCACTCTTTGCCTTAAACTATAAAAACGTATCTTTTTTTTTTTTTTTTGCCCCTCCCACATCTCTACCATTATTTGATTTTTTCCCCTCAGTTTTTTGTTTAGAGTCATACATATGTCTAATTCCTAAATCCTAAATTTCTGATGAACTGATTTCCTATGGGACCAGAGTTTGTTTTGTTTAACTCTTTAAGTTTTCTTCTCCCACCCCTCACACAGAGGTTTCCATCTTGCCTTTCTCTTCTATCTGTTTAGGGAACAGCTGTCTATTTTCCAGAATGACAACCATTTTAGGTCACACCTTCATTAAGAACCTTTTGCGAGCTACTGGACTTAGTAGACATGCCAGGAAACTAGAGAGATGAAGTTCCTAACTGAGGTTTATAGGCTAATGGTAGAAACAGGAAGAAAAAAAAAACGGTAAGTAAATTGTCTATGTAACATCCTTCTTAGTTTTATTAGTGTTTCAGCAGGGAACTTCTGGAGTCATTACAAATGAGTTACAATTCTCTAATGATAGACAGATCTCTAGACTTTGCATCATAGTGGAGAGGACATTTAGAAAAGAATGTTTTCCTTGCTGTTCAGACCCAGCTCTGGAGGCCGCTACCTTCTAAGGTGTGTATAAGTGATTAGCAATTCCCTTCAAGGACTCCCCATCAGTGTGGGGCAGACATGGAAAGCCTGCTGCATCTGGCTTTCTAATTTCTGCAAGGCCATCCCTTCCTTGATATGCCAAGTGAGGGTGACTGAAATAGAATCCACTCTTGATGCTTGGGGGATCTCCCTCTTTCTGGCAGTTACAGGTGCTCAGTTTGATTAAAATCATCAGTGAGGTGTGTTCATTACTGATTTCATTAACCATGCAGAGGACTGAAAAGGAGGAATCAGTCCCCAGCATTTGCTCCCCATCTTTCCCTAGTAGAAGCTACCACAGTTGTCAGAGCTTGAATTCCTCATGACTGGACTATATAAGTGAAATATCAGGGTCAACGTCTGGTTCTCCTTTTTCATTTGCCTCATATATGAGTATGTCATGAATGGATTTTAACTTGGTGAAAATTTTACAAGTGTTAAATATTACTCAGATGCTCAAAGATTTCCAAATGGCAAGTCTTGGTAAATCCAGATCCAGCCTATAAAACAATATATTCTCCCTAGACATTCAATCCATCTGTCTTCCATTTATCCATAGTTCAGAGTCTTGGCACTGTGCCTCTCCTTAGGAAGCTTACTATCACAAGAGGAAAAGATCAGGGTAGGGAATTTGCTTATTGGATACCATTTGCATGCTAGACTCAGAGATAGACATGTTGTATGCATTATCTTATTTTTACCATAATCTTGGGTTAGGCATTATTTTCACTATTCTGCAGATGAGAACTGAGATTCAGTGAGTTTAGGAAAATTGCCCAGCCTCACACAGTTGAGCAGCTGAGATGTAACATAAGTCTGTGTCTATTTCAAAAGCTCTTGGAAGGAAGGGAAGGCATGCGGAAGAGCATGAAGGTTGAGGAGGTAGGAGGACTGGAAATTGCATTTGCATTGTGATTTTACATAGGAAGGTAAAATGATATAACATTGACTGATTTATCAAAGCATCCATCTTTCCACACCCTAAGTCTTAGTGTCATAAGCCTTCTAGGAGACTAAGATGAACCTTGGAGCTAGCACTATGGCTTTCCATGGCGACACATGGCCAGATAGGTAGCTCTGGATGCAAATAAGCAGGTTGGTATGAGATTCTGGAAGAACTAAGATTTTGGAATTTATCTTCCTCAGTTGTCTATGGCCCCATCTCTCATCTATGGCCAAAGGAAACTTGGCCTTAACATTCTTTGACTCCCAAGTCTAATGTCACTACAAGACTTTATTGAGTACAAGGGAAACTCCTTTTGGGGGCATTGTGCCTGACACCGGGAGATGTGGTCTCTCCCTGACATAGTTTAAACTCTATCTACTGGGAGAGTACCTGCTTACAAATAACAGAGAAGGGGGCCAGGCGCAGGTGGCTCACGCCTGTAATCCCAGCACTTTGGGAGGCTGAGGTGGGCGAATCACGAGGTCAGGAGTTTCAGACCAGCCTACCCAACATGGCGAAACCCCGTGTCTATACTAAACAAACAAAAAATTAGCTGGTCATGGTGGCATGCCTTTAATCCCAGCTACTGGGGAAGCTGAGGCAGGAGAATCACTTGAACGCAGGAGATGGAGCTTGCAGTGAGCAGAGATTGAGCCACTGCACTCCAGCCTGGGTGACAAGAGCAAAACTCTGTCTCAAAAATAAATAAATAAATAACAGAGAAGGGATAATGTCACATGAACTTGCAGTACACACACACACACACACTCATTCATTCATATGCACACATATTCAAATGCAAGACATGATCACAACATTTTTATTTTACTCTACTGTGTTGTATATACAATTAACAAATGCATCATCAACAGTTTAGGAGTTATTGTCAACCTGCTCCAATAGTTTCTTATAATCAGTGTTAAAAATCCAGTTTTCCATAGGGCCAATGACATAATTAGAAGCAACAATAGTTCATTCCCCTCAGCTTATTCTGAGTGAACAGAGAAGCTTCAAGCACCCACCTTTAGCCCTACTCTTGCCTTTTTCATCAGGGCTTGGAAGACAGGGAATAGCTATAGCCAGGTATCTGACTATGAGGGTTGTGGGGTGAGACCACTCGGTGCCAGCTTTCCCCAAGAAAGCTATTCAGGGCTTTGTCTGAGGGGGACACCCTTGCCCAACATCAGAAAGGACTGATCTGTCGTGGTATCGGGAAAGGAGTTCTGTGTAGGCTCTGGGGTCAGGGAGAGGCAGGGTTTTATCTTGGCTGTAGAGGATGCTTCAGGATGGGGAAGAGGGCAGAAGTGGGATATAGGAGATTATTATGGGGTGCTCAGAGAAACTCTTCTTCTTGAGGGCTGGGGCATAATTACAAGGGAACAGAATGGTTGGGACCATAGAAAGAGGAACTTGGGAGTGAATTTTCTTAAAATATTAGGAAATCAGCATAGTATAGTCAGGTTTACCAGCAGAAGCTCTGAAATATTGCCTGTATCAGGATCCTGGTTTTGTGTTTTACTTTCGTAAACTTGCAAAAGTTTCTTAAGCTCTTTATGCCTTAGTGAGATCAGCAGTCACTTTTATCTCTTTGTCCATCGTCTCAGCTAACCTTATTTGATGTCTACGGGTGGATATGACAATAACAGGCAAAGAATTTGGGAAGCTGGTATAGCTTTTTCTTTCTTTGTGCAGGGACTTTTTGAAAAATGTTGTTACAGGGTATGCCTAGTCTGTATTGTTTTAGTTTCTCAGAAAGCATGGCTTTTCTCTTCTAATTAAGTGGTTTGATTATGAATCTCGTGGGTTTTTTTAGATATAGTGACTAATTCACTGGGAATTAAGTAGAATTGCCTCAATTGTGGATTTTGGTTCTATTTCAGGTTTATTTCCAGTAAATGGTTACAAAAATAAGTTCCCAAATTAGGTTAAACAATGGAATTTTGAAGGAAATATGAAAATACAGATTCCTAGGCCACAATTGGAGAGATTGATTAATCAAATGATTAGTTGGTTTGGAACCCATTGAACTATCCTCCTGTGTCAAGAATTTATCTATAATTTAAAAATGTTTATTAAAATGGAAGATTTCCATGCCCTACCCTAGAGATACTGAAACAGAGTATTTTGGGAAAGGGACCAGGAATCTTCATTTGTTATAACTATCTCATATTAACAGTTTTAAGCCTATGGACTATTGAGTCTAAGACTCTCCTATTTATTTTCTCATTTTTTAGCCATCATTTACCACTATTTAACCAGCAGCACCCTGACGACTTAAGTTACGTAAAAGTATTCATTAGCAGCCATTCACCAATATCTTGCATTGTTAGAGATGTACTTTTTTTTTTTTTTTGAGACAGAGTCTCGATCTATGACCCAGGCTGGAATGCAGTGGCGCAACCTCGGCTCACTGCAAGCTCCGCCTCCCAGGTTCACGCCATTCTCCTGCCTCAGCCTCCCGAGTAGCTGGAATTACAGGCGCCTGCCACCACGCCTGGCTAATTTTTTGTATTTTTAGTAGAGACGGGGTTTCACTGTGTTAGCCAGGATGGTCTCGATCTCCTGACCTTGTGATCCTCCCGCCTCGGCCTCCCAAAGTGCTGGGATTACAGGCGTGAGCCACCACGCCTGGCCAGAGATGTACTTTTGGGAAGAGATGTTGCTCTTCTGAATTTCTAAGCAGACAGGGAGGAACAACTGAGAAACTTTTAGCCTCCCGCAAGGGCTCTGAGGAGGCCTTGGAGGTCAGGAGCCAGCAATGGAGAATTAAGTCTCTCCCAAGAAGTTCTCCCAGTTTTGGCTGTTCAGCCTCTTTCACTTACAACCGAAGACTTTCTGTTGTCATAAGAATCCAGTGAAGTGTGAGATATATGCGCAATCTGAAAAGGTATAAGCTTCTAGGATCATAACCTAGGCAAAGGTTTTGTTGTGTGTATTTTTTGTTTTTGTGTTTTCTTTCCCTACAGCTGGTCTGCAGAGAATGCAATGCACTTCTTAAAATTCCATGCAGACCTAGCAAACTTTCAGTTAGATCCCAGCATAGGAAGGAAGATCTCAGTGTCTGACTGGATGTAATATGCATTCTCAAGTCTCCCCCTTCATAGACACAGTGTACACTACAGAGAGCAAGGTGTAATTTTAAGAACCTTGTAATTCTTTACAAATTAACACAGCAGATGGTGTTTATGGGAGCCACATAGTGAGGAATATTTGGGACGATGTGAGACATGTGTTCCAGGGTTTCGGCCTGCTTTCTACATAGTTTAGTTTTTAACTGTCATGTTACAAAAATTCCATTTTGCCTCATAAAGTTTTCATTGGTTCCAAGTGTGAGGGAATGCCCCAAGAGATAGTACTAGTATGACAGACTCCAAGCATGCTCAGTGAGGTCCCTGATTCACCTAAGCCCGAAGAGTGCCAGTGGCTTGAACTTTCATGTTCAGGAGGTTGGTAGTCTCCTGAGTGTTGGTGCTGGGGTTGGAGGCAGCCTGGCCTTCCCCCAGCTTGGAGATCAGTTTCAGAAGTCGAGGAAGAGCACAGAGCTTGATAAGCTTCGCCCAAAGCAAGCAAAAGACAACACAAGTGGGCTAACAATAAGATTAGCAGCTCTAGATTGGGGCTTGTTAGTGTGTAAATAGTTGAAATATTTCTTTGGTTGTTTCAACTGTCCATATAATTAAAAAGAAGACATTATTCTCTGCTAGTTCCTTCATAATGTTAAGAATTAAAGTGCTTGGGACCTGTGTGCTTGCTTTGAAGACAGTGCTGGCATTTTGGAGGGGGACATGAGAGGGAGAAAACACCAAGATAGAGATTGAAAGGTGGTGCTGCCAGAGAGGACAGGAAGAGGTCATTCTCACAGGCTTTGACAAAGACAAAGAGAGGTCAGAGTTGATTTGGGCAGGTAAAACAGCCCTGGCTCTGGCACTAGAATGGAGATAATTCTGGGATCCCCTAGGATGCAGAGAGTCCTTGGTGCTCCCAAACCTTGTACTTCTTCTGCCCACTGACACCCACATACCTTCCTCACTTTCCTTTGCTGCGGGGCTGGCAATGGGAAAGGTCCCAGGTGTTCTCAAATACATCCTGCCTCTTGTTCCATTAAGGGTGCTCATCTCTTAGAAGCACCATTTTATCGAATCTATTCTCTTTCAGTTCCTACTGTTTTCAAGCTTATCTACTCCCACCACTCACTACTTTGATAAAAGCCATTTACTCTTTGTACTTCATCTTCCAAGGGTATATACAACTTAATCCTATACATACAATCAAAAGCTTTGGCTCCTAGGAATTTCCACGTTTTTCCTGCATAGGGGAAGTATTTGAGCAGGGAAGAAAGGGAATGAGTGTATAAAGTGTAAAAAGGGGATGAGAGTAGGCAACAATATGACTCTACCGTTGGTGAAGACACAGTGAGCCACCAATTCCACCTCTGCACCTAGCCTTGTCTCCAAAGATCGGTATCATTTAATTAAGCCAAGCAGCTAGAATACTAACTACTCCATTCATAGCCAATACGTATTTATATGTACATATCTATACATATTTCTAATTTACTTAGCACCTATTCTGTGTAAGGCACTGTGCCAGAAACTTCAGAGTTTCAAGCAAATGTAATGGTCTGACACCTTCCTATCCTTGGGCCGCTGTGCCTTTAATTGGATAAAAAAATATGCTCATGACAAGTTTCTGAACACTACACCATAGTAATGATGCAGCTTATAGTATGTGTATACCGTGTGACATCGGAAATTCAATTAACAATGCAAGAGGTTTGCACAGTATAGAATTATTTCCTTGGTTAGAATTGTTCATACAGAACCAAATAAATGGTTGAGATGGCTATAGGCACACAGAAGAGGCTGGGTTTCTGTGAACTGGGAGGGCAGGGAAGCGGTGATGGAGGAATTACAACATGAGCTGGCTCTTGATAGAATGGTAAATGAGGCACAGGGAGGCCAAGACTGTGGGTCCCCACATAGACATACTTTTCATAGATTAAAGTAACCCTCTCCCTGAATGTTTTCTGATTTCTGTGAATTCTCAGCAATGTGGACCCAGTTATTGACCTCTTTTTGAGATGGTGGAAAATGCCAGACTCTAGGGATTCTTTAGGTGTTGAAAGCTTTAACTGTAGCTGAGTGGTTTGGGGAATATGCCCTTAAAAATGAAATGGAACTTTAAATTTCATTGAAATTTAAATTATTTATTCAGTTTGGGTATGTGTGTGTGTGTGTATATAAAATCAATGGGAATTTGCACTTTGCCTTGACTACTTTTATCTCAACTGTAAAGATGAAATGGCATTTTTTAGCAGTTTGCTCAGTTCATGCTCTCTTACAGGCTTAGAAGGGATATGTGTTTAATTAACCCCAGCTTTTAGCAATCACCCAAGCTCGGGGGGTTGGCACTATGAAAAATGTCTTTTATGCAGGGTTGCCTGGCAAGTAATCACTGAGGACTACACCTGTGTTGATAAAATAAATCAAGGAAAAAGAATTGTAACCTTACACAGGTGCCAACTTCCTCCTATGGCTCTGATCAGCAAATTGTGAAGTGGGTGAAATTTATTTTTAGGACTCCATATTTTCCAAATCATCTATCCCTTTCATACCTGTGGCCCATCCCCAGGTGCCTACTTGGACCATCCATCTTTCTATCAATAAACAAGCATTTCCTGACCATGTCTTAAGAGTTTCATCCCGAGTTCTTTGGGAGAAAACCAGGCATGTTCTACTCACAAAAAGCTTGGGTTGTATTCTTCAGCCACAAAAAAACTTATTAGGTAACACTAGGTAGTATACTGTAAATATATGCACTGTTTGGCACACTACCTGCATGAAAGATGTGGTCAGAAGTGGGAGATTTTGAGCTTTTCTTTGAAGAATGGGTACAACCTGGCTAGGTGAATTGTGAGTTAGAAGGGAAATGGCCCCTTCCAGCCAGGCACCGATATGAGTCTATAAAGAAGAAGGACATTTGTGAGTTGTTGAGAAAATACAAATAGATTAGAATTGGACCATTATGAAGGGGAGACCAGATTCTGAAGCCCTAACATACAGGCCCAAGAAAAAAAAATTACCATTCAACCCAGCAATTCCATTACTTGGAAATATACCCAAAGGAATATGAATCATTCTACCATAAAGACACATGTACTAATTTGTTCGTTGCAGCACTATTCACAATAGCAAAGACATGGTCTCAACCTAAATGACCATCAGCGGTAGACTGGATAAAGAAAATGTGTCACATATACTATGAAACACTATGCAGCCACAAAAAAGAACAAGATCATGTTCTTTGCAGCAACATGGATGGAGCTGGAGACCATTATCCTTAGCAAACTAATACAGGAACAGACAACCAAATACCACATGTTCTCACTTACAAATAGGAGCTAAATAACAAGAACACATAGACACAAAGAAGGGAACAACAGACGTTGAGGTCTACTTGAGGGTGGAGAGTGGGAAGAAGGAGAGGATCCGAAAAAATATATATCAGGTACTATGCTTAGTACCTAGTGACAAAATAATTCTTATATAGGTAAACTCATGTCACAAAATATCTGCACTGTTTGGCATACTACCTGCATGAAGGATGTGATGTGACACATAATGTGTGTGACACAAAATGTGTCACACAAAATCCTTGTGACGTGAGTTTACCTATATAAGAAACCTGCACATGTACCCCCGAACCTAAAAGTTAAAAGAAAAAAAAAGATTCAAAAAAAGGAAATAGGACTTCAGTAAAATCTAAATAAGAATTCAGGAATACTGAGCTAAGGAAATTAAAGCTTGTTCTTAGCAGGCCATAATGAGGATGATGAGGGAACGCAGTCAACAAAGGATGCTGTGGCATTCAAGATCTCCACTGCGGTGAGTGGGTGTCCTGGAAAGAGAGATTTGAGGAACAGTATGAATCCTTATAGACTTTTTGATGGGCGGTTTCTCAAGGTTAGTAACTAACTGGATTTAGGGGAGAAATACGATATTAAGATTTAGAGCTGGGTCAGTAATTAGTGCTGGGGAAAACCCTGTGAATGAACCTAGATGCCCTGCCAAGACATGAACTCCTCAGACAGTGCTCCAGACCTTGCCTGAGGTCTGCCCTGATCCCCACCACTCTGCTTTCCAGTTATTGCGGCTTAGTATTTTAAGATCTCTGGTTTAATAAGACCCTTTTCTTTGTAAGTGACAGAAATGCCACATGCATAAACATGGAGGCATTTATTAACTCATGGCACCAGGTAACCCATGGATAGAAACTTATGGCTTTCAGTGCAACTAGATTCAGGAGGCCAAGCGTTTCATTCATTGACTTAGAAAAATGTACTGAAAACCTGTTACATTCCAGGTACAACTCCAGGCTCTATATAATGACAAGCAAAACAATTATTTTATAGGTTAATGTGTTTTATATACTGCATGTTTGTATCCCCTCAAAATTCAAATGTCGAAACCTCCAATGTGATGGTATTTGGAGGTGGAGGCCTTTGATAAGTGATTGTGTCATGAAAGTGGAGGTCTCCTGGATGGGATTAGTGGAGGCCTTTGATAAGTGATTATGTCATGAGGGTGGAGATCTCCCGAATGGGATTAGTACCCTTCTAAAAGAGACCCCAGAGGACTCCCTTGCCCCCTTGGCCATGTGAACACACAAAAAGAAGACAGCCTTCTTGGAATAAGAAGTGGGCCCTCACCAGACACAGAGGTCTACCAATGCTTTAATCTAGGACTTTCCAGCCTCCAGAAATGTGAGAAATAAATTTCTGTCATCATAAGCCACCCAGTCTATGATATTTTTGTTATAGCAGCTCAAATAAATTATTAATAAAAGAGCATATAACGGAAAATATGAACCATTTTGATTTGATTCCAAGAGCTGAATTCTCTTTTCTTCTCCTCCTTCTTCTTCCCTTAAACTTCTTTTTCTCCAATTCTTCATCCCTTTCTTGCCGCAGCTTCTCTCATAATCTCTCCCTTCTGTCTCTGTCTTTCTCCATCTTCCTCTGCCTCTGTCTTTCTCCATCTTCCTCTGCCTCTCCTTCTTTCAGCTATGCTTTTCTTTTTGTGGGGTCTATTTTTGGAGACTCCCTAAGTAGTTCAAGGTTTATCTAGTACCAGTTTATCAACCTCAGTGGGAAAATATGTCTCCTTCCTAATAATTCTACCTACAACCTGTGATTCTACTGTGGATTCTCGCTGGTTTGGATGTTATTATCAGTTTGTTCCCTGCCCATAGAGTCTTGGTTGGGAGTTAGGAGGGCTGCTACTGAAATAACATAGGTGGGTTGATGGGGGGATGAGAACAGGTGTTGATCTCTCTGAGCCAGTCCTGCTTTGCGCATTGTCCAAGGCATATCCTGATATTGCTCTACGATCGGGTAGGGCCTGGTAGTCTCACCAATATTACCATATTCTTACATTATATATTGATGATTATTTCCTTGAAAATGGATGCAGTCTGGCAGAGAAGAGTCAGAGATACATCAGTGTTTCCCTCTCCACCTTTACCTCCTTCCCATCCCCACCACCACCTCAGAGACCAAGAAAGCTAGGTTGTGATGTGGTCAGAGTATGTTGATTATAGATTTGCTTTGTGGCCACTGTTCAACTTTCATCCATTCTAAAGAGATACTGCCTGTTTCTTTTCCAAGAGGAATGTCCTTTGCTAGTGAAAAGGTATATTTAGAAAGGTCCACATGCTCCAACTATGATTTATACATAATATAAAGATATAATGAAATGTTCAAGGTTCTATAAATAATGGTGCTATCTGTAATAAGGATATGATTTCTATATCCAGGGTTTCAGTGTAGGTGGGCAACCCTCCAAAAATGAGAGTGTGACTGTTGGATCAATAGATAATTTTTTCTTCTCCCTCCTGTTGTCTAAATTGTAGGTTTAAATGACAGCAAAATGTGTTGGAGATAGAGTGCATGGCATATTATTGCTTTCTGGCATTCTGATGATTTTGACTTCCATTTCTTTCAAATGACAACAATTTGAAAACTGGGCATTTGATTAGCTCCTAAAACATCTAATATATTAGAGTCACAGCTACACAATATTTCGAAGATTCCTTATACATTCAGTCATGTCTGCAGGTCCCTTCAAGGGAAAGAAAGGAAGTGATAAACATCTACCTTCTTACAACCATGTCCTACATATTAATATAGTACCCTGAAACATGGTTGATGTGCACCCATGGATCCAATGGAAGCACCAAAATGGTCAATTTATATTCCCAGGGCTTCCATGAGAGACCCTCCAGAACTGGATTATGTGTTTATGGTAGGATGAGGGGCTGGGATGGGAACAGTCTTTAAAGAAATACTCATTTTCTGGGAAGCCAAGGCGGGTGGATCATGAGGTCCAGAGATCGAGACCATCTTGGCTAACATGGTGAAACCCTGTCTTTACTAAAAATACAAAAAAATTAGCCGGGCATGGTGGCAAGCGCCTGTAGTCCCAGCTACTCGGGAGGCTGAGGCAGGAGAATGGCATGAACCCGGGAGGCGGAGCTTGCAGTGAGCCGAGATTGCGCCACTGCACTCCAGCCTGGGTGACAGTTGTCTCAAAAAAAAAAAAAAGAAAAAAGAAATACTCATTTTCAGAGATGCATAAATTAATACTTTTTGTTGCTTTTTGTTTTATAAGTTAGGGAGTCAGTATCAGTTGTGTATTATTCAGCATGTTTATATAAATCCATTACAAACATCTTCAGAATTTCAGAAGGGGTGATGGGTATTCATATAGGGAGACAGTGGGGTGGGGATCCTTGTCCAAAGTGGGCCAAAGAATGGGCCTTTATTTTGCAAAGGGGCAAAGAGCAGTGTTATTAAAAACAAATTGTTGAAATAAAATATTCTTTTTCTGAAGATTAATTGTAAAAATAGAAATTTCTGTTAATGGCTTAATCCTTCTATTTAAGGACAAACTGGAAATATAAAGGTCTTCAAGGTAATATCTGATAGTTTAGCAAACTGGACTTGAATTTAAAGCCAGAGGATGGGAGAATAAAGGATCTCCTATTAAAAATCCAAGTCAGGAAATTTATTCCCATCACTCTCATGAATTCAAGCCATGGATCTTCCCCAAATGTGTTTTGTAAAATAGTTCTCAAAGACTAAAACAAATAAAGTTTAATAAACATGCATCTCCCTAGCACAACAGATGGCAACTAGGGAAGGTGCCCACAGCAATGTAGAGAGTAGTCCTGCCCGGCTTCATTTTTTAATAGTGATATTTATTAAATGGCTATGTCTATTGCACACTCATTCTCTGCAGGTAAAGATAAAGAAGAAAAGTGGGGAGCAGGCTCAAAAAAGGCATATAAGTTCTGTGGACAAAAAGTGGCAAAGGAAATACACCTCAAAGTGAGATTTTACTGGTAGCCTTTGAAGAGAAACACATGAAACTATAAAATCACAGAATCCTGAAATTTTAGAGAAGGGAGATTGTTTAGATATGGAATGGAAAAAGCCCTGGCTGGGAGTCTGGAGGTGCTGGTCAGATACTAATGGGCCAGGTGATCATAATCAGTCACTTCATCTCTCCAGACCTTGCTGTCCTTATCTTTGAGGGGAATGAGGAGGCGGGCAAAGAAAGACAGCTAACGTTGACTGAGTTAACTCTGCTGGTTAGGTATTGGCCAAACACATTACAGGGCCTATGTCTTTTCATGCTCCTTTTTGGGAGCAAGCACTTAGCCATGTTTTAGAGATGAGAAAAACTTCAACTGCCTGTCAATTCCCAGCCCTTTCTGCAGTGTTATGATTGTTTGCCTGTAACAGGGAAGTATAGTTACAGGTGTTTGATGGTTTTTCTGCTTCTCATATTTCACAATTCCATAATTCATCCTTGGCCCTTTCGTTCTACAGATGATAAGTTTGGAGTCTAGAGAGTGGCCAGGTCACTTAGGTGGTTATTGGCAGAGAGTGATTACAACTAATTGGTTTTTGTTTCATTCTGTTCAGCAAAAACAGGGAATAATTGGATGACTGACTTAACACCACACATTTTGCTTTTATTATTAGGTGATGATGTCAAAATAAATACTTAGATCTGCTTTCACTTCAGTTTGTTAAAGTATTTTTAATTTGTAGAGCCTGGAGGGTCAGGGATGGAGAGCTAGGTGAGGCTTCTGGTTGACTCCTAGGGAACTAGAATGTGCTTGTGATGATCAAATCCTTAGTTACTAAACAAAATATGTCCCAGGACCTACTATGTAAAAGACTGAACTGGAGATTCTGCCCCTCATTTCACCTCTTAGAAGTATCTCGGACTAGTTGCATATTTAAAATGAACTGCCCCAAATATTGCTTCTTTAAAGGGAGAGAACTTTTTCTTTAGGGATACCAGTTTTTAGCAAGGTTTTTGTACATTATCTGCCTGGACGGAGAAAGCAGAAGGACAGGTGATCCAAAAATAGTTTCTGTGTAGTTTCTAAATCAATTCTTTCATTTTTTTTTTCCACAGCAAAAATACTTTCCTAATTACCCTGAATAGTCTTAATGTCTTTTATTGTTTCTAGCACACTGACGTTGTGATTGATCGTCCTGCTAACCTTGTGAAGAAGACAGAGCATATATTATGCTATCCATTGTGCTTATGACAAAACTCAGACTTTTTTAAGAAAATGGGGTAAATGGTTAGTCCAGGATCATGGAGGCTAATAATAGGGCGCTGACACTAGGAGGCAAGTCTCTGCTCCTCTCTTCCTCCCTCCTCACTATCCCCCATTGCTCTCTCCCTTTCTCCTCTCCTCTTCCTCTCTGTCTCTGTGTCTATGTCTCTCTATCTCTCCCCCTTTTCCTCTGTCTGTCTCACTCTCAGTAGCTGGCTTCCCGTCCAGTTTAAACTGATGAATTTAAAATTATGGCCACATTTAGACATACAGAGCTGAAGAAAGTAGGACATAATGGCTTCCAAGTCCCCATTTGCTGTGCAAAGCTGAACGTTGACAAGCTACTATTGTTATTCCTACACAAATACCTTATTTTTTAAAATTGGAGCTAAGAAAGGACCAGTAAATTGACTATCCCATCCAGTGGGCCAAATTCCTAAACGCTAGTCCTTGTTTTAACATTCCTCAGCCTTCATGTACAGTGACAACAAATATGGCTCCCAAGTCAACTGCATTTCTGAATTGTTTTCAGCCGAAGACTTTGAGGCTGGAGAAATCCAGGATCACAAATATTACACAAGCAGAATCCGGACAAGAGTGACATGGAATGACTAACGTTACGAGAGATTCTCTGGGCTTGCAGATCAAAATAAAGTTAGTAGTAATCATACTATAAAGAAGCTCTTATAGAAATAATTTGTCTCTGTAGCTAGTCAAACTGATCTCTTCACATCATGGAGAAAAAGCTGGCTCATTTCACTCACTGCCTTCCCAGAACCATCTTGCCTTCTTGTCTACATGACTTTCTTTTTGCCAGTGAAAGTGCCTCTCTCTTTCCGATTCTAATCTTACCCAGGGCTTAAGGTCCAGCTAATTTTCTCTTTCCTCTGTGACTTGACTTCCCAAAGGCAACATCTTCTCCCTCTTCTGAGCAACTTAGTCGTTGAGAGTGCTAATTTCTGCACAGTTTTTGGTATTGTTCTGGTCTTGTGTTCTGGTCTATTCCCCTGTATTAGGAGATCTTTGATGGTGAGAATCGTGGCTATCACTTTTCATGTGTTCCCCACAGTGACCAACAGGACGCCTCACATCTAAGGGATGTGTGTTTTACAGTTGCAGGATATTGATGCCAGAAGGGATACAGATCCCACATGTTGCCCTTCTGCTCACAGAATGGGGCAACCAAGCCTCCCACACGTGTCTGTAACAACTGCAGTTACAATCTTGAACGTGACTCTTTCCCCTGGGGGTAGGATTGTCAGATTCAACACATAAAAATACAGGATGCCCAGTTAATGTGAATTTTAGGTAAACAATCATTTTTAAAGAATAAATATATCTGCACTTTTTTTAAGTTTAAAAGTTTAAAATGTCATCTGCTGCTGCATTTGCACAAGTCACCTCATTCATCCTACCCTAATCCTAGCCCTATTGGATCCTGTCTTTATTTAAATTTTTGATATTTTATTTTCAACATGGGTTTATTTGCATTAGTTTTGATTTTAAAAATATTACATTAGGTCGGGCGTGGTAGCTCATGCCTGTAATACCAGCACTTAGGGAGGCTGAGGTGGGTGGATCACAAGGTCAGGAGTTTGAGACCAGCCTGGCCAATATGGTGAAACCCCGTCTCTACTAAAAATACAAAAAAATTAGCTGGACATGGTGGCACGCGTCTGTAATCCCAGCTACTCAGGAGGCTGAGGCAGGAGAATTACTTGAACCTGGGAGGCAGAGGTTGCAGTGAGCCGAGACTGTGCCACTACGCTCCAGCCTGGGTGACAGAAGAAGATTCTGTCTCACACACACAAAAAAAGTATATATTACATTAAAATATTATTTATCTTGATGACTGAGTCTCTTTGTGCCACCTTAGATTTTACATCTAAATTATACTCCCTCTCTCCCTCTTCACTCTCTTCACACCAGTCCCAGGCCCATTTGATCCTCATTCTTCTCATCTGAAAAATGGTTGTATAGCTACGGCACTGGCAGGATGGAATAAGCCCAGAGTCTGGCGTTTACATTCACTCAGTAATTATTTTGTGTATCTAAAGTGTCTCAATTTTTTTCTTTTGACTTTGAAAAGTTTACTAATCGATCCTCCATCTGTTGCAGCCAAGTTTTAAACTAAACTTGTAATTTTTAATTTTTGAAAGTAAGTTTTTTATTCTAATAAATGAAAAGGCCATAGGAAATTATGATTTTCAGAATGATCATGGTCCGGAGCCCCACAAAGGTGCCCTGTATTTTGATGGCAGACAACCTATTTGCAAGGAGAGAACCAAACAGAAAGGGAATAGCCTTTGGCTGCTGAATTTGTGGCAGATCTGAACTTGGAGAGGCAGAGCATTGAAGTCACACTCACTGCACAACCACATTCCCTTGAAAGATAGAGCAGCACGTTATTCTTCTCCATATACTTTTGTTTTCTTGGAGCTATTTGTAGGCTGATATTTCAAAGTTGTAAAATGTTAGCCACTGTATTTTAAGCTCTTTCTACTTACAAACCTTAGTGTCTACATCTGAAAGAGTGAGTGTGTGAGTTTAGGGAGTGGGAAAGGATGATGGGGAATTGTAGGCTTTTAGAAGACTAAAAATATATGCACATATGCCTTGCTTTGGGCTTTTTAATGAAAACCCTATAGGGCTGTGCATCAGACATTTGTTCAGAAAAAATAGTTAATTAAGCAAGTGGCAGAGAAGAGTGACTACTTTAAACCCAGCTATGGAGAGCTGGTATGTATGTATCCGCTTTATGCTTCCCAGATTTTGCCATGGAAAGAGAACATTTAGAAACCTGTTGGATGGTAATTTTTATGCATTGCCAAATCATGTTATCCCATTAGGCACAACTTACGATCTGGGATCTCATTTTATCATATAAGCAAATTACTGCAGAGACCTACATGATTTTATAGAGACTGACTAGGCCACAATAATTGACTTGCCACTAGCTCCATAAATAAATCAATCTGTAGTGTTTGACTAAAGTTTAGATAATTTAATCAATTTGACAAGGTTTTTGAAAACATTTGTCTTTTAAGGGGAAGATAATTGTCATCCATAAAGTTTATAGAGCTTTGCATCCATGGGAATCTTGTTGCTCTTTTAAAAAGACAATGGGGATTCTTTTCTGTTGAGTTTTAATTGTTTTTCTGTACCCACCAAAAAAAGAAGAAAAAGCAAAGAAATAGGAAACTAGTGAAACTTCCAAGTGAATAATTTATTAAAGAACACTTTTTTTCTCTCTACCTCTGCCTGTTATAGTCATAAAGGAAATTTTCCTCATGACCTCAAGCTGTGGGTTGCTTATTATCACTTTTAGCATTCCACTACATGACAGAGCAGAGATTGGCAATACTGTGTTTTCTAGCAAAGCATCTCTTTTGAATTTGATACAGAAGTTGCAATATGGCTTAAAAAATATTGGTATAAAATTCTGAATTCTGGTGATTTACTTAAAATCCTTTTTGATTTAGTTTTTATTATCTCAATTATCTTCTGTTCAGAAATGTGCCTACACAATATAGACACACAAAGCATTTGTATTTGAAGGCAAAAACAAAACATCCTTGTTATATTTACTTAACTGCTAAGCATCTGGAGGAGGGATGAAAACACAGATTTGTGTGGAGTTGAATATGGACATATGTGTAACCATCCTGAGAATGTATTGGTTTTTATCAATTTTAATTATTATTTCAGGAAAAACCAACTTTAGAGACCAAATCATGTTATAGTTATGTATTGAAAATACTCTTTTTAAAAAATTGTTTGAATTTAACATCGCATGTTTTCCTGATTTTTTAAAAATTTTTAATGTCTCTAACATTGAATATGCTAAATCAGAAAATATTTCTCTTTTCTTCATAGACTGGAAGGAAAGAAAAAGGAGATCCTCTCAACATTGCGATTGATAAGATGACTAAGAAAACAAGAGATCTAAGGAGACAGGTACTATTTTTTATTTTTACTTTAAGTCCATGATATGTAGTAGTGGTTTCCAACAATATCCTTTTCCACGGTGTCTTCTTGGAGATGACGATGAGGTTGTTATTCTTTATAACATCTGCATATACAAATAAAAACCCCATTTTATCGGCAAGGTAGAGATTGCTGGGCAGAGATCAGCTAGTTGCAAGCAAGGAGACAGTTCCTGAGCAGGTGGCTTCTCACTGCCCAGATCGAATCTGTCCCAGTGGAGACTGGATGAATTCACTACTTCTACATCTGGTCTTTAGTTTTCCAAATCCAGGTGTGCCAAGAGCCTGTCTCTGATCTTTGCTGGTTCTTACTTATCAAACTCCCGGGAATTTAGTGATAAGCCAGAATGCTAATGGTTAATGAGAAATACAACTCTTAATCTGATGGGTTAATTAAGGTCTCTTGGCCAGTGTATTCCCTTGGGAACATAAATCTAGGAGAAAGTTTGCTTATCAGATGGTTGTTTGGGAAGCAGGGAATAAAATGGCTAATGACATCATTAGTTTGATGGGTCTATTTTTCTTAATAGGGAGAAATCTCCGGTCAGGGCCCTTTTTCTCCTTGAAAGTGTTGTGTGAACACTGGTAAATGTTGCCTTAGAACCCTGATTTTATATGTGGCCATGATGAACTCCTCTTTCTTTGGTAGTATTATTTCTCTGAAAGAGATTCTACCACCCACTGATTTATAATAAAACCCCCTCTTCTTGATTTCTGCCCAGGAGAGCAGAATCCTGTCTCCTGCCGTAGCTTTGGCTATGTCCATCTCATTCACTAATTGTTGATTGTGACAGCCAGCTAAAACCAACCACTGCCATGGCAGCACCTGCTGTATTTTCTGCAGCTGAAACAATTGGGTTAGCATGGCCACATCCAGCATTTGCTCCTGCAGTGTGTAAAGTACAAACAAAATTAGCAAGAGGCTTGGGCAAGAATGGCCAAGCAGCAACTTGGAAATGATTTGAATGAGAGGAACCCACCACTTCTGATGACTGCAGGGGAGCTTCTTGGCTTTTATCAAGACATCATCTGAAGGAGTAGATACACTTGATCTGGTGTCCTTCAGAAGATATCACAATTATTTCTGGAATATGAATATTCTAGCTCCCCAGCTAACAAACCTTTTGGGGGAAACATTCCCTTTTATTTTACTTTGAAATAAAGCAGAATACAACATTGTCCTTTTAGGTATTAGTAACTAACAGCAAATGAATATATGGCCAGGTCTCTATCTCTTTGCTCTCTTAGACCATCTCTACATATCCTCATTTGATATGAAATTATATGGGTGGCAGGAATTGGGATGGAGGTTAGTTGAAAACACTGAATCAGATATCAGAGCCCTTGGTTTTAGTGTTAGCTCTGCCGCTAAACTGGCAGCATGAATGTGGATCCTTCATCTCTTGGTCTTATAAAAGTAAGGAGCCAAACTAGATCTGTGAACTCTTTTTTTTTTTTTTTAAGCTGTATAAAATTGTATGAGTCTAAGGGATATTCTCATTCCTATGTCAGAGGTCCCAATGACTGATAATCACAGATTTTTAAAAGCAGTAGGAGGACATCTCCAGGTCTTGCCTTTGGCTAGATTGTCAACCAGGTAAAATTCATGAACTGGGACTTCCCATCTTCTTGATCCCTGGGTCTCAGAAGTGATTACATTTTTTTACATTCAAGAACAAGCCCCCTCAGCTCTTTTCAATCATGGACCAATCATAGCAGGATTATTATTAGTAGTATTATTACTAGAAAGGAATGAAAAAGTAATTTTTACTCTTGTGTTACAATTCCTGGAAAGGGCTGACTCTTTTTAGCAGAGGACAGTGGTAAAATTTGAAGGTGAAAAATGATGGTGTAATTTTAAATGCTTAGGTGACAAGCTCCTTAGAGAGCTACCTGTAAGATGGCAGTGGAAGGAATGTGTCCTTCCCTGAAATTATTCCATGTATGTTATTTTTTTCCCTTACCTTTCTTCAAAATATAGAGGAATAAGGATAAAAGGAGAATTGTTTCATGGTATTAAGATCCAACAGTTATGGCATAATTTCATACCATATCCATGAATTTGGTTGAAACATCTTTCTCTTCTCCAATCTGCCTTTCCAAAACGACGATGGTCCCCATCTGTCAGTTTCATCCCTGCCCATATGTTGAGATATTTTTGTCTTTCCTCTCATCTCTTTGCCTCCCCATGTACACCTGTAGTGGCACAAAAGCTTCTCTGATCTAAATTGAACCTACCTAGCACTGGGGCAGATGGAACATGCAATGACTAATTTGTTTGGCCCAGGTAGGTCATAAGCTTAGATTTGGGTAACTAGTAATTAGATTAACAAGATGTTACCTGGGTCTCTGATAGCCCCTCCACAATAGCGGCTCAGAGAATGCTAATGGCTCAAACAAATGTATACTGCTGAGATACTTTCTATTCTTTCAATTACAGATAAATGTATGCTAGAGCAGATTCTAAAAGAGAACCCTCAGTGATCATGTCCACTTCCCTGTACACATGTATTCCTTTGTATAATATTTAGAGAGATCGAATCTCATTCGGGAAAAAGGTGAAATCAAATATTTTAGTTTATAAAAAATATTTCTAGTGACATTCATGACGTCCCGCTCTTTCAGTCTCCTGCCTCCTCCTCGTAGCCCTAAGTTTGGGCAGTGCTTTTCAGAAGGGTGACCCTGGAGGCTTGAGAAGTTGTAGCCACCAAACTGAAAAGAAATAATGTCAATCATGATCATTATCTTGGACTTTCTTAATCAAAGAAAGTGGAATTACACTTGTAGATACTTAAAGAAATCAAGATTAATTGAATATAAAGGATTTTGGTTTAAGTGGAATTTTCAGGTAGGTAGAACTCCTCTCTTGAGGCAACATATCCCAAGGAACTGGGGCATTATAAATGGTGAAAAAGATTATAGAGAAACAAAGATATCATTTAAAACTGATTAACATGAATCCATCTTGCCAGTCAAACCCATGACAGGGGACAGTGGTAGAGCAGAATCCTCCTAAGGAGTATTTTGTTTAGAATCAAAAATGGATTTAGGGGATGATAACTGCCAGCTTTAAGCATTGTGTTCTCATTTTAAAGCTGTGGGCACACAGCAGGCCCCACATGTGAGCTATTGTCACTGCTGTGATTCTGGAATCAGCCCAGTGTGGAAACAATAGCTCTTGGCTGATGCCCCTTCTGGGTGCCTAGTGGCCCACATGGTCTGTTCATCCCCCAGAGAAGACACAGTCAGTGTCTGCCAGCTGTACCCCTATTCCCTTTTGCTCTGTGCCACCTGTGAACTATTCTAGGTAGGATCTCTTAATTTTTCCTACAGTTACAGGGATGCTAGTTGATTCTGAATATTATTTTTGTACTTTTGTTAGTCCCCGTTTTTTCCAAGTTGGTAAATCAGCACCCAGACATTTCTCTCTGAGAAGCTAATAAATAATATCTATGACATTACAATGTTGCTAAACTTAGCAACTCTTTCACTCCCAAAACAAATCAAAGGCCTAATTCTTATTCCTTCACCCTTACTAGCCACCACAATGATTCCAGCAATGAGATTTAGTGAGTGTCAACCTGACAAAGGTCTCAATTCTATTGTTACAATCAAAACATTTTTAACAACAAAAATTTATATATAGAATGCTTTTACATTAGGGTGAGTACTTAGAATAGTAATATAACAAGGCATTAAAAATCAATAAGCAAAACATGTTATTGGATGGAATGTTTAAAGGCTGATTCATTAATATTGTGTCTCCAAGTAGTACTACAGAAAAATCTTCCAAGATTAATAAAAAACAGTTACAACTAAAAAATTCCTTAGCTGTCTCCTTTTTGACCCAATTCCTCATGTACAAACTCTGGCTGAAGGTGAACAGTTACCATGGAGAGCTTGTAAAATCACTGTCCATAAAATGTAAACTAATTTATAATCCACTTGTATTAAGTCCTTGCAAGGTGCCTGGAACTGTTCTAAGTTATCTCCACGTATTGACCACATTTAATCCACACACTAGCTCTAAGAGATTGTCACCATGCTCATTTTACAGATGAGGATGTGAAGCCAAGTACTGTAACTGATATGGTTTGGCTGTTTCCCTACCCATTCATCTTGAATTATAGCTCCCATAATTCCCATATGTCATGGGAGGGACCTGGTAGGAGGTAATTGAATCATGGGGGCAGGTCCTTCCCATGCCATTCTTGTGATAGTGAATAAGTCTCACAAGACCTGTTGGTTTTATAAAGGGGAGTTCCCCTGCACATGCTCTTTTGCCTGCCGCCATGTATGATGTGACTTTGCTCTTCCTCCACCTTCCTCCATGGTTGTGCGGCCTCCCCAACCTTGTGGAATTGTGAATCAATTAAGCCTATTTCCTTTATAAATTACCCAGTCTCAGGTATGTTTTTATTAGAAGCATGAGAACAGACCAGTACAGCACCCATGGCCATATAGGGTGTGGACGTATGGAAGTTGCAGCCAGGCAATCTGGCTGTAGGGTCTTGTACTCATAAATTGTACTCCATCCTGCCTCTCCATAGAACCAGCATATGCATGTGGGTCAACCATATACTAATGCACTCTGGGAAATGCATGTGGGGAAGAAGGAAGTTTCACATAAATATGTAGAAGTGCTTTGAGGTTTTGAGCAGCACATCTACAACTCTAAGATTTGGAATTGGTGGCACGAAGGCACTGTGAAAAGAAAAAAAAAAACAACTATAGTAAATGTCAAAAACATGGTTCTTGTTTGTGATATATCATCTCTTGGGTCTCCAGCTGTTATGGTTCATTGGATTCTCTTTTAAAAAAGTGCAATTATGTTTAGGTATCTGGCTTCTCAAAAGATGAATTAGAGACTTTCCAGAATAATTACAGAAAAAAGAGAATGTTAAGGCATTCTATTCTTTTTCTCACATCTGCTCATGATAGGGCCGATTATTTTTAAGTTCATTGTAAAAAAAAATTTTTAAATCATTTATTTCTGGATTTGAATCTGTTTTTCTTCATAAGGATATGAGGCTATCTACATGGCAACAAAATATATTACAGAATATTGAGTTCCTCCAAGTGTTAAGGTTTGTGTTCTGTAAACTGAAACCCTACATAATTGCTAAAAATCCCTGGAGTTTGGAGTCTAGGTCAGATTATCAAGCTGCTGTGGAAACATGGAGATCAGAAAGTGATCGTGCAGCAAATGGGATTTGAAATACAAGAAACATGAACCCAGAGACAGCTAAATAGAAATGGGATCAGAGGCTGGGCATGGTGGCTCATGCCTGTAATCCTAACACTTTGGGAGGTCGAGACAGGAGGATCACTTGAAGTCAGGAGTTCAAGACCAGCCTGACCAACATGGTGAAACTCTGTCTCTGCTAAAAATACAAAAAAAAAAATTCACCCGGCACGGTGACACATGCCTGTAATCCCAGCTACTTGGGAGGCTGAGGCAGGAGGATTGCTTGAGCCCGGGAGGTGGAGGTTGCAATGAGTCGAGATCACATCCCTGCACTCCAGCCTGGGTAACACAGCAAGACTCTATCTCAAAAAAAAAGAAAGAAAGAAATGGAATCAGAAACACCAAAAATTAGAATCAAAAATACCAGGAGGAGCAGAGCAGTGTAGGTAGTAGGCTGGAGTGCAATGGTGCGATCCCAACTCACTGCAACCTTCACCTCCCAGGCTAAAGTGATCCTCTTGCCTCAGGATCCCAAGTAGCTGGGATTACAAGCATGTGCCACCACACCTGGCTAATTTTTTTTTTTTTTTTTTTTTTTTTGTACTTTTAGCAGAGACAGAGTTTCACCCTGTTGTCCAGGCTGATCTCAAACTCCTGACCTCAATACCATGAAAGGCCATCCTTTGGATGTATCCCTTGATGATGGGTAGTACATTCACGCTACCTCTACCTTAGGAAAATCCTGATAAAACAACCCTAAATGTCAGAGCACCATTTACTTTCACTTGGAAAATAGTCATTAGGCCAAGTCCAAAGTACATTATTTCATCAGTTGGAAACGGTTCTTGAAATATCATCTTGGGCTAGCTGTTCTTTTGTCAAGGTACTATTCAATTCACAAAGTGGTTCAGTTTATTTCTATAAGCCAGCATATGGTTGGTTGTTCACACATTGGCTTGACACTAGCAAATCTAGATCACACAAAGGAGCAAAGAGCCTAGTAGGTCGATCAACATTGTTTCATCAAATGGTACAATATACTGAGCAGAGGGATCTATAAAGTAAGTATGAACATGAAAACTCTAAATGAAGTAGAAGCTTCAACTACTAATTTATTCTTTTCTACTAATTTCTCTAGGTCCTAGAAATCAAGGAAAAGTGGGAAGGGAAGGAGTAAATAGCAATGACTGAGCCCCAAAACACCTTGCAGATAATGTCTGTGTTTGGTTCAATTCCCAACACCTTCTTCTGTTTTTAGCAAAGAGAATAATACTATTAAGAATCGTGATCCTGAGACTGGAAGATCCACTGTAGGATTATGAAACAAAAATGCCATCGCATTTTTCAGCATGAAATTCCTAAGCAGGGAAACTTAGAATATTTTCAACCATGGTGACTTAAATAACAAAGATTGTTTCATAGAATGCCCTTTCAGTTCACCAGAACATTCATTTTACTACACCCATCCTGGTTAAGTGAGGTTGGCCCATATTTGTTGTTGGAGGCTATGTTTAGACTGGGATTCTTATCCAAAACTGTCACTGAAAACGAGATAATTTTAGAGTGTGTGGTGCATCTACCATTATGGCCTGAATTGAGGTGTTTCTAGAGCTGATGATAACAGCTAATCGCCTTGATTCTGACTGAATGTACTCAGTGGATCTTTACAGTCAGCTTGTAGCCAAATATATCTGTTCCATTTGACCCCTCCTTGCTGAGGTTACCTTTTATTACCTGAAATGGCTTCTGGCATCATCTTTCCCAGGGGAAATTTCCATCAGGACTGCTGATATTTCTTTATCTCCCCATTTCCCGAGGAGGCTGGACAAATCTGAAATTCAGAAAGTGAGTCATCTTCCTGCAGGCTCTGTCATGCCTGCTGTCGCCACCAGTCCTGGTGGGAGCCCGTTTGCTCCAGGATGTCCTCATGTTGTGTCATCGTGATTCCCATGGATGCCACTGCTGATGGCTGAGGGAATTCAACATTGCTCTTTGCTTGGGTGGAAAATTGTGAAGAAGGTGATGTTAGTTTTAACAACTCTCTGTTTACATTACATGCCCTTGACTCATCTTTGTCCTCTTTTTGAGCTGAATGAAATTTCCAGATTATCTTAAAACCAAACCTTCACCCCACCATGGCTCTACACAATTATGTGTTTCCCACTGTGATCCACTTTTCAAGACAGTGACAGTCCCATGCAACTCCTCCTTTTGTTATTCGTTAAATCTCCGTCAGTCATTCAATCCAATTGATACCACCTCCGAAATGCATTTTGAGTCCATTGCTCCTCTCCACTGCTATTGGCCCTAATCCACTGCTTTTCACACACACAAAAATGGCCATGGCCACAACCTCATAACCAGTATCCTAGACCCCAGCCCCCTGGTAACTCCTAGACCCTAGTTATGATTGCCCCAGCAGTATCATAAGCCAGTGTTTCCAGATCTTTCTGCCTTTGCACTTGTGTTGCTTCTGCCTGGAATGCTCCCACCACCCTTTTTGTTTTCTTCCAAGAAAACTCACATCTTTTCCTACCAGGCTTAGCTTAAATGTCACCTTATCATCACAACTTTATCCAATTCCTGTAAACAGGATTTATCCAGTAGACTCCCAGAGCATTTAAAAATATCTCTATCATGACACTTTTTGCAGTGGGTTTAAGTTGTTTATTTGTTTTTGCCAGTGCTCATGTCTTTCTAGCCTTTGTTTCTTCAGGTAATATCCTAGTGCCCAAAATAAAGTAAGCCTGCACCACACAGGTGCTGAAAGAGTGAAGAATCCCCTGTCTGTAGCCACCGCACCCAGGAAATATCCCAATCATCAACTTGCCTCCATTCTAAACTCACATGTCTCTGGTTCCATTGTCTCAAGGGCTAAAAATGCTAGTCTAAAAAGTTCACTTATATTTTGAGGATAATTTCCATGATTAATGAGGATACCCTAATCCAGTAGTTTCCTGTTACTCAGTTGGCTTGAGAAGACTTAGCTCAAGAGCAGCTAAAATGAACATATTTGACTCCATTTTGAGAGATTCTGACTTCATGTACCTCTGGTGGCACCTTAAAATCTCTGTCATAACAAGCTTCCTACTTATTTCTGATATTCTCCCATGTTTGAATTCCACTGTCTTTGTTTCTGATAGATGGAACTTTCAGACCTCATCCCAGTCCCTCTGGTGCTATTTTTGAGGATTTGTGAGGCCTTCCAACTCTTCTCCAATCTCCTTGGCCTCTATTAGACCTTTCCACTTCACAGAGATAATACCTGTTTTCAGGGGCAGAAAATCCATGTTTGAGGCTTGTAAGAGATAGAAAAAAAAAAAACAGTGTTTTGCCACACACTCTCCTTAGCACAGTTTACCTCTAGTCACCAAAATGTATGCGGTATGATTTTCCCTCACTGACTAGTTCTTTGACACCAGCTGTCTGTCCTATAATTCAATTCTAACACTGTCTACCTGGAGATAACTTCAGATTCCATAGACTAAGGACTCATTTTCACAAGACTGCTTCTACTTCAGATGCCAGTTGAAAGTAGTAGGTTGTCACCTATACTTCTGACTGACCAGCTATACATTGGGGGGTTCCCATTATCCCTCCCTCAGGTCCAATTAATTTGCTAGAGTGGCCCACAGAACTCAGGGAAACTGCATACTTTTACCTATTTATTATAAAGAATATACAGGTGAGCAGCCAAATGGAAGAGATGCATAGGACGAAGTATGTGGGAAGGGGCTCAGAGCTTCCATGCCCTCTCTGGGTACACCACCTTCCCTGTACTTCCATTTTTTTCAGCAACCAATAGATTTCCAAACTCTGTCCTTTTGAGTTTTTATGCATTGCATAGCCATGATTGATTAAGTCATTGGCCATCGGCAATTAACTCAACTTTCAGCTTCTCTCACCTCTCTGGAGGTTGGGGCAGGTGGGGCTGAAAGTTCTCACCTTCTAATCACATGGTTGGTTTCCCTTGCAAACAGCCTGGATCCTGGGGCTATCCAGGAGCCCATCAAAAATTGCCTCATTAGAATAAAAGATGCTGTCACCCAAGAAATTTCAGTGGCTTTAGAAGCTGTTTCCAATGTTACTACCTAGGAAATTACAAAGATTTTAAGAGTTCTGTGTCAGTTACTGGGGTTAAAGACCAAATATTAGAACAAAAGATTCTCTTAGTACCCCTTATCTACAAGGGTTTTAGGAACCAGGGCAGAGGTCTGAATGAGGGGTCCAGGAACCAGGGGCAATGGCCAATTTATATATTTCTATATTATATATTTATATAATTTATAATATACAAATTATGCTTAATATAAATTATATATTTATATAATTCTATATATTTATATATTTCTTATTATTTCACAAGGCTCCTCTCCTCTGGGCATAGGTTAGAAGTGAATGGTCTGATTGTTCACTGCTTCTCATTGTAGGGCTTGGAAAGATCTGTACTTTCTGGAGCAGGGTCAGGACAAGGGTAAGGCAAGTGAGGCCTAGCCTCAGGTGCAAGACTTTAGGGGCTACCAAAAAGCTCAGTCATCAAAATAAATAATATTGTGTGCAACATTTTAAAAAATCAAAAATAATGCAGAAGTCCATGATGAACAAAACATCAACGTTGTAAATAAAGACAGGATCATCATAAATAAGATAGTGCAGTGTTGAGCCTTGTTGAAGCTGGAAGCCAAAGAAAAATCAGCAATACTGATTCTGTCTGTATTTACAATGTTACTGTTTTCTTCATCATGGATGAACCTCTTGTTAGTCCTGGCTCTGCTCCAGAGCCTCTATCTATCAAAATCTTTATTGCACCTGCTGTAGGAGAAAGTTCCCCAGCAAAGTCTCAATGTCAGATGGCTTTCTTTTTCCTTTCACAGTAGTGACAAAAGGGCTGGCTTTTAAATTTTATGAGATGACACCTTGGACTCCAGGTTTGAAGACCTATTTGAATTGCTATTGTCTTTTAGGTTGTCTTGTTCAAAATGCATTTCTTCTTGATGTTTATCACAGTGACATGGGCTTTTTATGGCATCTGAAGTGCTTTAGAGAAAATGGAGAACACTTTAATACTGCTGATTTACTCTTTCAGGTCTACAGCAGTTTCCTTACTGCCTAATTATAAGGCTCAGTTTAATTTACTCTACACATAATGTTTACTGATGCACATGTGGTGCCACATTTCAAGAAACTGTACCCAGAACAGGCATTTTTGTCATACTAGAGTATGGAAAATTCCCATTTAGTATGCTATTGACTGTAGGTTTGCCATAAATGGCTGTTATTATTTTGAGGTATGTTCCATCGATACCTAGTTTATTGGGAGTTTTTAACATGAAAGGATGTTGAATTTTGTTGAAGGCGTTTCCTGCATCTATTGAGAGAGTGATGTGATGTTTGTCTTTAGTTCTGTTTATGTGATGAATTAGATTTATTAATTTGTGTATGTTGGACCAGCCTTGCAACCTGGGGATGAGGCTGACTTGGTGGTAGTGGATAAACTTTTTAATGTGCTACTTTGTTTGGTTTGCCAGTATTTTATTGAGGATTTTTTGCATCGATAGTCATCAGGGATATTGGACTGAAGTTTTCTTTTTGTATTATATCCCTGCTAGGTTTTGGTATCAGGATGATGTTGGCCTCACAAAATGGGGGTGTATGTATCCAGGAATTTGTCCATTTCTTCTAGATTTTCTAGTTCATTTGCATAGGTGTTTATAGTGTTCTCTGATGGTTGTTTGTATTTCTGTGGGGTCAGTGGTGATATCCCCTTTATCGTTTTTTATTGTGTCTATTGGATTCTTCTCTATTTTGTTCTTTTTTAGTCTAGCTAGTGGTCGATTTTATTAATTTTTTCGAAAAAACACAGCTCCTGGATTTGTTGATTTTCCCATTATATAGAGAAAAAAATAGTAATATATGTAAGTCTCTCAACAAAGAATGTTCCCCAATGAGGGGGGGAAATCACATATCTTCTTAACTTGAAGAAGGTTACAATCTCTTTGAACACTTATTTTAAAAGCAGACTAGTAAGTATGTGGTTACATGTGTCTAATGATTTTTGGTTACCCCCAAAATGAGCAGATGGGTAGGAGTTGGGGAAAGGAGAGAGAGGAAAAATAGTACTATTTTGTGGACTTATTTCTCAACTATCTTTGAAAAGGAGCTATTGATTCAGAAATCATGGGTTCATAGTTTCTTAGGGCTGGAAGGGACACTATAGGTCTTCCCAGGGCAAGAGGTCTTTCTTCAGGAATATTCAGATGCCTTTTGTTTACCTCAGCTTTAAAGATGGGAGCTAATTCCTTCGTTACAGCAGTTGGTACAATTATTGGGTAATTTTACTTGTTAGAAAATTGAGTTAAGATCAGTGATTTTGTAATTATCAGCCATTATGTTGATTTTGTGCTGCAAAACTGATTTCTCTTCCTATGTGTAAGCCCCAGATAAAAACTTCAGTAAAGAACTCTACTTAGAGTTCCAGAGACCTACAAATATTAAACATTATTGCATTCAAAGCCATGGCTTCACCAACAATTGCCTTGCCTTATCGTAGCTATGAGTGCTAAGAATGCTTAGGCTTAGGAACTGGGCATGTCTCTGGTCACTGAGATAACTGAAATAATCAGCTATCTTGATCATCTGATCTATTACTCCTGTTTGTACCTGGTTATGTATGAAGGTCAGAAAAGTAAAGCTGTCCACTGAGACTGACAGTTTTTTAGTGTCCATTCTTTACTTGATTCTTTACTGACGATCCCTGCAATTCTTCAGAGAGATATTACTATCAAAAAGATTTTTTTTTCAGAGTAGAGTATTGAAATCCCAATAATAAGATTAAATTTCTTGCTGATATAAAGCTCATAAGTTAGAAAACCCCAGTGGGCTGACTCTGAAGCCTGTCCTTTTAATGACTGTGGTTGTTAAAGTTGGTACACTTTGCTCTTAGTTTATAGCTTTTATTAAAATTCTTTAATGGGAAGAGCATAAGGTAAATATCAATTATTAAAGAGACCTGAGTTTCTCTGTAATAATTATAATAATAGGCTTCGTGTTTAATATAATCACCATTTCTTTCTTCCTTAAGCCATTCATATCTGTGTCCAGCTCCATGCCAGAAACTGAACTGTGAATAGGATTTTGATGATTATTATTCTGATTAATCGTAAGGGAAAAAAGTTAAGGACTTTCATTTTAGCTGGGGGAATATCTGATTAAATGCATATCAGGAGACTAGCAGACTTGCCTGGTGTATTCAGTGAGAAACGGTTGAATGGATTAAACTTGAGCATTCCAGGATTAAAGGAGGACCATTTGTCCTGAGGAGTTTGAGGATACGAGTGGATTTTTCTCTTTGATCCAACCATAAATGTCAGAAGTTTGGGTGATTAATCAGTCCCAGACCCATCCTCTTTCCTTCCATAATTTCTTAGTTTTTCACAAATGCATCAATCCTGTTTAACTGTTAAGGGCAGGACTTCTGGATTTTTATTTGATTCCTTCAATTTCAACAAGGATCAGGTCTCAAGTAGTAGCTACAGTATGAGTTGCAACTTTCTAAAGGGGGTGACTGTAAAGCTGAAAAAGCACCCTTGGGCCACGCGCGGTGGCTCACGCCTGTAATGCCAGCACTTTGGGAGGCCAAGGTGGGTGGATCACAAGGTCAGGAGATCGAGAACATCTTGGCCAACAGGGTGAAACCCCATCTCTACTAAAAATACAAAAATTAGCTGGGCATGGTGGCTTGCGCCTGTATTCCCAGGACAATCGCTTGAACCCGGGAGGTGGAGGTTACAGTGAGTCGAGATCACGCCACTGCACTCCAGCCTGGGCGACAAGAGCAAAACTCCTTCTTCAAAAAAAAAAAAAAAAATGCACCTTTGAGCAAGGCTGGGAAACCAGAGAAATGGGAGCGGGAGGATGCTGAGTTCCAAGGGCAGGGAGAAGTCAGCACTAATGGACTCTGAGCAGACTTCCTTCAGCCCCTCCTTTGAAATACAAAAGCTTAGATCAATGTGGCCCTGAGGCTGTATCTATAGATACCAAATTAACTAGTTGGAAGGGGATGGCTGGGCTCGGTGGCTCACACCTGTAATCCCAGCACTTTGGGAGGCCGAGGCAGGCAGATCACGAGGTCAGGGGATCAAGACCATCCTGACTAACACGGTGAAACCCCGTCCCTACTAAAAATACAAAAAATTAGCCAGGCATGGTGGTGGGTGCCTGTAGTCCCAGCTACTCAGGAGGCTGAGCCAGGAGAATCGCTTGAACCTCAGGAGGCAGAGGTTGCAGTAAGCCAAGATCGCGCCACTGCACTCCAGCCTGGGCAACAGAGAGAGACTCCATCTCAAAAAAAAAAAAAAAAAAAAAAAAAGAAAGGGGATAACTTGTGACTGATCAAGTAGGCATTGTGTCACAAGTTGCCATAGCAACCAGCTTGCCTGCTGCTCTGGGTGCATTCTCTATGTGTTTGGGCAGTCTGTGGAAGTACCCGTGATACTGTTGCCAAATCAGCAGGAAACTCATGATTTAGGGTCCAGTCCAGGTCAGAACACCTACATTAAGCAGGCCAGCCAACCCAACTAGATACAACTTCTACTCTTCCATGTAACTTGCCTCTTCCTTCCTTGCCTCAAAGCTTATATTAGAAAAGGAATTTCTTAGGGACCACTAGAATAACCTTTGCTTTCTAGCAGACTATGAGGCAAAGAAATAACAAAAGTCATTTGGTCAAATACCAGTCACACTGATCACCTGGGGGCTCTTAGAGGCCACAGTTAGCCTCCTCAGTTCTCTTCTTAAGGAGGTAGCTTCTGGACACAGCAGATGCTTGGTTATAAGTAAGCAGTGGGTAAATGGAGCTTGAAATAGCCAGAGATTGCAGTAGAAACTTATGTATAGAGTGAGAGGCATATAAGACTAAAATCCACTGATGAAACCATCTAGAACAGACATCATCAGCCAATTACTATCTCTGTCCCAAACTTAGCCCTCTGATTATATAATGTTGTATTGACTGCTTTTGTGCTACAACTGCAGACTTGAGTAGTCATGACAGAGACTAACTGGCTCACAAAGGCCAAAATCTATACTACCTGTCCCTTTACAGGGAAGAGTCTGCCAATCCCTGCTCTAAAAGTAAACCTAGCTTGAGATAAGGCAAATATGGTGTAAGCACCTGAATTCCCTGAAAAGCTAAAGGACTTTGAATCCAACTACGTTTCCCTTAAATAGCGACAGCACCAGTCATTTTATAGGATTTCCACAAAGTTGGGAATGTGGAGTAATCATTGGGCTTCTATCTGAAATGAAGTACCTCTAGGGAAAAATTCAGCAGCTGTTGGAAATGCAAGGCTGTGCAATAGTTAAAGACAGGAAGTGAAAAGTATTGCATATGGCAGCAGAACTTTGGAGAGAGAAGGTAGCTTGGAGGTACACCATTATCCGTAACTGGAGTAAAACAGGGGAGTGTGGTAAATGGTTTTCTGTTTTAGAAAATGTGTTGAGCCCTTTACTGACCACAAATGGCAAGAAACTTCAGAAGTACATTTATCAGTGACATCTGCACCAAGAAGTAAGTGCTCATCATTCTCCCTTCCTCACTCAACAGTATCTTATTCCCCCAAGTTACCCATCCCACTCAAGGGAACTGAGGTTTCACTCATACCTAGAGTGAGAAGTAGTGAGTTTTATCTGGGATCCTCCCCGGGTGCTTATATTTATAATAGACGTTCTTCTAAGACCCACAGGACTTGTGCTGTAATGTGGAATGCATGACATGTGGAAGTACAGGCCAGGTGACTCTACCTGGTACCAATCCTACCACACCGTAACAGGTGTGTAGAATTGACCCCATTAGAAAGAAATAATAGTTTTTGAGAGCTCGTCTCTGTGTCTTGCTTCATGCTCTTTAACCACACATTTTTTATAGGCTTCTGCTCTTAGCCTGCCATCAAATCCATCCATTCAGTAATTGTCTTTCCCAATTACCAATTAAATTGTGAGGGGATTAAATCATTTTTGGGGCATATTACAAGCTTCCTAAAAGTCCTTGGTAGGGTAAGGTTATTCTGTTACTGATGCAGCTTTTGACTCTTTCACACTGGATTCAAGAAGCTTGTGCCTATTCACCACCAGTTAATCAATGGCAGATATTAGATACTCAGAATAAAACATCCAGGCATCTGATCTTAGATCTCCCTTTGGAGCAAGCAATGGTGGATGGGACATAAGGCTGGGAGTAAGTAATTGACTAGGGGTGGGAGTGAAGAATTGAAAGAAAAGTGACCTTTGTCCAGTTAGGATTTGTGGACTTCAACAGCCAGGTCCATAAACACATAGATCTTAAGTAAAATGGCACTATTATTGGAACCCAAACACCTGACTCTGGCATTTTCTATATGCAACCAGAGGATCCTCCCTTTCCTCATCTAAACAACACAAATAATGATGCTCACCCTACGAACTGCACCCTTCACCCACACCATGACATTGTAAGGAAGGTCAAATGAAACAATGTCTAGGAGAGTTCTCTGCAAGCTATAAAAACAGGACACGCACAGGATTATTATTAAAATAAGCAGCCAGAAACTGAGTAGAACTTCCAAATACACAGAAGAGTTGACCTGCTTTTTGGTCTGGGTTCAGAGATCTGAGCAAGGTAGTTATGCTGGAAATGTCTTTTCCACCTTTACCCTTGCCACCTAAAATTTCACCCTTTTGAAATGCCAACTCTTCTGGGCTAAGTTAGACATTAGGCAATTGAAAGAATGCCTGTTCTGATGGAGGGGTGGAGAAATCTTAAGGGAATCTTTAAGTAAGAAAAATAAAGTGCAATATGGTGTGAAAGAAATGTAGAAAAATTAGACTTTTTTACAGTGTTGTTTAGGCCAACCTCCAATACATTTGACAGGAATAACTCATGCTTACCTCTAAGCACCATTTATGAGGCCAATCAACCATGTATGAGGTCATGTTGATCACTGTAGCTTTGTTAGTAGTTGGGAGTTGAGACAGTGGAGGAGTTTTCAGCAGAAAGTGAGAGGAGATGGCTTGTCTTGTTTTTTTCTGTATCCCTGGCCAAAAACAGTGCTTCTTCTACCAAGAGCTACTTAAATGCCAGTGGAAGGAATAAATGACTGAACACTGGCCCTTGAGTACAGTTTAGTAAAGTAAGTAAGTGATAAAGCATAATTTCTTTCCGAGGACTTCTTATTTCTCTTATAATAAGGTTCCTGCCACCTTCGAGCTAATTGCATCAGTATCTGTACCATCATATTTTTGTACGTTTACTCTCGTTTCATTTCTTTAGCGTAACACTTAAATATCCTGAATAAAACTGTGGCATTTGTGTAGATTTTTCTTTATAGATCCATTATTTCTCTTGATATCAGAAAGGAATTTTGAATTTCACAATTAAAGGCAAATAAGAGACCTTTTTTAGTTTTTCAAGAATGAATATTTCTCCAGTAAAAGGAATTGCAGAGGTGTTTTTCATTGAGCACATTAAAATGAGGCACACAGCCTTCAAAGTCTTATGCAAGTGTGAGCTTCTGCAAAACTAGTTTACTGGAGAGAGACATTTTTTTTCTTGGATTGTCTTTTGCAGGAAACTGTTTCATATTTATCAAATGGTTGCAGGTTTTTAGACTTTGTACAAAATACTTTTGCAGTATTAGATGTGGCTCAATATACAGCATACAGTCCTCATACCCCATCCAATAGGTAGACACTTTTGGTCATTTTTGAGACAGTTTGTTTTTCTTTTTGAGTTAGTGAGTTAAACTGTGTCTAATCTTTCATGACTCTGTGCTCCCATGAAATAAGAATTGCTAGAGCAGGTATGATCCATTGACTGCATTCCTTTGGGTTTGCTGAAGAAAAATGCAGTTATTTACATTGATGAATAGCCTTAATTGGGTAAAATAGACTGGTAGTGCTGAGCTAATACCTTTAAATGTCTTGTCTTATGCAATTAATATTCCTTTGTCACACATACATTTAAACCATTGGAAGAAAGTCTTGTGTTCTTGACTCCTGTCAGACTTAACTAACGATTTTGTCAAGTCATTCCTTTCTGCCCTGGTTGATTGATAGCTAAATTTTGGTCTTCTAGCTTATGTAAAAAGTGTTAACTATGCCTTTCAGCTTGTAGGCAAGGACATTTAAACCATTCTAGTAGTCAATTTACAGAGGAATTACATTGCTTGTTTACTGGAGGGGTCAAAAAAATGTGCCCCTGCTCATCAGAGACACAAATCACAGGGCCCATGAGCTAATGAAGGCAGTATTTATGAGTTTCTGCACTTGCTAGCTGATACCAAGTTCAAGATGTCCCTGGTCCTGGCTGCTGAGGATTCTGGCTACCACTTTTGGATATGCCTGTGTTTATAGACTATAGGAAAGATATATTTAAGAAGAAGTTTTGATCCTAATACTCTTAAGAGTGAGAATGCAAATTAGAATGCTAGATTGTCACAGTACCAAGCTGCATTTGCAGCTTTCAAAGATTTCTCTATAGTAAGTCTCACCTCTGCCACCACCTGGCTTATGGATTTCCATATAAACCATAATTACCATATCAAAGTGTGAAAAATGGATACCAGTCTTTCTGGGAGAAGTCTCTTGTCCCTTGGCTTGAACCCAGTTAGAATCCTAAGAAACACACTTTATTTAGCATCTTACAGTTTACTATTTTAAAACATTTTGATCATTAAGAGTTATAAGAAAATGGTTATATTAGAGCAAGTATAATTCATCAAATACATTGTTGAAGTAGGCATATCTTAGACCACAAGTTCTCCATTTTTTTTCCAGATCCCTAAACCCCCAGAAAGTGAGAGTCTCATAGTGAGTATCGAGCAGGTCTCTTTCTACTCCCAGAGTAGGGATTCATTAGGACTCGGCATCACTTCTACCTCTGGTAGGATCACTGATTCCCTCTTATGGTGTCCATCTGCCATGGGGTCTCTTCTTTTATCCTCTCCACAGGGGCTCTTCTTCTTTTTGGTCTTACTATATCATGGGTGGGGAAGAGGGGAGCTTTCAGAATCCCTTGTATATATACTTTATTCGTTCAGGAATCACATTTGTTCCTGGAATGTTTGCTGCTGTCATCATATATACCATTGCTTTTGGTCAATAATGTACACAAAGCTGGCACAAAGTAGACATATGACAGCTTGTGTATGTTAGTATTTAAAAGCATGTAGTCTGGGGCCAAGCAATATTGGTTCAAATCCTGCCACTGCCATCTGTTAGCTTTGTGAATGTAGACAAGTGACTTAATTCTATTGTCTCAGTCTCCTCATCTATAAAATGAATAAAATAGTAGCCAGTGATTTTTGAGAGAAATAAACAAGTTATTCTAATTTTTTAGAACAGTATCTGGCACAAAATAAGCACTAAATGAAGATCGTTATTATGAAATATTAATTTTCCCCAATGCTTTTCTGCTCTCGCCACCTCTCCTCATCTCACTGCTGCAGTTGCTTCTGTCTTTTGCATATACTCTCCCTTCCACTAGCCTCTCCTTTGCTTTCTTATACTGCATCCAGCAGCCATGGGCTCCATTTTCTGCTAACATTTTTAACAGCACCACGTCAAGGTGCCGCACCTGCTGGATTAAGCCATCTGGAGATCCACAATGATCCCAGCACTCCTTGGGACCCTGAGGCAGCTTTTCACTGTCTCTTCTCGTAAAGGCAAGTGCTCTTGCATATCGTGGAGGTAAAGGAGGAATTTGACACTGACTTGTGTGCACTGGGGCAGAAAATGAAGTCAACAGAAGGAGCTAAGTACCTGTTACTGTCCTTCAGGAAAAGCCCCGATCAACCCTGCCCTGTCCTAGTCCCCATGACTTGTCTCTTTGTTATAACTTTTTAAGTAAAGCACTTCTTTAATCTATAAAAATAATAAATTACAGCTGTGATTTTCTTACACACAGCCCATGGCTATATAATGAAACATGAGGAGTAGACTACTGTTATTTCAGTGCATTTGGCCAAAGAAATGAATTGAAATGGCAACAAACTAGTCCACTAATTGATCAGAAATTTATTTTCAAGATGTCTCTCCCAATTCACCAAAAGGTGATTTGGTGACCATGAAAACTTATTCTATGTATGACATCTTATCAGCTATCTATTGTCACAAGAGTGTATTATAACGGTACCTCAGGGGCATACAGCAATAGCATTTGTAGCTCACTGGTCTGAGGTGGTCATCTTGGCCCGGCCTTCTCCTGTGTCTGGGTTCTGTTGCTCTTAATGGATCTAGGATGGCCTTGAGAGCGATGACTGAGGTGACTCAGTCCTGGTCAGTAGGTTTGTTACCCTTTTCCTGGGACAGGCAGTCTAGCCTGGACGTGTCCTTCTCATGGGGATGGCAGAGAACAAGACCAAGCCCACCTAATGTTGAATGAGCCTTTCAAATGTCCACATGCATCATGGTGGCCAACATCCATTGGCCCTAAACATGACACATGGCCAAGCCCAGAGTCATAGAGGGCAGGAACTACAGAGTTACATGGCAATGGTATGGATAGAAGAAGATAGAAGAATATGGTTATTCATGCAACAAATCTACTACAATTATCTATTCCATCAGTGAGACATGTTCCTAATTTTTATACTGACTATCATCACTCATAGAGAAAAAAATCTAAGGGCACATATGTTGATCTGGCTGTTGATCTGGCTCCAGTATAAGTGTTGCTAACGATGACAGTTGTACTTTTAATTGATCCAGCAGACCTGAATTAATTTGGTGGACAATGAATGAGATGGGTAGGGAAAAGCACAGGGCCTGATAGAGGTAATTGGTTCCATTAAAAAGAGATGCTAGTATCCCAATTAAAATGATTTTGCTTCATGAAAGACAGTTGGTTTCATCAAGATAATGACCAGAGAATTTTGTATTTCTCTTATAAGGAAAACTAAATAAAGCAAGAACCATGATTATTCTTTAAATGTCTTCCGCAGGCTTTATAGATATGCCTCTCCTCCCCCTACCTGCTCCCACCCCAACCTGAACGATGAAGAGTGCCTTCATTACCAGTGGAGTGTGCATTGATGGCACCTCGGCTTATTAAAGTGGCTTTGGATAGATTATAGCACTGACTGATTACCCTAATTGACCTTCTGACTGGCTAAACTTTGCCGGACTTAACGAAGCTCAATACTTGTCAAGCCCCCTAGGCTGGATGGCTCCTGGTTCAGTCACTTTGTTGCTTTGATTTTACATTTTTAATAACAATTATACCACACAGCTTAAGGAAATATGGCAGAACATGTCAGTAATCGTGTAGAGCCTGGAGCAGCCACATTCATGGAAAGATTTAAGGCTTCAGATTTTTTGAGCCTATTTGAAATCACCCTCTAACCCCAGTTTTGACCTTGGCTGGTATTTCTTATATCATTGTAATGAAGAGGTTAACACTATTATTCTTAAGAAGATTTTTGTATACATTTATCTAAATGACAGGGTAGATGTTAAATGTTCAGCCATTTATTAAACATCATCCACCCAGCCTCCACTTGGGTGTTAACTTTTATTTCTGAAAATCAAGATGGCATTGGGTTGCTCAGACACATAGCCAGTTCTGCCTAAAGATTGGCATGCAGAAGGCTTCAGTTGCAGGGAAGGTTTAGCAAAGAAAGAAAGCTTTCATCCTGAAGGAGAAACACGATTGATTAGTAGTAGCTACTTGGAGCACTGTGTTGAAAAGGATTATAAAGTAGTATTTGAGCTCAGCATAAAAGAATGCAGCAATTGATTAATCATGTCTGGTGTGGGCATAGAAAGGAACAGTTGTAGCATACTTGCCATTCCAGTCCTAGTTCATAGCTTTTGATCTTGTTCCTTATAAACAACTCTTCACCTTTTAATTATTTCTTATAAATGTATCTCTATTTTCCACTTCCACTCATGCTTGAATCCCTGAATTAGTTTTCTGCCAGATATTTTCCTTGCTGGCCACTTTTTTGTTTTCGGGTCAGTATCTGAGTTCCTTTTCTGTGTTCAGAAAATTCCTCATGTTATGAATCTTTGTATAAGAGGCTTAAATGGCCAAAACACTTGTTTTCAAAGAAACTTTCCTCCCGGCTACTACCTCCTGTACTCTTGCAACTAGGTGAGGACGTATGACCCAGAGTTCTGGTCTCCGTTTCACCCAGATGAAAATCAGGTCTGCCTAATATTTTGAATCAAAGCCTATTGTCACAAAGACACAGCGTGTCTTAACATTTCTGAATTTTGCCCATTTTGTGAACTGACAGGTCAATCTTTCTGCTTAAATCAGCTAGAATTAGTTTCCAATGCTTGAGACTAAGAACTTGACAATAGGTCTTCTAGGGAGGCATTCCTCAAACTTTATACTGTGGAATAATCACCTAGGCATCTTATTAAAATGCAGATTCTGGTTAAAAGCAGGCCTGGATGGGGCCTTGGTTTTGCATTTCTAATAAGCTCCCAGGAAATGGCAGTGGTACTGGCCAGAGGCCCACACTTCAGGTAGAAAGGATCTAAGTAAGGGAAGGCAGAGTTTGTAGGAAAATAAAAATTCTATTTCCAGGTTAAATTAGGGCAGGCCAAATACTGTAGCTAATAAACTTCAAAATGTACAAAGGCTCCGAAAAACAGAATTACATTTCTTAATAATGTACAATACTGGGTCAGTAACAGAACACTAGGCAGTTCTCCTTCATGTATGCAAGGGCCTAAGTTAATTGAGAGGCAGGGAGTGTCTTTTATCTTCAACTCAGAGCATCTCTATCTTTGGCCAGTGGGAGTCTCCTATTATTCTGGCATGCCCCTGGGAGTCTTTGATAGTTCTTTGCTACCTGGCATGACAAGATATTTCAAGCTTATTTGTACACTCCTGGCCTCAGGGTGCCTGGAATCAGCCCTTTCTCCATGAAGCTCTGTTTTTTTTTTTTTTTTCTTTTTTTGTAGTGTAAAATTTTGTTTCAAGTTGTTCATAACTACTAGGCTAGCCATTATTTTCAGCCTTTTTCATTAGACAGAACTGAGAAAGTGTTTGCAAGTGTGCATATGTTTTCAATTTAAAATCTCATGTTTTCAAACGTTGGCAAGGTTATGGAGAAAGGAAAGCTTTGAACGTTGTTTGTGGGAATGTAAATTAGTATAATCATAGAAAACAGTATGAAGGTGCCTCAAAAAATTAAAACTAGAACTACCATATTATCTAACAATCCCACTTCTGGGTAGAATCTGATGGAAATAAATCAATATCTCGAAGAGATAGCTGCACCCCCATGTTTATTGCAGCATTATTTATGATAGCCAAGACATGGAATCAACCAAGTGTCCACTGACAGATAAATGGATAAAAAATGTAATAGACAGATAAATAGATATATACACAATGGAATATTATTAACCATATAAAAATAGAAATCTTTTATATGTGACAACATAGATGGACTTGGAGGGCATTGTGCTTAGTGAAATAAGCCAGACAGAGAAAGACAAGTACTCTATGGCATCACTTATCTATGGAACCTAAAAACAAACAAGAGGTGGAACTCACAGAAACAAAAAGTAAGCCAGTGGTTGCTAGGAGCTGGAGGTGGGGGTGGTGAAATGGGAAATGCAGGTCAAGGTTATAAACTTTAAGTTTACAGTGAATAAGCTATGAGAATCTAGTATACACCATGATGACTATCAAAAATGCTGTGCTGTATGCTTGAAATTTGCTAAGAGAGTAGATCTTAAGTGTTCTCACCAATAAAGAAAAAAAAGGTAGCTATATGAGGGAATGTATATGTTAATTAACTCAATTGTGGTAATCATTTCACAATATATATGTTTATAAAAAATGTATGTTTAGCAAATCATGTTATACACTTCAAATATATACAATTTTATTTGTCAGTTATACCTCAATAAAGCTGAATCAAATCCTTTGTGTTTCTACTGACATTTTAATTCAGATCTAGCATTGGAGAATTTTTCTTTAACTACTTTCTTCCCCACCAACACTCCTGGTTAGCAAGGACATAGGAAATGATGAATTTAAATTTCAGTTAATAATTTGCTTTATTCTACCTTTAAACATAGTAATGTTGGAATAATAATATTTATACTTCCTCTATAATTAAAATCACATAAAATACTTAAAATATTTTGGTATTTTCTATTCCCTTTGTCGTCCCCTTTTTACAATGTTGTAATATGTCTTTATTGTCAGAGTATATAAACATTTATACTATATTCTATCACTTTTTATGTTAATATTTTCCTAGTTATTTTAATTCTTAAAATAACTAGATAAGAAAGGGTCATGAGAACAATATCTGAGTTCTTGCATTTTTATCTGATTTTCTATGCCTTATATCCTTGAAAGTCAGTTTTGCTGGTTATAAAATTCTTAGTTTACATTCTGCTTCCTTGAGTATCTTAAAGACAATATTTTCCTTTGGCATAAGTCTTTACTATTAAAAAGTCTGGTGATAATCTATTTTTTCCTGTATAAATCATATGCTATATTTGCTGAAATGCAGTTTTTTTCCCCCTCATTTTTCTTTAGAATTCAGTCATTTTACTGGAAAATATCTTGGTTGATAATTATGGGTCAGTCTTCTCAGGTACATGATACATTATTTCAGATTGTAGGTTATTTGTTTAATTTTAAATTTTTTATTTTTCATTAACATATATATGTTTGTGGAGTACAATGTGATACTTTGATATATGTATATATTATGAATGATTAAATTAAGCTAACATATTCATCACCTTACATACTTTTTTTTTGGTGAGAACACTAAAAACCCACCTTATCAGCAATTTAAAAATATACAGTATTAGGATATGTTTTAATACATACGTATATTCTGGAAAGTTTTCATTGATTACAATTTTTGGTATTCATTCTGTTTTCTTGTTTTGATTTTCTTTTTTCATGAACCCCCTGGTAGCCCTGTATTGACTTTTCTTTGCCTATCTTCAATATTTGTCACATTTTCTAAAATGGTTTTTTAGCTCTTTAAAAAATATTTTTTGGATTTAAAACTTTTCCTTATTTTATTTGTCTTATGGCATTTGGTGTGGTGTTTATTCATTCTTAGTCTTTTTCAAATGATTTTCTTTTATTTATAATTCTTTCTTGAGTTTCATGACCTAATTCCTTAGTTTTTCTTATTTATCATGTTCTTCCATATTTTATATTATTTTTGTGATGTTTTTAATTTATTTGAAATGGTAGGTTGCAGTTTTAATCTATTTTACAAGTATATCTTTCTGGCATGTTTTCAATGTGCCTAGGGATGATGATATTATATTTCTTAATGTAATTTTTCTTATAACTTTGGATAAGATTTGGCCTTGATAATTTTAAGTTGCTCATTTTTGTGAACATTATCTTCCTGAAGGCTTAGAAAGAGGCTTGATGCAGACAGCTTTTCAAGCTTCCCAGAGCTCTCACTTCTGTTATTTTTGTGTGGTATTAAAAAATGTTTGTCTAATTGTTGAGATAACCTGAATCTTCTTATCTCCCCTACTTTATCTCAACCTTCTCTTTCTTTTATCTCTGTTGTCCCTGTCAAGTTCAATTTTGATTCCACTCTAAATATTTTCTCCTCCATTGTGGGCCTGTTCTGGAAGAGAGCCATGGCAGGTCAGTTTCAAGTGTTCACTGTGGGATCTCCTTCAGACCTTCTTACCCTAGGCACTGCCATTTGTTAACTCATGATTGCAGACAAGTTATTTAACTTTTTAAAGTCCCAGCTTCTTCATTTGAAGAACTAGTATAAGAATCATTCCTATCTCATAGTGTGTAATAGGAATGAAATGATATAATATGCAAATATTTTAGCTGAGTAAATGACGCATTATACATGAGCTCACCAATAACCAACATTATCCCAGGCAGTAATTTAATACACTTTGTCAAATAAGTATGTGGGAGATGTTAACTTTACATAGACTTTATTACATTTTATATGGTAAAAAGTCAAACACAATTCCGAGTTAAACCAAAGTAAGTTATACATACTTTCATTGCATACCTTATGGTAATTAGTGCAAAAAGGAATTGAGATTTGTCCTTAATTTTCCTTGTTCTGACCAATAATGAACTTGTGTGTGTCATCCTATCAAGAGATTCACTTGAATGCTCCTAGATAGGTATATTTGTTTGGAAAACATGCAGAGTGTTTATCATCTTCTCTTCTGTTTATTTTTATGTATATCCCATATACATTCAGATAATTATGAACAAAACAGCACCAAGGTGATTTTTCAGGGACAGTTTCATTTTATTTTCATGCAGCTGCCCTGTTTTCTATTTTAACAATGTGGGAATGATGTGTAATTATGTATTGTTAGAAGATTTGGGCTTGTTTATTCTCATTTATCTTGAAGAATAATTATAAGTATTTCGGGAACATAGCAACTATGTCATCATAGCACCTGGGCACAAACAGTTTTGAGATTGTTAGATGTTTCATGTTTCTGCTTCTATCTAACACAAACAATGGATCTAGAATGGGCAGGAGACTGCACAGTGGCCAAGTTTCAGGGTTGGTTTCAAAGTTTAGATCTTTATCCAAAGTTCTCCCGACTTGTTGGTTGATGCCTAGATTTTTCCTTTTCAAAGAGCCTGAATTCTTCAACTGTGTCGTGATTCAAAATATGCAGAAGGTTTGGGTCAATGAAGGATGAGAGAAGACCTTTGATGGGAGAGGACCCATAGTGTATTGAGCAACAGGCCATTTATGTAACTTTCAAGTTGACATATAATATGTTTAATTCACATGCTTCCATCAGTCATTGGTTTTCCTTTAATAATATAAGCACTGGGAAAATTTTAAAAAGAAAATATGAATATTATCTCCATGGGTAATGAGAGCTCAAAAACAGTTTAGAAAAAAAATGGACAATTCTACTATTTCTTAATTGTATGTCATTTTTTGTTCTTGTTTCAACTGTAGCTTCGGAAAGCAGTGATGGATCACATATCTGATTCTTTCTTGGAAACCAATGTTCCTTTGCTAGTTCTCATTGAGGCTGCAAAGAGCGGAAATGAAAAGGAAGTGAAAGAATATGCCCAAGTTTTCCGTGAGCATGCCAACAAACTGGTAGAGGTAAGTGTGGAGGGGCCTGAAGACTAGAATTTACCGATGGGTTCAATCTCTGCCTATGGTTCTTAGAATTTCACTAGAGAGCTACTCTATTGTATTTTTGGAGAAATAAAGTCCTGGAATCATTCTTTCCTTTACTTTCTGATTACTGTACCCCCTTTCGAAGGAATCGAGCTACGAATCATCTTTCTTTTATCTATCTCACAATTCTAAGCATGCTCTGAAACATATCTGCGATTTTTCCTGAACAACAAGCAGGAACTGAAACAAAAGAAGTAGAAGGGACACTCTAGAGTGCTGAATACCAGCTTTGATTTGAGGGAGTAAATTAAAATTTCTGAATGGAGGCCTAGGACACATCTCCTTTTTTTCCCGCCTCAAACCTCTGTCCACTCCACCCAGTGGTGCCTAGATGCCGTCCACACTGGGAACTTGTGGAAAAAAAAAAAAAAAACCCAACTCCCCCAAGGAGATGTTTGAACTTTTGGTGGAAGATCTTGGGGCAGTACTAGGGTAAGTTAAGCATTGTAAGTATATTTTATGAGTTAGAGGAATCTGTAGGAGTTGCTTTATAAATGCAAAATTTTACTGGGTAATATTGAAAAAAAATCGTACAAAGTAAATGATAATTAGGCTGCCTAAATTTAGGAGCTGAAAACGAACAGCCTGGCAAAGGTAGGATTAGTGATGTGGGGCTAAATACAATAGAAAATAGAGATGTTACACAAGAAATATGTGTGCTAGAGAACAAGAGCCCAGGAGGGATGAGGATGGATCCTGGAAAATTTAGGGAATGGTTATTAGGGCCAGGTTAAACTTTTACAGGCTCTGAGCACTTAATCCTACCACCACCACCACCACCACCACCACCACCACTGTAATGCATTCCCACTTTAATTCATAATAAAATAAAATCACTTAAAATGACAGAAAACTTAAATGCAAGCTGAAAGGAAAATAAGTTCATTTTTTTTCTTTTGGATGGAAAAATTAAAATCCTCAGAAAGTTCATTAAATGTAAAATCCTCTCTGCTTTTCCTGGAGTGGGTGATGGGGGTGGTGTTCGATTTAGTTGCATGCTAAGCACCTGCTTAGTTTGCTCCTTGGTTAATCCAGCACTGCAGGTGCCTCGGGCTGAAGACACCCAGCCAACAGGAAGTCCTACGTCAAGCCTCTGCTTCTCTAGGATACAGGCTGAGCCATCATCCATGACAGCAGTCAGCAGGTTCTATGTGCAAAAGCCTTGGCCACAATAATGGAAGCTTTGAACTTCCTGCCGTAACCCCAATGTCTTGAGACAATACCAGCCTAGAGCTAAAACTAGGGTAATACAATATCAAAGCAGTTTTTCTGGCTCTGTTCTCTCATATCAGGCAAGGCTTCTATCACCCTTCACATTCCACCTACATGCTCGGAGAGTTCACTTAGCTATTTAGGGATCCAGAGTCTTTCCAAGGTTGACCTTGGAAGCTCTGATCACTTTCATGTTTTGAGAAGGGGAAGGCAGAGAAGGAGGAGGATATGGGTACAGAAGGAAGGGAAGAAAGAGGAGGAGGAAAAAAAAATAATGCTGATGGGTGCTACAAAGCTTTAAATATTCACATGTAATAAAATAATGTTAGCATATAAATATACCATCCCATCTATATAATTACAATATTTACTAGATAACTGCAGAGTTCACCAAAAATATTAATTGATGGTGTGTTGTAGACACTGTGGATGAAGAATGGGACATGGATTTGAAGTTGTGTGATAAACATCTACTTTCAGTCCTATTAGTGCCTTTACTTTATTTGCAAGACATATTTGAATTTCAAACTTAATATCTTGTGTAAATATGAGACTGGGGCCAAAGACCCAGCTTTTTCCACTCACTCTCCTTTCTCCTGTGACAGGCCCTGGACACATCCACCCTTTCCCCTTATTCTGTCTTTAGGTTCCGTTGTAGGTAAATCTGTTCACTAGATGTGATTCTTGATCCTCAACTTGTGACAGAGCTGAAAGCTTAGATTACTTGCAGCTCCACATTTCAGAAAACCGCACTTTGCCTCCATCAGGTATTCCCTTCATTTCCCATGGATGGTCACTGTGGCCAGCAGCATTTTAATGTCTTGATGCCTAGGAGATACAGGGGCTAGTGTGTGGTCTGGCCTCTGTTTGACTAGGGAGTAACTGAAATCTACGAGTTTGCATATATACAGAAAAAAAACCCCAAACTTGAACCACTGAGCTGAGTGTTAGCCTTTTTCTAGTTTTGAAAAGTATGTGGATATGGGCACTTTTCTTAGTTTCTGTGTCTGTAATATGAAAAAGTTGGTTTGTATATTGATTTTATATCCATTGAACTTGATAAATTCAGTTACTAATTCTAAAATTTTGACAATTTCCTTTTGGATTTTCTATGTACGTAGTCATGTGCCTGCAAATTATTACTGTTGTATTAGTCTGTTCTCATGCTGCTAATAAAGACATATCATATGCAAGACTGGGTAATTTATAAATGAAAGAAGTTTAATTGACTCACAGTTACACATATGTGGGAAGGCCTCACAATCATGGCGGAAGGCAAAGGAGGAGGAAAGACACATCTTACATGGCAACAGGCAAGAGAACTTGCACAGGGGAAGTCCCCTTTATAAAACCATCAGATCTCATGAGACTTATTCACTACCAGGAGAACAGTATGGGGAAAACGACCTCCATGATTCAATTATCTCCACCTGGCACTGCCCTTGACACATGAAGATTATTACAACTCAAGGTGAGATTGAATAGGAACACAGCCAAACCATATAAGTGTATTTATTCTTTCTCAATACTTATAGTTTGTTTTTTTTTTCCTTGCATTATAGTGCTAGCTAGGACCTACAGTACAATATTGTGGTGATAAATACTTTTGTGATTTCTGGATCTCAGTGGGGAAATTTCATTTCTTTACCATTAATTATATTCTTTGCTCTATGTTTCTTTCAGATACTTTAATTAGGTCAAGCTAGTTCTAGTACCCATTTGCCAAAATACTTTAAAAAAACTATGAATAACTATGGAATTGTATCAAATGCTTTTTCTGCAGATGTTGAGGTGATTTTCTCATCTCCTTTATTCTCTTTCAGAGGTATTGATATCAAAGTTATGCTTTCCCTTAAAAAATGAATTGAAAATTTTTTCTTCTTTCTATTTTTTGGAAGTGAATGTGTAAGATGAGCCTCATTTATTTTTTAAATGTTTGGTAGAATTCACTGATAAAACAGTGTGAGTGTGGGGATTTATTTGTGGAAAGGTTCAAAATCATATGACTATTTACGTTTTTTTAATTTCTTTTAAGATCAGCTTTGTTAATTTGCCTTCTAGGAATTTGTCATTTCATTTAATTTTCTAATTTACTGGCATAAAATTGTCCATAATACATTTGTATTTTTTGTTAGATGTATAAGGATCTACAGTACGGTTTCTTTTTTCCCCACTCCTCATTTAACTAATTAGTATTTTCTCTAGTTTTGCAAATAGTTTATCAATTTTAAAAATATGCTTTCAGCTTTATAGATTTGTTTGTATTCTATTTTATTTACTTCTGCTTTCTTTATAGTTCTTTTTTTTTTCCTGCTTTCTTCCAGTAAAACTTACTTCTTCTTTTCTAACTTATTGGAATGGATAATCATGTCATTAATTTCTTGTCTTTCTTATTTTAGTGCTGTACTCATTTAAGGATATAAAGTTCCCTCTAATCTATGCTTAAGTCTGGTTATTTTCTACTGCCCTAATTTTAAGTTCACTTATCCATGTGTGTCCAATATACTTAAAACTTATATATTGAGTTCAATTTTTTTTTTAATTTCTAGTTGATTCTTTTTTAAAGGGACTCCAACTCTCTAGTAAAATATTATCAGGTCATCTCCTTTAAAAAAGTATTAATCACAGTTATTTCAAAAGCCTAAGTCAAAGAACTCCAATGTTTGGATCAATTTTATTTTTGTTTTGGGGCAGCTCCACAGATGGCAGCCCCCAACACATCCAAAATCCACTGGGATGTTAATATTGATGATGCAACACACCCACCAAGAGGGTCTAGAAAGGTTTATTGCTCATGTAATGGGACTTCAGGGACAGCAGAGCAGGCAACCATGCCAGTTCATAATGATTCAAACAAAGAGAAGAATAAGTGGGTTTAGTTTTTATCATGTTAGGGCATGTGGCTGGGATCCGGATTTCTATGTGATAGCCAGGACTTGAGTGGTTTGTATTTCCCAATAGCAATAAAAAGGTGGCCCCTCTTATCAGTTAGCCCATTTTGGGGACAAAAGGGAAATGGGGTAAGGGTAGGACTGACTTAAAAACTGTCAGCAAACATTCTTTTTTTTTTTGAGATGGAGTCTCGCACTGTCACCTGGGCTGGAGTGCAGCGGCTCAATCTCTGCTCACTGCAACCTCCGCCTCCCGAGTTCAAGCAATTCTCCTGCCTCAGCCTCCCAAGTAGCTTGGATTACAGGCACCCTCCACCAGGCCCAGCTAATTTTTGTATTTTTAGTAGAGATGGGGTTTTACTATGTTGGCCAGGCTGGTCTCAAACTCCTGACTTTGTGATCTGCCCTCCTTGGCCTCCCAAAGTGCTGGGATTACAGGCATGAGCCACCGTGCCTGGCCCAGCAAACATTCAAAATAGACTAGGACTGTTCATTACAGTTCACCCTTATTGTCTGACTGATGACTGGAATGTGCCATGTTTTATTTTATTGAAGTTAGACATGTTTAAGTGAACTATTATGGGACTCTATGAGGCTTTGAAAATGGAGACAGACTTTATTGCTTGTCTGTTTTTACTAATTTTTCTTGTGATTGTGTTTTTTGATATGCTGGGTGATATTGGATTGAATGGCAAACATTTGTGTGGACAAATATAGAGGGTCTGGATAATGTGTTCTCCTTCCAGAGAGGATTCACCCTATTTTCTGTTGGGCAGCAGAGAGGCAGACCATCTCATTACAATCAAAGATCAAAGTGACTTGAACCTAGGTTGTAGCACTTTTAAAGTTCAGCTTACCTTTCTTTCACCATAGTCCTGAAGAATAATCTTCCAGGGTGGCCAACTGAGGATCAGATGTGTCACCCCATTTGTGAATCACAAACCCCAATTTTTGTTCTTTAACACCACAAGACTGAGTTTGCTTTGCCTCGCTTTTTGGATGCTCTCAATTTGCTTCTTGCCTGTTGCTGTTTGTAACTTAATTGACTGTCAAACGCCTTGGGGAAAAACTGGGGATGAAGCGCCAAGCTTGCTTCTTTGACCCTCTCTTCTCTATGGGATCTTAAGTCCGAGTTGGCTGCCACAGCGGGGCTGGGCTCAGCTCCATTTTTTGCCTCCTCAGCCCTATGAGATTGCTGAAAACTCCAGGGAATTCTCTTCCTCTCAGCAGCAACCTTCTTTCTGACTTCTCAGATTCTCCTTCAACACTAAGAATTAGCAAATCCCGGCAAGGGTGACTGGAGTGACAGGCAGAAGGTTAGGCTCCCCTCAATGAGCCTCTCTTTTTGATGTAGTTTAAGTTTTGACATCTTTGGCAGCTCTCCTGTGCTTTCAAGAAAATTGCTTTTATTGTGTATTTCTAGTGGTTCTCAGCAGGCAAGTGGGTCTCTTGTAGGCTACTTTGTCATGTCAAGAAGTGCAAATTCCTGAGAGGGCTCATTTAGATAAGTTTATGGTGTTTTGTTGTTGTTGTTTTGTTGTTAGTATCTTTAGTCAGACATCTTTTTATCCAGTGGAAATTTTGGGACTTACATACCTCAAATAAATGAATAAATCAATAAAAACTGTTCTGACTGAACTGAAATGACAAGCTTGGAGGTCTACTTCCTACAAATCCCTCACTTAATGCCTCTTCTCCCCATTAAGCACAACCTTCCAATCCTTCCCAGGGCGCCTTTGATCTCTGTTTGAGAACCTCTGATGAATCTCTACATTTCCATTAATCACATAAGAATCATTCATAAATACCTGAAATAATCAATCTATGAATCAGTGATGATGGTTTTAGTCCTTCAACATTTTTCTTGAGTTTAATGACAGTATATTCAGTTTGCTATCTATTTTTATGTTTTTTTTTTCCCCTTGTATTTGTGCGCCATTTTTTCCCAGTTTGACATTCATAAAAATAGAGTCTATGAAGTGATGGGGCCCTTTCACAACCTACAGAAGTTAAGAACCTTAGAAAAGTCCTCAGCAAGGACAGTTTTAGTATATATAAAATATTAGTAAAATGTTCATAGGAAAAATAATATGGGTTTTCATAATTGCTTTAACAAGTGAAATTTTAAGAAGTTTTTTGTTGTTGTTGTTTTCTCCACAATATTTAAAACTTTTAATAAAATTTGGGGAAACTTCCACTGGGGTGTGTTGATTAGAATTTAACAGGTCAACTATGACGTAAACTCACTATAGGAAGTATCATCTATAGAACCAGATAAAATAATTATTAGTAGTTTTCTCTCATCTTCAGAATCATGCCCTTCTAAAGATTAGCTAAGGACTTCAGGGTGGGGCCGACCCTGAGGGTATGCTGAGCTGATCCAGAAACACCTGTTGTACCTCACGTGTAAGCCTTCTGGAGAAATGGAGTGCAAATCATGGCAACTCAGCAGCAAAGGAGTTCGGTCAGGGCTGGGGTGGAGTGGATGTAAATTGGGCACAAAATATGTATTGCTACAATGAAAATAAAAGCTAATCTTGAAAATGAGATGCAAGATCAATATAGCTATTTTGGGCCTCTGAACTTGTTTTATTCCTTCCATTGCTCGCCTGCTCAGTAAACCTGCCTGCTTTCCCTTCCCCCCACCCATCTCTACCATGCACACCTGAGTGCAAGCCACACACTCTATTGTGCAGGCAACTGCAGTGGCCTCCCCACAGGCCTCTTTTATCTGCCTGGCCCTCTACAGTCCCTTCTGCACAGAGCAGTCAGAGTGAATTTCTAATAATGCAAATAAAATCATATAATTTCCCTGCCTGAGGCCATTCAGAGACTTCCTCTTCTTATCAGGTTAAAGACCAACATTGTAAAGAAGCTTACGTGGCTTTCAGGATTTGACTTTCTCTTCAGTCTTCAGGCTCACCGTCCGTCCTGTCCCCTCCTTCCTCCACCACCTCCAACAAGGAATCAGCCACACTTGCCATCTTTTGCTTGTTAAATGTGCCATGCTCCCTCCCATCCTAGACCTATGCTTGTGTTGTTCGTTTCCTGATGCATTCCCCACTCTATCCTTTCCTCTAGTTTCTAGGCATCATTCAGCTTTCAGCCTGAACATCATGGCCCCAGGTGGGATCAGTTCCCTGTGTCTTTCACTTTCATGACATCCCATTTACTTTAGGATTGTAATCATTCAGCTCTACAACTGTATGCTAGTTCTTCTGCTAGTTTACCAATTCCTTTAGGAAAGAGATCATGTCTAATTGAATCCTAACTACAACCCAGCTCCTAGCCAAGTGCCTAGCATATAGCAGGTATTCAAGAAAGAGATTGTGCTTAAAAAGGAATAAAATAATAAATGTAGCCAGTGATGTTGCCAGCTTTTGGGCCCCTGAGGTAATATATTTCGATAGCACAGTTGTAGGATCCTAAAGCTCACCTTGGAGATCAGCAGTAAAGAGGCATTGTACTTTTTTAATTGTCTAATTTATTACCAAGAAAGAATTTCAAATCTGTGAAAAACTAATGTGAAGAAATACTATTTGTACCAAGTAGAAAACACCTGCTCTTTGCTACTAGGATCCCTGAGGAGTTGAATTAACTCTCTCAAGAGGCTCCCAAAGTTGTATCCCTAACTCCACTATCATTCCTTTCCTGTCCTCTGCTTGACGAGTGTGCTTCAGGCTCTCATCTTCAGCTAGTGGATGTGAGAGAGGGAGCTGGCTGTATCTGACAAAGTAAAGTACAGCACTGAAGCCATAGCAATGATGAGTTAGACAAGGGAATCTCAATTCTTTGCTTCATCCTCTTGACTTAGTTACTCCTGATAGCAGTGCCCCATGAAGGATGAGAAGCTATATTTACTGGAAATGCAGGGCTTGGAAGTCAGAGTCAAACCCTAATATTCAGAATCACTAATGTGATCATCCATCAGTTCAGCACCAGAGTGCCTTCCTTTCACCCTTGAGTAAATCGTTCTTCTCAATTAATCCTTCCCCTTGCACAATGCTGCATTCAGCAATATTTGCTGAGAGGTCCAGTTGCTGGCAACATAACCGTGAACAAATCAGAGGAAGTTCCTGCTCTCATGGGACATGCATTCTTTTGGGAAAGATAAGAAGGGGAGAGGTAAGTGTATACTATGTAAGGCAGAACTATGTGCTGTAGCACAAAATTAAACAGAGTAGGATGATAAAGAATGAAGGAGGAGGGCATATGAGGTCGGGAAAGTCTTCCCTTCTAAGATGACTATTAAATAGAGATGTGAAGGGAGTGGAAGAACATTCCAGACTGTGAAAAAAACAAGTCCAAAGACCTCAGGGCAGCAGTGCGCTTTGCATGTTTGGTAGAAAACAAAGAGACCAGTGTGACTGGAGCCGAGAGTGAGAGGAAAAATTACAGAGATTAAATTGAGAGCTGAGTATAAAGATTTTGTAGTTTACTCAGATATTGAGTTCATTGGAAGGTTTTGAACAAAGGCATGACATAATCTGACTTCCATTTTTAAAAGTTCACAGTGCTGCTTGATGGAAAATATATCACAGAGTAATGAAAAGCAAAGAAAGAAGAATATGTAAAATGATATTGCAATAGTCCAGTAAGTGATCAGTACTGTGACTAGAAGAGAAGCAAGGTCAGTGGGAAGACGTGGCTCGATTTTCCTGTATTTTGAAGGTTGAGGTGAGATATTGGATGTTGGGATGTGTGAGACAGAGAAGATTCTGGGATGAATCCATATTTTGACAAGCTGCAATGACATAATCAGTTGAAACTTTAATAAAACATAGCCTACAATCCCAGACTGTTTCTCAGTTGGCTCTGGCTTCAGTCGTCTGATAGATGTGGTCCTAAAACCCCTACACAAACGTTCTGGGTTTAAATAAATGTAAGAGTTTTGTATGTTCCAGGGCCTTGTCTCAAAACATGAACTAAAAAGAAAATCTAGAAAAATTGCATCAAAAACTACATTGATGATGATCATGCCACTGCACTTCAGCCTGGGTGACGGAGTGAGACTCCATGTCAAAAACAAAACAAAACAAAACAACAACAACAAAAAACTACATTGATGGAATTGGACCTCCATGTATTTTTTGAAGACAAACCCAACATTTTCATACCCCTTTTTCTCATTGCTGCCTTCCTCAATCCAGCTAATAATATTTGAACCAGATCTGAGTTACTGAAGTTTCTCTAATCAATCGAGCCATAGCAAGTCTGTAAATAATAATACTCTATAAGAGCTATTTTGTTCAGCTCACGTATGTTAAACTTACAGTAAATTTTGTCATCTAGGAAGTGTATATTCCAGTACTACTCTCCTCCATAATTTAAGAATTCCCCAATTCTTAAGCCCTACCATATTTTGTAAGGTTTTCTATAATACACAATAAAGCATGGCAGAAAAGTTCAAGGGCCCACCTTAGACTCTTAATAACTATTTAGATATAAGGCTAGGGTTTTAAAATTAACTATTTATTACCTTATTTAATGCTTCTGACAACCTTATGAAGTGGCCATTAATTTTTACTTCAAATTACAGATGAGAAACCTGAGGTTTTAAGAAGTTTAATAATTGACCCAATGTCACATAGCTAGAAAGAGGCAGAATCCATGCATAAGGCCAAGTATCCCAGGCTCCAGAGACCACATTCTTAGCCACTGTGCCACGCTGCCCCCAGGCTCTTATCCAAGGTGTCTGCACAGCCTAAAGTCTGATCCTTCATGTAATTATTTAGTACAGTTTCTGGCCCCAAAGTAATTGTTTAAAAATGTTAGCTGCTGATGTTGGTGTTATTGTATAGGCATTAAATTTCATATCTCTGAAATCACATTTTAGAGAACAGCTTTATTTTACTGCACATACCCTGAAAGTAATACATATTACTGCAGAAGAATTCTTATATACTAGTGGAATAAATCATGCAAACTGCTCTCAGGTACTGGTATTGGGCAGTAAACTAAGCTCACCAACTGGCTTCATGAGTCTTCACCTGCACAGCTTGCATCATTCATGTCTGTTCAAATTACTAAATGCCACAGACTTTCAAGCTTGCTTGCAAATTGGTGGAGTTCAAGGACATTCAGTATTTTTATGTCAAAGGTCTATTGCAGTGCTTGAATTAACTATGCACATAATGTAAATACTACCAGGTAACATTTCAATCTTTACACCATAGGCAAACTATAAAGCATAGAGCCATGATTATGAAATCAATTTTTTTCATATGTAAGAGAAACCAACGATTAGTTTCCATGAAAACCTTCCAATGGACTCAAACGTCTAACTAAAATACAAAATCTTTATACCCAGCCCTCAGTTTCATCTCTGTAATTTTTCACTGGCATTTAGATAAAAACTAACCATACCATATCTAAACCTCCAAATTATATTCCAGTAGGTGAATTAAGTACGCTTACAAAGAAATATCCAGAAAATAGAGGGCAATTAACTATGTTGTCCCTACCTAAGGAGGAGAAAGAGAATCAACACTTAGCTTGTTCGCTGTGCTAGATACCATGGTCATGTTCACACATTATCTCTTCTAATCCTCTAAGGAACTGCTTTAATAGTTAATATAACAATTTTGCAGATGAGAAACCTGAGGCTCAAGGAAACTAAAAGTAGCCTGACCAAAGTCACTAGATGATGGATGAGTGACAGAACCAAATGAATTCAAGTTCCCTGGGGTCCGTGTTCTTTCTCCTGTTCCATATGCTTTCTCTAGCTATATAGATTCATATTTATAAATATTAACCTTGTACATTCCTTACCTGCCTACCCTCACCATAATAAAATCATAAGCCAGCATACTGGTAATATTGCTTAATCTACTCTCCAAAGTTGAGGAAGAGTGGTGTGATGGACTAGAAAGATTCCCAGGAAACTGGCATCTGGACTTTAATAGTAGTGTTGCCACATCAGACATTAGAAGGTTGCATTTCATGTTGCTTCTGCAGGCAGGTAGAAAATATTTGGTCTTTTGTTATACTAATTAGTTTTACTGTTTCATCATCTAAGTAGGGAGTGTCTATTCTCTGTATGTATGTATATACATATATATGTATGTTTTCTCTTGTATTTTGTGTTTTCTGCAACTGTTGAAAGGTGTGTATATATTATGCAGCTACCTCAGAAAAGTTATAACCTTATGTTGTTAAGATCAGACACCTTCAATGCAAAAATAAAAAAGTCAACCCCCAATAAAAATGATGTGGTATGTAAGAGCAAGAAGTGTTTTAATTGCCCAGGAAAAAAAAAAATTATTCGATGGTCACGTGTTCAATTTCTTCTAACTCTAAGGGATTTTTAATGTCACAAAGCCTTCTAGCCAGCCTGAAACCATAGTTGGAGAGGGATCGTGTATTGGGACATTGCTTTTTAGAACCAAAAATGAGTTTTCAGTTTTCTTTGACTCCATTAGTTTTAGAAGGAGGTGGAGTTCAACTTCACAAAGCCTGCCCAAGGCTCAGTGGGTATGTACTTTCAACCCTTACTTTAAAAGACAACATTGGGTCCTTTGGACCTGATGACTGGAGTTTCTTTGATGTGTAATGATTTACCCCTACTGCTGTGTGTGTGGACAGATCACTTTAATCCTCTGACCCTCAGATTTTGCATCTGGCTTATCACTATTTAGGTGCCGCCTATCTTTGATATTTTAAAATTCTCAGGACCTTTCCCAATTTCAGATTCTAGGAAAAGGGAAGACATGTTCTAGGGTGCATTTGTGGTTGAATCTTGAATTTGGGGGTTACAAGGAAAACATGTCATTACAGTGGTTTCCCAGGTGGCCTCGCACTCAGGTGAACAAGGAACTGAAGCTTGGAGTACAGCTGGTAGCTGAGCTATTCTAAACCGTGAACTGACCAGCAATATGGAACCCATCACTCTTTATTGTACTCCCATAACTTAGGCCTGTGACTGATCCAATGTCCGAAACACAGGTTTGAATAACCCTTAATCAGCTTGGCCATTATGTAAGTAGAAGCCAAAGAGTGAATATAGTTCCGTGCTTGTCATATATATAAACCTACACCCCTACACCTTAGCTAAATAACATTCTGTTATTAACTGAGACCATTTGTTTATAAAAATAAAAAGCTTCCACTTTTTTTTTCTTTTTCTTTTTCTGTAGGCACATTAGTGCCTGTTGATAAAAGCCGATAATTGTGAGTGGCCACAGTGCCCAGGGTTGGCAGGTGGTGTGGCATTCTTTTTATTTTTTATTTTTAATAATATATTTAACACGGTATAATCAAAATATTATTTCAACATGAAATTAATATAAAAATTACTAGATATTTTACATTCTTTTTTCATACTCAATCTTTAAATTCTAGAGTGTACTTTTTGCTTACAGTACACCAGGCCCTTGAATAATATCGTTTTGCTTATTAGCACACCCTTTTCCAGTCTCCAGAAACATTCTCTGTCCCTCAAAGCCACTCCAGTATGTGTGAGTATGTGTGTTAGACACATACATACGTTCTTTGATCAAAAGAACAATTTTTTTTAATCATATGTAAAATACAACGTGAGCATCTTTTGGGGAAAAAATTGATGTTTAATTGACCTTAATGTAAAAATCTAAGTAAATACTGTTTGTAATACAAATGCACCTTTTGAAAATTTCCGCACTACCACTTCCCACCAGATTGCTGCCTTTGGCTGCTCCTATTTAGACATTCTGGAGCTGCCACAGAGTGTGAATATCACAGATCCAAGGTGCCTGGGAATTCAGTCAATATTTTCATATAATACCAGTGGCCACCAAAATATAGTTACTTACTTACACTGACAGATTATTTTTTCTCTTAAAACAATAGGACCCTCATGATTTATCTTTTCTAAATCTTTTCTTAGAAGATCAAAAGAACAAACATGCCCTTCCAAATCTGTAAATTATCCCAACCAAATGATTTTCTTACCAAATTGATAGGAGGGGAATCCAAGACACATGAGCTCTATCACCTTCCCTTACCCACACACATTTTCTTATTATTTTATTACTTAATTTTTTTGAAAAGAGTGGTTTATAACTTAATTTTAGAATACAAGGTAGTTTGATGGTAAAGCCTGTAATGTATCTTTAAAAATGGATTTCAGGCTGCCTGTATGAGAAAAGGTGCTCAGCTTTTCTGTAAAATGTCATGACAGTTTCTGCACAAGAGACTGGAGACTTGGAGAATGTTAACGGCAGTGGGGCAGTAGAGTACTTCATGGATCAATAGTTTTGCAAACTAAAAATAGGCTGTGATTGGACCTATCCCAACACAACACTCAGCTAAAGAGGCTGTTTTCACCCCCACAATCAAGTATCTCAAAAAGTCAAGTCTTTTCAAGTAGGTGACTTCAAGTATCTCTGTTACATAGAGCTTAAAAAAAACTAATTTGCAATTTACATCCAAATTGGCACACTTTTCCTGTGCCAATTCTGTAAACACGATGCCAGCCAGGTGTTTGTCTCCATCCTGGCTGGCCAACATCTTAGCCTCATACCCATCTGGGGAAGGGGCTCAGGTGGGAACCCCGCCATCTCAGTGCCCACTGTGGAGGGTGAATCATACCCCTACAGGTAAAGTTCACAGCTGAAAAAGCCAAAGCCAAACACACAAATAATGGGGCAGTCAGGAATTAAAGCAGGCCCCATTCTTGCAGAGGACATGGGAAAACAGCTAGAAACAGTGCAGGAGGAGAGATTCAGGCTGTTGCTGCAGGGTCAAAAGTTCAGACAAGCAGAACAAGGAAGACTGGAGAGTGCATATATTGGAGGAAAGTGGGAAAAGAAAGGGAAAGCAGGGAATCTGGTTGCCGCTGCTCACAGCTCTTCCTGATGCAGCTCTAATTCATAAGTTAAACTCTTGTTGTTTTTCTGCCCTTGAATTTTGCCTTGAGGACCATTTTCCTCTCTCACTGACTTCACAGACTCTGTCTGACCTTTCTTATTTCTCCCCATGGTCCTCCTGTCACCAGAAACCTTTCAAACGGTTATTCTATATGCTTGTAGATTCTAGTGCCTTGCTACAAATATGGGTTATATTATTGCCCATTATTTCTCCTGATTGTTTTCAGGGGAAAAACATCTAATGTCCAATGAATTCTCTTGGTTTGATTTTTGCCTGGAAATTTGAGAGTAACAATTACTTTTCTCAAGATGAAAACAATTCAACCTTTGTCCCAATTGCTTAACTAGAATTGTGGAAGAAAGGCTTTTGCTCAAATGCTATTAATAAATGACGGCCTCAGAATTCTGGAGTTTCTCACGGTCAAAACATACTAATGACATGTGTACAAGTGATTTTCTTGCCTGATACATCCACAACGAAAAGCATCAAAGCTTATACTTCTCTAGCCTATCTTGGAGAACTTTAGTGTGAAATGACAATTTCCATGACAAGTTTTCTTAGAAATGAAGAGAGGTTTTCATTTTCACGTAGTTGCTCATAATTTTCTACCTATCGCTTCTACAACAACTTTCAAAGCAGTGAATGTTCTGTTTTGTTCAAAAACGCATAATTTTACAGAAACTTAATGTACTTGTAGCTATTCTGGTGGTGTACTTTTAATTGCTTTGCATTCTGGAAAACGATGGTTGATGATCATGACTTCGAAGGAGCTGATGATCTCTACTTTGATTGTTGTCATTGTTGTCTGTCTTTCTTTCTGTCTTTTTTTTTTTTTTTTTTTGAGGCAGGGTTTTACTCTGTCACTCAGGCGAAAGTACAGTGGTGTGGCATGATCATGGCTCACTGCAGCATTGACCTTCTGGGCTCAGGTGATCCGTTCCGGGTAGCTGGGACTGCACGGCTAATTTGTTGTGTTTTTTGTAGAGACAGAGTTTTGCCATGATGCCTTGGCTGGTCTGGAACTCCTGAGGTCAAGTGATCTGCCCACTTCAGCCTCCCAAAGTGTTAGAATTACTGGCATGAGCCACCACACCCGGCCTCATTTCCTCTACTTTGAATGAAATATTTTTCTTGGGTACAGATTATGGAAATCAAAGTACTTAAGGAGTAAAATAAGATTATTTTATCTTATCAGGATTTCTCAGCCACCTCACTACTGACATTTTAGTCTTGATAATTATTTGTTGTGAAGGGTTGTCCTGTGTGTTATAGGATATTTAGTAGCATCTCTGGCCTCTACCCACTAGAAGCCAGGAGCACTTCTCTCTAATTGCAACAACTAAAAATGATCCAGATATTTCCTGGGGGACAAAATCATCCCTGGTTGAGAATCACTTCTCTATAATCTTTAAATAAATATGCATATGCACATTCAGTGCCCTATACCTACATCAGTTCATTTGCTACACACATTATTTGATATGAATGCAATCAGCAGATAACACAAGAAATAGGTGAAGGTTTGTTTCTTAATTGAATTGATTTCTGAAATTACCATTACTCAAAATTCTTATCAGTTTCTCTCCCCACAGTAATTTGGTAAAAACCTTGTCACAATTTTTTTTTTCCCTATGATCTTACTGCTGCTTATAATCTCACTATTTTAAAAAAAATGCCCTAGTATTCTGAAACTACTTCCAGAAGGGGACATTTTACTGTTGTTCAAATAGTAATACCTAATCAGGATTCTCCCACTGATTTCTTTTTAACTAAGGCAGCTAGCTTAAAATAAGGCTGTAATGAAAGAGGACAAGAACAGTTAGGTAGAAAATATGCCGGAGAAGATGTGTATAAAGAAGACACTGGAAGATGGCAAGGCCCATTCTATTCATATCACCCATAAAGTTTAGGACCAGTTATTAAATGCAACCACAGGGCAGACATAGTGCATGCTCCATAAGCACTTATTAGCTGAAGGTTAAATTCAGGTTGGAATTCTCTGGATAGGCCTATGATCAATCTACCTTTAGTTTTACTTTCCATTAATCTCTTTTAAAAAAGGAAAATAAATCTTTCATACAGTTAGCATCTTTCCATAGTGCCCTGACGTATTGCACACTTGCTACCTCTGATCCTTAACTCCTGCAATACATTGAGCCAGGAATTTCTTTCCCAGTTCTCTGCCTAGTGATCTCCTGCTTTATTTTTTAAATGAAAAGATAGTAAGAATGCAGGATATTTCTAAGCTGTTACTGGAAACTATGTGCTGTAGTAAATAAGCCCTATCCAAAGTGAGGACAATACACAGAGGCAGGAAGATCATGTTTATCACTAGAGTCGTGGTCATCGACACTAGTGGCTTCGCTCTCAACCTCTGAAGGCAGGTCAGTGTTTTCAGATGAGTGTGTTCAAGTATATCAAAGGACAGACACTGCTACCCAGGGCATGAGCATGCTGGTTACAGAAAGCAAAAGGCCTCGTTGTTCTAAGTGTGCCCGCAGGCAGCATTGGCCTTACCTGGGTGCTTGTTGGAAATATAGACTCTTGGGTCTGCATTTTAACAGGATTCACAGGTCATTTCCATAATATTCAAGTTGGTGAAGCTCTGGCATAAGAAACATTTTCCAGAATATCTTCTCATGAGATGCTCTGGGGGGGTGGTGGGGGAAACAACAACGGGGGTTTGGGGAAGGATGGGTTCAAATACGTATATATGTGGGGATCTCCTCTTGCTGTAGCCACTGCTATGGTCTCAATGTTTGTGACCCTCTGTTTTAGTCTATTCATGGTGCTGGAACAAAATACCTTAGACTGGGCAATTTATAAACAGAAGAAACTTATTGCTCACAGTTCCAGAGGCTGGGAGGTCCAAGATGGAGGTACCAGCAGATTTAGTGTCTGATGAGGGCTTGCTCTCTGCTTCAAAGATGGAGGCTTCTTGCTGTCTCCTCATATGATGGAAGAGGCAAACAAGCTCTATCAGTCCTCTTTTATAAGTGCACCAATCCCATTCACAAGGACTCCACCTTCAGGACCTCCTTGCCTCCCAAAGGCCCCACCTCTTAATACCTCCACATTGAGGATTGGATTTCGATATGTAAATTTTGGAGAGAAAAACAGTCAGACAATAGCACTCCTCAGAATTCTTGTGTTGAAACCTAATTCCCAGAGTGACAGTATTAAGAGGTTGGGCTTTTAGGAAGTGACTGGGTAATGAGGGCTTCATCCTCATAAATGATATGAATGCCCTTATAAAAGAGGCTGCCTTGTCTCTTAGGCACCTTCTATGAGGACACTTAGAAGGCACCATCTATGAGGAAAAGGCCCTCACTGGGCACTGAACCTGCTGGTCCTTTGATCTTGGACTTTGCAGCCTCTGGAACTGTGAGCCATAAATTTCTGTTGTTGATAAATTACCCAGGCTAAGATATTTTGCTATAGCTTCCTGAACACACTAAGACAGCCACTTTTTGGAGATTCGCAACGTACATAGCCACTGAGAAACACACTTTAGGAAATTCCAAGTTACAAGATCAGGCTTTAGGGTTGGGGGAGGCTTGAATTTCTAGACATTTCTAAGTAAAATTTGGTTATGGAAAACAAGGGTTTAACATGATAAAAGTGAAAGGTGATTACTTTGGATCAACTTTATTATTTTTTAATGTCAGAAAATGGATACATTGTCATATGTCGTGGCAGTCAGCTTGCTAAATACCATTAGCTTCCAAGTGATCCTGTCAAAGGCAATCCAGACATGCATAATTACTATTGAGTCAATGCTTATTTACTGAGTCTAATTATTTATTTTGTTGGCAGTTATTGTTCTTTCTGGCATTAGTTCTAAAGCTATTTGGTAAAATATGGACAGTTCTAAAGTATAGGTACACTATTCATTTGCTAGAGCTGCCATTAAAACATACCACACACTGACCAGGTGCAGTGGCTTAAGCCTGTAGTCCCAGCACTTTGGGAGGCCAAGACAGGCAGATCACCTGAGGTCAGGAGTTCAAGACCAGCCTGACCAACATGGTAAAATCCCATCTCTACGAAAAATACAAAAATTAGCTGGGCGTAGTGGTGGGTGCCTGTAATCCAGCTACTTGGGAGGCTGAGGCAGGAGAATCTCTTGAACCTGGGAGGCAGAGATTGCAGTCAGCCGAGATCACGCCATTGCACTCCAGACTGGGCAACAAGAACAAAACTCTGTCTCAAACAAACAAACAAATAAACAAAACAACACACACTTAATGGCTTAAACAACAGAAGTTGATTTTCTCATGGCTCTGGAAACAAGGGATCCAAGACCAAAGTGTCAGCAAGTTTGGTTTCTCCTGAGGCCTCTCTTGGCTTACAGATGCCATCTCACGGCGCCCTCGCGTGGTCTTTCCTCTATGCTCGCACATCCCTAGAGTCTCCTCCTGCGTCCAGTTTTTCCTTTATAAGGACACAAATCAGATTGGATTAGGGCCCATCCTCATAGCTCCTTTGAACTTAATCACCTGTTTAAAGACCTTCTCTCCTAATACAATTATGGAGTCAGGGCTTCAACATGTGAATTCTGGGAGAACACAATTTCACCTATAACAATGCCAAATGTTTTTTTTTTTTCCGTTTGTTTGTTAGTTTTTTTGTTTTGTTTTGTTTTGCTTTTGAGAGAAGGAAAGCAGAAATACTTTCATATGTTCTGAAGGCTTTACATTTAATTTTTACTCATTATTTATTCCAATTATTGCATGCCCCAGAGATGAATTTTATGATGGTCTAGGTCATCACTAATTATTTTGTTTCTGATACAGATTCTTTCACCTTATTTAAAAAGATCTTCAAACTTTTCAACTGTATTACATAAAATAAACCTGACTTCATCAGGGAGTTCCTCGAACTCTAGAGTCTGGTCCAGGATGTTGCAGTCAGTCGAGATCCAACTAGTGATACTCCTCATTCCATCCATTCCTTTAGGTACTGGATGCAGAGTTGTGCGAGGTTTTCCTTCTGCTGTAATTTATTCATCAAAGTTTATATCATTTCCCTCCAGGATTTGAAAAATCACAGAAGACCTTGTTTGCTAAAAGGGCTCATAGAGAGTGAAGGATGAGTATTACATAGACCACTCCTTTTTATGCTCTGTCTGAGAAATTTCATTTCCTAGCCTGAGCAGCTGCCATTCTCTGATGCAGCCTGTCGCCACTGCTGCTGAGGGAATAGGTATTTTTTAAATCCCTTTCTCTTTTTGATAATAAAATATAAACTGAAAATTATATGAGTAAATAAAGTAGGAGTGGGAAGTGAGGACAATAATGATATTGAATATATCATGTAATTATGAGCTAGACTTTCCCCAGTCTAAATAATTTTTTGACTACTTTAGGGTCTTTTGCGTGTTGCATCAACTACAGCCAGGTCATCTATTACATTTAGCTATTTACCCTGTCGACAAAGACTGTCGGAAAAAATTCATCATCAATTTATTTTTCACTTCCCCTGCTGCATTTTAATGTTAAGATTCTGCAAAAAAGTTGGCAGTTATATGAATAAATGAAGCATTGGTTATAGCTGCACTTGACAATAACATCTAATGTTTATATGGTTTTTTTGTTTTGTTTTGTTTTTGAGACAGAGTCTCACTCTGTCTCCCAGGCTACAGGCTGAAGTGCAGTGGCATGGTCTTAGCTCACTGCAACCTCTGCCTCCTGGGTTCAAGTGATTCTCCTGTCTCAGCCTCCTGAGTAGCTGGGATTACAGGCGCAAACCACCACACCCAGCTAATTTTTGTATTTTTTTAGTAGAGAAGAGGTTTTGCCATGTCGGCCAGGCTGGTCTTGAATTCCTGGCCTCAGGTAATCTGCCTGCGGTGGCCCCCCAAAGTGCTGGGATTACAGGCATGAGCCACCACGCCAGGCCTTATAAGGTATTTTTATACCTTTGTATTGTATGGTTTTATATTATTTGAAAACACTTTCATCAATATATACTTGGTTCTTGGAACACCTCAGTGAGGAAGCTAAGGCAAATTTCTTTTCTAAGAAATGTGACATTACCAGTTGGTAACAGACATGATTCTAGAGTCCAAATTAACTGAGCATCTACTATGTGCCAATAGTATTCTGAATATGTGAGATGTGTCAGTGAACAAAACAGAGATTAAGTCTAATTATAGAAGGCAGATAATAAACAATAGACAAAATAAATATATAACTTATGTAATAGAAGATGACAAGTGCTATGGAAAAAGGAAAAGTAGAGCAGTAAGGGAGGTTGAGATACAGGGTTGCAGTTTTAAGTAGGGTGGTCAGAAGAGGTTATATTGAGAAAGTGGCATTTAAGCAAAGTCTGGAAAGGAGTGATTTTGGTGTTTAGTAATTTGCTCACTGTCTCTCTGCCACCTGTTTGTTGGTTATAGCATAATTACCCAAATGACCTGCAAGTATTTGCTCAGAAATCTTAACAACCATGGAGTGATTAGAAAGAACAATGGACATTGGCCTGGACTTCTAAAAAAATGACAGTGTGAACTAGGAGTAGTCCACCTTGAGTCTTGGTAAGCTGAAAATTGCAATATCTTTTTAGGACAAATGAGTTCCACAGTTTTAAGAAAATCTTAGAATTAAATAAGTAAATGGTGTTTCTGCTGAGTTCATGGCTATCGTGGGCTAATCAGTATTTCTTCTAAGATGCCCATCTGCATATTTGGGCAACACATTGAGATGAAGTTAAACTTCTGTTTGTCCCTAAGAATGTTCCTTACAGGCTTTGTTATAGATCATTGCAGATCCAGCTCCTTACTGGATAAAGTTGATGAAGGATAAAGAAAGGAAGATAGAAGTTTATAGGGAGAATCAGGTGTTTAGTTGAGCAATGAAAAAAAGGCATTATGGGAATTTGTGACCTAAATGCTATGAAAATATATATGAAAGCATATTTGACATCTCTTAGGGGGATTCTTTATCCTGTGCCATAAAATTCCACCCCATGATCTGAAATTATTCCAAGTAGGTGGGGCAGAATAGACTAAGTAATCTTGTAATAGACAACCCTGACCCTCAATGGCTTAAGATAGCATAGACTTAATTTTTCTTCATAACTTTCCATTGAGAGTCCCAGGGTTACTTGGAGGCACCTGTTTCTCTCCACCATCCTCACTACAAGACTGATGAAGCAGCCACTATCTGGAATATGCCAGTATTTGAGGCTGAGGCAAACAATGTGGCCAAACATGCACTAGCTTCTAAAGCTTTCATTGGAAAATGACACATGCTTCCCCTAATATCCATGGACTGAAGAAAGTTTACCTGGACAGAATTATGTTCAAGTACTTGTGGAAGTAAATCCTACGTGGTGGCTGGAAGGAGAAAGAGCCAAGATATTTGTGAACTGTGTAGGGATTCACACAGTAGATAAAATTTTGTAGTTTCTGTCTACCCTGAGACTTCAAAAAAAATTATTGGTGAAGTTGCTTTTTGCTATTTGATGAGGTGTCCTTTTGCTGTTCAGACTGGATATTTGATTCCTCTTGTGTAGTTCTTCATTTTTCAGGAAGGAGTAGGGCAGGACCAACTTGTGCAACGATTTGAAGTTGAAGAGATGCAGTTTAAGGTCAACATATGACAGTTTTGTTGTTAGTTTTGTTGACAGTATACTCAATATACTTTTATAATGAAGTCATTTTCTCAGAAGCTCATGTTGGGTTGCAAAAAATATATATAAAAACAGTCTTATCTTCCACAGAGGAAATTTTAAAAATTATAATTCTTATACCATAGGCAACAACGTTGTTTTTTGATCTCCATGACTTCTGTTTTGCAACTCCAAGATATTAGGTTCTATAGCTTCTGAGAAGAGCTCATGAGTGTAGAAAGGTCTGACAAATATAATATGTTAGGCAAGCAATGTGTTTAGTAAAGAAATGGAGACAGAATGGGTAGGCCAAGGAGATGTCAAAGGTCACACAAGAAATAAGTTAAGCCCAAAGATTAGGTAAAATAGGAGAGGTCAAGATGTTCTCAAAGGCCTGACTCAGAAGAGGCAAGAGGCGGGGAACTCAGTCAGTAGCACTGAGGAGCAAGACATGCCCAGGTGAGCCATTTTCCTAGGGCAAAAGGCAGAAGCCAGAACAAAAGGGAGACACTAGTCTTTCAGGCAGTCCTCCATGGGGAGGTGGCACTATCCTTCTTCTGCATCTTTCTGCACTTGCAGAGGACGGGCTCTAAGATGACTAGTAGCCTGCAAAGTAAGTTTGTATATTCTTGTAACAGGTTCGCACATATGACAATTCCTCATTTGTTTTTCTACAAAGCATATATATCAGCAGGTCTTCACATGGGCCACCTTGTGCTTCTCCTCCACTGATTAGCCCATATCTCAAGCTCAGCCTTTCTAAGCGATTCCCCTTTAGGCCACCCTTTTGAGGCAGTATGGTAATGTGGTCAGTGGGCATTCATGAGTCTATTCTCAAAGCTCCCAGTTAATTGATGTGTTCTGCTCCAGGGTTGCCCAAAAGGCAGGAGCAATAGACCAGTGTCTTCTTAATTGTATTGCCCAGCCATCTGGACCTTATAGAGAATTCACTGCCAGGAATGCAGGACCGTAGTCTAAAATCTGATTACTCCAAACCAGCCATGAGCCACTGAGCAAGTGCTCACATCTCATACCCTTTCAACACGCATGCAGTCACCCCCATCCTCAGTGGAACCTGGCTCCATCTTGCTTTTGTTCCTTAATACATGCACCACTTCTGTTTCCAAGGAGCTACCATGCCTTCCCAATGCCATGGCTTGAGCAAGAGGATCATCCATTGGGTGACAGAATTTTAAGCCATTAATATACTGTCTCTGTCTTTTTTACCCCTCTGTTTCCTGTATGTTAAATGGAGATACTAATACCTTCCCGAACTCTTTTGGAAGACAAGAGAATAATTGAATGATTTTAAATATTTAAACCACTTTCCCTGCCAAACAAAACACCAGAATGAGCGGCCTCAGAGAAAGCCCTAGACTAAGGCTCCCATCATTGTTGCCATCATCCTTGTCTTCTTTTCTCTTATTAATTAACCTCCAGATAGCTCAGAGCAGAAAACAGCTCTGACTGGAGTCAAGAATTTTCCTTTCTGTTTCTCCCATGCATCTCCTAAATACCCACCAGAGTCTAGCAGTGAGAGGAGCCTGCAATAAGGAACTGAAGCTCATGCTTTTTCCTTCACCTTTTTAAATCTTCCCTTAGGATCTGCAATTGGTGGAAAGATGAATTTGCAGGCCTGCGGTATTAACAACCAAACTGAATAAAGGCAGCCTTCCCGTGGAACCAAAGTTCGCTTAATCGTGCCTTGGGCCTGGGTGAACACAAGTGCTGTTCTTTAGCATTGACTCAGGGAAACACCGCTTGCTTTTATAAGATTGTAAGACAACGATGGAAGCAAAACAGCTCTTCTTCACCCCAGTTATGTAGGCCACCTTTAGAATGGAGAACAAGGTGTGATTTTCAACCCATAATAGTATTAATTCAAACTGACACAGCAAGGAAATCCATTTTTCAGGCTGCTATTTATTTCTTTTATCCGTCAATCACAAATATTTATTGAGCACTGTCTATGAGCTCAGCATTGAAGGGGAAACAGAATAAGCATGAGAGATGACCTCTGCTTTTACCATTTAACATTTCCTTGGGGGAGACAAAGCTAACATTCATGGTCTAATAGAAAGAACACTTAACTGGAATCAGGAGATCTGTGGTCTTGTTACAGTCGGTTGAGTAGTATAGTGTGTGGTTAAGTGTAGACTGCCCTGGAATTGGGCTCTCAGAGCTATAAAATAAGGCACTGTCGTTAATTAGCAGTGAAACCTTGAGAGAATCCTATACTTCTCGTCAATTTTTCTCATCTGTAAAAAAGAAGTTAATAATAATGCCCAACTCAAAGCCTTGTCAAGAACTTAAAGTTAAAACTTGGCTAGCATTATATTTACGACACATTAAGTATGAGACATCATTCATTTAATATTTCAGACAAGCCTTTGAAAATCTCTGGGACAGAAAAGAGACCAGACTTGTGTTATGTATTTCCTGTGCCCTAGAGACCAAACGGGGCACATCGCATATGCGTTTTTATACATCCCCACTAATACCTTGTAAAGTGGGTTAGGGAGACATGAATAGGTTAAAATCATGACATGAATAGGTTAAAATTTTGTAAGGTCTGCTATTTGGTAAGAGACAAAGCTGGGTTCAAACTCTGATCTGAGTCAAAATCCTGTGCACTTTCTACTCTCCCATAGCCTCTCTTAATGTCAGTTTCCCATGTGAGAAAATATTGGGATAGATCAAATGGGCTCTGAGTTCAGCTCTAAATTTTTGGATTCCACATCATCTAATCTTCTAGTAAAACTGAATTTTAGATCAAGGGCAATAAGGATGGGAGCACTGCATTCACAAGAGGCTTTTAGCAGTATTAATTAGGCCATGAAGAACCAGTAGAATTCGTTTATATGAAAGGAGACTACTTCTGCTAGGCATAAATATTAGAACAATGGTGGGAATGATAGGTAGGGAAGACAATATAAAAAATTATCCCTACCAAGAGGAGGCTGCTACTGAGGAAAGGTTGGAGAGAGGACTGTTTTCCTTCCTAATACCTTAATCCACAGTTTCTCAGTATCAGCACTATTGACGTTTTAGGCCAGATAACCCTTTCTCCTGGGGACTGTCCTATGAATTGTGGGATGTTGATAGGGCTGAATTGTACCCCGCTCCCATCTAATTCATATGTTGAAGTTTTTAGCCCCCAGCATGATAATACATGGAGATAGAGCCTTTGGGAGATAATAAGGTTTAGATGAGGTACGAGGGTGTGGCCCCTATGATGTGATTATCGTCCTTATAGGAAGAGACAGGAGAGAGTTTATTTTCTCTCTACAGCAAGAAGACGGCCATGGAAATGATTGAGAGGGCCCTCACGAGAACCCAACCATGCTTGCACCCTGGACCTCCAGCCTCTAGAACTGCAAGAAAATAAAGTTCTGTTGTTTAAGCCACCCAGACTGTAGTATGACGTTTGTTATGGCAGTCCAAGCAGGCTAAGCTGTTTAGCAGCATCCCTGGCCTCTCCTCAGTAGATACCAGTAGCATCCAACCAGTTATGACAACCAAAAATATATCCACACGTTGCCCAATGCCCCTGGGGATAAATCACCTCAAGTTCTCTTAAGTTCACAATTTGAGAAGATCACTTGGGAACCACTGTCTTAACCTTATCCTAATTCTAATTTAGACCATAAACTTCATTATCTGCAAGTTTAGGTTTTATGTTTATCTCTTTGTGGTTGTTTTTTTTTTTTTTAAATTTTTATTTATTTATTTTTTTTTTGAGACAGAGTGTTGTCCTGTCATCCAGGCTGGAGTTCAGTGGCCCAATCATATCTCACTGCAGCCTCGACCTCCCAGGCTCAAGCGATTTTCCCACCTCAGCCTCCCAAGTAGCTGAGACTATAGGTGTGCACTACCATGCCTGGCTAAGTTTTGTATTTTTTGTAGTGATGGGGTTTCTCCATGTTGTCCAGGCTGGTCTCTAACTCCTGAGCTCAAACGATCCACCACCTTGTTCTCTCAAAATGCTGACATTACAGGTGTGTGCCACTGTGCTCGGCCCCGTTATTTGCAAGCTTAATATTGCTGCTTTAAGTTTATGTTTGCCTAGTATGGTTCTCAAACTTTCCTGTGTATAAGAATCACCAAGGGAACATAGTAAAATGCATATATTTAGTCTTCTGCCCACTAAAAACTTGGTGTAGTGGTCTGCATTAAAACCAACAAATTTGATTTTTAACCAGCTCCTAACTCAGGTGATTCTGACACAGTCTAGGGACCCCTACTTTGAGAAACACTGATATAGTTGCTATAGTCAGTGTCAACCTGGACCTTGCAAGCACAGTAGAAAGACAGTGGCCTTGGGAACAAATAATTGTGGATTTAATCCTGCATTTTTTATTTACTTGGGATTATAAAGTGAGCTGGCTAAGCATGTAGCCTCCAAGATCAGATGCCCTAGTTTCAAAGCCAGGCTTCGTCACTTATAGGATGTGTAGCATTGGGTGAATCACTCAGCATTTCTATGCCTGGGCTTCCTTATCTGTAAAATGGGGAATATTGTCAGTGCCTGCCTCATACGTTGGCATTATGTATGACTGGATACATGGCAAGACTCTGGTAATTGTTCCTGCATAATGTGTTCAATAAATGTTTGGTGGTAGATGCAAAGGTTAATTAAAAATAAAAAGTGTGGACTGTTGCCATAGCAGCCTTGTAAGGGCATTCTTGACAATTCTTAATGCACTTAGCACAGGATTTTTCTGACTCCAGAGCTCCTATGAGTGACTTGGGAAGTTTGTAGAATGCATGTTCCCGGCTTCCTCCACCGAAGAGTGACTAATTCATTATGCCCCACGTGAGGTTTAGGCCTGCACATTTATAAAGCTATCCAGATGAGTATGATGCAACCAACTCAGATACCGCACATAGAAACAAACTATCTTGAAGAAAATAGCCTGTATGATGTGCACACTCGACCTGCTTATTACATTGATCTATTCAAGTGATAGACTATATGCTAGAATATAATCTTTAAGTCTGTTCTCCGCTGAATATCCCATGTAGAGGTGATTACAAAACATTGCATGAATTTCTTGTTTTCGTATTTATACTTAAGCATTCTCTTTAGCTTCTAGTTTTATTTGATTTCCTTGGAAGCTTTCCAAATTGTGTTCTGGAAAAAAAAAAAATCACTTAAGGCTTTTTAAAAAGGGAGGAAAAAGACACTTCAGAAAGGATGTCACCTAGACTTAAAACTCTTTTCAACAGGACATTTCAACAAGTTGGGTTGTGAACTTGAGAAAATTAATTTTTGGAAATTCTTAAAGCAGTACGCACTCCTATTAAGGAAAAAAATCTAGTAGTGTAGAAAACTAAAGTCCTGTCAGTATACATTTTCATTTCATCTTTATTCCTATTCTTTGGTGAAAATAAAAATTTTCAACAGAAAATAATTTTCTCTTTAGGGTTTTTTTGAGGAAAAACAAAGGTTTTGCTTGTTAAAAAAAGAAGGCAAATGTATTCTGATTGCACCAACATTTCTTAACATGCACTCCAAACTCTTCAGCTTTTTTCCCCATAAATCTGATGAGAATTATGACCACCATGAATATGTTCACTATCAAAATCAAAGACATTGCCAAAAATAGATAGAACTTAAGTGTTACTTCAGTTAAATGGTGATCTTATCACTGTGCTTGGTGTCATTTTTATTGTAACATAGTGGAATATTTTAGAAGAGAATGATTAGTAGTCCAAATTTTCTTCTGCAAGAGCTAGAGATTCTCTGATGTAGTTTTTCTGCTATAGTACATTTTTTCCAGTGCCTTCAATCTATTACTTTTACCATTGCAAATCTTTTGGGTAATATGTGTAATGGGCGTATATTTGGTCTATGAAACTCAGGAGCAAGAATATCACTTGTTTTTATTTTTCTAAGGTATATAATTATAGCTGGCCACTTTCCAAAAGATCTGGTGTCTTATGGAAGTCTAGAAGCAAGCTTCTTGGTATGGGGTTGTTGTGTTATTTCTCTTACTCTAGGCCTGTGTGGGAGCAGCCACTCCATTCATACAAAATTGTGCATAGGTTATAACAGAATGTCATGTATGCACAGATGCTCTGATACTTCCTGCTGCAAGAAGAGAATGTTTATTAAGTCTAGTGGGGGAAAAGCTACTAGTGGAATTATTCTTCCTTTCCTTCCTGTAATCTTGGGAAATCCCAACGTTCTTCCCCAGTCAGGCCCTTCCCTTCATCCTTCTCCCACACTGGGATAACTTCCGTTTAATAATCCCTTGATGTACCCAACCTTTCAAACAAACACATGGGTGGGACTTTTCTTTAGTTCACCCTTAGAAATCCAAATGTGCTGTTAACTTATGTGGAAGGTGGGAGGGTGGAGGGCATATTTAGGGATGAAGATGAGGTATGGCTGAGAAAGAACGCAGAAGCTTGCTCATTCTTCCAAGGAGAGGGCCAGGGTGAAACTAATCTTTTCATCCTTACCTTTTTGAAAGAAGAAGTAGACAGATAGCAGTATATCAATAGAATGTTCTGCCAAATATTTGTGGTAAAGTCTCCGATAACTAAACTCAATAAATCAGAGCCTTTATTACTGCACTTAGTTCTGGAAGGAGTCAAATTACAACAAAGTAACTGGTATCAGATTCTTGCTTTAATAACACCTTTCCAGGAAGGCCCTGGGCTCTTTTCTAACTTGGCCCAATCACTGACACCTTCTCCATCTTTGTCCTCAAATCCTTTGTGAAATCCCAGATTGTCTTCACTTACTAAAGAAAGACAACCATTCCATTCAGCAGCCTGGATTTACTAAGCAAGGGAGAAGTGGGCATTTTAGGGTGATGCTTAGCAATAAAGGTAAATTTACTATGTTCTCCGTTTCACTCTTAGCAACAATCTGAAAATTTTCAAATAGTTCAAAAAATTAAACTGCTTTTGTTTCTGAGGAGCAGTCAGCAAAATTGAAAAGTCAGTAGGATTTGCTTTGATTCCTTTGTTTCGCCTAGCCTGTGTGTTTCTGAATCCTGACTACACGTTAGCATTACCTGAGGAACTTCAAAATCTCCAAGCCTGGGTGTCACCCCTAGAGATGTTCATTCAGTCTGGGATGGGGCCTGGGTGTCACTAATTTGAAGTCCTCCAGGTGATACTAATGTACAGCCAGGGGTCAGAACACCAGCTGCACTATTTGCACAAGTCTCCTTTCTTGTTAGCATTTATTTATTTATTTATTTATTTATTTATTTATTTATACCCTGAATATCTTAGAACTGATTTTTTACAGAGTTATGCTCTTAGTAGGCAAGGAGCTGATAAAATATCATGTATCCCAGGAGGCTTTATATTAGCAGGGTCTTCAGAAAACCTGGAACCTGAATAATAATGGTAAAATGGTGGCTTGACAGGGCAGCAATGTTGCCTTCATTTCCCCAACTCTCCTTCCTTTCCTCCTTTTTCTCTATCTTTTCCTCCATTAATTTGAAAGGCAATTCTTAAGGGATTCACACTCAAATTTCTGCCATATATTTGGTTACTTACCTGTAGAGCTGATGCTAGGGGTCATGCTTTCTAAGGCATAGTCCTATGTATCCCAACATTGATGGTATGGGTTTGTACATGTAGTCTGAAATGTTTGATTAGCTACCCACAATCAGCAGCAGCCTGCTTAAGATATCAGAAGACCAAGAAGCAAAAATAGGCCAGGTGCAGTGGTTTAGGCCTGTAATCCTAGCACTTTGAGAGGCCAAGGCAGGAGGATCAGTCGAGCCCAAGAGTTTGAGGTTGCAGTGAGTTATGATCAATCACACCACTGCACTCCAGCCTGGATGACAGAGCAAGACCCTGGTCTCTAAAATTAAATAAATAAATAAATACACTAAATAAAATACACTTCTTGGTCTATTTTGTTATTGTAGAAGTAATATCTGTTCATTGCAAAAACATTAGAAAATGTAGATAAGTTAGAACGAACAAACCAGAAACCACCTGTAATATAGTTAGGGTTGCCTCTGGCTTTCCTTCTGTCTCCTTCTCTGTTTTCAAATAACTTTCTATACTTAAAATGATTTTTAATGGATCCTCCTCTTGGTACATGTTAAAATAGAGCCTCTGACTACATGTTCTGTAAGGCAGGAACATTTAAGATTTTAAGCCAACTTAGTACCTTTGAATTCAAAACTTGTAGTTTCTTAGAACTCCATACATTAGAATGGCTTTGGAATTATCCAGTGATCAATAAGGATAGTGAGTTTCAGAAAGCTTAACACAGAACTAATCAGTGACAGAACTAAAAATACAAAATCCAGGGTCACTAGGTTCTGGGGGCCATGTGCCTTTCTGTAGCTCACACTATGTGCTTGGTGTGTAGCCAAGTACAAGGGTGTCAGTTTAATCTGGGTTTGCAAGTGGTAAATTATGCTTTTAAAGTATTTACTGTTGTTCCTACACAGTAGAATGAGAAATGAGAGTTGACTATATTCTTGACATGATCTGAGAAATAACGTGATTGTGGTTGAATTTCCTGGAATCTTTGAAGAAGAAATTGATTATTCAAGGTGTGCATTGGTTTATACATATCTCATCTTCTGTTAAGGCAAAGCTATGATGTTGGGAATGTACAAAGAAATTAGTCACAGAAACAATAGTATTTAGCCCAACATGTCACAAACCTTGATTTACAGAACACTAGTTCTTAAGATGTTAATAGATATTCCATGGAAAACTCTGGATTAAACCAAATTAAACAAACATGTTTCATAATTATAGGAGTTCACTGGGTCTACAATAAGCTTATGCGCATTGTAAATCCCTATATGAGACAAAGTATGCAAATTTCCTTGTTGTAGCAATAATAGCTTTTTTTTTTTCCTTTTAAAAGGACCATTTATTAACATCTTGAACAACTAGTATGGTTGTTCAACCAGTTTAGAACATGCTGGTTTTATCTGGTTAGGCTTTGTGTTTTGGCAACATCCAGAGAACACCTTCTAAAGGACAAAGATGTGCTGAGAGCATAAAGTTAACCTGTTGTAATTTAACCCAGCGAACATAAGTGGATTTGTCATTTCTTCTCAAGGAATTCTTGTAGTAATTACCCTTGTCTGGAGTTGCTCACCTTCCCCCTCCAGGTCTATCTTTTTTCTTGTGTTAGTGTCTTTTCTGAAAGTCCTAACTTTAAAAAAGCAGAATATGATACCTCCTTTTTTACAAAATCAAAGGCGGGACATTCAGATGCTTCCTTGAATCTCCAGTTTCCAGGCTAGACAGTCTTAAAAGATTTTCAGAGATGTCCAAAGTAATCAAAGTCTTCTTCTAAGAGCACTTGTTGATGGCAGAACTGTATTAGTCTATGGTTTATGGTGATTAAAATTTGATATAGTGCAGGCAAATCAATAGAATCGCAGGATTGGATGGTCATTTTCAGCAGTGGAACTTGAGAGGGACAATTCTATTTCTATTTTATAGTCTTTTTGTCTGTTTGTCTTACCCAAGTCTTCATTAATAGCCTCCTGACCATTTAGGTGTCATCGTTAAAAAAAAAAAAAAAAAAAAAAAACTTTTCCCTTTCTCATTTTGGAAGAAATATATACATCCACTTACCTTTCTCTGAAAATATCTGGTGCATTGTCCTTTGTGTGGCCTTCTCCCCCTCCCATGTGATTCTGTGCCACTGTGAGTAGGGGATTAACAGTCATGTCTTGTAATACTGACTGATATGGTTTGGCCGTGTCCCCACCCAAATCTCATTTTGAATTGCATTTCCCATAATCCCCATGTATCGTGGGAGGGACCCACTGGAAGGTTATTGAATCATGAGGGCAGTTACCCTCATGCCATTCTCATGAGAGTGAGTGAGTTTTCACAAGATCTGATGGTTTCATAAGGATCTTTTCCCCTTTGCTTGGCACGTCTCCTTTTTGCCGACATGTGAAGAAGGGTACATTTGTTTCCCCTTCTGCCATGATTGTAAGTTTCCTGAGGCCTCCCCAGCCCTACGGAACTGTAAGTCAATTAAACCTATTTCCTTTATAAATTACCTAATCTCAAGGAGTTCTTTACAGCAGTGTGAGAACAGACTAATACACTGACCCCTGGCCTCATGTGTGCATCCTATAGCAGATGCTTCCATGTTTTCACTGGACTAGACCTAGCTTCATGTCAAGAGACAGTTGTGAGAATCACTGCATCAGGGCTTGATATGTAATATATGAGTCAACCCTTTAATTTAGATTTGTTGTCTTAGATCAGGCAATAATTCAAATATGATTTGAGTAAAATATTTTATTATTTTGGGGGGATGAGGAAATGTTTGAGTCTTATTTGGGAATTAAGAAAAATATAGCCTAAATCAGAAGTTATTACAATCCAAAATTCAAGAATTACATATTCCTTCATGCTGATGTCAGTTTCTCAGTCCAACATTTTTTTTATTGAAAAAAAAAAAAGATTTTTACATATATTTAAATCAGCATGTACTAGAATAGGTTTAAGATAAGCATAAAGAGGAGGGCAAAAATAGAATTTGGACATAGAAAAAAATCCCTAAATCCAGAACATGAGGCTAGTTATATATCAAAGCATATTCAATATATGACTAATTATAACAATATTTAAACTATATTTGGTACTTTTGTCCCTGGCACTACACCAAGAACCTAGCAACCATACCACAAGATATTTATAAATACTATTATTTTCATTTTAAAGATGAGGCAGCTGAACCTGTTACATTTCTTGCCTGTGGTCATGAAGCTAGTACATAATACAATCAGGATTCACAGCTAGGTTTATGTAACTTCAGAGCCTGTTTACAGCTGTTGTGATATACCGTGGATCTCAGTTCATCCATCCATTTATTCAGTCAACAA